>NC_041006.1:41465601-42113460 GCF_004193775.1 Glycine soja | reverse complement strand
TCTTTTATATGTACACCTTAATAATAATCTTTTTTATAATTATAGTTATAAACGTTTTATAATTTTTTATAGAAGACTTTAATAATATCATAATAGTGATATTAAAATAAAAGACCAGGAAAATCCATGCACTATAATGTTTCTTTTGATAAAATCTACAAGTGTAGTAGAACTTAATGTTTATATATCATGCTTGTTAATGGCTAAAAGGGGTCAAGCACACCAAAATTTCTCATTTCACTTGCATCTTCATCTTAAAATCTCATTACAAGCAAACAATCAAAACTACAAGCAGAATATCTTTTGTTAATCCACAAAATATATGTTGAATTAGACATAATGGAAAGACAAGACAAGAATACTATCCAGCTGCACTGGAAAACCTTGGGGCTTAATATATGTCATAGATCTTCATAAACTAGGGAGAGATAGCATAAATGAGGGACAACCCATCCTACGATTAACTTACGACTTAGTCATGGATACTACTCCCTGAAGAACACCTGATGTTCCACCCAAAACAGGAATCAGTGCAAAGAGCAATCCAACAGCACAATCCTGAAAAGAACCAATAATTTCAAACATTTCATTAAAAGACAAATGTGAGGAAAAAAAATTAACAAGGAATATCAGCGTCATTGATAACATTAGTCTCTAGTCTTTTTGCACAAGTGGCAGCAGTAATGTTTCAGTCATACATGTGCATTCATTAATACAAAAATAATAGTACATACCTGCAGTATCAGGGTTCCAATTATAACCTGACCATGAAGGGCATTGACACTATTCCTTTCCATTAAGAATTTCAAGACCTATGGATCAAAGAAGAATGAAAACAAAATAACATAACAGTAATGAGGAAAGAATGATAACATTTAGAAAAGAAGTGATCATAGAAAGAGCTTAGTACTTTAGATTTTTCATCTACAAGAAAACTTCACTCAACTTCTAGTGCATTGCACACGAATATCTCCTCAATCAAACACTAAATAGAACTGTATCCTTCATAACATTCTAGCCATAATTTTCATTTCCTTTTTCTGATGAAATAAATCTTACTAGAGGATTGCAATATTCACATCAGCAATTTAATTAACACTTAGCTGAAACACTATGACGGCTGTACAGAATATAGAAATTTGAATCACCAAATCTAATACAAGTGCAACCAGGCAATGATTGCAATTATTAAAGTGCAGGCATAAGTTACTTAAAATACTATATGCCTGCAGATAAACATTAAAACACATAACAAGTTCATTGTCCAACAAAGTTGTAGGCTTGTAGGCATACTTGAGATGTACATATAGAAAAAGGATAACAGAAAACATCTAACAGTGCGATTGGGAAATTACCACAGCTGTTGAAGACATGGATAGAAATGCACCAACAAATATTCCTTCAGATGATTTACCACCACATAACTGCAAGTAGGATTTAGGTGCATTTATCAGAAATTCACTGACACCAAATTGGAAAACTTTTGTAATAAATAAGAGTATAAGACAACATCAATTGTTTCACTCATAGAATGCCTCTAAATCAAACCATGTTCCAAGCAAACCATTTTAACAGTGTCTTATGGCACTGTATAAAAAAAAAATAATGATAACAGGGTCAACTGACCCATAATACATTAGACAAATGCAAGTCACTGATATACCAAAGATCTAAACCTGTGTTGTGTGTGACCTGTGGGTTAGGGGGCGGGAGGAGAGGGGAGCAAAATTATAATGTATAATTGGAAAAATGATCCATGTTAATATCAAAGTCTCAGCATGATATCAATTTGATCTGTAAATAAAAAAACTTAAACACAATTATCAGGGAAATGGAGAAAGGTATTGACAAATAACTCTAAATTGAAACAGTAAGATTACTGTATCAAACTAGGAAATTTTTAAGTTCCTTCCCATCAATTTTTTTTATCTAGTTTGATCTCATATACATAAAAGTATTGTGCCAACATACTCTTTTTTCTTGCCAATTCTCACAATATTCCTTTGAGATTTCAATTATTTAGTTCATTGTTCAAGACAGGTCTCATATTAGGAGAAAGTTATATTAATTCATCATGCTCCATACATAAATCAGAAAATCTTTTCAGAAGTGAAACAAAGAGTAAACGTTATGGGTATCATGAGTTTGTGGTATAACGGATAACAAGATGTTTTGAATGATATGGCTGCAAACTAGCAAAGTATACGAATTAAATTTTTGTAAACTATTTGTAGAAGTAAAAGGCATACTGAAGCTGTTATTCCACACAAGCACATAAATAAGAAAATTTGGAGTAGGCCTCCAAGAATAGCCACTGCCCGAACAACTCGAAGCTGCAAGCATGAAAGAAAGATATACATTATATATGACTGAGCAAAAAATACACAAGTTTAAGCTAAAAGGAATAAATTAGTATGCAAGCAACCTTTGTTGTTGAAAACTCTAAGCCCAATGCAAAGAGCAAAAAGATGACACCAAATTGAGCAACTGTCTCAACCTGCAAGGAATGAACACAATAAGTGAGATTACTAGGAGATAAAATAGATGACATTTAAATGATCACTTCATTTCAATGTCATATAGAAAGAGATTATCCATGACATCATGATCTCATTCACACAATGGTTTTATTTCTGGAAATAACATGGCTAGGTAAAAAGAAAGGGAAAAGAATCATTAGGGAACATAATAAAAGAACTATAAGGGTAACATACTTGGACCATTTCACTAACAAAACTCAAACCTCCAGGTCCAATGATTGATCCTGCTAGCAGATATCCAGTCATCACCTGCAAGTTGGAATGTATGGATGACCCCACTTTTAAGAGGTATATGGTAGAGATATCTACTGAAAACAATAAAGCAATGTTTGTAATCAAACCGGTTGTCCAGCACAAGCAAAGGCAATGCCACCACAGGTTGCAGAGACAATGACAACTACGAGATCTGATATCAATCTGAAAATATGGCATAAAAAAAGGATAAGCAGACTGACTAGTTAGTAGTTGCAGCCACTCATACATGAAAGAAAAAAGGATAGGAACAGTAAGTAAACCTCAAGTCTAATTGAAGAACTGGATACTTTGACTTGAGATTGGAAATGATAAAGACATTGTCCTGAAGTTGAAACAATTAGAAAAATAAAAAAAATTAAATTCACATCTGAGAAGAGTGGTTTCATGCATATTGTGATGATGTGGTAGTAAGTGGTAACAGAATTTTTTTATTTTTTTTGAAAGGCAAATGAAATGGTAACAGAATATTATTGCACTGTGTTTGAAAGACCTAAACTTCAAGAGCCTGAATCAGGCATACCTTTCGATCTATTAAAGTTGGCATATCCTCTGCCCTATTCTCATTATCCAAATTGAAAACATCATGGAACTGAAATGACCTGATAAAAAGCTTAACAAATGTCATAAATACTGGACATAGTTAGGGTGTTTGCATTAAATTTTTAAAAGGTTCCCTCTTGAAAAAAACAACAACAATCCATTTGATTCTACAAGAAAAAGGTGCATACTTTTCCTCTTTGCTATCATTTTTCTTGGGCTTAACTCTGGCAACAGTTTCCAAAACAGCCTGATACATTAAATATATCATGAGAAGGACATTAGATAACAAGTCTTTTCAAGGACAAATAATATGTCACATATATAAAATCCAACAAAAATCAGAAGAAACGATAGTTATGAAAAAAGGAAGTGACCAAGACTCAGGTCCCCACCCTAAAACTCATTATCCCAGAGAATCTAAAACACAAAGTTGACACATCATGAGTGAAATTTGAACAATCGTAACTTCCGTCCTTGAATCAGCTTAATGCTCTTCTAACTTAATATCATCAACATACTTTGTGTGTGTTTGGATTTCCATTTGGAGCCTCCAAAACAGACATCTACACTTTCCAAGGGAGCATATGAAAAAGCAAGAGTGTTGTATCATTGGGTTCAACGTCAGTTTGTGTTGGAGTGGACTGTTCTCCAAAGACACTATTAATTCCTGACCGGATTGAACTCTAGCCTAAAACTAGATACCTATACTACCAGAATTAGGTCGCTAGAGTGCTACACTCTATTGCCCTCACTCTCAACCTCAGGGTTGCTTCACCTCTAAAAATCCAAAAATTGAGGAAGCGAATAAATATATCATTAAAAGCAATTCACCACATACCTGCTGTTCAGCAACACTGTTGTTGAAACCACCAGGATCAGTACCTGCAAAAGAGTCAGGGAAGTTCACCAATTGCATTCGTTTGATAAAACTTTCCACAATGCTACACGTGATTCGTCAAAGATTCAACAAGTCATGCTAACGAGTCCACGTTTAGAAGTCGACAGCCTTTCATCGGTTTTCCATCATAGAGTAAAATTTAGAAATATTGTTTCTTCTCCCATCATGCATCACGCAAGATTCTAATCACAGCACACATTACTAGAAGAAGATTTCACAGAATAGAGAATTTAAATCCAGTAGCGCCTCAATATCACATGACGAATCAGGAAATTGCAGCTCCAATTGAACGGCATTTTGGAAAATTCAGATTGCAAGGACATAGAAAACCACGATCCGAGGAGTTTTAGGAACCGAATTAAGCGAAAAAACTCAGAAACTCTTGAACATTAAAAACAGAAAGTGAGAGAAGCTAGATCTGCGAACCTTCGTTCTGCTCATTATCGGGGAACTCTCTTTCGAGAGCCCGATCAATCATGTTGGCGAAGCTACCATCGTCGTATCTCGCAAGCGAGGCATTAAGGAAGGCGGTTGCATTGTCTCCGGCGAGGAGAAGCTCCGTCTCCGGGTCGGCGTCATCGGCGAGGAGAGAGAAAGTAAAAGAGGGAAGAGAGAGAAGCAGATGGCAGAGAATGAGAAGGCTGAGAAGTGCAGGTGACGTAAACCTCATCTCCCAGACTGAGAGAGAGAGAGAGAGCAATGGAGGAAGTGCTGAAACGACACGGCTGGGAGTTAGCAGCACCGTCGTGTTTGGCGCTGGACGCGGAAGAAAGATGCGACAGAGGGGCTGTGGAGTGCAAGCGGGAAAGTACCGAATGGTCCTCGATGTTCGATGTTCGATGTATTGGAAAAGGAGGGTTCAAATTCGAACGCAAGGAAAGGATGGCCAAGTGCCATGCACAATCCTGTGTGTGTCACTGAAAAGCCCAGATGTGTCTAACTAATGCAAGGACACACGTACACTGCGCTTTTTTGCTTAATATTTTCGGATTTACTGTATATTCAAAAATTCCCCTTTAACATAAATTCCAAAGTTGAGTTTTATTCGGGGGGAAATAATGATTACCATCGTTATTATTAAAGATATATAAACTATCTTATTCATTAATGTAATGGGATGGCAAGTCAAAATTCTATAAATAAGAAAAATAATAGTGTATATAAACTAAACTAAACTCTATTAATAAAAAATATTAGAAATACGTGACAGATAATTTGTTAACAAAGTATAAATTACTCCTAAACAATCAAATAAGCTTTTAAATTTAATTACTAACTGTTATTATTCTTAAACATATGTCAACATTATCATTAGAGTCACATGTTTTATTGATTTTGGATTTATGATGTAATTGTTGATTTACTATTTCTGTCGCTGACAATAGTTAGAATATCTATATGTATTTACGAAATTTAACATGAGAGTGCCCTTAAATATATCTCATCCATCCATTATTTTTAAATATTAGAGTATAGTATTTTTAATATAGTAAATTAGATAATTTTAATGATTAAAATCTCATCCAATAATGAATAAGTCAGGGGTTTTTTAAAGGATGAAGCTTATATCAATTAAATGATAATCAAAATACTGATACGTAGAATCATGAATGATTTGAAAGACGAGTTGCTAACTTGACTTAGACTGGCTTTACAACATTTGATGAGAAAACCAAACACCGATTTGTTGCGCTTGTTGGATTTAAGACTGACATGAAGCTGGAGAGAGGTTGCCTAAACGATGAGCAGTTCCAGCGGATTCCATTTGTAGGCATTGCTCACAGCAACTGTCAAGGGACACCAGTGGAGCCTGCACAATGTTATTTCAAGGATTCTAGAAGGGGAAAAATGCATGCATAAATAATTTTATTGTACCAAACGGAAATTATTTTATTCATCAATGCACAAAATAATTTTATGTAATCCTTAGACAAATTTTATCACAAAAGTGTATGAATAAATTGGTACAAAAATAAAATTTTATCGTTCATGATAATTATATTCTACTTAAATAAGATTATGATTAGTAGATGATACTTCCAGGATAAATCCTTAAACAAACTCTCAAGTTTGCTAGTTTTTCCTTCCTTGCGTGGGAATATTAATCACGAGATTAACTATAGTTGGTCATAAACAAGTTATCCAATTCAAAGTTTGACTACGGATAAAGAAAAACATTACTTGCAAAGACACTAACCCAGAATTGAACAAAGTTCAAGGATAGATGATAAACGGATCGAGTTTAAAGCTACTCAACATATTTATATTTTATCCTCAATATAATATCGAAAACTTGCCATTGACTAGCTTTTAAAATTATGGTGCCGCGTTTCTAGGTTTTATTGACAAAATAAACTAATTTAGTTGAGCATATTTCGTGCAAATTCACTGCTTGAAACTCTTGTGTTTTTGTAGTGTTGTAAGAGCATGATTGAAGTATAGTGTAGATTGTGTTAAATATTCTTGATGAATTTAGTGCTTAAACTCACTTTGTATAATCATGAATTTTAGAAAAGCTCTAAGTGAAGGTTTGTAAGAAGTGATTCAAATGTTATGGATGCCAAGACTTAATTAGGGTCTGTTAGTTTTGCCTTTTTAAAAACATTTTTCAATTTTTAAAAACTAAAAAATTAAAATTGAGTTTGGATGAGAAAATAACCGACAAGTAGCATAAAACTGTTTGAGAAATCAGTTTTTAAAACCAAAAACTGAATCAAACAGATGCTTATTAGTGTTATATACCAGAAAGTCAAAATGATACTTCTTTTGTAGTCTATTCAACATTGTAACACTCATTTTAATTAGTGTTATTAACAGTAACACGATGTGAAATAGTTATAAATAATGTTCATACTCGAGTGCAAACAATTTCATACAATTGTAAAACTGAATACTCTCTCGAGATCTCTCTATTGTGATCTTTAGAGCAGTGAATATTTGTGAATTTTTAGTTTTTAGTTTGTTAGGGGGTATTCAAACATAAGAGTGACCTTCCTTCTCTCCCCTGGTTCATCAATAAGTGTACCTTATATCAAAGTACAAAATTCATCATTTTCTCAAGAGTTTTTTAAAAAAATTTATATCCGCAGTTCCTGTCGAGATTGAAGATGGAATTTGGAAACCTGGTTCTTAATTTCTTATATAATTATCTTCATTTTCTATGTGCGGCGCCAGCCAAAAGTTGCAGACAAAAACTCTCTTAATTAAATTAACATGTTTGTCTTTTAAGTTAGTAAACAAAAAGTCTTGGAACTACTAATTGGATCTTTCAGTTATTATGTCATGCATGATGCATGTACAGGGATAGTTAAACTACCTTGAATCGAAAACTCTGAATAAAATAAGGTACATGGGCGCTTGAGTGAGTGAGTAATTCATCATAATCATGTTCCAACAGCATCCAGCCAAAACCGCCCACTGGTTCGATTCGCTCGACCCACATTCCCTTTTCTACATTTTTCCTCTTTGAATGCAACCTTTTCGATGATACTGCCCCTAGTTTTTGTAATGTATATACAGTGGATTTATTGATTTACCAGAGAAAGAAGCAGGCGACCCATAATGGCTTAAATTGGCTTTTAGTTGAAAGTATTAGTTAGTTAAGATATTTTTATATGTAAATCAATTATCACGACTAAAATTGGACTTAAAGTAAGGTGGAGAAAAGAAAAAAAAAAACTTTGTGTACAAGGGAAATTCGGTTGACCATTGGAACATAAGAATAAAAAATTGTACATGATCACATTATGGCAGTGAAATAGCTTTTGCGCCATTCTAGCTAGCTAGCCTTTTCTCTTACAATTTTTGACGTGGATTTAGATCTTTCTCGCCCTATATATACCCATCCTCTGTAACAAACCTTCAACAAAGAAACACTAAGTATCTAGTCTAGTACAAAGATGGAGATCCCTGTGATAGATTTTAGTAAGCTCAATGGGGACAAGAGGGGTGACACAATGGCCCTATTGCACGAAGCTTGTGAAAAATGGGGCTGCTTTATGGTATGGTATAGAGAATAAAAATTATATATGTTGTCCCTTTGTTTTTCTTCTTCATCATTTCTCAATTAATTTTCTTCCTTAACGCATTTGCATATGCAGGTTGAGAACCATGAAATTGACACACAACTGATGGGGAAGGTGAAGCAGTTGATCAATGCATACTATGAGGAAAACCTGAAGGAAAGCTTCTACCAGTCTGAGATAGCCAAGAGGTTGGAGAAACAGCAGAACACCTCTGATATAGATTGGGAAAGTACCTTCTTCATTTGGCATCGCCCCACCTCTAACATCAATGAAATTTCAAACATCTCTCAGGAGCTTTGGTAAGTCAATCCATATATGTTCCTTTTTTTTTTTTTTTACCTACATGTATTCTCCTTTAGAGATAATTTTGATTGAGACACGGTTAAACACTAAATGTGAATATTTCTCCAAACATAAATTCAAACTTTGATTTACCATGTGGTGGAAACTAACCCCTTATGCGGTTCTGCTAGACCCAACCCTTGTTGATTCATGTGTGGCACCTATAGAATAGCAGTACTAGACCTCTTTATTTCTCACACACAAGCAAACTACAAGTCCTAAGACATACAAAACTTATATTAATTAGGAATCCTGGCAACACGTTCATTAACATCCTCTTTCCGATCCACTTTCTTGTATTGGTTGAAAATCATGTGAGTTTCACTAGTCTAGGAACGAATAAACCCACATGAATTTCACCGTACAAGAAAGAATGTTTTATTAGAGAGTGTGTTGTTAACATATTTTGAACTGATATGTAAGTGTGTATGTAATTAAATGCAGCCAAACAATGGATGAGTACATTGCACAGCTCCTGAAGCTGGGAGAGAAGTTATCTGAGCTCATGAGTGAAAATCTTGGTTTGGAGAAGGATTACATTAAGAAAGCATTTTCTGGAAATGGTGAGGGTCCAGCTGTGGGAACAAAAGTGGCCAAGTACCCTCAATGTCCACGTCCAGAACTTGTGAGGGGACTTAGAGAGCACACAGATGCGGGTGGCATCATTCTACTGCTCCAAGATGACAAGGTGCCGGGTCTGGAATTCTTCAAAGATGGCAAATGGGTAGAGATTCCACCTTCCAAGAACAATGCCATTTTTGTGAACACGGGTGATCAAGTGGAAGTGTTGAGCAATGGCTTATATAGAAGTGTTGTGCATAGGGTCATGCCTGACAATAATGGAAGCAGAATCTCCATTGCCACCTTCTATAACCCCATTGGAGATGCCATTATTTCACCAGCTCCTAAGCTCTTGTACCCAAGCAATTTCCGTTATGGGGACTATTTGAAGCTCTATGGCAGCACCAAGTTCGGTGAAAAGGCTCCTCGATTTGAATCCATGAAGAACATGATCAATGGCCATAAAATTATTCCAGCTTGAGACTTGGAATAACGTCGCATTATTACCCTTGGGATATCTAAATTTACAAGTTATTATGTTTAGATTTGGAATAGTAATATTTTCTTTTCTTTTTCTTTGTTGGTCTATGGCTTTGGCCGTACAAGTAACGAAGATACACGTGTTCTTTGATTCCACAAATAGAAAAATTAAGGGTAATGATATATCTAGACATCTCACAATTTTATATATTTTATTAAAGCTCGTTATCTTTTTTTTTTTCTTATCACAAAATATCATGGCTCATAGTTTTTTCTTCTCTCCCTTTGTCTTCCCAGGTATCATGAGTTTCTAGGAATCATTTTTTATATAATAAGCTTTTACATGGTGTCTTTTCTTCATACAACCTTTTATTTGCTCTTAATTTTTTTTTTAAGATAAATATTCATTTGAATCCTTAAAAGTG
The DNA here is from genome assembly GCF_004193775.1 of Glycine soja. NCBI lineage: Eukaryota > Viridiplantae > Streptophyta > Magnoliopsida > Fabales > Fabaceae > Glycine > Glycine soja. The sequence goes on along the minus strand of NC_041006.1, from coordinate 42,103,394 downwards.
TCAAGACACTGACATTTCAGTCCCAGTAAGAATGGGCTTGGAAATCTCTTGATTGGGCTTGGCCTTTTTCACCATACAATAAAGTAATCGCGTCAAAATAACTTTATTACGATAATATTTTTCTTCAATCGTGTAAGTACATGAATACTTCTAAGATTCCTTTACCTAACCACATCAAATGAATGTCAACTCCTACTTGATTATAAGTTTAATGCATATGCTAGCAGTGACACATCATCTCATCACTTTTTAATACTTTTATTGGGTACACCACATTTCCACATGAACATCTTTTCTATAAAAAAAAAATACATTTTATGAGCATAGCACATATTTTAAGCTTTCAGTTGATAAGAAAATAATATAATCTTGATTACAGTTGACGTAAAGCTTGCACATTTACACTAAGACTCACTCAATCAGATCACTAAAAGTATTTGACATGTTTTTTCGTGAAAAAATGTTAACTATTAATTATTAATTTTTTGTTTGTATGAAAATTGAAATCCATAACCTTTCTATTTTGCCTTCTTCACTCACCACCAAAACAAACATTATAACCCCAAAGTATTTGACATATTAGATAATTTTTTCTACTAAAATATTATGTTCATATTAGAACATTTTGCTCCTATCGTTTTCACGAACACTTCCTTTAAGATTCCTTTACTTACCACATGCACGAAATGAGTGTCAAGTCCATTCGATTGTAAGTTAAACGCATAGCTGGAGCACATGCTTCGTCAACACATTTCGATATTTTTTATTGGGGATACCACTACATTTTCTTTTTTAAAATAGAGCTAGTAACAAAAAACAGGTAAAATGTGTTTTGAGAGATCAAGCTCATTATCATGTAAGCAATTACGTATAAGTATCTTTATAATTGAAGAGGAAAGAAAATTAAATTGTTTTTATATAAGTTGTAATTAAGTCTTTTTATAAATTATGATGGAGAGCTTATTGAAATAAAACGAAAACAAAATTATAGACATATTATAAGTTATTTTAACAATCTCTTTCAAATTTTAACAGATGTTTATGTCATAAATTTAATTCAAATAAGTTGTAAATTTAATGAGTTCTTTGCAACGAAATAATAAATATATTTTATTAATTATATTATATATTAAATAGTATGAAAAACAACATTTTTTTATAACCATTTGTATTTAGATAATAGTATAAAAAAATTACATTGTGAATGTATATAATATTTATAATAGGGAGAGAGCTAGAAGTGTTAAACGGGCGAAAGTAAAAGGAAAATATTTGGTGAAATACTTAATATGTTAACCACCTAATGAGAATAAAAAAAAAAGAGAGAAAAATATACATATAATAAGATTTATAAAGCGAGAAATGAAAGATGTCAAAAATATGTTAGAATTATAAGTAATTCACGAATCATTTATTACCGTGATTAGTAAAATAATGAAGAAAGAAAAATAATTTTTAGACAACATTGAATTATTTATAATTTGAGAGAGAGAAAAAATAAGTAATTAATTTGATTGATGATATAATATAATTAAAAAAGTTATTAATTGAATTTTAAAATTTTTGATTGTGAAAATATAATGACTAACCAAAAATTAAGAATGTGTTTGGGCATGGGATGGGTAGCGAAGCGTGTGTTACCCCCTTGTCGGTAGCAAAAGGATCCCTATCTAGTATAAATGGAATGATTGTTGTTGGTTGGGCTCAGACTTCATTTTTCAATGGATCCACCACCCTCTAAGTTCGTAATCGAAGCATCGGAAGCCCTTGCCCTGGCGGAGTCCGCCGCCGTGACCCTCCCGGAACTCCTCCCCACCCTGGTCCCCGCCGCCCAGCCCCTCGCCCGACCCCCCATCTCCAAGTTCTCCGTGGCCGCCGTGGGCCTGGCCCCCTCCGGCCGCATCTTCGTCGGCGTCAACCTGGAGTTCCCTGGGCTCCCCCTCCACCACTCCGTCCACGCCGAACAGTTCCTCATCACCAACCTCTCCCTGAATGCGGAGCCCCACCTGGTGTCCCTGGCCGTCTCCGCCGCCCCCTGCGGGCACTGCCGCCAATTCCTCCAAGAACTCCGCGCCGCCGCCGACGTGAAAATCCTGGTAACCTCGGAGGCCACAGCAGAATTCAGGGCACTCTCTGACTTCCTCCCTCACAGGTTCGGTCCCCACGACCTTCTCCCCCTTGAAGCTCCCCTTCTCTTGGAACCCCACCACAACACCCTAACCCTCCAACACTATCTCAACGCCCACGTGCCCAATCACAAGTTGAAAATTGCGGCTCTCGAGGCCGCCAACAAATCCCATGCACCCTACAGTGGGTCCCCCTCCGGCGTCGCCCTTCTCGACTGCCATGGTAATGTTTTTAAAGGCTCCTACATGGAATCCGCCGCGTTTAATCCCAGCTTGGGCCCCGTCCAGGCAGCCCTCGTCGCCTTCGTCGCCGGCGGCGGCGGCGACTACGACCGGATTGTGGGTGCTGCGTTGGTGGAGATGGACGGTGCCGTCGTTAAACAGGAGCACACGGCGAGGCTGTTGATTCACTCCATTTCCCCCAATTGCCAATTCGACACATTCCTTTGCCACAACAACAACAATAATGAATATTGAATCCCTTGTTACGTCTTTGGAAGTGGTTCGAATAATTAATTCAATAATGAAGTACTAGTGCATTTTAATCAAATCCTTTACATATTTAATTGGACTGCACCAGCTTCAAGTAATTAATATATCTGGAAGGCTGAGGATATGCTTCAATTTGGCTTTAAACTTGATCACGTGTTAATCATCTTTTTAATACTGCGTCTGGAAACCATTCAAACAAAACAACAAGACCAGTATATATAGCTCCATGCTTTTCGAATCTACATGTGACCACCTATATCAGCTATATGTAATCTGTTCACAATTATGCCGTATTTTTAACCTAGTCAATTCCATTGTTTTTTCGTTTAATATTAACTAATCCCCCCAATCACATTGTTCTCTAGTTTTTCTTCCGTGTCAATTGAGTTGGGTAGATTAATAAGCACCAATCAAACGTGTACAGGACCGTCCAAACGCGCCTCCTTCTTGATGTACTCACTTTTGTTCATATTAAAACAAATAAAACAAAAGTTGCGGATCAATACCCTTCTACTTAGGTGCAGGAATTAATCTTTTTTAATTTTTTTCCTATCACATCATTTGCTATATTTTATTATTTTTTTTACTTTCTTAATATTCTTTCCTTTTTCTTTCTTATACTTAATCACCCTAAAATTAGGTAAAATACCATTTTAGTTTCTAAAAGTATATAGGGCTGTAATATTAATACTTGATACTAAGAAAATATCAAACAAAGTCTAAGAAATTTTTAGTTGTTTCATTCCATTCCTAAATTTAATTACATACCGACATTTTAATTCTAAACATATATTAATATTATCACTTAATTCATTTTTCTTTTGGGATTATTACACATGGGGATAACCGGATAAGGCTCCCAATGTTTTTGTTATACGAAATATTGCACGTATGTATTAATTAGTTGGAAATAAAAAGGCCTACGTACTAATTTTTAAAACAAAAATAATGATTTCACACTTCAAGATATGTATATACTTTGACAAAAGAAGAGAGACATGGAAAGGGAAAAAAAATTATATGTCACGTACGTAAAGGATTAAGGCGTTCTTTAAACAGTACTTTAGGGACGTAGTATTTGATTTCAGTGTCATCCTGTCAAAACTCAAAAGCATGCATGGTGTTTTGTCCTGTATATCGCAGCCAAGTAAGTGGCACTTATACTTTTTGGCCCACGTTCCTTTGTCTTCCAATTGGTGGCTTTGTGGAGTATGATTTGGTAGATCACCCTCCAACATTATTGAATCTTTTCAAGACACTCTCTAAGTTTAATCAACTATGCTATCATTATCAATCATAGCCAAAAGCCCTGAATAATTTCATACAAGTTCCCATAGCATCAAAGCCATCTTTCTTTTTTGTCTTATGTTATTGTAATTAGATCGTGCCACACAAGGAATCTTAATTTAGAGCATTCAAGTGTTAAGTGTAATAAATCCGATGTCTAGGTCAAGTGTTAAGTTATATATTTTTGATGACATTCAATTGGATTGTGATATTTTAGAGATGATTTTTCGTAATTGACGTAAGTATTATCCTGAGATCTTCAATGTACACCCTAAACAATTACATTATAATATTAGAGTGATTTAAGATAAAATCAAAGTGTGGATCATTTTTACCTTACGGAGTCGGTCGACATATGAAAAAGGAGTTGGTCAACATATGACCCGGAGGGTACATCATCAATAACCTTTCTTAGTGCACAAGCTATTATAAAACGCTTTTTTAATGGGCAGTTTCATTGAATAGCCCCCACCTAAAACTACAAAAGAAGGATAGAAAACAAAGAGTAAAGAAACCCCATTTTAATTTAAGGAACTTTGATCAAACTGTAAGGTTGTTATCATCATTCATCACAATAACATTTTCCTTTATCCTACTCGACTAAGCACAGTTCACTTTGTAAAGAACATTGCTGGCTTAATTATCAAACAGAACTAGGTGCTCTGTATGCAAATTGAATGGTGGGGCATGCAGCTCGAATGGACTGAATTATTACTTGAAACCCACTTTTGGTACTTTCAATTAGCACGGTATGATGCCGAACTTGGTCCTGAAATGGTAAAAGCTCGAGTATCATGTAAATTAATTGCCACTCTACTTTTACATGTGTGGACGACGGGTAACAAGAGTTTCAATTAGGACGCAACTATTAGTATCAGGAAATGATGTGCTTCAGAAAATTACATAATGCTTAGAATCACCGTCAAGATATATTTGAAATCTTGGTTTGGCCTCCGTAAGCTAATATAATATTCTCAATTACACTATCAGTTGCATGAGAAGTATGATAACCGTGAAATATAAGTTAATTTGATAATTAATTTTGATTAAAAATGATCATAATTTCTTTATTTTATTATTATTTTTAATGAAATAATGAAGAAAGTAATATCTTTATTATTTTTTATTAACAGAATTAAAAAAAAAAAAAGATTTCAAGTGTTTTGAGGAAAAAATAATGCAAAAACTAGAAGAAAAAAACTTTAAAGAAAAAGTTGGAAGAATCGGACGCTCGCTAAGCGTGCACTTCATAGGCTTAGCCCACACTGCAGGCTTAGCACACTATAGGCTAAGCGCACACTGCAAGCTTAGCGCGCATAAGGCCCACGAAGAAGCCCAAAGACGCTCTTAGTGCGAAATTAGCGTAAAAAGTAAGCTACCTAGTGCCTATATAAGGAAGAGAAAGCAGAAGGAAAAGACAGACAATCTCAGAACCCACACATTGAGTCTACCCCTTAGGGGAAATCCTCTTTCCTTAGTCATTTCTCGTTTTCTTGTTATTAGTCATCTATCACCTTCTTCCATTAACTCTAAAGTGTAAAGTCTCGTATGGCTATGAGAAGCTAAAACCCCTTTTGTTGGGAGTCTAGAGACCAAAAATTTTGTAATGTAATTCTTTCCTATTATCTATTTAATGCAATCTTGTTTCTATTATTCTTCTCTGTGCTTTCATGCTATTATGGTCTGATCACTCATATAATATTTAGAGGGTAATGCATTGAAAAATGATTATTTTCTAAAGAATTGGGAAAATATATCTTAGTGAATTCATTGCTAGAAATAGATTGACATTTATTTTGCCCACGAATTTTTGCATCTCTTATCTTAATGCGGTTTGTTATTTGATCTTTGCAAAGAAATTTGGGAAAAATGATAAATAAACTAGGCCTTTCATGCAGGAAATCAGAGATAAGATAATTCAGTAGATGCAGGTGCAAACAAGAATTTCATAAAATAGAGAAAATCAATTATATTATAAGTAGTTTTGGCATACTAGGCCCCCAACATTATTGTATTCTGATTATATATTTTCACATTTAAACTATTATTTATTTTTTCTTATTATCTTTTTGCTCTACCTTATTCAAAATTTGACATTTACAATTCATTGTCTTTGTTTTCTTTTTTTATTTTTATTGTTTAATAATTGGATTTGCATCACTTAAGTACAATCAAAGTCCGTGTGAATTCGACACTCAAACTTTTGAATATTTTACTATTTATAATAAAATTGATACACTTACCAATCGGTTAACAAAGTATCAACAAAGAAATTAAAAACAATAGTATGCTAAGAGACTAGATTCTGATCAAGATTAAGATATTCTTAGAGAAAGGAAAACAAAATCATTCGAGTTTAGAGGAATAATACCCTATATTGCTGAATTAACCTATTGATCAATCAGCCAAGGGAAGTAAAAAGAAATATGAAATATAGTGATCCTGGCTAGATTGTGACTCGAGGTGGTGGGTCAGTTCTGAATGCAGTATTAAGATAAGTAAAAGAAGAGGACAAGAGAGATTTTATTGTAGTATTTCTTGTTAGATCCCTACTGCATGACTTAATCCATGGTGATTGAACTGACACAGTCTCTATGATTACAGCATGGACCAATACAATCATTAGCCCAACAGAGATACCCAGGCACTGCCGCATTTTATACAGTGTTACATTGGTAAGAATAAAAGCAAACCTATGGTGTCCAACAACAAAAGAAACCAACAAATTAATACTTGCAGTAGGAAAGGGAAGGTCTGCATCACATTATCTCTAACTTGTTACTGTCTTTCCTACAGATTTTTCATAATTAACACTTTTAGATTATGAAAGATTTTGAGAAGAAAATAGAGTAGAAGAGAGAACGAGTAAAAAAATAAGTACATTTTTAAGTTATTTGGATAAAAAAAATATCAATATCATATTATAAAGATATATTTGTCTTTAAGAGTAGAAGAGAGAATTAGTAAAAAATAAGTGAATTTTTATAATTAGTGGCAGATCTATAATTTTTTTTAGTGAGATAAAAAATAATCTAATATTTTCTCGAACAGAAAATTATATCAACTTTATTAAAAATGATAATAAAAAATAATAAAATTTAAAATAATAAAATAAATAAAATTAGTATCAATTTATTATTTATTTTATCTTTTATAATTATTTATAATTGTCTTTTTTTCTCTGTCTTTCCTAAAAAAATCATTTTAAAAAAAAATTAAGAGAGTAAATATTAAAAATATTTTTATTAATAAATCACAAATAATTATATAAGTGAATTTAACATCACAATTTAATTTAAAATCTTAATATTTAAATTTATAAATATTTTTCAATTATATAATACTTAATTTTTTTTAATTTTTAATGAAAATTTCATCTCACACTTATGTTCTAATATCTTTCTCACCTATTTCTCTCTTTTCAAAATCACCTGTAGGCTTAAACAAATAAACCGTAATAAGTGAATTTTACATGGGTCTTATTAAGTAATTAAACAGGGTACTTAAGTTATTTTTCATAAAGAAAATGTGATCTCTAAAAAACACGCAACCTATCTTAATTTTTAACGTGTCAACTTTGCGTGCCAACAATTCCAATCTAATCCATTTATGTTTTGCAGGCCAACACAGATCAAGCTTAACTGAATTAAGTTCAGCTGTATATTATCGTATACCTGTATCACACGCCGGCCATAAACACAAATACAAAAGGTTGAGTCCATTAAATAATTAAAAATATGCGATTGGAGTTGTGCCCCGAGATTATGAAGAACAGAGAAAATATTTGCTTCTATAACTGAGAGAAAATTATGTTTACCCTAAAAATAAGATGATGCGTCAGATGGTAAAAGTTATTCCAAACTAATAAAGCATTTTACATTTTTTTTATAAATAATTTTAAGAAAACATTCCTATTCAGTTAAAAAAAAAAACTAAAATCACACAAACAATAAATTAAAGTACCAATATTTTTTTGTGTTTATTTTTATTGAAAAGGTAAGGAAAGACATGAAAGGAGAAGGAACGGAAGACCAAAAGTTGGGTTTTCTCTCATGGAAGGAAAAGTGATATTTTGGGATTGTTCCAAAATGAGAAGGAAAGATATATTTTATTAAAACCCATCTAAAAATGCTTTCCTCTCATGCTCAGGAAAAAAAATAGTAGAGAAAGTATTTTTTGAAAAAAAAAAACCTAAACACCTTTATAGTACCCATTGTGTAGGCACTAGCAAAATTATATAAATAATAGTTTCTTAACTACATTCTTTTATATATATAATATTTTTTTTCCCATTTCTATCATAATTAAAAAAATTGTCAATTTATTTGTTTCTACCATTTTACTTTCACAAAAAATAGATCCTAAGTGATTTATTTAAAAAGATACAAGGCATAGATTATGTGTACTAAAAATTATTGAAAGAGATTTTTTTTTATTAAGATCTGTTAGACTTTTTTCCGCAATTAAAAAAGATTAAGAATATCAGAGAAGAAAATATAAAATAAGATGAATAATATAATAGTAAAAAATTATAAAAATAAAATAACTCTAACTCAAATGATATGATATCACAGGCTGCCATTTCTGTACTTGGAACCCGCGTGTATGCATTGCTGACCTCTCAGTTTTGTGGTGCAGATTGTGGAATCAACAATCAGCAAACTCAAGGGGAGAGAAATTAACTGGGCAGACACTAATATTAAAAGAAGTACATAGCAGCTGTAATTTGATTTTGATCGTTATACTATATAATATTCTAGAAACACGTGGTTCACATGTTGCGAGTAGACAAGTATGAGTAAATTAATGTATCTGATAGCTTTATCATTTACATAAACAGTAAGCAATCATTTCGTCCCGAAATTAATATCTTTACTCATTTTGATCCTTCATGCCGTGAAAAAAGCAAAATGAATCTTCAATTTTGATAAGAGAAAATAGTATATATATTTACGATATTTTTTATACTGTTATTTTATTACAAACTATTATATATAATAAATTTATTAATGTAAAAATAATGACTTTAATTGACTGATAGTATAAAAACTTTTGTACTTACAATACATACTTATTAAACTCTTTTAATATAACTATCAATCTATTTTTTCCTTTAACTTTGCTAAAAAGTAATTTAACTTTTTCTTTTAACAATTATCAGTCAATTAGATATATATTCATCAATCTAATTCTTAACACCACGAATCAAATATATTGATAATTATCAAATTCAGGAATTAATTTGATTGATTTAACGATATTAAGAACTAAATTGATCCGTAGTGCTTATTTAAAAGACCAAATTTATTGATAATTATTAAAGTTGGAAACTAAGCTTATGTTTGGCTCCTGCGTCCAAGAAGTCAATACTGGCGTAAATAAATACTACTACTGTACTATTAGCTTCAGCATCAAAAGAAGCCTTTGGCATGATTTTGGTTCTACACCGACGTAGTTTAGACACTAAATTTGCTTGTGTTATATCAATAATTCAGCTTCTATTTGTTTTAAAGTTAGAAAATATATTCTTGTACTTTTCAATGCAAAATGCACATTTCAATGTAAATATGTCATTTAAATCAATTTAAACACACACCGTAATAACATGTAACAGTTCAAAATCAATTATCGCTAAACTAAATCAGTACAAAATTAACCAATAATGTTGATTTTAAGGATTAAATTGATTAATGTTTTACACTTCACCTAACTTTAGGACCTGATTGTGCCTAATAGCTTTATCCTGTGTGATTTTAGAATAGTAATGACTTCGATCACAATTTTTTTTTAAATCAAAAGGAGTAGCCAAACTAGAACATAATAGACGTAATCTCAACTATGTTGACACCACCAATACTATGACCAGAAGCTACGCACCCCAGAAATTTACTAATCAAAACAATTCATAACAAAGCATACAATTTTTAATCGTCTCAACCTCTTTATGTATAATCCTCTATTCGGCAATCATTGCCATCAAGCCTAAACCCAGAGAGAAATTTGATTCCCATATCATTCAATTCCTACATTTGATCACCACATCCCATAGCTAATGCCTAACATACCATGTCCGAGATTTCCATTCAAGTTATGAAATATATATTTAACTGAACCAGAAAGAATGTTCTGTTATTCAGTGATATGCTATGCTATATTAGAAACACTATTTATTGAACAAATGCCAAAGTTGATAAGGGAGCCACGTGTAGAAGATGATAAAGGGACACTCCATTTACATCCCAGTTAATTCTAGGTCTCACGATCCATTAGGAAGGTCTGTTTTCTGCATCTGCATGAAAGTTCAGCTTTGCTGATAATGACTGAAGTTAAGGCTTTGTTTATTAAGCAGGAAATAAGTCAATATCCATATCTATATAATCAATTTTGATAAGCAAACAAAGCTTCACCCTCTATATGCACAGTGACAATGATGTTGAGAATGAGAGTCAACTCAAAAACCATATACTGCCAAGTTCAAATGTTCTCTCCTTTTCTACTAAGGTGGTCTGCCAATGCAGAAACTAGCACTTAAATACACGAGTTAGAAAACAACTTGGATGAGGTTTGATGGAAACAAACAGAGGATTCCCTAATATTTTAAATGAACAAAGAAAAATGGACTCGCAGCCGCAGGCTAGTGTAGCAGTACACGGTCTACATTAGCTATCAGAGCTACACGCCTATTTCAGAAATTTATGCAGACAGGAGTTAATGAATTTTAAACTTAATAAAGACAATGTGCATTGATGTGCAAATGAAGTTATAAGAAAAAAAGATCAACCAGCAAATATGAGAATCGAGAAATTAAAACAACTGAAAGATGGAAACAGCGTAGTGTTCAAATCCATGGATCCTTGTTGGTAGGCAATTTATGATATGTGATTAGAGATCCAAATGGGGATCTCACTCAATCTCAAGAACATATATATCATGTGATCGTATACTACTTACAGACCCAAAATACACATTGTTAAAGCTAAGCTTTCCCTCTACTTGTGCTGCTCATAACAAACAAAAATGGAACTACCTTTATTACATATAGACTAATTTCAGCGATCGCATGCAAAGGTATATGACACCTATACTTTCTGATCCGAGCGTCACTCCTAGAGAGCACATTATTTATCATACAGCTTAGCGATCAAATATTTTACTCACTAGAGTTCGACATCTGCAATGCTGTCCACCAATAAAAGCTCACGGTCTTGTCGCTTATGCAGCAGATAGTAGAACGGACTCAGCAAATGAGGCAGAGCCATTATTAGGTGCTCCCTTTATCTTGAGAATAGAAGTAATCAAATTATAAATCTCAACATTCTCAAACGACGGTATCTTCCTCCCTCTAGCAAATCGAGGACCATGTCCAATAAAAATAGTCCTCATGGAGAAAACCGCATTGTCATAACCGTGCGAACCGCCACACTCTTGGCGCTTGGTTCTCTTCTGCTCAACCTTGAAACCTTCCTCAATCAACCCAATTATCGGCGCAATCCGATTACTCGCGGCATAATGAAGCCGACTAGGCAGATCCTCCTTCAAATACACCCTCAAAAACTTCCCATTGTCAACCTTCCCCGAGCTCAACCCTTCATTCATCTTAGCGACAACATCAGCCGGATCATTACCAGAAGGTGGACGAATTGCAAGCACAGGAGTATGCGTCACAACCCAATCTTTAGGAACATCAATCCAAGGAGCCAAATCATCAAGGAAGATCAACTTCTTATCACAAGTACCAACCATTCCATGATCACCAACCATAATAACACTAACATCCTCAAAAACCCCTCTTTCCTCCAAACCCCTAATCAACCTCCCCATCATTCTATCAATCCTAGCAACAGCCTCAGTGATCTGAGGATCATCAGCACCAACCTTATGACCCTGATGATCAGGGTCCTCAAAGTAAAGAGTCATGAAATCAGGAATCTGATCACTAGGCAAATCAAAGTACCCCAAAACCGCATCAACCCTATCCTCAAACGCAACAGAAGAATTATAGTGCCTGCAATAATTGAAAGGACAAGACCAAGGACCCTTATTTACCTCAGAACCAGGCCAGAAATAAGTTGCAGCCTTTAAGCCGTTTTTTACCACAGTTTCCCACAAGGGTTCCCCGAGCCACCACTTGGGGTCATGGCTGTTACCCATGTAAAAGGGTTCCCCAGAGAGTGGATCGGTGAAGTGGTTATTAATGATGCCGTGGTAAGCAGGGTAGAGGCCAGTGGCGATGGAGTAGTGGTTGGGGAAAGTGAGAGAGGGAAAAACGGGAATCAAACCGGCTTCGGCTTCGGTTCCGTTAGCGATCAAACGGGAAATGTGGGGTGTTGGGGTTTTGAATTGGTAACCGAATCGGAAGCCGTCGGAGGAGACTAAGAGGACGACGGGGCGTTTGAGTTTGGACAGAGGACGAGCCACGAGGAGAGGAGAAGGTGGTGGTTTTGAAGAGAAGTAGAGAAAGGCGAAGGCGAAGGATGTTGATAAGGCAATAGAGGTGATGAGGATGAGAGTGATGAAGAGGGCTTTGTGGGAAGAGGAAGATGGGGTTGAAGAACAAGAGTCGGTGCTGAAGGAAAGAAGACATTTTGATGAAGGAGAGTCTTGGTCGTCGTGGTCTTGGGTTGGGATTGGTGTGGGCTTTGTTGAAGTCAATGCAGACAAGGGATTGGAACCCATGTTGGTGTTCTATGTACTAATGTTGCTGGTTTCTTCCGAGGTTGTGGTTAAGGGAAGCTCGGAAGAGAGAGATTAGGTAGAAAAGAGAGAAGCTTGAGTAAGATCTAATTCAATTGGAGCGTAGTCCTGTGAAAGTGTTGGTTGGAGAAGGATCGGTTTCAGAGTAGAGAAGACAATGTTTAGAAGATGCTGAAAAACAAAGGAAGGACCACATCGTGCCAATCATCAATGGACAACAGCCTACCAAAATTCAATGATATTTAGGGTTAAGAATAGAAAATTAAAATTATTAACAAGTAAATATTCTTTTTCATAAATGTTTTTACTTTAGATATTTAACATCAGTCTTCAATGGAATCGTTTTTTTTAACTTTTTTTACTAAATTTTCATGTCCCATAATATTAAAAGGAAAAACTAATTTATTCTAAACACTGTTGTTCAAAAAAAGATTATTGTAAACAATAACATGAGGTTTAATGATTAAAAAATTAAGCTATTGAAATGGAGATGGATTTGCCAAAAACTCACCAAATACACCAAATTTGTTGACCAAAAACTCCAAACACGACATGATATTATGGTATGTTTGGACGGAAGTATGGAAAAAGAAATATAAATACTAATGTTTTTTTTTATTTGATTGAAGAAAAAAAAATAGTTTATAGAGACAAAAAATTGAAAATTTTCTTGTATTTCATTTTTTTTCTCAATTCAAATTTTTAAATTTTTCTTTCCTGTTTTTTTTTCTTCAATCCAAACCGAGGATACCTGATGGAGGCGGGGGATTTTTCAAAATTAAAATTTACTTTAAAAATATAAATATCTATAATTAAGTGTTTTCAAAACAAATCAAGAACATTCAGTACAAGTATATTAACACAGAAGATAAACTGATCATTCTTTTTTTAAAAGATCTAAAATTATATATAAATGTCGATTGTCATATTACATATCACTAATAACCATTAGTTTATAATAAAAATGGCCCTTAAAAAATATAATAAAAATTGATAAATAATCTAAAAATTTTACAAAAATGTTGTATTAGTTATGTTATAAAATATTATTGAACTGAAATGAATCAAGTTACTCACTTTATTATTTTTTAGAATAACAGTAGTTAACAATTATTGAAGAAGAATTTGATTTCATCAAAATATTAGAAAGTAAGAAAAAAAGATAATGTTTTGTTGTGACAAAGGTCATTGCTGAGTAAATAAATTAATATTATAGAATTCATGTTTGATTTTCAGCTTATAATAAATAAAAAAATCAATGAAAGATAGTTATCAAATGAGATTTGTCTTTGATAAGTGAGACACTTATCATATGTCACTTGGGAAAAAAATTAACATTTACAGCGCATACCCAAGGATCGATGGATAGTTTTCTAAAGTTTTTTTAACACTTATATATATTTTTAATATAATAATTCCGGTCAGAATTTACAAATTTGAAGTTTTTTTAACTCTAGACCTAGGTTTCATCTCCGTTTCAGCCAAGAGGAGTGGCAGGAAAATATTCTTTAACACACTTCTTTCTTTGTTAATAATGACCGAAATTTAATGAAAATTATTGGAAGAATCACAAGAGAAACACGGTAAATAAGACCACATCCACATGACTTCCTTCCTTTGCTCCTAAGTCAGAGCTGTACATATGTCCTTTTCTGAACCACTGACTGCTACATCCAACTAAAACGTTTCATCTAAGTAAAGAGTTTAAATTTTATATATATATATATATATATATATATATATATATATATATATATATATATATATATATATATATATGTGTGTGTGTGTGTGTGTTTATTTTCACAAATATGTTTGATAAAATTTAACCACATCAGGTAAATTATTTATTAGATATCAGATGTGATTTAGTGTAAAATGTTTGAATACAATAAATAAGGAAGTATAAAAATAGGACTCACTGTTTTTGGCTTGGACACATTTATCATGATATATACAACAAGCATCAAGGCCATCACAAGGTTTTTCCCCGGGGCACCCACTATACAGAAGTCCACAGTACTTGCCATATCTCAATAGAGGCACTGTCATTCCAAAATTTCATTACATTTTTTTTTTTATTTCTCCCAAACACATCATATATAAATGTGAAAAGCAATAGTACCTGAACAGAAGCTTGACTCACATGTTCTATGTTCTGCTGCACTCTTTGTTCTGCAATTGCAAATAAAGAGGAATTAGAGAGTGTGTTGTTAAATAAAGTGTTTGGAATTAAAAAGATGAAGCAAGAAGCGAACCACAGAGACAGTGATTCCAGTGGTTTCAACTCCTATGTTGAGGGAGAAACGGGAATGTTAACAAGTTGAGGACAAAGGTGCAAGAAAAGAACAGGAGTCCCTACTTGGATAACTGGGATGGAACCATTTTTGTGGAAAGAAGAAAAGGTAGAGAGAAAACTGAGATTAATGAAGGGTGGTTTTGCTTTAAGGCTCTGATTTATATGAGATACTACAGTGCCAACTGACAAGTAAGGAAGAGAACTCAGAAATATGAGAAGTTGGCAGAGCTCAGAAAGAAAGATGGGAGGGTTTGTGTTGTAGTAGCACGTGACCTGTAATTTCATCATTATTTCAAATATTCTCTTCTACTATTTTCTTGTCGCTCTGTTCTTGCTATAATTAGCTGCATTCCATTCCATTTTTATTTTTATTTTATTAATGGGTGGGAGTGGGAGGCCAAAAATGCCTAAACACAAAATAAAACTATATCAGGAACAAGAAACTATTAAATAGTTCAAGATTATAACTTGTTTATAATTCTTGTCAATTTTTACTTGATATCTATTTAGATTTTTAAATTTTAAAAAAGTTCATGATAATTAATTGTTTGTTATGTAAAAATTAATAGAGATCATATGATTCAAGACTACTTAATAATGTAAGAGATAAGACTGATCTATGCATATAAATTACAAGCATAATAAGGATGGAGAGACAATGGTAGGGAAATTCATAAGATCAAAAATCACTTGAATGTTGAAGTTACATCGTAGATAAAGGCAGGTCAAAAGGAATGAAAGATAGGGCTAGGTATGGATCTAGGCATCTAGCAGAGAACTTTCATGGGTGCATACCTTTCACCATTCCAAGTTCCAACCAATCAATTTTAATTGTTTTTTATTTATCATAGCACTCTACTAACAAAAAACAAAACTAGTATTCCAACAACAAATAACATTTTCTGATAAAAAAATTAACTAGATTTGGTACATTCTGGCCAATCTTGGACTCATTAGAACCTACACGATGATTATCAATTTCTCACAGATCGACCATAAACCAACCAAGGTTCTCCACTAATTAATCAGACTGTCACAATAGTTCTCCTCATATCTAATCAGGATAGCCTTTCCTAACTTGAACCGTCAAATAAGAGCGGAGTATTTTACTATATGCTAACCCGATGAGAGAACAATATATATAACAGTGAGGTGTTTCTACTTTAAGTGGAATAACTAATGAATTTACCTTGTTCCATTGCTTGAATATAATGATCAATAGTTTGGGTTTTCACGGATCATTAGGCTGTTAAATGACAAATGAAATACAAGTTGGTTTTTATTATTATTTCGATGAGTGTCAAAGAACTATAAAATCTCACATCTTTGGTGAGATTGATGGTTGGCCCTTCTTTTGAAGAAACTAGTAAGGAACCCTGCGTAGGCACAAGTCATTTTGGTTTATACTTTTTTTTCCTGATAACTTATGAAATAATAAGATGAAAACCTATGTAAAAGAGCAAATGCGATGCAAACTTTTATATTAGAAATTAACATGATACCATGCACAATAATAATAGTCATAAGTGAAGTTCATATTTAATGAATTACAGGCTAGCTTAAAAAGATAGAGAGACTAAAATTTAGAGTATATTGGTACATTAACCAGAGACTTGATTTATCCATTGAAATATGTTCAAATAGGATTCTTTTATGGTGTTGTAGATGAAGATGTCATGGTAGATAAAAATAACATTCTCCTACCATTTCAATTTTTACAATAAATCATGCATCAAGTATATATTTTTGTAAATTCTCCTACTTCACAGAGGAAAAAAAATTCCCTGCTTCATTTCATAAGAAAATATTCATTCCATGATAGATAATATAACATATTCAATATATTACTTTAGTCACATGTTAATAAGCAAGATTTTATTTTATTTATATTTAAACTGTTATAACAATAAATTAAAGAAGTTTAGTTTCTCTCTAATAATTTAAATGTTATTGTAGTTTTCAGTGAATTATTTCTTCTCTTGAGTTGAGTATAAAATTCTCAAGAAGATAATTTTGCTTGAAATCACTCGTTAAATTGGAGCAATCATGTCTTGTTAGTTGATCGTGCTTGGTAGTTAAGTCAATTAAGTTTTATTAAATAAAAAAAAACTAAAGATGTGATTTTTACGTGATAGACTTCTAGAAAAGATTTTGTAAACATGTACGCAAGTGCTACAATTTTTCAAAGAACTAAAGAATGAAAAATATAACTTAAAAAAGCTAATTAAATGCATACTTTTATTTTATTTTATTAAATTAAAACTTAAATTACAATACTACCCTTAAAATAAATTAGTAAAATAATTAAGATATATATAGAAAATATGGATTACATTAATTTTGTCACACATCTACGACATATAAAGTTGTGAATTGCGTACCATCATCTATTAGACTACAAATTTTTTTTTTTCTAGCCCTGGTGCAGCGGTAAAGTTGTGTCTTGGTGACTTGTTGGTCATGAGTTCGAATCCGGAAAGCCTCTTTGCATATGCAAGGATAAGGCTGCGTACAATATCCCTCCCCCATACCTTCGCATAACGAAGAGCCTCTCAGCAATGGGGTACGAAGTTTTTTAGGTTGCTTTTACTTAGAGGCCTCAGGTCTCTGCTGGACCACTACCTCACCCTCTTCATACAACCATACCTTTCACACAATACCTCTTCATCCTTTTTAATAAAGAAACATCGGGGTTGAACCCCTTCAAAGAATCCATATAATTCTTAATAAGTTTCTGGCACTTTTCTGCCCTAAGAGCCAACCGAGCTTTACACTGATAATATATCAAAAGTAAACTCTAAAATATATAATAAGTTATAAAATTATTAAAGGTCCATTATATTAATTTTATAATCTAAGGATTATAACTACATTTCACCATCTAAAATACACCTCTTTCAAATCTAATAATGTAACGTGAGTTTATTCCAGGCCATGAAATACAAGGACAGAACTAAAAGATTTGATGAATTACAATGATATTGACAGCTGCGATTGCTATTTATAAGAAAGATGATGAAATAGAAGTATTAACGGCAACAATGCTGTTTAAATTACACGTGCACAATCACCAGATTCACATATCAAAACTGCAGTGTCTTTGCTTATTTGGCTTGCTAACTCTGGCTGTACCTTGAGATATTCACTCCTGACAAATGATGCAGCTTCAGTTGCAAGGTCAGCCTCCACAAATGCAAGGCAACACCCTCTAAACCCAGCACCACTGAAGCGCGCTCCCAATACACCGGGAGCCCTCAAAAGGATCTCATACAGTTGAATCAGTGGTTCACAACCTTGTAGACACATCATCATTCAACATGATCATCAATAGTTACTCTAACATCTAATTATCCAAGGATAACTTGTAAGTTAAGTTTCGTGTCTCATAAGTATTAGGAGATGTTATTTTCAAAGCACGCATACAATAAAAACTGATGAAAAATTTTCAATTGATTTAAATCAAAGCTGATGAAAAATTATTCATGATGCGTTTGATTAAATTATTAGATTCCTCTTAAAAAATCAGCTGTTTCATTATGGTCTTCTGTTTATCGATACAATCCAGATATACTGCAAATGATAGGACACCAACAGCTCCAATCTAAAGTTTGGGGTAAGGTAAAATTAAATTTGGAGAACTAAAATAGAAAATAAATATTTTGCTTTGCAGAGAATCTGGATTCAATAGTGAACATTCCATCATGTACCAAGGGCTTGGAAGGAAGCTTTAGGAAAGCAAGTAAGAAAAGGTTCAGAGGAAAATATAGAGCCGTAGAAAAGGAAACGACAGAACGAAAAATGTTTCGGAGTTCTAAAGGGAACAACACAAGTTTAAAATTCAACACTATTTAAGTATATAGCCCTGTAAAATGTTATTGGTTTTCACGCTCAATTTTTTTTTGTGTGTGTGCATGTGTGTAAATTTTCAGGGCTATATACTTAAATATGTGCAGCCAGATATTGGAAAATTATAAAACTGCATAAGAAATATGTTTTTCTACCCCATTTTGGTTTCCTGTACTTCATGTCACTTTCATATTAGAAGAGCAAGAAGATGAAATTTCAAAACATTCCAATAATGAATTTGGGGATTTAGGTTATACCACATTCATAATTTTGAATGGAACTCCGACCAGAAGCTGTAATAAGCATTCCAAAATCTTTTAACCTGCCCATCGCCCAAGCCTCAACTCCTGGGTTAAAAATTAAATAAATTATGTTTATAGAAAAAAAAAAGGTTAAATGAGCAGGGCATAAACCCTCAAGATGAGATCTATCTAAGCTATTCAACTGATTATACCTTTCAAAACTCGCATATTCTCAGAGAAATAATGCTCTGCTCTTTTGGCTAGATCAGGTTCTAATTTGTGCTGCACAAACAAAATGTAGGAGTACTTGATTATGCTAAAATCATAGTCGGGATTTATAATATACAACATATGAAAGAAGCATTAAACATCAGTAAATAAGCTGGAACAAGTAAACAGGTTCAATTAACTAGCATAGCAAAAAATCTATAATACTTTCTTACAAATGTTGATATAACATGCACAAGAGAAAAAGATCGGAGTGACAGAAATGAGAATGTTAAGATGGATGTGTGGACATACAATAAAAGACAAGATACGGAATGATTGTATATGGGAAGTGGTTGGTGAATGGTGTAGCACCAATAGAAGAAAAGATGACAAAAAGTAGATTAAGGTGGTTTGGACATATGCAAAGAAGGCCAAGGGAAGCACCAATGAGAATAATGGACTGTATGATTATAGCCCAGTGAAGAAGAGAAGAGGGAGGCCAATAAGGACTTCGGAGGAATTGGTTGGGATAGATCTCATGGTAAATAATATTTCTAAATTTTTAGTCTTTGACCGAGCAAAATAACATTGGGTAATCCATGTAGCCAGACTCACCTACTAGGACAAGGCTTTTGATGTTGTTGTTGTAGTGCATAGATTCATAGAAAGAAAATATCAGTGCATTTATTACTTTTCTACAGTTATACAATTTTCAAAATCATATTCCTTGAACAAAGAAACTTATTTATTTAGCTATACATTTCATGTTTATTGTGCCATCACCCAAAATATAAATTGTGCATTATTATATCACAAATTTTGTAAAGATCTGCATACTTATCAATTTAACATGCCAATGCTTTATACCTTGTGAGCCTCATATACTTCTGGATCAACTGCTCAGTGGAAAAAAAAAATATCTTAGATCAGTTAGCTATTTAAAAAAAGATATAACTAGGTTCACAGTGAGAAGGAAAGATACTGACCATTAGATAGGATGGGCTCTGTTTTGTAATCTCCAGATGCTCTGCAGAATGAATAAAAAATAATATAAACTTCCTGGGCGTTGATTATCTCTCCAAATTCATATACATCAATTTAGTTCTAATTGTAAATTGGTTTCAAAGGGAGCAAAACCTTAATAATAGGAAACTGTATGGACCTATACCTTGGCGAGGGGGAGTATAGGAACCAAAACCCAAATGAGTAAAAATTACTAAGACAAAATTTAAAAGTCTAGTTTGACTTGCATAAAAATAAAAAATGATGTTCAAGCTTAACTCATTTATTTAAATGAGCCAAATTTTAAGTTTTGGTTTAGCTTGTTTTAAAAATATTAAACCCAACTTATTTTGCTTGTTTTATAATTATTTTCCTTCTCTTTACCAAATATCTTCTTGAAATATCAATCACAGAAGAGCTAACTTGATTACCTTGCTAATGTCTTATATGTGGATTTAGTTATTATTGCAATTAAAATTTCTACCATGCATCCTTTAATAAACTAAGCGACCCAGTACACAATGCTCCAACGTAGTGGGGTTTGGGTAAGGTAAATGTATGCAGCCTTGCCCCCACAAACAGAAAGACTGTTCTAGGATTTGAACTCGTGACTTTTAGGTCACAAGGCAGCAACCTTACCATTGCGTCAAGGCTCAGCCTCATCTTTTAATAAACTAAACTGATGCAAATTTGACAACATCAAAAATTGATTCGTGAGAGATCTAATTGAGATTAATGAGGAGTAAAAGGTATTTTATCCATTTTGGTAATACCACTTCCATCCTCTAGCTCAGTTTATTGACACCCTTTTGTAAGTGTAAAGTTTGGCATTTGGCAACAGCTCTTTAGAGTTAGACACTAAAAATTTAGAAATGTCAAATATTTTGCAATGCATGTAAAGACAAGTTCTTATTAAAAAAAAATGAATGACAATAGTAATAAATTTGCAAAAGAAGAAAAAAGAAAAACTTACTCAAGAAGAATTTGTGCAGCCTCTCGACACTCTGCAACTCGCTTGTTATATCCAGGGTTATTCATCAAAGCTTGCTTCAACCCTGAAAGTGCCAACAATATTCTGGTTGCTTTTGGTTCCCCACTCTCGTTGTATTCTAGAACCTTTGGTCGGTAAACAAGCTTATAATCTTTGGTCTGCATGTGCAAACTAACACATGAAAATAGAGGAAGGACAACGATAACAGGGAGAAATTATTTGTAGCATAATTATTAATTAACACCATTATTTAATAATGGCGTTAATTAATAATTGTGCTAAATATTTAATTTATTAATTATGCTGACATGTCCCCCTATCTAAAGTAGGATAGAAATAAACCCACTAGGGTCAGCCTAGTGGGGGGGGGGGGGGTGGAGGCTAGTATGCATGGCATCATAGATTTAAACCTCAGTGCAACATTTTTTTTTTCCTAAAACAGCTTAATATGACAAGCTAAATGCCACAGAAAAGTTTTAAGCAAAACAACAGTAAAACAAAATCAACAAAATAAACTAGTTATTTACATCTTCAAAGATATCCAGCTCATCCTTATCCAAGCAAACAAAAATATTTTTCAACTTTCATGTATCTGAATTAAGGACGTATCAAAAATCAATGCCTACATGAAACAGATCTAGCAATTAATACAAGTTTGTGGAACAAGCAATTCTTTATATTTGTAAGATGACAACTTATGCTACAAGTTAGTGGCAGAATTTTGAAGTGTTTTGGCTGATAAATTCAATTGCCCCATCATTTAGCAAGTCCCCTACTCTTCCAAAAAAATAGAAGGCTTTAGGGTCAAGGAACTTAGAGGAATATATAAACATTGCCACTGAGGATTTGGTAAATGATATCATCGGCAATTTATTTCTTGGGGGAAAGTGGGGAGGTGAGCCAGTCTAGTTTCCCTTGTATATTTTACAATGACCTACACTGTTCGATTGCTTTTCAAACACATACTCTCTCATTACCACCCTCCATATAGGTGAAAAAGATGCATAAACAAATATATGGACACAATAAGAAGCTTGAGTGACAAAAGGGCACATGATCAACATGCCAGATACCAAATCTAGTTCTGTTACTGATGGGTATGCTTCAAAAAATCAAAATACATTAAGAACTTGTGATAACAACACATTAATCCAGGTATTACCTTGCAATTCATGCACATCAAACAACCATGGCTTGAAAGTAATATAGCTGATTGGTCCATTATGCCATTTTTCAGACCCAAATATTCGTTCTCAATCAACCTATAAAGACAAAAGTAACATTAGAGGACTGATCTAATATCACCAGACAATTAAGAAATGACTCAGTAGCATATCTATGATCGCAATGAATGAAAGGATGAGGATCTAATTCCTTTTAAGCTTTGGTGGCATCTTAACTTTTCAACTTCGATTTTGAGCTTTGGTAGCATCTTAACTTTTCAACTTCAATGGTAACATTTTAGAATCATTTTACTCTCCAGCATAGTGAGTAACTAGCTTGCAAAGACGTGTAACAAGATTGTGAGAAGCAGAGATTAGAAGGAAAATATTTCCCTTTTTCTTACAAACAGCTGAAAAGCACCAAAGCCTTGATAACAGAAATATGCAAACAATAATGTTGGGGGGCAGGGGGGATGAAGACTGTTAAAATATTTGACTGTTTTGTATTGATGAAGACGTGACATTCAAAGTAAAATTAAAAGGGGCAATGCTAAAGAGTGCACTGGATATTGGTTAAGGAGCATTTAGTACACCTTATCAAATGCTTTCAATTACTTAAGAAATTCTGATGCCTTTGACAGCACTGATTCATACATTTGTCCGTGGTGATTGACTTGGTGGTTGAAGGGAAAAGGGGGCAGGGAGAGGTCGTGGGTTTGAATCCCTCCCATTGACAAAAACTAACAAACTAGCAACTAACATTGGCCGATAAAAAAAATACATTTGCCCATGGTTCAAGAAGAATGCATAGTGACTGTCTCCAAGGACTTGGATAGACTTACCTATCATAATCAATATTTTCTGTGGGAGATATTACTAAATCATTTGCATATTGCAAAGCCATGAGGCAAGCTACTCCAACCTGCCAAACAATGAAAGTTGAAATACCCAGAGAAAGTCAGAAGACATGGGCAGTTGCCAACAAGGATCTATCAAGGTGTTTTTCAAAAGAAACCAAAATGAACAGCTTATTAAAAAACAACAAAAAGAAAATGAGCATAGGATCAGATTAACAGATATTAACATTATTTGGAGAGTCGAATAATATATTGGGATCTGGCTGTAATTAAGGTATTATTAGTAATTCAGGGTTATAAAAGTATTTTTATTTTTAATAAAGCTACAGTCAAATAAATAAATAATAATCATTTCTTCAATCATCATTTATTTTGTTACTACTAGGAATTAAAGTGCACATGGATGCACAAAAGAAAGCAGATAACATTGACAACAAAAATTGCTCTCCTCTCCTAGTTCATCTTCTGTTCCAATATCCCCATACCATGCTTGAAAGTGAATTTTGCTCAAGAAGCTAAACTAGCTAGATCTTCTTCTGATGAAATTTTTTTCAATTATTACAAGTCCGTCATACTCATAATTTTAAGGACCGAATTAAGAGAAAGTAGACAGGGAGAAGTCACTATCTTACTGCAGCAGAAGAGCTTAAACCCGAACTGTCCAGACCTTCAGAACCACATATGTATCCAATGATACCCTGGAAACATTGTAAAAAGGATGGGTGGGAATACATTTTGAAATAACAGAAAGAAATTGCATGCAGTGATCTTCATTGCAAGAAAACCAGAAATACAACACAAGCAGTTTCTTATTTTCTGGCCATGAGGTTGGAGAAAAGATATTTACAGTTGCACCCATCTAACATTTACCCGAGAACCAGTCCTATACAAGATCAAGATGACAGAGGTAAGTTCCATTTTGTTTTCTAGTAAATCAAATGTCATCATCAATAATCTTACTTGAAGAACAACAACAACAAAAAGGTTTTATTGGGAAGGAAAGTATTTATTACATCAGAAATACAAAAGTGCAATAAATATTCTTTCCCCAATAATTTAACTTTTAGTTGCTACGGCTGATGTTTTAAAAAAAAAAAAAAAAAACTAATCTAAACTTTAAAACAATTAAAAAAAAATGGGATGTGCCAAAATAACATCTCATAACAGGACCCCAGACATAGGATCTAATGACCCCAAACTTTGCTAAACATGACAACCTTGTGCAATGCTTAAAATCTGAAAGCATGTTGAAAAAGCAGCCAACTAAAATATCACAAACTGTATTGCTTCCATGAAGTCCTGAACAAAAATAAGCAACCTACAAACATAATACATCTTCCAGTACTTTCTGATTACAGAAAATCTTAATAATCCCTTGGTTATTTCAAGCTATTTTCTTTCTTTTGTATAATTCAGTTGGCCAGCTATACAACCAACTATACTCTATAATAGTGAATGTCATACTTTAAAAGGATAAGAGAAAAAAGTGGGAGTAGCAAAAAATAAGATGGATAAGTGGTCGTTCAAGAAAGGATAGAATACAAATGATTGTGTACAAGGAGATATTGATATCTGAAAATTAGTTAAGATGGTTTGGATATGTGCAAAGAAGACTAATGGAGCCGGAGGCACAAATGAGGAGAGTAGATCACATTGTTAGCCAGGGAACCCATTATTATTCTTGTTTATATTATATGTTGTAACAATTAGAAATATAATCAGCCTATTAATTTTATACATTTAGAATTCCTAATTAGGTTGTCCGAATCAGGGATTAGAATGAATTTGTCATTAAGAGTTGAAAATCAATCTGGACTATTTATAGAGGAGAATAGAATCAAAGAAGGCATCAAGCAAAAATTTCTCGACATGGTATCACGGATCTCCTACCTTGAGACTTTAGCCCTCCTTCTATGACAGAGTTGTACACCTTCCAGCAACGGGTATCACTCTTCCTTGTTCCTTGCCTACTATCTTGTGCATTTTTGGTTTTGTGACAACAATGATGTTGTTCGTTTGCAATTTTTTGGTTTTTTGTCGTTCAACAGTGTCTTGGTTATCTGGTTCGCAATCCCTAATTCTCGTTTATTGTTTAGTTCGTGATTCCTAGTTGTGGTTTGTGGTTCTTGATACAACTCGTCTTGTGCTCAATGGGGACAATTTCTAGTTCTTGCTATTCGTGGTTTTCTGGTTTTGATCCCGATTCTTGTTTGTTGTTGTAGGTTCCTTATGGCAACAGAGAACCCTTGTGTCCACTTTAGTGGCAAAAACTATGGAGCCTTGAAGTTTCAATTCAAGATGTTTGTGAAAGGAAAAGGCTTGTGGGGCCATCTAGATGGGACTTCAACTGCTCCAGCAGACAATACACTAGAGGCATGGCAGATCAAGGATGCCTAGATTGTAACTTGGATCCTCACTTCCATTGAAGCACCCTTGGGTCCTTTTTCTACCTCTAAAGATATGTGGGATTACCAAAAGCACTTACAACCAGGACAATGCTGCAAAACGAATTCAATTGGAGCTTGACATGGCTCTATTTGGATAAACTTCTTCATAAACACTTATCGAAAAAGAAAATAATAAGGTAAAATGAATCAAGTTTTTCCTATAAGTTAAAATCAACTTATGCACTTAAACATTTATAAAAGTTTTCTCATCTAACTTCTCCAAAAGCTAACATGTATAAGTTGATTTTAACTTATGGGAGGAGTTTAATACATTTTATCGTCTTAATTTCTTCTTCTATAAGTGCTTATGAAGAAGTTTATCCAAATAGGAGCATAGCTACTTACCATCAAGGAAGTCTCTCTATTTAGGATTATAATTGTAGGTTGATCGTTCCACTATTTTACATGTTGATGTTTCCAAAACTCTCTTATTGTTGTTCAACAATTCTATGAATTCAGCAAACAAGATCAATTTCTAATGAAGCTTTTTTGTTCAAAGGAGAACCTTTCAGACCACTACTACTTCAATGGGCCCAACCTCTACTCCTGCAACCTCCAGTGCAGGAACTTTGACTGTGGAGAGTGTGCAGCAACTGGTACTATCTGCTCTTTCTGCCTTGGCATTCGAGGTAAGTCCAATGCCATCTTATCTCAACACTGATTTGTTGATTCTGTGGTCTTTAATCACATGACTAGTTCCCTGAACATTTGAACAATGTTCGCACTTACAATGACACCAAAATATTCAAATTGTTGATGGTAATACTCTTTCTATTACTTCTGTTGAAGACATTAATCCCTCCTTTTGAGACGTGTTAGTGTTCCTTGGACTTGTTTTGAAGTTAATTTCAATAGGACAACTGATGGACAACAATTGTAATGTTAACTTCTTTCATGTTGGTTGTTTTATGCAAGATCAGGCATTAGGGAAAGTGATAGCGAGGGAGCCTAAAGTGGGCAGACTATTGCCTCTTCAGTTTTCTCTACCAAGTCTTTTTTGCTTGTAGTGGTGTCCCAAATTTAAGGATTAGCATAGAAAGTCTAATCATCCAAATTTCACTGTTTTTGGATTGTTGAATAATAAAATTTCACTGAATTAATTTTAAATACAAACATAACGAATTTTTAAAATTATAAGCACAGTAAAAATAATAATTATGAAAAAATAGCTTCAGTCTGATTTGCTAGTTGATTTTAGAGTTTCACCAAAGAACTCATAGGGAAGTTGACAATAACCTCTTGCTACTAAGGTTCATACTTAGATAATATCAATACAGAATGGATGGATCCCTTTCCCCAAAATGTACAGAACATCGAACTTGGGGGTAATTATGCCTTTTAGTTAACAATTTTTAAGCCCTAAGTAAACTAAACTGCAGAGCATAAATATTCAACTTAAAAGTTGTCTTGTACCATCATTCTCATAATCAAAGTGAAAGTGCAAGTTAAACTATATTATCATATAGAGCTGCTATCCATCTGATATACATATAGCACAAACTCAGCATAATCAAGTGATGAACAGAAAGGTGAACCTCTGGCATTATATCTGACCTTAGAAAGATTGTTTCCTCTACTCTGTAGTGCATATACGGCTCCTCTAGCATAACGCCCCCAGTTACATTGTTCCTGTAGCTCTGATGAATCTTTGTCCAAACTCTTATCTTTTGGCTGCTGAATCTCATCAACTCTATCAAATATCAATCACTTTATAACTCAAAACTGGGCAAATTATATAATGTTCTAGATAACAAAATTTTGCAATAAAAACAAGAATAGCCCAAGATCAGAATGACATTAGAAATGCATGTCATAGCTCAATCGACACTAGCCCTAAATCTTGAAGATTTGGGTGTGATGATGACATTGGAGGTTTGATCCTCCATCAGACTGGCTATCCCCTCCCCTACCCAGGTACTCGCACCTACTATGTAACTCAAAGAAGAAATAAAGAATGGCAGTTGAAATCATATACCAACTACTACTTAGAGAGCCCATCATTCAGCCATATACGTAATGATGGTGAAACTTCACATCATTTGTCAATTAGTAAGAGTTAGCATTTATATTTCATCTTCATTAACCATTACGAAGCATGTATTGTAATCCTAATGATTTGGTCAGAGGTGGCACACATGTTAGGACTGTGAGGAAGAGGGGATTACTACAGTTAGGATATTGATTAGTTAGTTAAGGGGTTAGTTTGTCAGAGGGGTTTATTAAATATAAATAGGGGAAGAAGGATAGGAGAAAGGAGAAATCCTTTGTGAAGGGGAAACCCTTGGAGGAGAATTTTCTCTCCTATTTTTTGTTCTTTTCATCCTATTTAATAAAATTCTTTCTTTTCTTTGCCATTTCAATTCTTGGTTCCTAACAACAAATCTAAATAAATGCATCTGGCATGCATTCACTCAAGATAATTTTATAAGAAATGGAATAGAAATTTTTAAAAAAATTAAGAAACAGCAAGCTCTATAATCATTGACCACAGACCTGAACTTAACTTCTCCCTCAAACTGTCCAGAACGAATTACAACCTAAAATAAAAGTCCCAGAGATCATTCATCAGACAAATGAAGGTATCATGAATAATGAGTCTGTGAGCGTAGGAAGCATATAAAGTGAAAACAGGAAAGAAGTTAATTATGACTTTATGAGCATGAAAGAAGTCAACTTTACCTGATTACTGCCAGAAGGAGCAAACCCCAGAAGTATTCCCTTATTGATTGTCATAGCTGCAACGGTCCCACCCTGCAAATACCAAAAGAAATTGCAAGAGAACTCCTTCAA
The DNA here is from genome assembly GCF_004193775.1 of Glycine soja. NCBI lineage: Eukaryota > Viridiplantae > Streptophyta > Magnoliopsida > Fabales > Fabaceae > Glycine > Glycine soja. Next base: position 42,074,948 of record NC_041006.1, on the reverse strand, counting down.
ATTTCAAATGAAAATTGTGAGAATAATGCCTGGCAACTGAAAAGGTGAAATTTATCTGCCCAGCACCACCGATCTAGTACATATTGCTCAAGACCAACCCATTGAGTTTCTTTTGCAATAACATAACAGAAAGAGATATTAAAATACCTGATGATCAATGTGTGCCCCCAAAGGACATATTCGATAGGGAGATACCACAACTCGAACTTCCTCTTTATTCAGATCCACTATTTTCGAAACTCTCTCTCTCAATTCATTTAGCTGCAGATTACAAGTAGATCAATCACAAGAGTATCAAACAGTATTGGAAAGAGGAATAGTTGATCAAAAGGCAATTCTTCTTCCACTCCAACTGTTCAGGTTCTCTTTAACATTTGTCAGTTATTTTCCACTTCCATTGTAACATTCCATTCGTCAACTTTCGAAAGGCTCAAAACATTATGAATTAAATAAGTTGTTAGCACAATACAGTCATGCTACACATGATCCTAGGTTGAGCCACAATGGAGAGGATTCACCAGAAATCCCTTGCTCACGATCAATCAATTTTATTATTAATAGAATAATATAATATCCAAAACCGATCCAAACACTCTTGCCATCTAGACCAAGGTAAATGCGGAAATGATGTGCAGTTACCGATCCCTACGCAACTAAAGAAACATTGAGTGGGAAAAGACAGACAAGTACGTTATCATTGATTTAATGATGCGTACAACACAAATATAAACTTCCAGCTGAATATGCCAATTGCAATATGCAAACTAAACGATGCAAAAACAAGAAACAGAGTTCAGTGAAGAAACAGAAACAGCTTCAGGGCGTAGAAGAAAATTAAGTTACGCAAAAATGAGGACGAATTAATTTAAGGAGCAGATCAGAATATAAATAAGCACAAAACAAGCACCTCAGCATCAGAAGGCCAGCACCGCGAAGCCATCTCTGCAACAGCGAAGGGAAGATTCAGAAACAAAGAGGAGATTTGGAAAACGAACAGAAGCACATGCAGTTTTTGGGATGGTGATAGTGATGAAGCGGTGCACTTTGGCGCATATACATATACATATAAATATACAAATGAAAACGATCAACGGTTGGTGAAGGTGCAATATCAGACAACTCGCAGTAGAAAACGCATTTATTTTTTGTATGACATGATATTTTATTGATCATACGAACCCTCTGCTCAGGACAAATTAGCACACAGTCTAAACCATGCTTGAGAGAAAAACTGTGAGGAAATAAAAAATTTCAAAATTTTATTTCTACAAGTCGATCTTTTTTTAATTTTTTTTCTTTCTCTCCGATCTAATAAAAAAAAATACATCATGTTTTCTTCCTTCCTATTTTTTTTTTCTTCTTCCATCTAAACATACCATTATAGACTGTATTTATTATTTTTTTAATTTTTAGAGTTTTTGGTTTCTCAATCGGATCGTGAGATTTTGATTTTAAAATTAATTATCGATTAATCTTATTTAAAGTTTCTTATTTTCTTTTAAAGATGTATTATATGAAAAATAGAATTTAAGTCTTTTCTCAAAATTGCATCCATTGAGTTATTATTATTATACAGTATATTTATTTAATAAAAAAAATAAAGTTAGGATCCCGTGTAAATTACCTAAATCATTTACCTGTAAGCCATCTCACTAAGTTTGACAATCAATGTCTCTATATTTTAAAATTATATTATGTAAAAATAATAACACGTGGTGGTATATTTTTTATTAATATTTTGTAATGGAGAAATATCAGAAAAATGTTTTTGAAAATTTACTAAAAATACAATAATTAAGAAATGCAAAATCTCTTAAAAAAATATTCCAAACTAGAGGACAAATCGGATAAGATTGTCTACTAAGCCTTGGCTGTATGCAGCAGTGTGAAATTTTTTAAGGTCGGTTGTTTTCTTGCGTCAAATGACACTTGGGAAATATAATTGTTTCCCGTCGTTGGATGATCTAAGAAGACTTTTAAAGTCATCTAAATGAAGGGTATATGATCTGTTGCATGTAATATCTCAGTCTCTCCCCAGTACAGTGTATAGGTGTGGGACCCGATTCCGTATCTCCGAATCATACCTACGAAGCCACTTTTCACGTTTTCATTGAGACAATATATTCTAGGCAGGGAAATGAAAAATGGAAAATGCGTGCTCATATTTCAAGATGTGGGTTTAATTTTTTTTAATTAATGTAAGCATCTTGTTAATAATTTGTAAGTCTTTTTAAAAACATATTTTCACTCTTAAAGTATATTTTAGTTATGATGAGTTCTGGGGTCCAACTTATCAAAAAATAATTCATAAAAAAATAAAAGATAGTGACACATGTCTATTAGTAATAGGTCATAAATTTAATAATAATATATGTTATATTTTTCTTAATATTTTATTATTTAATATTTTGAAAGTACAAAACACATTTTATATTTATCATGTCAAAAAAGTAGGAGAATCAGTAAAACAAACTTATTTAAAATTATTGTTTAATAATGGAAATAGAATATTTAATTTATCTTAATTAATTCTAAAAATCACCTTTGAATCAAACCGTTATTAGAAAAAAAAACTACTCAAATATAGTTATTAGAAGGGAAAAATAACTCTTTCAGTGTGATAGTTATTTACATCTTTTAACTATTTTTATTTTTAATTTAAAACTAAAAAAAATGTTTTGTTTCCAACTAGTCTATAACAATGGTAAATAAGAAATACTTGATTTTGGTTTTTATTTTTTTACCTATTATAAATATGCATTTTTTTTTTAAGTAACGTTTCAAATTTAAATATAGTGTATGAAAAATTAATGTTGGAAGGATGTATTGTACCAAAGATGTTCTCTTAACAAGATTGTCTTTTAGAGATACATATATTATGATCTTAAACTGAAATTAAAAGAAAGTTAAAAAAACATTTAACAAATAAAATTTAATTTTAGTGCATTATTTTTCACATTAATATATTGTATTAATTGCTTATTAATTTAGTGATTATATAACATTCGTAATTATAAAATCTAACTTTGTTGAAGTCACTTCACAACCTCAACCCATCATTGAAGATGCCTTGGCCACGGTCAATACTTTCAACACTCTTCGTGAGATAACTCCCTTGACTGTCTTTGCTCCTACGGGTGTATTCGAAGAGAGAATACAAGAATTGTTACATTTTCAACAAGCCAACCTGGGAAAAAACTATGAAAGAAATGTTCCTTGCTAAAAGCATGGAAATCAATCTACCGATCAAGAACACACTAGATTCCTCACTCAAGTCCTTCAACGACTTTGTGCTCTTTAACATGAACATGCTAATACAACAGAGGTTGCCTCCCTCTGTCCAACCACTTTCGCCTCCTCCAACCACTACTCCTGCACCTTCAACCGTTGCAAATCTTGTGCATGTGCCTCTACCTTCACCACAAAAGTCACCACTAGTTATCCCTCAACCTCCGTCCATTGAAGGTTGACCATGATGTCCAAAGTCATTTCCTTTTTCTCTTCAAACCCATGTCTCTTGATAATGACAAAGGGGGAGAAAGTAGAATAGGAATTTTGATTTATACAACACTTGTACTTATATGTTTTTTTATAAAACAGGTGCTTTGGTGTTCACATATGTGTGTTTTTCATGTTTTTTTTATTTCTCTACATATACTATGTATTTTTTGATTAATACATATTCTCTAATACATGCGTAAGATAATGAACTCAAGCAGAGTCTCATTTATCCTCACATAATTTTCCCATTCATTCTGATGACGTATTTGTCCTAATTATGCAATATCTACTCGAATTATGTCTTTGAAAGATCTCCTCATGTTGTGATGTTTAACAAGTTTGTTGTATATCAAAGTTATATTCCTCAAATACACAAACCAACAGTAAGTGGTGTGCAAAGTACAATCTAAATTGCTCTGATACTCTAATCTTTATCTCATTGTCTTACTCTTTTGGTATCAAAATTTATATTGTTTGTAATCATCGAGAAGTGAGAGATTATTAAGTTTGGTTGCGTCCAAGTCACATTGGACTAAACTAAACAATTAAATCCCTAAGATTTTGATGTTAACAAAGTGTAAATTTTATGTATTAACCTTTCATGCTTAAGCTACAGGTTCATCTATCTCTATGAGATACAAACAAAAAATCATAAACAAAAAGACTTTGGATGATATTGCTTAATGTCCAATCATGAGAAGACAAGTGTTTTAGCACTTGGCTCGTAGTACAAAAGCAATGGAACAGTTACTCAATTATCAAATACTAAAAATAATCATCAGAAAATAATGTCAATAGGTTCAATAAGAAACTCGTGGCATAGCACACAAAAAGGAAGATTTAAATTGTCTTGTCTTAACATTCTTAATTCCTTTAGTCTCATGATGTTAACGTTTCTTTCAATTTGTATGCTGAAAGTCAGCTTTAAACACTAGACGACACTAACATATTGTACTCCTCTGAAGATATGCTACATAAAGTGTTTATGGTCCCCAATCTATCTTTGCACGGTAGCGGCCAATTGGGATCTTTCAACGGATCAAAGCTCTGAAGTCTACATAAAATTTGAAGATTGATGTTCGTATTAAAGTTGTTGAAACAGAAGAGAATAATATGAGATAAAACAAATAAAGTGTTGTAACGCTGTTAGTTTACCGGACAAAGAAAACTTGAGCAAATTAAGTGAATCTTAGCTTTGCTAAGTTAGCGAGTTTCACTATATTTGAGTCTATTGTGTAATCACTCTTTGTGATTATAATATATTTTCTATCAAACATTTATTGTTTGTAAGAGCCAAAAGTGACTTAATAATAAAGGATACTTGAGTTTTAATATTAGGGGAAGTTAAGGATAGTATTAGGAGTGACCTAGAGAGTACTCCTCGTAGCAAGAAGTGATATAGAAAAATACTTAATTGTAATTAAAGAATTTATTAGTGGAATTCTTCAAGGTTTGAAGGACAACTAAATGTAACCCAAGAGTTGGAGTAAACCAATATAAAATCTTTATTTTTTTTTTACTACTTCTATATAATTAGTTTTTTTTTTAAGTTACTTCTACACTACTGTATTCAAGTTTTATGAACTGATTTTGAAGCACAACATGATTTTGAATCCTTTGGACGAAATTCATCTTCCATTAATATTTGTTTGTGAAAAACTTTTAAAAGACTAAATTTTTATCTATTATATTATTTAATTTTCCCCCTTTTAGTGTGTTTCAAGTATTTCGATCTCAGTGCCAAAAACATTTACTTAGTTTAACAAATCTTGCACTGTGACAAGCAAATTCTATTGTTCATAACTTAACTAGAGGAATTGATTCTTTTGTTGGTCTCCTCAATATATATGTTGATTTTCCATCACGGTGTTACTGATCATATTTTGATGGGGAAAAAAAATATTTTTGTTTTTAGAAAAAAAAAAGAAGAAGGAAGGGGAGTTGCCCACTGCCCTAATTATTCTTTAGTCTATGTTATTTTATTCATCCTAAAAAATTAGTCTTTGCCAAATAATTATGACAGCACTTTCCAACCTTCCATGCTTTGCTCTTAAGTTTGATCAGTATATGATAAAGATGACGGGAATCAAGGTCGGAATGACCACATTGATTACTTTCTCCTAAATCCTCATATTTAATTCTTTTTATTTACAGTTTTGAATTATAGTACCTTATTTAAGAACAACGGAATTCCTTATCTGTCAAATTATTTAATATTAATAAAAGCGTGTGATTTTTTTGGTGCTCAATAAAAGCGTATGATTGTTGGTGTTTCTTGGTACAATATAATTATTTGTATTTGTACTTGTTTGTTAGTAATTGCCACCAAAATAATTGTTTAATAGTAATCAATAAGAATAATAAAATTTTAAAATGTCTCTTCTTTAACTTTTGATCAAGTGTTTTAAATCGTAGGTTGGGAATTAATAGACTAAATTTTGTTTTATTTTTTAAACACAATAAACATTGTTTAGGCAAAAAAGTTAAATGTAGAAAAAAGAAAAACGATACCAGAATTTTTACACAAAAATATATTTAATGTGGGTAAGAAGAAATCAAAGATTAATTCAACAAAATATCTATATCATATGAAAGTATGATTATAAAATTTGTCTTTTCTTTCTCAAAATATACAAAAGTTTTTATACTCTCGTTACTTAACAATAACGGTTGACATATCACTTTCTATTTTTTCTTAAAAGATGACTTGTTGATGGGATAATTCAACTTCCTATTGTCCTTTAATAATGAAAGGATATGATATCATTTATGAGCATAAGTCTTCATATAAAAAGTGGATATCAATTGTCTATTATCCAAATTTCTCGTCTCCCTCATCCGTTATTAGTGGTAGCAATCTGGAATTGTGTAAGGGAAATGTTATTCTCACTCCCAAATTTTCTATTCTCACCCCATGTATGTAAAATAAAAAATTCATTCTAAAAATATTTTTTTAACAGAAATAGTTTTTGTTATATATTTATACAACATAAATACGTTTTAATTGTATACTTTATGCAACAGAAACATATTTCTAATGAGTATTTTATTCCACCTCCTTTTACACGACAAAATACATTTCTGTTTTGTTAATTTTGCAGAAAAATACAATTAATTATAGATATAAGTTAAACTAATCAAATTAATGGTGATATGAATTATATTTTTTTAAACTAAAAAATAAATTAGTTAAGATACAATTTGTCCTTTTTAATTGTAATAAGTATCATATACATTATCATTTATAAAAGTAATTAAATTAATTATTATAAAAAAATAAATTTATTAATGGTAACCAAATTAAACATGACACTAAATTTATATCATAATTGATTTGATTATGATTAAAAAAGATAACTTATGTCGTCATTAATTCAAATTTCAATTAAAAAGGTAACGTGTGTCACCATTAATTTGATTAGCTTAAAAAATAATTTACACCTACAATTAATTAATTTTTTCTATTCCTAAAAATTTAACAAAATGGAAATATATTTTTGTTGTGTAAGTAAAGATAAAAAAGCTACACCACGAAAATATGTTTTCATCGTATAAAATATATAAGGGAAATACATATTTCCCTTGTGTATTGTTTTGCATCCATTTTAAATAATGAAAAAGTATTTTCATTAAAAGGATAGTTTTGAAATAATAAAAATTTAGAAGCATGTGGGAGGTGAGAATGCAATCTATGAGATGAGAATAACAACTACCATTTTGTAATCAGAACCTTAACTTGAATTGGACCTCCTCAATGTCGGGTAGTCCTAAGTTAACTTGGGCCTTAAATTAGCATTAGATGTCTAAATAGGATTATGGTGTTTTTCTTTTTCATTTTCACCTCAATCCGTTTTTTCCTTTTTTTATAATTTTTCTTTGAATTTTTTTACAAATTTGAGATGTTAGAATTTTCTTGCTCTCAATTCCTTGACAATATCCTCAACCCTCTTAGTAAACATTATCCTAGTCTGATCATACCAATTGAAATATGTATATTTTTGGTCAAATTTTGATTTTAGTCCCAGAAATTTGGGATGAATTTGATTTTGGTCCCCCAAATTCATAGAAGAAAATATTTTATTTTTTCAAATTTGAATAAAAAAATACAATTTTAGTTTCTTAGCTCTGGCTATCAACAATAACAAAACTACTAACGTGACTAAGAGGAGTCATGTTAGCAATTGCAACAAAATTTAATATGTTTGTCACTAAAATCCACAGAAAAAAAAATACAGGAGTGGTAAAAAATAAAAGATGCAAAATATAAAAGCCCAACTCCCCTAGCAGTAGAGTGGTTAAGAACAACCAAAACACATAAATACAAAAAGAGACATTGAAAGGCTTAATTCCCTATATTTTGTGAGCGTTATGTTCTTGTCAAAGGCAAAAGCCAAGTGAAACATAGCCCTGCAGTTTGTGCGCATACCCATATGAAAAGGCTTAATGAATAAATGTGTAAAATCCCACACCAGGCACAGTATTGCATCAATTGCACTCAAACTAAAGGTGATAGACTGATGGTCATCAATATCGTGGCATTACAAAATAGACTTATCGCATATACACTCTCCTTAGACTCCTCGTACCCTAGATGAAAAGTCAGCATCAAATAGATGTGGAAAAGACTAAATATCACTTCTAAATTAGCAAATAAGGGTTTTAGGTTGGTGAAGGTTTTCTGAAAGGAAGAAAAAAAAACAAAGAAAAAATAGATAAAAGGATTGTTCGCACTTGATGTCATTTAATTGAGATGGTAAAAGATGATTTGATTTTGAGTTAGTCACTTTAACATAAAATATATATTATATACCTACTAAAGGAAAAGACTAAACCAACAAGTTATTTATTCAATTGTTCATGAGTTCAATTTTGATAAATAAGATTTTGGATTCGAGTTTTGTTTAAAAAAAAATGTCATGAAGAAGAAAAGAAGAGAAAAACTAAAAAAAAAATTGTTTTAAAATGTTATAGAAATTAATTAGGAGAAATTTTATAACGAACAAAAGAAACTTTTATATTTACAAGAACTTAAAATATATTTAGGGCTGATTTGGTAGCTTAACAATATTAATAAGGCTTAATTATGGGTTTGGATTTTATGATATTTTTCTAATATTTTGCTTTTGTTCGGTTGAAGATTTTGCAACTGTTTGTCTGTTTTCTTTTCTTGCATTTCAAAAGAAAATTATTTTTGAAAAAAGAAATGATATAAATATATGCTTTAAACATATGTATAGTATATTTTTATTGTTAAACTATTTTTTTTAATTAAAAGTTCATATTATGATCAAGAATTAGGCTGGACACGCGTTAGATTTAATAAAGAACAATTTGATATGATCGTCTAACTCATCCTCTTAAAAAAAATTAATTACTAAATTATGTCAATATTAGATACTATATTTTTAAATACACCAATAATTGTTAAGATGATACCTAACATAATGTCATTTTAGTAAAATTATACAATTTGCATCATTAGCTACTTTCGGATTGTGTATGGTCTCATATGTTCTTATTGTTTTTTTTTAACAATTTACTTTTTATGAAAGAACTTTATTTGAGTTAGATAAAAATTATTAAGAGTGATAAGTTTGTTTCTCCAAACATGTAATACACTAGCATATTCAAAATGTTAACCGATTAAATTAAAACAAACCAATTTTGTATAAATTAAGATAACCATATGTAATATCCGATTTTTGGTTATATGGAAAAATCTGAACCCAAACTTATAACTGGTCAACTCGGATATTATTAGTTAAAATCAGAACGAATTCGGATGGATATCCACGAATACGGATTTTCTTGCCATATCTACATGCAATGACAAGACCCATTGATAAAATACAAATTTTGAGGGTTGTAAATGAGAACTGGCTCAAAATCCATATCCCTATCTTGCAAGGGCCAACAAATTTCAAGAGCCCAAACAAAAGAATGAGAATCTGATCAAATTCATCACCTGTGTAATCATGTGGAAAAAACTTAATTGGAATCTGATCAATTTAAGCTAAAGGAGAAGAAAACACTTTTATTTTAAAACTAGAAAGATCATTGGAATCTCTCACGCCAACGACTGACACATGCCCAACATTTTCTCTTATAAGAAACAAAAAGAAAAGGGAAAAAAATAAAGTAGCGGTGTTTCGTTGATATCTGCGGAATCTAAGGGTTGATAGGTAAGGTTGAATAGGCCTCAGTATACAATTCTAAAATTAGATAAAATAACAGAAAGATGAGATTCCATTGCTAAAATTCAATGTGAAATTTTTCACAGAATCTCTTTGTGCCTGTTTAGACTCTAATAATAAGAATGGCAACAAATCAGGTTGAGTAGTATTAAAAAACACGAAAGTGGGTCTAGTTGCTCAAATATCATACAGAATGACAGATTAGACTTTTCCATGTACAGCTCATTTTGATTTTATTCACTTCACTAAAACAAGGCTCTTCCTCTTCTAATTTTCAAAATGCACGTTAGATTAGAGAAAAAAACGTGTTTACTTTGCTAACTCCATGACTATTTATTCTAATTGCAAAAACATCTATAGTTTCTCTACCCACAAATGGTATACTGACGCAGCAAATGTCACTCAAGAGAGGAAAAAATTGCGTGTTCTTGAAAGTAAAAGTATTAATCAATTTAATTTCTAAAACCACAAAAATGTTGGTTAGAAATTTTATTTTCTAAAACTTTTTTTCGTTGTTACAAGTTTTTGTAAAACTTTTTGCTGATACCACCATCTCTGAACACCACCTTTGTATTCTCCAGAGAAGATAATGAATACCACATTTGTATTTTCCAGAGAAGATAAATTTTATTGAAATAATCGGATAAAACTATTCTTCATAAAAAGCCAATCTTATTTGAATTCGATTGAATCATTGTGAACGATAGAACAAAAAACTTGTGTTCTTAAAAAATAAAGGCATCAATCAATTTAATATCTAAAACTATAACAATGTTAGTTAGAACGACTAATATTTTTGTAATTTCATTTTGTTGAGACCACATCTATGTTCCAAAAATAAATCTCTATTCTTCATGCAAGACAATATTACCCAAGAGGCCACGACTATTCTCCAGAATCTCAACAACAAAACAAAATTTACTCGAGTAAAAAAAAAACTATATATGACCAAATTTTTCTCCTAAATATTTATTATAACTGCGTATTCAAGATTCAAAACTGATACCATCAATTAAGCTGAAATAAATTGCAAACAAATGATATACAACATTTAAAAAAACAAACACAAATGGAGAGTATAAGTATAAACACAGATCCATAGTTACCGTAAAATTCTTCATTGATCACTAAAAATTGATCATCATCATGAAACTGGGCATCCGTTGTAACAAATAGTGAAAGATAACCCAAAAAGCCTAAGGACTAGTTCAAAGACATCTCACTGAAACCCACCCACTAAAATTTTTGGGGGAATGGATCCAAGGATGAGTAGAACCAAAAAAACCCATTCCATTACAAGGGGGCAAAAAAGAGATTTTACAAATTCCTGAGTTCATTTACAAAATTCAGAGAGGCTAAGAAACGAAAACAGGGGAAATCTGAATCGGAATGGCAATCGAGAATGTCAAACCTCTGCTTTCTGGAGCAGAGGAGCAAAAACGGCGACGTTTTCCTTACAGGAATCGGAGGAGGAGGCGGAAAGCATGTTAACGAAGTCTTGAAGAGAGAGACTTCCGTACTTGTGTTCGTCCTTGTGGAGGTACTTGACGACGTTAGAGAAGAACGGGACTTGGCAAGGGAGGACCAAACCGCCGTTACCTCGGAGTCCGAACTCTTCTTCGGTTTGTTTGAGGAGGCCCTCGAAGAGAGCAAGGTTGAGGAAGCGCGCGGGGATGGCGAAGCGAGTGCGTTCGGGGCCCACGTACACGAAGATGAAGCCGGAGGGAGGGCGTCGCACGGCGGAGGGCTCGTCGGAGGAGCGGCGGCGGAGGCTGATGTGCTTCCAGCGAGTCATCAGCTGCTTGAGACGCACGATTTGGCGAATCTTGTCGACCTTCATACCCATCGCACCCGCCATGGCACCTCCTGCTGGTCGCGAGAGAGAGAGAGAGAGAGTGAAGCAAGTGCTATGGAAAGAGTTTTGAAAATAGAACAGTGTGGGAGAAATGAATGAGAATGGGAATTGATACTAATACTACTACTACTACTCCTCCGCTTAGGTTAGGAGAAAGAAAGAATTATTGTCTTTTTCCCCAACCCAATCACTAACCTTAACTGCCTTTATCTTTCCCAAAATCTCAATATTTTTTTATTCCTAAAATTAAATAATAAAGTGTCTGCGTACAAGGTTTTTTTTTTTTTTTTATTAATAATAACAATCAAAGATAAATAATTTCAATCGTTTAAATTAAGTTTTTTTTTATTGTATTCAATTTATATCAAACAACGGAAATTCACTTTAACCATAAAATAAATAAAAATCAATCTTTATGTAAAATATACCGTACTTTTCCTACTATGGTAATAATAATTACTTTTAAATGTGTATTTTTATATAATTTTAATTAATTATCAATTGTGTATCTACTTTTATATGATAAAAGTAAAATAAATAATTTAGTGAATGAGATTTTCACAATCTCTATTAAGCATGATTAATTTTTTAAAAAACTGAAAACATGCTTATATTATATCATTTATAATCAGAAAACGAAAAAAAAAAAATTGGGAATCAAATCAAATACATGTTGGCTAGTATAAAACTTAAATATCCTTGTTAAACAATGACCGAATTACTTTGTTTCTCAACAAACAAATTGAATTGAACAATTTTGAATGTTTTGTCACTTCTCCGAGCATCCTTGCAGTATGATTCCAATTTCATTGTCACTGGAACACGATCACATGATCAATATTCTTAATAATCTAAATTATTACCCTTTTATTTTTATCTACAAATATAATTTTTTAAATTATTCATCTCTATCTATTACCCTATTTTACCTCCAGATTTTGTCAATAGTTTTATTGTAAGGATTTAAAAAGAAATACAAAGGATTCATAATATATACATGTAACTTTCATATTTTTAGTTGGTAAGATAAAGAAAATTACTTTTAAAAAATAGTTTGAGAGAGAGAAAAAAGTTACTGTATAAATTACTTTACATATGTATCCTAAATTTTTTTTCTTCTGCAAAGCTATTCTCATAATTAAATTTCATGAGACTAACACTTAGACATAAAAATTACTGAAATAGATCGATCTTATTTCTCCAAACAAATTATACTAAAAATATTAATTTCCTATAGTATGTATAAAAAAATCCTAAATTCCTGGTATGCAAAATTATGTTTACACATAATATTTTTTAGATTTTATACATCATTAAATCCAATAAATTTGTATCGATAAATATGTTAATTATTTTTCAGATGATAATCTCTATATCTTTTCATTTTTTTTGTTTTTTTAGAACATATATTTTTTCTATTTAATCTCATGTCACATATTATCTTCCCAATAATTCTTTTTATCCTAGAATATTTAATTATTTTAATTATTTTCACCATTTTAGCTCATGAGTAAGTAAAACATTTAGTTTAAATAAAATAAAATTCTAATAGTTTTAATTTATACTTCAAACATCACACTCAAATTAAAAATATCATACAAAAAAGTAAAAAAAATAATTAAAAATAGCAAAAATACTGTGAAAACCTTTGCAGTTCAAGTTGGGAAAAAATACAAAAAAAAAAAAAACTGTCGAAGTTTAATACAGAAATGTATATTGAAATAAATTTTAAAAAAAGAAATTAAACTTTTATTCAACCAAAAGTAATTAGTTTAGCTGAAAATTAAAAAGGAAAAGATACTGTGACCGTACAAAAGCAAAAGAAAGTTAGTGCACGGCCGGAGTTTCTCTGAAAACGCCGTAGTACTTTTCCGTATGCATGCGGATACTGAAAAAATGGCCATTCTCACATGGATTCATAATAACATATTCTGTTTTGGTTGGCTTGTCGGGTTCTTTAACACAATTTCTACCACACGAGTTTCTATGAAATTTAATTTTATGCTAGAAGTAGAACAGTGATTATTATTTCTAGACCTGTTGAGAAAGCAACTCAAGTTTAAAAAGTGGGAGAAAAATATTCGGATTTACCGGTCAAGTCTTCTAAGTCACTTCACATGGGATCCGTGATTTCTTCACCCGCTCCTCTCTCAAAAACTTTACTTTTCCATTGCTTCAAATTAAACCTTACTCTTCTTTTTTTACGGATCCGCTGCCGCAAATCACTCTCTTATCACTTACCAAAATACATTACAATACTCACCACGTGAAAACTTTTTTATTTGCGGGAAACATTTATTTCACATGATGATATGATATTGCATTTTAGAAATTATATTTTCAGGAATCATATTATTCTTTGATATATTTAAAAATGGTTTGGTTATATTTTAACATAAGTTTAATGTCTATGACATGTATAAATATTTAATTATAAATTATTGATTTAATTATTTTAAAATAATTCATTTAAAAGCCATTAAATTTATTATGATAATTTTTTATTGAATGACTATTAGTACATAATATTTTTTTCTTTTAATATTCCTAGGGTTATTTTTTTCTAATTAAAAAAATTTAAATGAAATAAATAAAAAAATAGAAGTTACATGCATATTAGAGAATGACTTTTCATGTTTTTATGGGAATAGAAACACGAAAAAATATATTAAAAATAAAATTATGGTATCACAGGAATAAAAAATACATGAAAATAAATTTTTAAAACTTATAACCAATATAAGAATGTTATATTTCTATGTTTACATGTGTAAGAATAATCTCTTAATCCGTGATTACGCAGCATTTCCCACCACTAAGTTGATTTGAATATGAGGATCAACAAAGGATTCGGTTTGTTTTTAACAATAAGATCTATTACGTAAATACTACTACTATTTATTATTTTTATAATACATACAAAAATGAAACACAAAAAATAAATAATACATACAGAGTAAAAAATAATTTTTACACCATGGTCCAATAATAAAATATCATGCATATTAAGTTTATTAATTTTAAAATATTTCCCTTAAAGATTATAAAAATAATAATTTCTGATTAATTCACGTCATGAATTTTTTTTATATTGAATTATTACAGAGAATTATACTTGTTTTTTTTTATATAATTAAGAAATATGACTTTAATAGAAAATGAAAAAGTGTGATGGCATGCAGAAGAAAAGATAGTAGTTTTGCGCAGGAGAGCACGGAGCATGCAGAAAGCAGAGGTTAGTGTCGGGTAAAAAATGGAAGGACGCTCAGCAAGTACAGATTCGTGGACCCACTGTTGTGTAGATACGTGTGGTGCACGGTGCACCACCACCGGAGGAGTGGGCTGTTTCGGTAACACGCTGCTCGATCTGCGCGTCATGCTATGATAACTCATCCATCCCTCATCAGTTTGGTGCACCACACCAGAGGATCACAAATTAATAACTATGATCATCCACGCTAGGGGAGACTTCACTTTCTTTTTCTTTTTTTCGTGAACAAAAAAAGTTAATCACTAATCTTTGGAGTTATTAAGATTTGTTTAAGAAATTAATATTTTTTCAACTATAAGAGTCAGAAATTCAACCCGTAATTACATAAATAATAAGATTATATATTAATTATGTCATGTTGTATTGGTGGGAGGTTTCACATTGTTTCTCCTTCTTTATTTCCAGATCTGTTCCGTCTCGTTCGTCTGCAACTGCTGGAATAATAATAAAGCGGTTTTAATATTATGATATCTTTGGTTTAAGAAAATAAAATAAAAGTGAAATGATTGATTAAAAAATATTTTATAGAGATGTGTAAAAGTAAAATAAAAGTATCTGTATAAAATTGTTTAAATATTATATGAGTAAACATATTTTTAGTCTTTTGGTGTGAATAGTCTGTCACGTTCGAAATTAAAATCAAACATAAAAAATATGTCAGTTATTTTTTAAAAACTAATTTATATTTGAATAGAAACATATTATACGGATTTGAATATTGAGAGGATAATAACTTCGTAAGAGAATATCATTTCTTATTTGTATTAGCTACAGAATTGAATAAAACTCAGGTGTTGCTAAACTTTTTCACATGTTAAGAAATATATAAAATGTGACCTTTGGTTGCTTCAAAAAAAATAAAATTATAGAATAGAATTGAGAGAGGGATAAGTTTTCACGTGAAGATTCATTAGGAACATAGAAATGGGATACAATGCATTAAAAACTCCTTTCGTCGTGGTGACATGGGATCGTTCAAACTCGTCACAAAAAAAAAAAAAAAAATGCCGTTAGTCTCCTATTTCAAATAGGGGGGCATATGCAAAAAAAATACCTTTGTTTTCATGTTCAGTTGCTATCAAATAGGGTCATCTGCTTGGGGCACCCGGTATTTTTTGTTGAAACACCTAACACATTTTTAAAATATCAAAAATACCCTTTTTGGTTATAAATAACAGGTTTTGTTTTTTCATTTTTGCAGGATCTTTTTCTTTTCCTTAAAATCCCACTCCCTTGATGTAATTTGTTTCTGTTAGTCTCCTATTTCAAGCATTTGTTGTCTCTGATAGTGTATGTGTGTTATTTATAAATATACGGTGAAGTTGGGTAGGTTTTCATTGTCGGAGAAAAAGAGATGCATAATTTAAAAAAAAAAACATATGAGTATTCGACATAAGGGTATGTGTGTTATTATCGACATACGGATAGTCTCCTATTTCAAGCATAATTTTTTGACATACATTGTAAGAGACAACAAGTGCTTGAGATAGGAGACTAATGGAAACAAATTACACTAAGGGAGTGAGATTTTAAGGAAAAAAAGATCCTTCAGAAATGAAAAACGAAACCTGTTATTTATAACCAAAAATACCCATAAGGATATTTTTAGCATTTTGAAAATCTGTTGGGTGTCCTAACAAAAATGCTGGGTGCCGCAAGAAGATGTCTCTGTTTGATAACAAGTGAACATGAAAACAATGGGCTTGGGTTGCATTAGAACCATGACTTTTACTTCCTGCACTTCCTCAATTGCTTCCTGCACCTTCCAAATGACTTGAATGGACAGAACTATCCCTCACTAGAATGGCACCCCTACCCCAACCCCCTCATTATTTCTCAATTTTTTCTGTAGACTGATACATCTTACTGTTCTTATTTCCTCTCCCTGGTTGTTATCAGTCTCTGGGATGGAGCTAATGCATTTGGTGCTCCAATAGAAGGTGACTTGCTGACAACAGGAGCCCCTCTAAGCAGCCCACCATTGATTGACTTGATCAGTAACGATCCTATACTTTGTGGAGTGAAGGTATTTCAACTTAATTCTTTTAAATCATTTGTGAAGCTTTATCTGTTATCAGTTTGAGGACATACATTGAATAATTTTCAAAGTATATCAAAGTAAATTTTGAAATGAAAGAATTTTTTATGGCAATTTTCATGAAATAAACAAATTTCACGAAAATGATAGTACAAACTTTGTTGGAAATTGAGATCTTCTGTAAGTTAAACGGGATTGTACATCATATATGATTTGTCTGTTTACCTGGCAGATAAAGGGGTTTAAAGCATATGCATTAAGTTTTCTTCTATATAAGTGAGGCTTGATTTTGGGGTTTGATCTGGGATTGAAACTTTCAACGGTAGAGTGGCTAGATTGCTTTGATAATTCTCGTTTCTAAAAAGAAAAGATGAATTCTGACATTTCTGTTGAAAGAAATAATGAAAGGAAAGATCAGTGTGCCTTGTTGGTCATGTCCATGTTTTATGGTTAAATTATGTGATTAGTATAAATTGTTTTCAGTGAAACAACGAAAAAAGTTGGCATTGTTAAGGGGCAGTAGACAATACAAGGAATAAGGTCACTTAGGAGAAAAGAAGTACGGGAAACAGCAGAATCATTATGCTAATGAAAGAAATTCATCAAGTACCCCAAAGATTTGGTAAGGAAAATTTTAAACAATTTAATTTCAATAGTTGCTTAAAGATTCTTCTAATCTAAATAGATGATTAAATAATTTAAAAAGATGGACTAAACTTGGTCAGAAAAGTTAATTAGGTGATAGAGCTGTGTTTTGCAATGGCACTTACATTCAGTGGCTATTTACATCACCTTTGGAACTTGGATAGTTACAAGTAAAAGTCCACTGATCTGAATTGATGTATATGCTTGATTGAGTAATTTTAAAAGAGATGGGTAAACGGTCATAGAAGTTATTTAGGTTATTGAGCTGTTATTATTTGCAATAGGTGCTTAGTTTTGGTGTTTATTACCTTATCTCACCTTTGGAACTTGAATAGTCACAAGTAAATTTTTAAGGTGGTATTTCCTTCTAGGTGCTGTTTACTATCTGCCTCAGATTGAGTGCCTAACACAAGTCGCCGGCTTGACTTCGAATTCCCTTAAAAATATTTTGATTGGTCATTGTAATCATTATATGTTATATAGATTAGTTTTTCCCTCATTTGGAAGCAGTTAGCTAATATGCAGAGTTTCTTAATTTATCTCTTTATAGCTTATAGCTGAAGCCTGGGATGCTGGTGGCCTCTATCAAGTTGGCATTTTCCCTCACTGGGGTATTTGGTCAGAATGGAATGGGAAGGTCAGTGCAGACATAACTGTTGGATTCTTAACCCCATTATTATTCTGCGACAAGAGGATGTAGTAACGCAGTTTGAAATGGAACTGTGATTTGGAAAAAGAGAACTTGATAACACAACACTGAAATATCAAAATTGCTTCCGTTTGACATCAGCATATCATATGTATCCTGTAGTCTATTTAAGTGAAAGTGTAAGAATAATTGCATCAGGTTTCATTTTTATTGAAAATTACCTGGTTTTGAATTATATAAACTTGTCAACATTGGAATGGAGTTAAACTTTGCATGTAGTTTATATTTGTCTTCACTATTTCTTTCTAGAATTGTAATTTATGATGGGATCTGCTATTTAATAAGTGGATCACTGTAAACTACATGGTAGTGGTGACTTCTTCAAATGTTCAATCTTGAAAAGAACTGTTGGACTGTGGACTTGGCATAAAAGCAGTCAATTAATTTGTCTGACTAAACTGCAATGAATTTTCTCCTTTTCTTGACCAGTCTGCAATGTTTGTAGTTACTAGGACAACTAGACAAGTGGTCATATGTACACATGTAACTAAATTTTTCTTGATTCCCTTCATGCAAGCTAAATTGTTCAGAATTTAACCAAAGTCTATGAACTGTTTACCTTCGACTAAATGTTTTCCCCCCTCTACATGCTCCCTTCTTCTGCTTTCAATGTATGTTAATCTCTTCAACTAAATATTGACTGTTGTATGCTCACCAATTTTCTGAATATAACATGCACTGGTGGTGATGTGCATGAACTATCAAAATCTAATGTGCAATTCTTGCATTTTGCAGTATAGAGACACGGTGCGCCAGTTTATCAAGGGTACAGATGGCTTTGCTGGAGCTTTTGCTGAATGCCTTTGTGGGAGTCCTAATTTATATCAGGGTTATCTTCCGTCTCATGTTATACTACAATAGTAGTTTTTTTTATGTATAAACTCCCACATCTATTCTTATTAATGCTATCATTTTTATTGTCAAAATCATTAATTGTCTGAATGGGTCCTGTTGTTGACTTCAACTTTATACAGTGAACATCCTGTTTGACTGCCTTTGAGCTTGCTCAATTATATTTTATTCTCAGGATATTAATATTTGTTTCAGCTAATTATGAAGCTTTAGGTCTTTTGTTGATATCATATTTTCTTCTACTTCATTCTTTATTTTAGTAGACATGACTTTATTCTATATCTTTGGCACAGGGAGGAGGAAGAAAACCATGGCATAGTATTAACTTTATATGTGCTCATGATGGGTTCACTCTAGCTGATTTGGTGACCTATAACAACAAGAATAATTTGTCAAATGGAGAAGACAATAATGATGGAGAAAATCATAATAATAGCTGGAACTGCGGACAGGTAGATGTTTAGAAACCTGCTTCAGAGTTGCATTTAAAGTTATTTCCCTTTCAGTTTTCTTTCTACTGAATGGAAGTACTTCGTTTCATGATTATTTCTTTTCTCCAACCTGAATATCATTAATATTATAATATTCATGGCAATATCTACACCCAAATATTCAATGGTTATGAATTGGACGTGCTAGATTCATGTAGATGGTAATATGTAAGTCAAAACTGTTCACAGGGAATGAATAAAAATAATTTATGGAGCTAAGAGAACTTTTTCTTTTAAGTCACAAATTTCACACTCACTGACACAAACTTGTCCAGTGTGCTCCCTTCATTATAAAACTTCACCAGAATCCTCCAAACTTTTTCATGATTATTTCCTCTTTTTCACTCACCGACATTATTATGAAAAGTATAATTCAGGTTATATAATCCAGATCTTTGGTTTGCTGATTCAGGTTGGTTAGCTTGTATTAGGTCACCATAGTTCTGCACCTTGCAAATGCTAGGATGTATATACAACAGTACCCCTTGTACTAATTTTAATGTTCTATATATATACTTCTGCTGATAAAAAAAAAATTATGAAAAGTATAATGTGGCTACTGGCTTCTTGAAAGAAAAATATTTTTAGATTGTGCGCTAGGCTTTAGTCCAACATACTTGCATTCACCTCATTTCCTGCCTGATATCTTTGTCTTGTACATCATATTCTGTAGAGCCTTGACTGTCGTTGTCAGTTTTCTTCTATTTTCTCCCATGTGTGTGTGTATGCATTCCTGGGCTTAGTCTTTATGGGGGACATGGAGCACTTTCTGATTCCTTAAAATTGTTTTCACCCATAAGTATTAGAATTGTTATGTAAAGTTAAATGAGTTAACAAGACCTTCGTATTGAATTTTAATCCCATTTCCGTTACTAATGTAGGAGGGGGAGTTTGTCAGTACCTCAGTGAAGAAATTGAGGAAACCACAAATGCGAAATTTTTTTCTTTGTCTCATGGTTTCCCAGGTAGAGTCCAATTAACACTGGTCATCAGTTGGACTTTTAACTATAATGTGACTTTTATTAGGCAGACGGAGAAGCAATGAATATGTAAAACTACTTTAGTTCAATGCTGTTGTGCTGTGTTGGCATTGTTAAATTGATCAAATTATTCTTTATTTAAAGATTTAACAGCAAGAGTTCTGTTTACTGACTTTTAGTTTATCATATCAGGGAGTTCCAATGATATATATGGGCGATGAATATGGACACACAAAAGGGGGAAATAACAATACCTATTGCCACGATAATTATGTGATCCTCTTATCTACTAGAAAGTTCCATTGCACATCCCACCACATTGTCAATTCTATTAACTTCAACCATTTTGCAGCTTAATTACTTCCGATGGGACAAAAAGGAAGAATCCTCATCAGACTTCTTCAGATTTTGTCGCCTTATGACTAAGTTCCACCGGTAAGTACCTTGTGTTTTCTTGTGGTCTGAAACCAGCCGTTTTGTGGCTTTTACCATGGTACAATAATTTTGTTGCCCATATTTCCATGTGGATATAAGAATTCTTTTCCTGTTGAAAAGCTACAAGAATCACATGTTAGGTTCCATTTCTTATAATGTTCGCCTAAAAATATGGAATTACCAGTAACTAAACTTTGAGCCTCTACTTAAACCAAGAAACTCTGCATCTGACAGTGGTAGCATGTGCATCCTAGCTAGGTTGAGGAATAAGCATTATGGGGTTGTTGTTATAACGACAAAGATTTTAAGGTTAGCAGTCTCCTGGACATTAAGATTGGCAGAATATATATGTTGAGTCAAGAAAAGTTAGAATTCCCATTATGATTGTTTGTTACGTCCCTGGTACCAATTTGAACACAAGTAAAGAAGCATTTATTCTAAGCCTGGGTTTTGAATTTGAAAGGCCAAATAATTAAATATGATATATATATATATATATATATATATATATATATATATATATATATATATATATATATATATATTGCCCTATGGTATAAAATATAGGTTTAGCTGCTCCTAGACATAAACCAATACCTTCTCATGCAAAGTTGTCAATGCAACGCTCAGATTAGCATCAGTAGAGAACTTTTAATCCTCAGTTGCTTCATTTACTTTGAGTTCTTTTGTCTTAACGAAAATGTTAGATCCTGTACGTTCTATTATCGAGTACTCTCCATTAGTGACTAATACCCTTGTTTGGCATGAACTTGAACCCAGGTAGACTCAGTGAAGGGAGAAATTTACATTGCTTTGAATATGAGTCATTTACCTTTCAGAGTTACCTTGCCGGATTGTCCTGGATACAGATGGGAGCCTCTTGTAGACACCAGCAAGCCTTCACCATATGATTTTCTCACTCCTGACCTCCCTGGAAGAGATATTGCAATACAACAGTATGCTCAGTTTCTGGACGCCAATATGTATCCCATGCTTAGTTATTCTTCCATTATCCTCTTGCGCATTCCAGATGAAAATCCTGCTTCCTTGTTATTATCAGCTATATATATAATCCTGTTCCTAGTATGCTGGAAAAGAAATCGTTTGATCAGTAAATAAAAAATAAAAAATGCATTGAAAATTTTCTTTTACCTTTACCTAGGAAAGAATAAGAAGTAGAAAAAAGAAGCTGCATTAGTGATGTAATGACACGATGATGGAAAAGTGGCTCAGTTGTATTTGAGCAATTTAGATGTGAGTTTGCTCCACGTTTTTGTAATGTGTGATTGAGTGAGGGAACAAGGTATGAACCTGGTGTCTGGGCACCTTCAGGTAAGCCTCCTGTGGCCACTCTATTCCTACTAGCAACCAAGAGTATCTCCAACCGAGAACCTCCATTTGGGTGCTTCGCTGACTTTTGAGGCAGAAGTCATTCTGCCAAAGGATCAAATTCTTAATTTTACTTTTATTCTTTAGATATGCATTGGAATGCGCATCACAATGATTTTAACTGCAAATCCAAATCCATTATACATAAGATTCATTTTCACTCTAGTCTTCCCTCTACAAGCACCTAATAAAACACTTTTTCTTTCCAATCCAACACCTTTGTCTGTGTTCGTCCCACAAAAAGACTCACATCCTTATATTTTATTAATAATTTATTTATTAAGTTATATTTCTTTTTTACAAAATAATGAAAAAATATAATCAAAATATGAAAATATTTTTTTATCACAACATAAAATATTTTTTTATTGATAATACAAAACAAAAATTGATGTTACTCATTTACATATATGATAATATTAATAATTAATATGTAACGATAAACTAAGAAAAGTTAAATTACATAATTATCCTTATATATTTTATTGAAAAAAATTTAGATGAATTATTTCTAAATAATATATATATATATATATATATATATATATATAAGAATGATAATATATCTTAAATCTATTATCATTATGATCATTTTATCTTTATTTTATATATATATGGGGCTTATCATATGAAAATGATCGATCCCATCAAATTAAAATGAAAGATAGATTTTATTTAATCACAAAATCACTAAAAGATTTAACAAATAGAAAATTAAATATATATAAAATTATCTAAATTTTTTTCAAAACTTTTTATATATATTGAAGGATAATTTAAGAATAAGAAATCTATACACAAGAGAATAATTATTTTTATTAATTGTTATAGATAGATAAGGTAAAATGCACGGGTTAATAAAATTTTCAAAAGAATTAGTGAAGATTATGACACGTGGTTTAAGAGGTGTGTGGAAGGTTTGGGGATGCAAGATTTAGCACTGAAGAATTCCAGAAAAATCTAGACCCCACTCAATAAATACTCCTTCCCTTCTTTCTTCAATTCAACATAAAAATCACAACACACCAACTTCTCCATCGTCTTCGTTGGCTCATTCGATTCCTTAGCTTCACATCTCCATGGCGCTGCACCGGTTACTGAAGAGGAAAGGAGGCGTCGATGAACTTAACGACGATTTCCCTCTCGCTTCTCCGGCAACCAAGATTCGCCGTCTCGTTAGTACTTCCTCTCTCTATTCTTCGCCATCAACAACCAACCAAACTTGTTTGTCATTATTTACTAATCGATTCCGTTTGTTACCGTTTCAGGACGCTGAGTTGCCGCCAATTTTGGAAGAGGACGAACCGTTACCTAACGAGGAGAGAGCTCTCGTTCTCTTCAAGCCTCTCGTCCATTCCCCTTCCTCTTTCTCTCTCACTCTCGATTCTGACCTTATGAAAGGAATTAGGAACAGTAAGTCTTTTATTCCATCAAATCAAATGTGTTTTACGTTTCTAAATTTTCACTTAAAATTTATCTTAATTCCTATTGTAGTTAGGTCCACTCTTTATAATAGATTAATTTGATACTTAGCATACTAGACTGAGGGATGAAATTGATAGGTGAAAGAATCTACTCTACTTTTACTCCTATCATTCTATGACTATAAAGAGATAAAAAAAATATTTCTGTTTCTTCATTACTCAATGGAATTACAGGGATATATAAGCAGAGCACCAGCAATTGCTAACAGAATTCTAAAAATAATATTCTAGAATCTACCTGAGATATTTATTCTAACAACCAAAAAAGGTCTATTTGTAAACATCATAACCGTTCCATTTCTTAGCTACTGAAATGATCCTCTTGGGGGCCAAATATATTAGATGGATCGTAACAGAAATTCACCAATTATGAAAAATACAAGGACCGTAATTATTTGTTCTAGCGAGAATTGTTACCCAATTGATGTTTCTGACGTTGTTTATTTTGTCGGAATTGTATGACAACCTTATTTAACTTGAACGTGAGTTGCGGAAGACTGACCTAATTTTCCAAGAGGACCATGAATACCAAAGATATCGTTTAAAATACAGTGATTAAGGTTATTTTTTGATAGAAAATTGAGGATGTAAAACTCATTTTTATCTAATTTACTTGTGTCATCTTATTTATTATTAGTGTTCTTAATTGAGATAGCATGATTCTAATTGCAGATCAATATCTGTGGTCCAAACAATGTGAGCGCGTGACAGAGTTAGAATCACGTGAGGAGGAAAATGATGATGAATTGGCTCTTGTGCCTTGGGTACCTTCACCTTCTTACCAGTTCTCCGCTGTTGATGATTCTCTCAACACAAATGTCGAGTTGATGGAAGCTGATGAAATGGGAGAAGGAGAAGGTGTGGGATCCATGATGATGGATATTGAACAAGAAGATGACACTGACACTGACGCTAAAACTTCAACATCAAGCATTCACTACCCAACGACACACGGTGGAATAACAGAGGGGTTCCAGCAACACTGCTTGTTACCAAAGCTTCCTCACAACACCTCAACTCCCATTACATGGACCCGCTGAAATTTGTTTTGTTTTTTATTTTGATAGTATATACCACTATTTTCTTTGCTGTTAAGCAAGGTTTTCTCCTATTTGGGATAAAGGGGTACTAGACTAGAACCTAGTGGACCAAACTAGTATTTAGCTTGCTTTTGCGGTATGGGAATCTCTCCTTGGAAGAGGCCATCCAAGTGCAACGAAGAAAAGAAATTAATGTATATAATGTCTTGTTGTCGCCATCTTTGAATTGCTGCAAAGGAATGATCTGGATAAGAAAAGCCAATTTATTACTACAGTAACTGTCATTGTGCCGAAGTGGAGCTCTGTTTTGTTTTTAGTGTGCTAAACTGTAAACTACTAAATCCATGGTTGAAATTACGATGACACAGATCACTAGACTGAAATTATTGAGAGAGATTTTAGGCTTTGGTAAAAGGAAAAAAGATAACCATAAGGAACTCTATTTAAATTCTGTTTTTCCTTGTTTTGTCATTTTATGTTGTTATTTTTACCAATAAATATTAATGTTCTCGCTTCCACTATGATTAATTGTCATTGTTATATATTATATATTATCATTGCTATTATCATCAGTAACTCTGTCATTGCTATTGTTATTATCGCCGTGTATGTGTTGGTTCGTGCCTTTTATATGCATGTTAGCGTGTGATTTTCATGTCAAAAACAAAAGCTTCAGAATAGATCCACACTCCAAATCAAATAACTCTGCTGAATAGAAATAAATAAAGGCAAGGCCCTTCTGATGCGTATAACTTCTGATAGTCACAATACATACTATCAGAGTAAGGAATCTCTAATTGGAGTACACTAAAAACATCAAAACCACAGCAAAAACCAAATGGCATAAAACTGGTGAGCAAACCACATGGTTGCCTTTCAGAAAACAGAAATAAAACGTCAGGACATTAAAGTACATCGGTATTCCCGAGTTATCGCCACTCCTATGTTATACATACCCTGTACTAATGTCCTTCACAAAGTGTGTATAGATTCAATTCATACTATAGTGGTGGCATCTCTGTGACAGGGTCAAGCTTGAAGAGCAGTACCGAACTAATGTAAAAGATCATTATATACACTCTAGTCTCCAGAGACGTATTTTTTCTCTTCATAGTATCTCTGCTCACTCCTAGTTTTCTTAGCATTGCGTTTCTGCATCAGACAGTAATAGGAAGCAGACAATTATTTCATCTTTACAGCTGAAAAATCTATCACAATTTTGACTGAAAAGATAAAAGAAAAAAAGATCCAAAAGGGTGAATGTAAAGCATACATATAACCCTTTCAAATGCTTCAGCAGTATGGAATAACTCTTTGGTTGATCACATCAGATTCCAGCAAGTGGAGTACACTTTCAGATATAGATGTTTAATAAATCTTTGACTTGATAGGGAAACTATGTAAATTGTGAAGGATTATAAAATTAACAGCACCTTAGACAAATTTGATATTGGCCTTAGATATTAGAATAACCGATTAACCATATCAACAAAATTTGCAGGTTGCTCAAATATTGAGAAAGCAAAAACGGAAGAAAAAAAAAAGTTGCGTTAAAGAAATTACCACATAAGCTTCATGATTAGCCATTATCCTTTGGGCAACTGTGGCAGTAGTAATATCTTTTGGGCTTTCGAGCAAGCGGAATATTCCCATGCTCTTAGGGATCTCATATGGATCTAGTTCACACTGCATATTACAACTTGTTCAGTAATATGCCAAAAATAGGAAAATGATATTGTATCCCAAGTAAACAGTAAAAGTACAGCACGCTTACATTTAATGACTTCTCAGAAACAGTACCATGCACAACTACTGAGATATTGAAAGTGGTGATCTGTTTGATTCCAAAAAATAAACCTCATCATAAAGAAAATATCCAATGGATTCAAGTTATGATCAAGAACACTTCAGATGAAGCAACAAACGTGTTAAAAAAAATAAACCTCATGATAATGAAAATATCCAATCGATTCAAATTATCCAAAAAAAAGATGTATTTGCAATGTATGCGTTCAACAAATATACAAGAGAAAAGGTGGAGATGAAGTTTCATGAAACCACAGTTAATATTAGCCAATGCACCAAGAACAATTTCAAATTAAATGGCGAAGTTACTTCAATGAAACCCAGAAAAATGTAGAATCAGAGACTTACCATGTCGTTTGTAATTTCCCAAGGTGAACCAATAATAACTTCATCAACATAACGGCAAGCTAACACACTAAGGCTACGCTCATGCAGATGCATAATTGGATAGTGATTTCCTCTATGCTCACTGCAGAAGAGTTGTTAGTTTCTTATCTGTGGTTAATACCACTGGATAATACCCATAAAATCAACTTTGCACAATAATAAATCATATACCTCACTGTCTCATCTGAGTGGATACCAACTAGAAGAAAGTCTCCAAGCTCCCTAGCCCTCTTAAGTATCTGAAAGAACATGGAAAAATAAATGAAACACAATTATAGCACAACAAATAAGTAAAACGTGGCCCGCCTGTTTGATCATGAACTTTAGCATTCAACTGAGTAGATAATAAATCACACCCAAATGACCCAATACAAAACTTAACAGTGTACCTCAACATGGCCTGCATGGAAGAGATCAAATGCCCCATCAATGTATACAATACGTGAATTTGGTCCAGGACCCTAAAATAAGATGAAGTGACAATGGATCATCGCATGAAAAAGTTCTGCAAACTGTAATGAAGAAGACAAATTGCCTCTAACTATTTTCAACTGGAACCCACTAATTGTCCCATAAATTTTGAACCATTGTTTGTTGCATTAAGCAAAGCCATGTAAATCTTGGCATGGTTTAGCATAGCTCTTAAAGAAACATCAATAATATATCTAAATAAATATTCACCAGAGAATAAGTTGGTTTCTAGAATTATGAACCAAATATACACCATTTCTTTAAAAGAATAGACATGACACAAGCAACCAAAATATACCTTGCCATTTGAAAACTGGACAATACGTCGAGAAGTTGGTAGGAATTGGGCTATGTGGGAAGCCTGTGACTGGTTTTCTTCTTGAGGTTTTACCTCAGTGCCATTATGATCGTCACAATTCTTTTGATCTCTTAAAGAAGACAGTATTCTTCCTGTATTGATACATAGTTAGATCAAATGCATATTATTAGCTTGACAATGATTTATGAAAATCATTGGGGAGTATCAAGGTATCAATTATCAACATGGAAGCTTAGTACCTACGATATCTGTACTGGAAACTCCTTCAGTACGTTTAATTTGCTTGTAACGACCAGCTTTCTTTGCTGCAGCATATGCATCTGTTCCATCTGGAAGCAGGCAAGGATCATCGCCATGTATGACATAGTCAATCTTGTATTCATGAAAGAGACGATTCAAGAATTGCTCGGTAATTGCATAAGGAGCATCAGTTATGACCTCATCCACCCACTTCAATCCACTGACAAGGGCCAGCCTGGAAGATAAATAGATTTTCATATAAAAACTTCACTTCCATAATTCAGTTTTCAGAATCGGCAATACAAGAGAAGGGGCAAATATACATCACTTTAGAATAAAAAAGTCTATACAACATCAAATATCTATACCTCTCCTCCATGGACAAAACGGGTGGCCCTTTATTGGCCACGATCTCCTCATCACTCACAAGACCCACAACCAGTTCATCTCCTAGAGCCTTTGCTTGCCTGAGTGCATTGGCATGGCCATAATGCATCAGATCAAAACAGCCATCCATGTACACCCGAATGCGCCTCTTCCCCGATTTCTTCTTGTGAAAAATCCCCAAATTAGACCAGGAACATGGCAGTGACAAATATGGAACCCCAATCCCACCAAAGTAGCTGGTTGACAAGCCCAGCAAGGCTGCTGTAACCATTAGACCACCAAACACACGCGGGTAGTAGTTTACCCCCTCCCAAATCCAACTGTTGTTTTCATAATCCATGTGGTCCTTTTATTTTTATTTTATTTTTTTCTTTTGTTTCAGAAACTATCTATTACATATAAGAGGAGGCACAGACCTGCAACCAACCATCATGTTAAAAGAGAATCAAATGCATTTTATTCTCACCAAAATTCAACCTAGCATATAACATTATTTTCAAGCTCAATTCCCACAAACATCTCAAATAAGAAAATAATGCTTCAGAAATGCAGAGAAAAAAAAGTTGAATAACCACCACAACCAAATTAAACAACCACTTGCATGCAAAATCCAGAAGGAAAACAAGAAAATTAACAATTGGGGCATTGACATGTTTCTGATCTAGCTAATAACATAAAAAAAATGCAGCTTTGCTGCAATGAAATTAAGAGTTAGAACGAATCTTCAATAGAGCGTGCAGATTCAAGAGAATAAAGCAAAAATATGCGTCCAAATTGAGAAATAACGGAAACCCACCTGAGATCCCGAAGAAAAAAAGAGAATTGAGGAGTAAGCAAGTGCGGAAATGAAGATGGTAAGAAGGAAAAAAAGAGTTTGATGAGATGCAATTGCCGAAAGAAAGAAAAAATAAATAAAACAGATATGAATGGAAGAAAAAAACAAGAGATCGAATCTGAACCTTTTTTGTGTGTGTTGCTTTTTCCGTTTCCTTTGTGTCTGTGTCTCCTCTCTCCTCCTTGGATTCGTATGGAGGAAAGCTCCTCGTAGTTTTTTGCTTTGCAACAAAACTTTGTCTGAAACAAAATAGGAGTCCCTCTTTTGAAACACGGAATAAAAATAGGTGAAATGAAAGAATATCACAATCTTACTAGTCAATTATAAAAGGCGGAGACTCTTTTACTACTCCTACGAATAGTATTACTATTGTTCTAGAAACAAAATAGAATTCATTATTATCAATGAAAAAATAACACAATTAATTACAAATGAAAATATCAGCACAGCAGTAGTATCTGATTTGAGTATTTGTCCCACCACCAATGGACCCTCCCTGTTGCGTCAGAATCTATATTTATGGGACAACACCAATTGCGTGCTTGCCCTTTACTTGTTGTGAAAAACCTTCTATACAAAATTAATGAATTATTAAATTAGTGCATTCGTCTCTCACTTAAACTAAAAAAACTGATTAGTTTTCTCCTTCAAGATATTATATTTGTAAGGAGAACACAATTTACTACCATGTTATAATTTTTTCAACTTAAATAAAATTATCTCCTATGTGAAAAAAAAGGTATGGTCTAAATTAGAAGATTTAAGTGCACCACAAATGTGGTAATATGACTAAATAGTAAATGGTATATATTGATAATGTAAAAAAAATTCTGCATTATTAATTAATCATAAAATATCATTTATGTTATGTTAGTTAAATTTTATAATAATTATATCAATGAAATATTTTATCTGTTTGATAATGTAAAAAAAAATTATAATAACAATGCATGGAAATTAGTTAAAATAAAACGAATCAACTCACTTGAGCCAATTTTGTCAGGAGTTTCAATCAAAAGTTATGTATTTGAAAAATATCATTAAGAGAGTTTTTTATTTCAAATAAATGTTAATCAATATCTCAAAGAAACAATAATTTAAAAAGTTTTATTGCGTTAAAAGTATAAAAAGTAGTATTTATGTATTAAAGTAATCAAAAACATTTTTCAATGTTCATGACTAAAACTTTTCAAATGCTCGGTAATAAGGATGGTTAGAAGTCACTTTCTTTCAATTTTAAAGAAAAATGAATTCATTAAAAACAAACTATTTAACTTTTTAGAAGTATTTTGTCTCGTCAAAGTCAAGTCCTATCTGATAAAAACAAATTAGTTTGGTTTGAGAATGATGAGAAAGATTCAAATAGGATAATAGACTATCCATTCTCATGCACACGTTTGAAAAACAAAATCTACTTCTCAAGCCTATACATTTATTTAATTTTGTAGGAGATACAATGTCCCTCAATCACTAAATCAAATATTAATTTTAATGATGATACCTGATTTTTGTAAGTAAAAAGAATTTCTTATATACAAAAAATCTTATAACCCTTAAACCCTATCAGGGTTGAAGAAAGAAAGATATTTGGACATCCATAAAAATACAAAAATTTAATAGAATTTATAATATGATAAGAATAAATAAATAAATAAAAGATATTAATGAGATATTTAAAATAAATGATAATTCATATATTATTACTCTCGAAGAAATCAATCATTCAATGATTTTAGTTCACTGTGACAAAAAATTCTTTCAAATTATTATAAGTTTCAAACCATACTAGATCCATAAATGAGTTTATTAATTTTTTAATAATTATTTTAAAAAATATATTCAATAATATTTTATTGGTTGAAAATATATATTTTTTATATTCACATTGCATAAAAATTAAACACAAAAGCATAGCCTTCCAAATATAAATATAAATATATATATATATATATATATATAGATAGATAAGGATATATTTTTACAAACAGATTATTTGTCACATTTCTTTCCCTAATCAGGGATAATCATATGTTATATTGATGCTTGTTTTCTATCTTTTCACTTTCTATTTAACTAAACAAAGAAAAGTTTTGCTTTTCTTTCTTCTTCTTTTTTTCCTACCAAACAATTTAAAAAAATGTCTCTTTTTACTTTTTCCTCCCTTTTTCTCTTTTTTTTTCTTTACTTTTTTCTATTTCATTTTTTCTTCCTAAACTAAACACAATGTTCATATTAATTGTATTTTGGCAGTACAATTAAAATATTCAATGTTAATACATGATATATTATTATTTAGTACACCAAATCATGCTTTTCGTAAGTAGATTTGATAACATCCTCTGAAGAGAGGGTTGCTCCTAGTTGGTCTGAGATTGAGAACATATCTGACATCATGAATAGCTTGCACAGCACTGTGTTTATCCCACAATATATATTCCATTGGCATAAAAGCCGTGTAGTTGCCAATTTATTCAGCAGAATCATAAACCCTACTGTCGCCGATTCAGCCATTCTCCTGTTTACACATTAGTGATACTATTACACTCATTCTACATCTCCATATCATACGTAATATTTACAAATATTTGTGATGATTATATTCAGAGGAATAATAATATCATACTAATTACACTTTTTTTTTTAATGAAATACACTTTTTTTATTAATTAAAATTTACTAAAAACTATGAGATTTTATTATGTTGTTCATGATTTTTTTTATCCTCTTTTATGATTTATAAAATAAATATTTTTTCTTTTAATTTCTCAATTAATGTCCTAAAAATATTATTTATTAAAATCTTATTTATATGTATATCTTGTTTCTTACGTATGTTTATATGAATTTAATTTTGATATATTATTATGAATATTTAAATTATTAACTAATTAGAAATCAGTCAAAATTCAACTTTAAATTTAATTATTGTAAAATTTAATTATTTTCAATTATATAGTATATTGTAGTTGAATACCAATATGAAATACTTTTATATTAATCAAATTCCTTTTACATCACATTCTCCCCAAACCCTAAATAACAATAAATAATAGATTCCAATATAAATATTTTTATATTACTAAAAAGTATAAATATATAAAATTTACTAAAATATGTTTTCATATTTATAAAACTACTAAAGTATGAAATTTATTTTTGTAAAATTTTGTATTTAGTTTTTTCTATGTAAAATTAAAATATATTATTTTTTTATTTGAAGTTAGATTTGGTTAATTCTCTTATCTAGGTGTGACTTTCTTATTAGTCCAATTATTTGTTACTTTTCTTTCAATTTGTGGGAGTTAAAAAAAAAAACCCATAAATTACAAAAAAAACTGCGGCGGAGTTTCAAACCTCTCTTCCTTTTTCTAATCTTGAACGTTGATGCCCCATCCAGGCCGTATAAGTAACACCACTCATCACTGATTTAATTTCTTCCATAATTAATCACAATTCATAAGACAAGACCCAAACATGTTTATTTGCTTCTGATAAACATAGGAAATCGTTTAATACTGATCAATGGACCTGCGGTGAAAACATGCATTTTTTGAAATCTTAGAACTTTATTTTTAGAACCCCATTTAGTTTAGGTCAAGGATCTTATAATTTGTTCATGCTCGTTGTTTATTTTTCTTACTTGCTTAGCAATAATTTTTTGAATATCTTACTCTAACTATTGGCTGAACGAATCACATAGGCAACTGCAACCTCACCAGTTTAAGCATCCAAGAGAAATTTGAAAATTTGCGGCGGCGGCTCTTTTTTTTTTTTCATTTTGTGGGGATTTATAACCCTACTGAAACAACCAAGTTTACGAGAAAGTGACACATAAAAAATAAACAAATTTTTTTATACGAACCAAATTTATACTTTAGTAATTTTATAAGCACAAAAAAATATTTTTTAACTTAAAAATTATATTATATGATATTTATCTATTCTACTCTTAAACGGAATTCTATTTACTTTATTAGTAATTTTTATTTGATATTGTTGTTTTTTACAAAGTTGTAGCCTGGTAAGAAAAACATTCGTTTTAGAAAAATTCATAAATTAATTTCTCTGAGATTTAAATGTGTTTGGAGTACTGTAATAAAAATAGTACTAAAATGAAGTGGGATGAAGATGCAGGGCCTTTAATTAGGACATCTTCAAATTAGTTTTACTCCCCCGTGTCGCTAAAAGTAAGGAATTTATAACAAATTTAGAAAATTTAGTTAATGATATCAAATTTATTTGTAATTGTAATATTTTATAAATTACAAGGACTAATTATATAACTTTTTTCATCTAATTACTTTTCTACTTGTGTAATTATTGTATGGAAAGAAAACAATAAAAATGGAGTTTTAAAACAATTTTTTTATTAGTCATCTTCTCAAATTCTCATATAAGAGAAAGAAAATGACAATTCATATTATTTATTATTTATGGACTAAGTATTTAACAGAATTTGGATAAATAAAAAGAATTAATGCAAGAAATAATTAGAAAAATGAAACTTCAAAAAACTGTCTTACATCTAGGACGAAAGAAATATAACGTTTTGAATATGATATTTTATGGACTAAATATTTAACAGGTTCTATGTTTTGAATATGATATTTTATGTTTCGAATGTGATTTTTAAGAATTATTAGTTATAACGTTTACATTTTAAACTTGATTCCTCTATTAACAAAATTTCAAACCTGTTATAAGCCTACGCTGAGTAGATCCGCTTTGTATTTCTAAATTTTATTGAGCGGCTCAAGTTGATCACGTTGCTGAGTAGTTTAAAGCATAATTGAATTTTAAAAAAAGTTAATTATTAAAGAATTTAACTCTTGCACCTTTGATATAGAGATATAATTTATTTTGAACGTTAACAGATACATTTCTTTAGGGTAAACAATTGCATTTTGAAGACTAACATTTCATTGATATGAGTAAAAGTATGTTTAAATTTTTTAAACAAAGTTTTAGATTAAGTTGTGTAGATAAAAAAATTGATCCATAGGAAAATTTTATTAAAAATGACTAATATTTTTTTATAAAAATT
This sequence comes from Glycine soja, assembly GCF_004193775.1. Taxonomy (NCBI): domain Eukaryota; kingdom Viridiplantae; phylum Streptophyta; class Magnoliopsida; order Fabales; family Fabaceae; genus Glycine; species Glycine soja. Next base: position 42,040,575 of record NC_041006.1, on the reverse strand, counting down.
AATTATCAATAAAATCAATAATTGGAATGGGTGAAAGACTACTTGAAGAAAATAAAATGGGAGGAATGAGTAGAACGAAAACAAAAACTGAAAACAATCATAGCAAAAGAAAAGGGATTTTCTACGTATCAGTGCAGCGATGGCGTTATCCCTTCCCACCCACCCTTCTCCCACCGTTAATCCTCTCCGACGATCCCCAAAACCCACCCTCCGCCGCGTCAACCACCGCGTTTGCGTGGCCAGCGCCGCCACTCCCCTCCTCCAAGTCAATGACTTGAGGGCCAAGATTGTCGAATCCAACGTTGACATTCTCCACGGCGTTAACCTCACCATCAACCAAGGAGAGGTCCACGCCATCATGGGGAAAAACGGTTCCGGCAAAAGCACTTTCGCCAAGGTTTCTCACTCACTTACCCTATCCTCTCTCATTCAATTGAAAAGAAAAAAAAAAGGATTTTTAAGTAATTGAACTGCATGCAGGTTCTTGTGGGGCACCCAGATTATGAAGTAACCGGAGGCAGTGTTGTTTTCAAGGGGGAGAATTTGCTTGAGATGGAACCTGAAGAAAGGTCTCTTGCGGGTCTCTTCATGAGTTTTCAATCCCCTGTTGAAATCCCCGGTGTTTCCATTGATCTGTTTCTCGCCATGGCCTACAATGCTCGAATGAAAAAACTTGGTCGAGATGAGGTTGGACCAATCGAGGTATTATATAAGTTGATGGGATAAATTCAAGTCATTTAAGTGTTGTGAAGAAGTTTATCCAAATAGGACTTTAGTTTGTTTCTCATCTATCGTTATGAGGTCATTTTTCGTCATTGCGTGTTTTTTTTTTAAATCGGTAAATGTTAGTTTGTTAGTTTTGTTAGAAATGTCATTAGGGGATTCGAATCCATGACTGCAACCTTATATCTCCTCGTCATTGCATGTTATGATTGGGATTGTTTTGCGGTGCAGTTTTTACCTTACCTGATGGAGAAGCTTCAGCTTGTTAACATGAAGCCTGACTTTCTCAATAGGAATGTGAACCAAGGGTTTAGTGGCGGTGAACGCAAGCGCAATGAAATCTTGCAGCTTGCGGTTTTGGGGGCGGACTTGGCTATTTTGGATGAAATTGATTCTGGTTTGGATGTTGATGCGCTCAGGGATGTTGCGAATGCAGTTAATAGGATTCTCACCCCAGAAAAGTCCTTGTTGATGATAACTCATTATAGACGGATTCTGGATCTTTTGAATCCTACACATGTCCATGTTATGGTAACTTACTGTTGATCTTCAATATCATTGCAAGTTTTGAATTTGTAATATGTATGATACATGGGTTTTCACTTTTCATTACTGGAATTAAGGTGCTAGTCCTATCAATTCAAGTGAAGGATGAGCTTGAAGAAGTAGATTTCCTAAAGAAAGTAGTTGACACTAACATGCTCTCTCATCTCATCTAACTTTTCCAAAAGCTAAAAGGCATAACTTGGTGTTAATTTATCAGAGAAGTTTAACTCATTTTACCTCACAATGTCTTCTGCTATAAGTATTATGGATTTGTGATTTGTGATTTGTGATTTGTGAAGAAGTTTATTCAAGCTGAGCTCTAGTGTAAAAGTCTTTGTTGATGTCATCCCATTTCTGTATATGTATAGACATTTATAAGCCTTCTGATAGAATATTGTTTTTCTTTCTTAGAAAGCAGCTCTAGACAGTGTATGGGAAACTGAATGTGTATATGTATTATGTCTATGATATGAAATAACATGAATGGACTTCTCTTTTTCTTCTTAAAAAAATCAGGACAAAGGGAAAATTGCAAGGACAGGCGACATATCAGTGGTAGAAGCTATTGAGTCAGATGGATATGAAGCAGTCTCTGCTTTAACATAATACAGCTAGTATCGGTATCTATTCTGACTTAAGTGTTTCTGTCCTTGTTTCAGTTTAAATTCACTTTCATGTTGTTAATATTTACATGAGTATCCCTTTCAAGAGCATAATTGGGAATTGACGGTATATAAATTTGGTGAAATGAACAAAAAATTCTTAACGGTAGTAGTGAGATACATCATAAGGTGTAATCATTTGCGCTGGTCATAGATATATTTTATTTTCATGTTAATTTGAAATTTTTATTCATTCTGTTTTGATTTTGGTTCTTGCTCCATACCCAGATGACAGTATTGCATGGGCTGACATTCAGTAATTGCATCTAATGGAACTTTCTTCCATAAGGATGAGTTTGGGAAATTTGATTGTTTCACTGCTGGAAGCTGTAGTTGAATAATATCTTTGTGGAAACTGGATATAATTTCATTTTGATTATTTAACCTGCCTTAGAACAAAGCATGTTTCTAGGCAACAAGATTTTGTACTTTTCTATGGCTAAGAATAGCAGCTTCTGACCGTAGGGATGTAAATGTGGTATTAATTATTATTAGTGAAGTCATTCTTGTATCCATCCATCTAATGGTTTAGCATTTTGCTTGCATTGTTAAGAATAGGGAGGCATTTAGCAATCAAATATTCTTTTATTGCTTAATGCTTTATGAATTCAAATTGTAATTGCTTACAGATATATGGCTTTCTCGGTAGTAAAATCCTGGAAGATAAGAAACTCTTTAAACTTTGAATCTCAATGCATCAACATTAGTCTCAATATCATCAGTACGAATAAGGAGCAGAAAAACATTTTCAACGTAGAGTGAGTTGAGGTGCACTACCTGCTGGTAAAATCCATTCACGTTCAGTTTTGAAAGGCCTATTCCAAATTCTGAGCATTTCATTTAATTAGTATGATAATAAAAATTTTCAAATCATTTAAGCTTTTTTAGTATAGTTTCATACTATGGACTTGCTATAGTTTGCTTAGTGTTTAATCATTACTGGTAGTGGTATTGGTAAATTTATTTGACTAAGCTAAATGGTGAAACTTATTAGTTGTTTTTGGCCCTTCAAACATTGATTGATCTTATCAAGCAGCTTAGTTGGCCGAGTCATTTGTTAGAGAAAAGTTGTCATATTGCTAGTCTAAATCTGGATTGTATTTTTAATCATATATTCCTATGCAAGAGTTGTATATTAATATAGCGTTGCTTTTTCTGATTATCTTTTTTAAGAATGGGAAGGGAAAGTACTTATAATAGTGTATTTCAATTAATATTCGTATACTTAATAAAACTTTCTTACAATACCAGTCTGTTTGTGTTGCAGGCATGGATGCAGTCACAGTGAGGCAGTTGCACTGATATGCTGATGGCTCTTTTCATCTTTTCCCTTTCTTTGTTCCATTTTGAAAACGAGGAAGCAGACTGTCTAAAGCTCATGCTGGCAGATGTTGATGTTTCTTGACTTGGGACGTATATTCTTCTGGGTATTATTTCAGTAGGCTTTGATAGAGAAATATAGAAACTATTGAATTTCGCTATTGTTTTGTGTTTTTAATGTAAGGGCTTTTTCCTTGTTAATTATCAACTTGGGGGCACACGTGCCACGTTTGCTGTAAATGCAGTAAGGATTGAAATAGCTGTCAATCTACATTAATATTAGCCACATTTTTGTTTTGGTATTGGCTGTTGACCTTATCATGGTTCGTGGGCATATTAAAGTACTTAAAATTATTGCTTTGAGAATATTCATCCATACACGTGATTTCAGAGTATTTATGAATAATGATAGAAAAGCTTCATCAACATGCCCTTTTATGAGTTGTGAATTTTGGACAGCCTCTTTTGAGTTCTGATTTTTGCACACTAGCACGGTGCAAATATTCTATTAACCCTTCTCATTTTTTCTTTCTCTTCGTTATTTTCTTTTCCTTTTTTTTTTTGAAGAATTGTTGTATTATATTGAAAATTACATTTATATTTCTTTTCATTTTATTCCTTTCTCTCTAAATGTTTACTAGCATGAGGTATTCATGTATCATTTTTCTTTTAAAAATACGGTGGAAAGGAAGGAGGGCGTCGGACGTAGATCGAATTCTGTAAGGGTAGATACTGTTGGGTCTATGTCAGCAAATCAAATAATGATCTTTATATTATAATTAAGCATTCTCCATCTACAACCTCTTCTTTTTAAAACTGCTACTCATAAATTATAAATTTAATCAGAATATATTGGCAATATAAAAAAATTTAAACTTTATTTAATTATGAATTGTCATATAATGAAAATTATTTTTGTAATAATTGTTTCAAAAGTTATTTAGGATCATTTTTAATTGAAGTTTAATAGATAAAAAAATAGGATTGTTATTATAAAAGCTTAACAATCTTACTATTACATGTGGAGATTTGTGATTAATAATTGAGAAAAATGACTGCAATGATATAAAATAATTTAAATATAATAATTACTTTTTTATATACTATTAATTACTATCAGTATTATTTATACTTTTAATTAACAAAAATCTTTGTATTAATAGTAATCATTAATCAAAATAAATTTATTATAATTCATATATAAGTTTACTAGGATATTTTGCTGTCCTTATAATAATTGAATCATTTAAGTTTCTTTGCATATTTATGGTTTTTTATTGCTTTATTTTTTTTTGTCAATTTAAATGATTTTTCACTAATTTAAATTATCTTTTTACCGAATTCTTCACTCACCATTTTTTTACCAATTAACTTGGTTATTTGAATTTTTATTTTTATTTTTTGCTTATTCGAATGATTTTTCTATCATTTTCTCGCTCATGTACATAATTTTCCCCCACTCATTAAATAATTTTTCTCCACTTTTTTTTTTTGCTTGTTTACATTACTTTTTCACTTAGCTTTATAATGTTTTCTCATTGATTTGAATATTTTTTTCTTGAGAGATGATTTACATTTAATCTTATTTTATAATAAAAATTCTTTATAATGCAAACTGTACAAAATTAAATTACTACTACTAACAAAACTGGATCCCGGTCAAACAATCGGAAAGGTAGGCAGTTTACTTGCTCTATTTTTAGGGTATTTAAAGCAAAGCAAATTGTACATTGCCAGTCAGTTTAACTTTATAGACGGCCTAAAACTCTATCCTCTCATAATACAAATTATTTTCAATCAGTACGACATTATTATTCTGTAAGATACAAAGACAAAATTGATTTCTCGAACGAGAAGACCAGACATCATGAAGCAAGAAAAATGGGCGACCTTGTAGAAACCAAGTGGCATTACGCACCAAAAAACTCGAGCTACCTAGTATTTTTTTATATAGAAAAAATGTAAACCTATACATCTGACCAACAAGATTGCCTGTATAAATCGGGGAGGGGAGGATTAAAAAAAAAGCCTCGGCCAAATTGTAGTCGTTCTAGAAATTCAGAACCAAGTGAAGCCAGCACATGAATCTCTGATCAAGGAGCGGAACAGGTAGTTCCTTCATTTCAATTCGCATGCCCTTCAACAAACGTAAAAGTGCACCTATCGCCAAGCACCATGTTGACCTGAAAGAGAGAACAAGTATATATCTTAAGACCACGCTAAGTTGAAAACATGAAAGCACACAATTATCACCTAACTTCTTATTTTTAAGCTCCAAACAACCAAAAACAATTTGGCAACTTGGAATATAGTCGAGTCAGTAATTTTTCCAAGTAAAAAAAAAATCACACCGAAAGGGTACACAATTGGAACTTGACAATTTTAAAGGAGGTTTCATCCTGTTATAGTTTACCGCCTTTAAAATATCAGGATAGTGGGCGGAGAGGGATAAAAACAACAATCAGAAGACCGTTGGGCATATATCCTTAATTTTCAAGCAGATGACCAAAAAACTAAACTAAGTGAAACTCTGTAACCAAAACAAACTATAACAGCCTGAATAAGTATCTCATGCCATGTGATTTATTATTTCTTAAACTCTTACTGGTTCCCTGTTTCTTCTGAAGATGGACTCTGTCCAGGTAGGGAGCAATTATGGCATCTAACTTCACTAACCACAGAGCAAGGGCAGATGGTGTATGGGGCATAGATGCAAAAGATGCAATGATTTCTTCAACCACCCCATCCAGAAATTTGCATTGATACAACCAATCCTTATTGATGGCACCAACAAAATCAGTAAGAACCTATAAAATTACAAATTCATAAGAAAATAGATTGAGTTAATTAAGACCAATAGAATTTCAAACACTTAAAACAGAAAGTTAAAACAAAAACCTGCAAAAGCTCCACTAAAGTTGAGGTGCGTCTGAGCCGTTTTACCCATAGCTTATGAGCAGATTTCCTCCAAGCACCAACCATGGCATCTTCAGGCATAACAGACTGTACAAACAGTGGTATACGTCATGGAAAAGTTAATTAATCTTCAAAATGCCCACATGCTTAAAAATAACCATGTAAACCACGCTAAGTTTGCAACATAAAATATCAGAAAGTTGGAGCAGATAAAGAGATAGGGTATCACATTTAAGTATGTTTAAAATAGGAGAAATAGAGGGATAATTGGACTGAAAACTTTGTCAGAGTACATGGCGGATGTGTGTTTATATAGGTGAATTACATTAATTATACATAAATAGAGGATATTTTGTTTCCTCTAAATCAAAGATTATGTTCTCCTATAAACCACTATTATTAATAGAATCAGAATATTATATTTTGATCTTCAACAAGTGTCAATTTAATATCATGCTTATATTGGATTAGAAGAAACATAAGTAAAATATTTTTCTAGAACAGAGCATCCCTGTTCAAACAAAACCAAGTGGCGCAAAGAATGAAGTATCAATTTCCCCGCACAAACCCCTAGCATTGCATTTGTGCCCTAAAAGGACTAATATAACAAAATAAGACATCAATGCCAGTATGCAATGCATGACGAAAATTGAAGCAAATGAATAACAACTCACCTCAATAGCATAAACTGCAGCTTTCAGTGATTGAATCTGTGATGATAGCACTTTATGATTAGGAAATGTATTGCTGTCTTCTTTCTCCCTGCATGTGGCTATGTGGATTGCATATCTTTCTTCTAGATCAAAATCAAGCTCAAATGTCATATGGCAAATTTTACAGTGTCTCTCATCTCTCCAGTATAGATCATGACAACTCTTACATCTGGCAAGAGAGTCCAGATAAGACCTTTTACCATATTTTACAACATTGAGATCTAAATAAAAGGAATTCCAAATCCAAGAATCATATTCTTGAACACGGATCCATTTTTGAATTTGTTCCTCTCCTTTCTTTCCAGCTTCAATTACCACAGCCCCAGCAGACGGCAGCGAGTCTTCTGCAGTCTCAGTCAGGTTCAGGTTGTCTACATCAGATGCGGGAGAATAACTGTCATCTTTGACCATATCCAGTTCAGATTGATCAGAATGTGACATAGAACCCATTCCAGTACTATTAGCATTAATCCTGGACATAGATCTGCATAGTGATGTCCGTCTCCTTTCCAAAGATTCAATAAGAAGAGCCTCCCTTTTTCCTCTATCATCCAGAACTGACAACAAGGCACACAAGGCCTGCATACATACAGGTTAACCATATGCAAAAAATTATTAACACTAAAACAGTAATGCATAAAATAGACACACTAGACCAATAAACATATTACATATGCATTTTTGATTGTTTACTCTTCCATGTTTCCAATATATGTAACTAAATATCTTCTCTTACACAAAATAAGAAAACCAAAGAAATTCACCTCCTCAGTATCAATAACCTCCCAGTGACCATCTTCAGAAGATTCAAAGTATATCCTCCTGTGGCCTGGATCATCTACATTACAAGGACCCAAGAAAAGCCAGTATCTATTGTACCGACGATCAGATCCCAAAAACACTGATTGAATGGGGTGTGAAATAAAGGAAACTTTTCCCTTTCCAAAGGAAGCTTCATGAGTATGGAATCTTGAGATTAATGATGAGGAATCAACTGCACAGGGATCAGAATTCAAGTGTACTTTCTGGTTCCAAAGTGGCCCAGGTTTCTTTACTGCTGATCTCTTTATTTTAGCTCCAGACCCTCGTAATTGGATGCCAGAATTGCAATCAGCTGTAACTTTGGTTGAATCCTGTACAAAAAAGATAATTTGGAACTTAATATGATAAGACCACTTCATAAAACATCTTAGGGGATGTTTGGGAGTTGGCAGGGGAATCAAGAGGAACGGAGACAATCCAAGGCCTTTAACTTTATTTTTATCAATTCAAGATTCCACTATAATTTAAGAGAGAAAGGGGGGGGGGGATATAACTTAAGGCCAACCTTCGCCTAGAAGTTTTGTATTTTACCTTCATCCTGATGCTAGATCCAGATGAAACAAGATCAGTTAAAGATGCCAATGCATTCAATTTTTCTTCAATGTTCAAGTCTGAATATTCACTCTCCATCAGTCCTAATAACCACGCTTCTCCTGGATGGCTCTCATCAATTTCAGTGTATACTTTCAGCATATTATTTTTATGACTGTTTGCACGCTTCAATTTTCTTTTACTGGAGTTTATTGAATCACTTTCAAAATCATCACCACTGCTACATGTATCAGCAACATTAAATTCATCATCAACACTACCAGAGTCCTCTGTATCTGAATCAGATTCGTCACCATCCTTCGTAACACTGCTCATACGCAATCGGTATGCAGTTGATGAAATCTTTTCAAATAAAGTAATATCACTTGAAAGCGTGGAACATATTAAAGACTCGAGTCCCTCTGTTGTGCTCGCAAGGTTTAATTCAGCAATCTACATAGTATAAAAATACAGTTAATTTCACCAGTGATATATAGAGAAAGATTATAATCCAAATAAAATGATTCAGATAACAACAGTTAGTTAGTTACCTGCATTGACTTTGCCATCTCAGCTACTTTGCATCCAATGTTTCCTCTCTCTGACAAGATGTTAAACAACTCACTCTTCAAGGTGCCAGGGCATAGACCATAGTTTACAAGAAGATTCAATTCCTATAGAAAAAAAGCATATAAGGCTAAACCTTAAAACCAAAACATGGAATAACTGAAAACTTGGACTGACATCCAAGAAAAGCATATTGAAAGTAACTGAACAACAAAAATTAACAAGATCTCCTTCGAGCATCTCTTGTCATTTAAGATTAAATTTTGCACTAGAAAATGCTGACTATTTATTCTCATTCCTAATAACTACCTACGTCTATATACATGGTTGCATTTTTTGAGATAAAGATACATGCCTTCATTGTTAACAGTTTTTTTTTTTAAAAAAAAAGGTCACACTAAATGTTTCAGTGATAAAATAGGAACTTTTTACACTGTCAATGGATCAGAATTAAATCCAAACAGAGAAATATGGTAATCGGATAGAAACTGGTTCAGATTAAGCACACAAAAAACGTAGTGTTATTAAATAAAAAAAATTCCCTGGATGTTCGAGAGATTCAGGACCCCCCTGACCACAATGATAACTCACCTACTGACTAACTCCTCTCAACCCCTCTTCCTATTTATGGTTATTTCTTCTAACTATCTCAGTGTAACATCACTGACATTTTTTAAACCTACTTTTGCCATGACTAAGTAAATATCTTGCATACGCCTTCAGTTACATGAGAATGACATATATGATTCAAATATTATTTTACCTCAAAATCTGCCAAAGTAGACATACAAGAAAACAGATGTGCACCACTTACGATATGTCATATCACAAGGCAGCTTATACAAAAATATACACTAATCAAAAGCATCTACAATGTTTGATCTTATGTAAATACATACACACGTAATAATATAAACATGTTCAAGTCAAGTCAGATCTAGAATAGGCTTGTTTGGACTTCAGAATACCTTGTTAAGGACCTCTCTACGTAAGGAACCTTGTTTTGAACCAAATCCAGAAGCAACCAGCACTTGACGGAGTATTTCAATCCAAGTAAGAGAATTTAAAGATCTTCTCCAGAAGTCCAGGGAATATTCTTGACTTTCAACCTGACAAATCATTATTAAAATAAACATGCAATGAATTTGTACCTCAGCTAAAATAGATAAATGTTAGATTGTTGGTCATTCTGTATTAAATGTAGAAGACAAGAAGCATGTAATAATCCATAACCTCCCAAAATGAGGTAAGGAAACCCAGCAACTCACCGAGTGAAGCAATGCAAGAAAGTTACACGATTTATTTAAATGAGGTGAAAACCCATTAGTAATCTCCACTTCAATGTCGGATAGAAGAAGTGTGAGAAGGGCCACATGAATCTTGCCAAGTAACATTGAGTCCTGGAAAACACATGCAGTAAGGTGAGAGACATTTTGGATGTAACTTACAATTTGACATGACTCAGATAAGATTAAAATTAAACAAGAAAACTGGAAATGCTTCCAAAATACAAGCATGGGTCAAAGATGGCATATTACCTTATCATGAAATGCTTGAACAAACTCATCAAGAGTGAACGGGCAAATATCAACAATTATAGCATATGTATAAATGAAGTGGAAAACCTGCCAAAATAAAGTAGTTCTATGTCAATTTGAAGTTCTTTGCAATAGAAAAAAAGGTTTCCAAAGAATAACAAATTAAGCAAGATAGTAACTTCAGTACAGCTTCACAATGATAATGTTAGCTAATCTAAGAAATAACTTCTTTCTGTCCCATAACAATAAATCCAGCAGGGTAACTAAGAAAATCCAAACATCAGTAATAATTCGTCCAAGTTAAAACAAAAACCCGTAATGATTTGTCCGAAAAATAACAGAGTGCTAGAATTAGGAAGAATTTCCTTCACTTTCACATTATATAACCTATTATATTAGTCACGTGTTTAAATTCCAGAAGCCTAAACAAAATATAAAAAGCAAGAATGTTGACCTCTAACCTTAGGCAGGTTCTGCTAAAACAATAATGGTAGGAGGGATTCAAAAGAGGAGAACTAGTCATGGTCTCATACAGCACATAAGAGAGTACAATAACAGGAGGTGAGCAAAACCTCCTCCTACGGCGGATTTGATGCTCCCCAGCATAAAAATTTCCAGGCATGGCTAGTTTTCAGTGGCAGGAGCAAAACACACCATGTGATCCTAGTAGTGGAATCCCTCATATCCCCTCCTTTACCATCAATAGCCTTGTACTTTTTTTAGGTGTTCTATGTGTTTTGGTCATGTCCGTGTCTGAAAACAGTTTAGTTCCACCTACAACACCTGTCACATCTTTCAAAGACAGGCTGCAACAGAGGTGTAGGGTGCCCAACTCCAATGAGTTTCGAACTCACTTGAAATATTCACATACCTCTCCAAAATTCCCTTTTGTCTTCGTACCATCCAAATTATTAACAGATCATGGCTTGTTGCATTTCATGTGATTAGTGATTTTACCTTTTTATCCATGGCTGCAATGGAACTTTCAAAAGGAGGCAGAGAATGAGATGGTGATGGGAAGGTTGAGCTATGAGAGAAACCATCACCAGGAGAATCATAAAGAAAGCAAACCAATGCTGTGCAAATTTGCTTGACAAATTATTATATTTATATTTTTTTTGTATAAACTACTACGTCTTTCATTTACTTTACTTTTACAAGTGTGTTGATTAAATTTTACATTTTTTCTAGCATGGCAACCTTTCCTCTGCATTGACCAGTATGCAATCCACAATAAGCTATGCTGGATTTTGGGTCTGTCACCATATAATACTGACAAAGAACAACATAGGTGAAACTTTAAGCTATTTGAGTAGTAAAAATTTATGTTATAGAAGAGAAACTTTAGTCGATGAGTGTAGAAACACATATGCACATAAGGCAAGTACCAATATATAACAATGAGCAAATACATGTCATTAACATAGTCAGATCTTCCAAGTCATAACTGATTGGTTATATGCACCTTAAATAATTTCTTCACAATTTCCGGAGACGAGTCCCAAGGTTGCAAATGGATAGGTTTCTTCATCTTGACAATATCTGGCGGAAACTTCACTAGCACATCTGTAAAAAGCCACATACAACAATGACTGACATTAATCAGAACATTTGAGCTTCACAAACATTACTCATTTGAATATAACACAGAATACAGGTCAATTTTGGTCCCTTCCAAAATTACCTTTACAAAGTGAGCAGCCAACCATTCCACTGCCAGCAAGATGATCAGAACACATAAACAGATTGGTTCCTTCTTGTAACTCCCTCAGCTCTAGCTCTTCATCATCAAATAACATTGAAAATCGATCAACCCCCTCCTCAGATATTGCACTATCCAAAGCTAGTTCACATTTTTCCTTTGGTGACTGATTCTGAGTCACATTTAGGTTCAATTCCCCCTGCCAGATAAGAGAAACTCAAAAAACTTGCCAAACCATTCAACAGTAAGCACAAAAATGCACATTCAAAATTTTCAATTACCACTCTTCTTTGCATGGTAAGTTTCCTCTTGTCCTGCGACTTATTTCTCTTATTCTGCATTTTATTTTTTGGCATTCCCTGTTCGGGGAAAAAAATGAGATCTACTATCATAAACAAAAACTACCATGCTCATTCATGTATTATAAATAGGAAGAAGATAAAAGTGTGCATAATATTATGGGTTTCGATAACTTACATTCCTGTTTACGGTTTTCCATGACCTGTTGTTCTTACGGACTGGTTTCTGTCCTATAGAATTTGAGATTAGAGGAACTTCTTGGCCAGAAACGCCAAAACCAAATGGAAGGTCTCCAGCATCAGGATTTGTTTCCCTCCAAACTGTCATCAGGCCTTTGCCAATGCCATGTTTCTTCACAGGTGCTTTCATATTACAATTGGCGAGACTTTGAAATGCACTGTTGGGAACCTGAAGAAAGAGGACTTGTGACAAATGCAAAGGAATGTAAAAAGAAACATAAAAAAACTTTCTTGTGGAACACTAAAAGTCACCTTCCTCCTTTTGAAGGATCCTTGGTCCTCTTGACAAGCAGAAGTGAAATATTTGGGTCCTAATCAATCAAAAGAGGAAATGGACAAAATAAGGCTAGTTATAAAAATTATAACAGTGAGAAGCAAAAGACTAAAATGAATTAAAGAAATTCTCAGAATAATAATAGAAATGGAAGAAGAGGAATGAGTATTTGCCAACCAAAAAATCATAGAATGGCCAAGTTTAAATTTGAGACTGGAAGGGTTGTTTGCATAGGCTTCGTAAACCTCTAAGAAGGTCAAATGTAATGTATTCTAAAAACTTGATTTTCTAGACTTTTTAAACTGCATACTGCACTGCTCGTGTTGTAATGCACAGTATTTTTAACAACTAAAAAAATCCACTGAATCCGATCAGCATTCAACACCAAAAAGGACTACTACCTTTTGCCCCTATCTAATACCATGGTTCCACAACTATCTTATACAATAAAAGAAACAGAGGAATTAGTGTTCAGCGCTAAGTAGAATAACTATAAACCATTCGAAACGCACCTGAAGGAAGAAAATCAAATTCCTGACCAAGTGTAGGACCATCCTTCCGTAACACGCTGTTCACAATGTAATCAGTTGTAAACAGTTCCCGAAGACCCTTACGCTTTTGCTTTTTCTTAATATTCCTCGTCACAGCTATATCGTAACTTGAAGTCGAAGAACCATTTCTTGCAGCCGCAACAGCAGCAACTCGCGACAGTACTTTTCCACCACGGGGGCGAAATTCGTCGCGCGGGCAAGCACGCGATGCCACTATCACTCCATTTTCACCTCTATCACTCTGTGCTATGTAACTATCATAGTCTTCCATCACCCTCAGTGTTCAGTGCTCCTCATCTGCGCCAAAAGAAAAATAGGAAGAGAGTCGAAATTAGAGTTCGGAACTGACGCTGAAATGAATTTGCGGAGAAGATGTAATTGGTTGTTATGGCGATCAATCAAACGCTGGAATTCGTTGAATTCGGACGAAAGTTAAGTGTTGTGGCGGTCTGTGAAGAAAGTGTGAAAGGAGAAAAATGGAAGGGAAAGAGAAGAGTGATTGGATATAGATGTGAGAAACGTACCGCAATTAGAGCTTCTGGAAATGAAATGAAATGAAGTTTAGGAGAGGAAGTAAGTTGGAGAAGTGAAAGGAAGTAGAGATGAAGATAATATGACAGGAGAAGTAGGGTTTTGGGTTTTATGGAAGAAAGAGAAATATCTCTCTCATTTTACCAAACAACCCATCCCAGCCATTAGCTGAAACATCATTTGTAACAAAGCCATTTTCTTCCTACACCCAACATATTCAGAGAAAACCGAAAATACCCTTACGTTGCAGCCCTTTAATAAAATACTATTCCCTTCTATTGGACTCCGTTGCAGCCCACTCTATCAGATCAACGGCAATTACTTCCTCTACCTCCCATATTGATTCATGCATCTAATCTGAAATGTAAAATTAAAGGTCTTTCCCAAAATGTATATCTTTATATTTTGGAGAAACTTCTACAAAATGTAAAGGAATGTAATTTTGCATTTTGGATTATCATTGGAGTGCGAAAAATAACTACCAAAATCAACTTGTCATTTGTCGATCAAATAAAACAACTCATCACTAAACTTATAATAACAACAAGAAATTTAATCTAGAGTAAATAGTTGGTGGTTGACATATTGTATGTGCAAAGTAAACGAATATAAATTATTATTTGATCATAAATTATCATCTATAATAATTTTTTTATTTTTATAATAATTAATAGTTATAAAACATGTGGTCATTCTTTAATTATTTTAAAAGTTATATCAACAACAACTTTTTTTTTGTTGATTAATGATGTTAAAATTTATTACTTTCACAATACATGAGACACTTTTATATTGTCAATTTTCCACTTTAGAAATAAAATGTAAGTAAAAAGTAAAGATATTGAATGTATTAAAAATATAAAACATATTTCATATTCACCACAAATAGAAAAATTAGTAGGAGAGTGTTACTTTCATACACACAAAAAAGTGTTACAGGATTTAGAATTATTACTTAAAAAAATTTAGAATTATTAGTTTATAGGAGTAGAAAATTTGATACAGAATTATAGATGTATATTTCCGGGAGAGAGAGTTTAGTGCAAATGTGTTTTTTCGTCTAAAAAAAGTGCAAGTTTTTTAATATAAAAAAAAAATTAAGCTTTTAAACGACGCAATTCCTATTGTCGTTTATCAAAGGGTTATGCTTGGTTTAAAATAATCACGGTAAACCGACAAGTCGTGCGACGTATACGACACAGCGGCTATAATTAGGGTTTATGGTTTCCACCAAATAGACCATTTTGGAGGGAGAGAAAAAAAAGGGGGGGAAATTTCAATGGCGTCAAGGGTTTCTCTGAAGGCGAAGGGTAAGAGTTCAAAGGGATCGAAGGCCGCGGAAGATCGATCTGCGAGCGAGTGCCTGAAGGAGTGGACGACATGGGCAATGCGAAAAGCGAAGGTCATCACTCACTATGGTTTCATCCCTTTGGTCATCATCATCGGTATGAACTCTGACCCCAAGCCCCCACTTTCCCAGCTTCTCAGCCCCGTCTGATCTACCTCTTCATTTCTTCCACCATCAACGCGACCTCGTTTTTTTCTTTTCTTTTGCCCCCTTTCTACATTTGTAAGTTTCTTTATGGATCAATTTTCACTTGCACATCTCATGTGGCATGGTGTGTTCAAAGTCGATTAGCTTGTCTGTGTGTTTGGATAGTTTTGAAAGACGCGGTAGTAAATAATCCGTTTTTTTTATAATTACAATGTTCGAATATCGTTCCCGAGTTTTGGTTTGTTTATCTTGATGGATTGTGATTTTTATGATTTTGATGGATGGTAATGGGTTGATGAATGGATGAATGAAATGTGATTTTGGGTTGCTCTGTTTTTTCAGTTCATGTGTTTATGTTTGGTTGAGCTGTTGGAAAATTACTGTGTTCTGTACTTTAGGATATTGAATTTTGAAATTCTGCTTGATGCGTAAGATTGACTGGGTTTCTTAGGAAGAAAAAAAAAAGCTATTCTGGTGCCTTGATGATTTTCAGAATTTGAATTTGGTAAGGATTATTACTACTGCATTAATTTGATAGTGATTTTTTGCTTCAAAATAGCCCTGAAATTACCATTTACCAGTACCAAATTGAGGTCATATGGTAATCTTTCGAGGCCAAATTGGGGGTTTGTGCTTCTTCATTGATTAGAAGAAAGATGAAGTTTGTTTTTTTTAAAGCTGTTTCTGTTTTTCCTTCGGGTTGTACCACAAAAAGGGGTTTCATTTGAATAAGATTTGAAGAGGGCTAACCATCAGAGCTTTCCTACTTCAAGACTGATATAGCTGCAGTACTGAGTTTTCCAAAAGTTTAAAGCCGGAAACTGCAAACAATTTAGAGAGATCATCTAGAGTCAAGATTGTATGATTGAGATAATTCCATGAAACTAGGTTTCAAAACCTCGTTTGATAGCATATTGAATTTTATATGAAGATCATTTAGAGTCAGATATTGCTGGTATCAAGTCATTTGAATTGAGTAATGCACTATATAAGTGCTTGTTAATGTTTGGGATTGGGAAATAATCACTCATTGCTTTAAAAAAGTATGTTGAACCAAAATGCACTAGAATAGGTAGGGATTGATTACGAGAAAAATCACTTATTTTTTGAAAGTTATCCAAGAAAACTGATAAAAATTTATAATTATTTTTTTCAAAATAAATAGGACCGAACAAGCTTCTATCAATTTAGTCCTGAATTTACCAAGTGACTGTTGTTTTAATTCTTTATGTGATTAAATGATAGTAATTTTAGTCTTGAAATTAAAAACAAAAGATAAAATGATTGATGAATAATAATTCTAGAGACTACAATGTCTTTTCAATAAATTTAGTTTATAATTTGGTGTGTAAATGTATTGCTTTGAATTCATAATCATGATTTCTAACGGGTGGTGATACGAAGATATTTGGTAATTGGTGTGCAATCGATACTGTTTACACTGATGATAAATTTGACCGGTGTACATCTTCGATTTCATTAGTTTCACTCCTAAAGTTTCAGTTAAAAAACAAAATCAAGATTAATACCCCGTTATCCTTGTAACTCTTGCTACCAATCGAATAAAATAAAGACATCCAGCATGGTAATGAATGCCCTGTTTGATTCAATATTGAGTAAGAGGGTTTATATCTCCCTTGTACCTAAGTTTTGAACCAAACATGAAAAATTTATAAAACCTCCTTTTCACTTTTTTTTCTCTCTAACTAAACACTACAAGTAAGGATGATTGGTATTTTTATTGCAAGCTGTAAGATACAATTTGGGTAATTTATTTTTTTCAGAATTTTGGGTAAATTTTCAGACATTTACAAGAGAAAAATAAATCAAGTTCCTTCCATATAAACTTGATTTATACACCTTAACCTTTGAAAATTTTATTTGGGAATTGAGAAATTTCTAAATTAGTTTTTTTTTTCCTTCTATAAGAACTTGTTGGAAAACCTATTAAACTCATAAAGAGCTACCTGTGGGCTGGGTAATGCCCACTTGGATAGGGGTGGGTAAGCGAGTCGGCTTACCTTGCGTAAGGTCTGTTTGCATAAACCTGCATTGGTAGCGGACCAGGCCAGTCTGTCTCGCTTCTTACACGGATTAAATAAATTGGTTTGCCCTCACCCCACGGACTCCACGAATCAAATGGGCCGGTCCGTGGGTCTAGTTTTAAAAGAATTTCAATTTTAATAAAAATACAATATAATCAAATTAAGTTCAATACAAATGTAAATAAGATCTCAATAATTAGTCAATTATATCAATAAAATATATAATGTTTTAACAAAAGAAAATTCAAGCAATAAATCTAAAATATGAAATTTAAACATCTCCAAAAACAAATGATTTCATATTTGAAGTAACTTGAGTCTTCTTCATCAGTCTCAACAAAAATAAGATAAAAATAAATTCTAGGGAGAGAAGAGATGTACTTTGTGTGGTGGGTCAAGGCTGTGCCGTTATGGTGTGTAGCGTGACTGCGTGAGTGTGAGTCGTGTAGTCGTGTTTTGTTTTGCGGTGGTGGGTCGAGGCTGTGTCACTATGGTGTGTCGTGTGACTGCGTGGTGGAGAAAAATCGTGAGGAGAAAAAGTGTTTTTAATCTGCTACAATGATAATGATAATTACTCAATATGATGCGAGCTATATTTTTATAATAAAAGTATATTGAAATATCTTTAAAAATATTTATTTAACAATTATCTTTAGTTTAAATGATAAGAATTGATATTTTTATTATTTATTGTTTGCAGATATGAAAATGATAGATTAAAAGAAAAAAAGATTGAGAAAATATTAAAAAGAAATATTTTTAGCATGTTATTATTTATATTTTTTATCTTAATCTTTTATTTATGTTATCTTTTAATTTTCTTATTTTATTATTTTTTATCTTTATCATCTTTTAATTTAAATTTTTTATTTTTATCTTTAAATCTTCATCTTATCTAATATATTTATTTATTTATTTTTTATTTTAAAAGAAAAGTTTAAAGTGAAAAAGAGAAAATCAAACCAGGGTCACACAAATCAAACCTAATGCGGGCTGCGGGCAACCCGTGGATCCCGCGGACCAAACTCGCATAGTTCGCGGATTAAGCGGGACGTGTCCAAAAATATGACATAACTATGAACAATTTAAAAAAATTGGTCCGTAACCTGCACAGACCACGGGCTCCACGAGCCAGTCCATGGATCTGGGCCTGTTTATCCACCCCTACACTTGAAGGTAAGGGTGTTTGTGGATTGAAATGAATCAATTTTGAAGAAAAAAATCATCTGATTTAATTTTTTTAATTTTTTCAATTAATCATCAAATCAGCTTGATTGAAAATTTTAATTTGATGCAATTTAAAGTAATTTAGATTTGGTTGATTTTTTATTTTATTTTTATTTTTCTTTGGAGAAAGTATTAAATAAATGGCAATAAACACAGTAAACGATTTTAAGGTATTAAATATCTTCAACTCAACGTATAACTCTTCAAATATATACTATTAAAAGTAAATTTACATATTTTAAAATTATACTTATGTATCTTTATTGAATAGTTACTAAAAATTATCTTCAATTAAATAGTTTTTTCACATATAAATATAAATTATGTGATAATTTTATAAATATATAAAAGAATAAAATATAACATGAGTAGTAACATAAATCTATTTATATATATATATATATAACTTTGGTTGGTATTAAATTGGATTTCAATTTCAGAAAAAGAAAAGATTCGATTTTAAAATCAAATTCGAAATTCAACAAATCCAATAAAAAATTGTTTTTTTTTCTTTTGATCCATTCAATTTTTTTATTTTTGGGATTGATTTTTTCGATTTTGATTGAATTGAATTTGTTCATGAATATCCCTGTCTAGAGGTGCCACACCGATAATATTAACAGCGAGTGAGATTAAGGCATTGTAAGATTTTCCCTATTGAAACTCTTTGTCTTTAAATCCAGTTAAGTTGGTTTTACATTCTTCTTACAGATTTATTACTTTTTTCTGTTAACTTTTTAACGAACCAAAGCTTTCTTATATTTTTAAGAGCTTTGTATTTACAAATATGCTTAGTGACATGGAAAAAAAAAATCTCCTGAAAAAAAAGGTGTTTAGGTTTAATAACTTTGATTTTATCTATGAAGTCTAGATATGGGGTACAACACGACGCAGATACAACGATATAACAAATTTTTTGAAATTAAGGATTTGATATGTCTTCAATACGTTGATAAATAAAATTATATACAAATGTACCAAAAAGTGTAGACATTTTTTTCAAGTAACGAAACTACACAATAATAACAACATAACACAACATAAAAAATAAGAAAAGAAAACAGAATTGAGAAGTCAGAATTGAAAAAACATAACACAGCATCAATAAATTTATATCATTTAAAAAACAAGGAATAAATCAAATTTCAAAAAAAAAAATAACAGTTAAGCCACAGAGAAATCAAACACACAAAACAAAAAATACAGAGAGAAGAGATACATCATTGGAGACGCACACATAGTGGTGACCTTGTTGCAAGAGAAGTGAAACCGCCGTGAATGGTGCTGGAAAAGGGAGAGAGAAGATTGAGAATTATCGGGATTTTACTGTCTCTTTTCATGTTGTCTCTGTGTTGTCCCATCAAAATAATACTATATAACAACTGTTGTGTTAATATTTAATGGTGACATTTAATTTTAAAAATCATGAAAGATACATAGTTTTAAAGGGATAACAAAGAGACGAGAAGAAACAGCACAGAAATCAAATCCGAATCATCGTTTGTCTGCATTTTGTCCTTCTCTATTAAAGAGGGAAGTCGTGTGTCGAAAGAGAGAAGCATGAGTTATATTAGAGTCTTGTCCCCCCAACCCAAGTCATGTTTAGATGTCAATTGGAAGAATTTATATGTACTTTTATTTTTAAAGTAATCAATTTTTTTCTTTATTTTGCGTCTTGAAATTTAGGGATGTACATTCAAATGACTAAATATATTCTCCACTTTTATTTAAAAACACACTGTTAGAGTCTCATTTATTTTATTTTTTTGGGGTTGGAAAAAAAGGAATTAATAAGGACTAAATTAAATGGAGATAAGTATATATTTATGATATGAAATTAAGATGAAATACATCAAGCTTGTTGGTACCAGGTCAGTTAAATTTCTTAGATAACACTCTATAGTCGTAACTCTCAAAGCATATGCAAATATTACATAAATAAATAAAACAAATAAATATTCATGATTCTACATAATAATGAAATACAACATGTGTTGTATTGTCGTTTAGGATTCACACCACCACCATTGTTTTGGCTAAGTTTCTTCATATTAATCAGGTGATTTTTTCCATTCTCAAAGGCTCTGCATAATAATTTCTAAGGATGAAATGTCTAGCCTTATGGTGTTGAATCTAACCTTAGGTACATGGTAATAATGATTTTAGTACATTTCACTGAATGTTTATTTTTCTTTGATGATAATGATGTGTTGTTGCTTTTATCCATTCATTTAGTTCCCATGGATGTCTCAGCTATATGCTTTTTTCCCTGAATATGATCAATCAAGCATTTTTTACTTGTTGTAGTAATGTGACACAACTCCCAACTCCATTCTTGCTTGGCTTTCTTATGCAAATTTTCACTGTGATCACTTGCAAATATTGCTACTTTACGCTTTCCACCACAATGAACAACATTTGGTCTAGCCTACAATTGAACAAACAAAATCACTTATGCTCACTGACCAATTAAGAGCTTCAATATGGCAAAATATTCAAAGGATATTCTCAAACAAGGTAACGTTTTTTAATCAAAAGCTAAAAGTGAAAATTTCACAATCAAAAAACATGAAAGAAGGAACACGAAAAAAATATAGAAATTTAATATAAAGATAGAGATGCAAATGAAGAGTAAATTAAACACAAGTATCTACACTAACCAATTGGATCACTTTATCCTTGTAAATATGCGTAGAAGCATGCCTATTATCAACCAGGAAATAGGAGAATAAATTATGAGACCCACCAAACATGTTAAAATTGTTATTAAATGGTATCTTCTCCGATCTTTGCATCGGGATTTCAAATATTTTTTTCGATGTAATTTCCCTCCTCACTTTCTCTTTTAAAGTTATCGTCTTTGTGGCAATGCCTTCTCATTGATTGTTATCTCACTCCCGATCTCGTATTTCTATTTGAAAAACTCAAGATGTTGAAACATTGTTGGAAAATTCACTTGACACAAACTCACACCCTAGAAAGCAAACAATGAAAAAATGAACTCATGTAATAATTTATTTTATTTTTTTAAAACTACAAAACAAATGGGTACATATATTGAAAGAAACGTGAATGGAGCATTATCTTATAATGGGTATCTAGAAACATAAGTGGTAATAGAAAGGGATAGTGACAATATTGTCCTTCCATTTTGGCCATTAGAGAATTTGAACTTCATGACAAAGTTTTGAATATGAAACAAAGGAAAAGATGATGAGAAAGAAAAATAAGTGTCGATGAAATAAAAGATAATGTGAGTATTTATATGCAATGTTAAGTTTGAAATAACATTTAAATAAATTTTTGTGTGTAATTTTGATTGGAAATATGTCTCACTATTTTGATAAAGTTTGACTACAATAAATTTAATATGATTTTTGTACTCAACATTTAATATAAATAGACATTTAAAATGGTAAAAATTTAAATATTTATTGTTTCAAAATTCTAGCATTGAATAATAATTGGTTACATGAATATTTTTAATAAATTAACGCGTGGAAGACTCTCAATTACAATTAATTTTTTTTATACCAAAACTATAAAAAAAGTATCATGATTAATATAACTAGTATTTTTTTTTTATCGTCAGTTACGTAGAATAATTAGTTGTTTTTATATAATTATCACCTACAATCAATAAACATTTTTGAATATATCAGTTATATTATAATTAAAATTTATATTTTATATTAAAATTATTTTGAATACATAATTTATATTTTAAATTCATATTAAATATTTTCTGTAAGAAACCAAATAATATTTCATTTGGGCATCTAAATATTAATTAAAGAATAATAACATATTTTATTTGAAAGATATAAATTGATTAACATTTTTTAATGCTTTCAAATAAAGGTATTTTATTTTTAATTAATTGAAGGTATTTAATTATTAATAATGAATATAAATATATGACAATGAAAAAGAGAGTTAAAATCTTGAGTATTAAATGAGAGCATTATTTTGATGCATTCTCCTTATATTTCATAGCTATAATACCCTTAATAGTTTATTATATTTGATGAACCTTTTTTGTTGATTTTTTTATTGAAATAATAATAATAATAAGTATGTATTGATAAAATATTAAATATAATGTTTTGAATAAAAAAATCAATATTATTGTGTGAAGTTATTTTACATTGTTATCAAATTACAAATTATTGTATATAATAAATTTGTTAATAATAAATAATTTAAAGTTTATATTTAAAAAATATTAGTTGATTAATAGAATAAATTTTTTTTATACTGAAAATATATAAAAATTAATTTCTTATTACAAAAGTCGACCATCTTATTATACTTGACAACTTATTTACGGATGTAAGTATATAAAAATATTTATACTATTAATACATTTTAATCAAATTTATAATATATTTATATTTTTTGTATGATATAAAAAAAAAGAAGAATAAAAAATTGTGAAATAAGTTATGCAGTAGAAATAAGTTTTTATAAAAGTGACAAAAAGTATATTGTTGTAAAAAGTGGTACAAGCACA
Organism: Glycine soja; assembly: GCF_004193775.1. NCBI lineage: Eukaryota > Viridiplantae > Streptophyta > Magnoliopsida > Fabales > Fabaceae > Glycine > Glycine soja. The sequence continues at coordinate 42,017,360 of NC_041006.1, read as the reverse complement.
TTATAATTTTTAAGGAATTTGTGGGCCGTGGACTTGAAAGGCTGTTCCAATACAATGCAAGTAGTAGTAATAAGGGGTGTAGTTGTTGATGGCGTGTGCATGCACATGCAATGAATGAACATTACACATTTTTTCTTATATATTATTTTGAATACACTCGTTATTATTAATTAGAATTTATAAAAATAAAAAATATTAAAAAAAAAGAGTGAAACTTTTAAAAAATTATATTTTTCAATAAATTATAACTAATATTCAAAAGGGTGTTACTTATTTCACGTAAGTAATGAGGATCAAATTGGGGTCACTTTCTTTCTGCCCCAATTATTGTTATTATTGGAACCTTGGAAGAGTCAAGAGTTCTACTTGAAGGAGCTGGCCTAGCCTGTCCATGGTTGTGGGATGTAGCCTCCTCCTATACTATAGGATATCAATATCAATTATCAAACACAACCCACCGCTTTATAATTGGATTGGTTCCCAGAAAAATTAGGAACACATTTTTTGATAAATTTATTAAAAATAATAAAATTCTATTTTTGTTTATTGAATTTTATTCGTAATTTTCTATTACTTTTTAATAATAATAAGTATGTTAGAATATTAAAAAGTGTCTTATTAACACAATAACACCTTCGGTCTGCCAAACTCATCCACATTCACGCCTCGCATGAAACACGCGTTTGACTAGTTTTTATCGCCCTAACTTGATAGTAGCACTTAGTGCAGGCCTGTTTGACAATTTTTTTTTTATCATATCGCTAGTAATGAGTATTCTTTTATTTTTTTAATAAATAATTTTTTTTTGAAAAATTTGACTGATCAAATTAATGAAATTTTTATTTTTTTAATTATATTTTTTTATCTATAAAACTTAAACTTAATATTTTATTTTAAAAAAATCGAATGTGATATCACTTAAATCAACTATTTAATATTACATGTTTGACACGTTTAATGTTTCATTCCAATTATGCCCTCCTTTTTCAACTTTTCTATTGATTAGACCAACGAGTATCCACTATCAACATACTATTATCAGTGCTTAAAACTTACTATTTTCGCTATACATGTTTCATTTGGTCAGCATAACTGCATAAGATTCTCATTGTCTTTCCTGAAAACTGAAAAAGTAGGTTGACATCATATTCTTCATAGAAATAATTAAGAGTGCTAGTTTGGATAATCCAAAAATGATAAGTATTGCTTGTAAAAAAAATGGAAAGTGTTTGCTTTTATTCTTATATAGTTTTTGTCCCGCAAGTTCTTGTTTTTTAACCGCTATTATTTAATAAATATTGTCTCGCTATTTAAAGAATTATAGTTTACCATATATAATGGAGGCATTGTATCACTAATGTTAGTAATATGTTTTCAACACACTTGTAAAATTATATTATTTATTATTGATTAAAATTTATAAGCAACATTATCAAACTCAAGAATTTACATATACTTATGAGAATTTTATAGACTCAACTCATCAACTTAACTCTTAATTCATAAGAGTCTACTTCATATAAAAATAATAATAAAATATCTATAAATAAGATACCAATTAAATATTTTAACAATATAATAAAATAAAATCATAAATCATAAATTTTATGATACTTAAATTAAATAATCAAGTCTAGTAATACATTACTACTAGATAATGACTTGCATATGTTATAGTAGTAGTAAAATATTTCCATCCACAATGATGATATTAGAGAATAAGAGTTTAATGTTATTAAATGTGAGAATTTTTTGATTCAGAAAATACTAAATGAATGTATGTTAAACACTAAATAAATAAAAAGCAACAAAAAATAACTTATATTTTTATCTAATTTTATTGACTTGGTGATAAACTCGATAACATATCGAGTTTTTTTAGAATTTATAAACATATTTATGTTTATAAAGACTAACAAAAGAGCAAATGTTATTTTGCACAAAGTGCAACTAGACAAAACACACAAAAGCATGACCATTATTGTTTTTTATAGTAAATATTAATTAAAAATCTAAAAAATATATAAAATATCTTCTAACAGAATACACAGCTTCGTGCGTATTTGACGAATTAGTTTTCGTACCAAATATCATTTTCCTTAACAAAATTACACGAGTTACACTTTCTATTTAATAGATTTCATATATGATTTTGTTGGTCTTAATAAAGTTAAGATAATGTTAGAATTTTTATTTGATTTGTAAGAGATTTTTTTAGCATGATACTCAAAAGGAATTGATATTTAATATCGAGCTTACAATTATATTAGAGTAATCACGATTGTTTTATTTAAATTTATTGGTTTATTTTGTTTATTTGATCAAGATTAATTATTGTCACGTAACTATCTCTTGGACACGCTTCCTAATGATTCTGAATCTCTGAAGATCAACCTGTTTTAATAAGCTGGTAGTAATATATAATTAAATATTGATTAAATAATATCGATCATGTAAAAATATTAAAATTAAAGGGAATCATGTATCCAAGTCATCTTGTAATTAATTCTAATTTTAATAATAAAATATTATTTTATTTTTATTGTTATATTTCAATATTTGATTAAATGGTCTATTTGATAATGTCCTTGATTAAAGTTAAAGACTTGCTATTATAATAGAGATTATGATAATGAGAAACAAGTTTGTTCTAATTTTAATCTAAACCATTCTTGATTATAGGATTATTGTAAATATGATATCAATAATTCGGATAGATTAATATACAAGTGATAGTATTTATTGGATAAATTTAATAAATCTTATTTATTAATTTGCATATATAGATGAGTCACATGTTGATGAGATAATTGAACTGACTCAAATGAAATTTTTTAATGGTTAAAATTGACCATAAACTGTCAATAGATAATTCTTAAGAAGAGATATAATAACTTTCTTTGACCTGAGATTGTCCTAGTAATTAACATGTTATTTGTCGTATTTTGATTCCAGACACCTAATGCTTCAAAACACTTGTTGAATGAATATTGAATATGATTAAATACTTGTAGAATTAATGATTAATTAAGAAGGAATTCATCAACTCTTGGTTTTGCTAATGAGTTTGAGCTCTATGAATAAAATTATATACTGGTCAGGAAAATTAAATGAAGGAAAAAATGATTTTTTTAAGTCATTATGAGTTAACTCAAAAGAGTTTGATAGTAATACTATACTCTAGAGTTAATCCAGAGCTATAAAGATGAAACAAATTATTACACTACTTTTCTAATGGTTTTTGAAAGTAAAATGTTATTTCATGCTATCCAGACGTTAAAGAGTGTTGCTAGACGCTTACCTTGATTAGTATATTAATTTGATTAATATATTATCGACTTAGTATTGAACCTACAGGGTCACATACAAACGAGTGTTCTAATTTCTGTTAAATAAATTATTTTAATATTTGATGATTAATTAAATTAGAGAATTTAAGATGATCAAATGATTAATTGATTTCAAAAGGTGGAATATTATTATATTTTTGCTAGTACTAAAAATATAAATAATATGAAAATTTTGGTGAAAAAAGAGAAACAAATATGCATGATTTTGTATTTGAAATTTAGGTTGAAAAGACGGTTAGATACAAGTTTGACTTAGTCAATTATTATTTCAATTTTAATTGTTAAATGGTTAGCAATAGAAGGTAACTTAAAAAGGATATTATCAATAATAATTTTGATTTGATCATAAATTAGGTATCCTTAGCGTGTTATAAATAGAGCCTTGTGGTGCACGTTGAAACAATTTCAATATCACTTCTTTATTCTAATCTTTTCACTTGTCAAAGTTGTTGACGAATAGAGGTCCATCTCGGTGTATGAATACACGTGCAGTCTTACACTATTGAAGAGTTTTTATGCTTAAAGAGCTCATCAACGTGTATATTTTTTTAATATGTCATCTGTTTATAATATAATTTAAATATAAAATAGATTCTTTTATTTTCACAATGTGTGTTTTTTGAACACCCTTTTTTTCCTACAAAAGCAAATATATATATAATGAAACAAAACAAAAAGCAAGCAATTTAGGAGAAACCTTAGCAAAGTCAACCATAGAGATTTATATGATTCATATTTTAAAATTAAACTTTTAAATTTATTATATTTTTTATACAATTATGTATTTGTGTTATCATTAAAATAAATTTATGTTGATTTAATTATTTTTACATAATACTTTAATTTTAATTGTATAAATATATTCCTTCATTGAGAGAGACAAATGTTTTAAATAAAGATAAAAAAAATTAATTTTTTTATCAAATAGTTTTTTTAGCTAGAAAGGAACTTTAAAATCTAAAAATAAAATTACCAAACAACTTATTCTTTATTTTCAAAGCTCTTATATTTTGAATTTTAACTTTAAAATGATTTTAAAGAAAAAAAAACCCCTACGACTAAACATAACATAGATCAATACTTTAAAAAATGTCAAGCATGCTTTGAAAAAGACTAAAATATATTATTCATTATTATAAATTTGACAAAGTTCGAATTTTATCCTATAATTTTTTTTATCTCATAAAATTATAAATTATAATTTTTTTGGCAGAGTAAGGTTTACATATATGCACCTACATCTGCTATTTTTTTTTACATCAATTATATGTCAATTTCACTAGATCAAAAACATATTTTTAGTCTTTTAAAAATTAAAAATTAGAATATTTTGAACAAATAAGAGGATTTAAGCAATATATTTGAGAAATAAATTAAATTTAGATCTTATAAAACCTAAAATAATCTATCTTTTTTTAGAAGAAAATAATCTATCTGTTTCCACTTCTACTTGTGATTCAGATGAATGCATTGCTTGTTCAACTATACAAAGGGAGATGAATAATGGGTAGCATATCCTATAGGGTGGACCATTTGAATACGCAAGCTTTACTAGCATACATAATACATATTTACATAATTTATTGGCGTAGGACATAACAAATACAGGAAAGATAAATCCTACGAAAAATTAGTTCCAGAAATTGCACAAATCCAGTTGAAGAAGTTTTATCGAAATTAAATAAATTTTCTACTTTGTCCTTGCCGTGCATAAATAATCAACGATTGATGAGCTGGTCGTTATTTTTCATATTATATATTCTTTCGTACAAAATATATAACACGGTTGTGATTTGTAACTCACAATTCTGTTCAGCGCAGGCGATGCTAATTTAGTGCCAAAAAAAAAAAGCTAATTTGTATATTGTTCCATGGTTAATTATTGTTTGATTTTGTTAAATCTGTTATGAAAGTTGAATATTATATATACCATTTCACGGATTGATTTTCCATCGTTCGTTCTTGCTTTTATCGTCCATTATTTCATCTTAACCCCCATCATGGCTATGAGGACTATACATGGCACCTAAGACTTCTTCATTATAATTAAGATATTTCAACCGCAATCAAGTATAAAAGGAAGAAGGGATAGGAAAATGCAAAGAATATGATATTATAGTAAGCCTTTGTCAACGGCTGGGGTTTTGCAAGTCCAAAAAACACGCTGATGAAATCATGAAAACATGCACCATTATGTCCACTCAACTTACCCTTACGTATTATCACACCAAACTCTAATTCACTTTAATTTTGTTTATGAAGATCTTCAATCTCGTAGAAGACCTATAACGACAAACCCTAACTAATTTGTTTGATTAATACACACTTGCACTACACTAATGGAAAAATTAAATAAAGTTATATTTAACAATAATGATAATCAGGTGAAGGTAATAAATACACACTGCATGATATGTGTTTGATGGTGATCATCTCGCGCGCATTTAATTGGTAACAATTTCTTGCACCAACAAATCTTGGATTTCTGACCCCAAAATTTCTTAAAGCAAGTTAGATACACTTTTAAAAGTTTAATTGGAAATTGAAGGACTACAAAATGATAAAATTAACTTTGATAACCTGTTATTATACCCAGACAAAATCATGGTGGACCACTTTGTTCAAGTTGTCGAGATCATACTAGTATAATTTAAGCACCTTGAGTTCTGATGGGTTGTGGTTGTGGATTCGAGCCATGGGGGTCAAGGTTCTCGTGCTACTGATGCACGGTAAAATACTAACATGCATTTGACAATTGACAATCACATGTGTGTTATGGTTCTTCTTGAATACACAAGAGTCCAATGTGCTTGCTCCTAGGAAATCAAAATCCAAGTGTTTGAAGAAAGAGAAAAGTGCTGGGTGAATTTCCTTGGCTGCCAAACGAAAAGGGCATAGTACTAACATTCCAAGCAATTCGAAACAAAATTTAGATATGCATGTCGGGACTAGATTTTTTTTTTTCCTTTCAATTACAATATGATTGATAGAAAAAAGATGTTGATAATACATGATCAAATTAATTTTTGTGTTTTAGGTAAAATTTAAGAGAAGGAAATGGTAGAGGGGAAAGGTTTAGGTAGAAAAAAATCCATAAAAATAAAATAAGCAAAGGTTTAATTTCCAATTCCGTACATACGAAGAACATGCATTGAAAGATATCATAAATAAATTTCTTTAGAAATAACAAGTCTTTAACTCTGAGCCAGCCGAGAATATTTGGACATAAAAAAAAGGAGTATTTATCTATAGAAAACGGTACAGAAGTAGTATTAAATAAATGAAAGATTTTGATAAATTTATTTTGGATTTGATTTATTAAAATTGACGAAGAGGATCCTTTTTCGTAAACTCCACGTTACCATAAATTGGACCTCATCCCCATGGTTGAAATTGAAAAGGAGGGTTAGTTGGGAGATATTGACGATGAATTGTGGGGAATATTAATAATTAACGACAAGGATACTCCTCGAACCAGAAAAAATAACAAAGACACAGTGGTCAACCGTCTTCCTCTAACAAATAAGAGAGTGTCTGTCTGGCACCTTTGACTCCGAGACTATCTTCGCTTCGCCATTCCTTGATTTGACTTCACTATCCATTCCATTCCGATTCCCTTTCCCTACCTTCATTTCCTTTGCTTTTCACTTTTCGCTATATCACTACAAGAGAGATGCATCGCCGCTAACCTAAAACAACCTCCACGCCCACCGAAGCAATGAAGGCGCAACCACCAGACGGTGCCGCCGCCGTCGCACCCAACGCCGGCGAAGGTTACCTCTCTCTCTCTCTCTCTCTCTCTCTCTCTCTCTCTCTCCGTTTACAACTTTGTTTTCTTCTTCTTAAAGTGAATTATGGCTTAGTTTAGGAGGAGAGAAGAAAACCATAAACGCTGAGCTATGGCAAGCTTGTGCGGGGCCGCTTCTCAACCTGCCTTCGCCTGGAACTCACGTCGTTTACTTCCCTCAAGGCCACAGCGAACAGGTCAGTTGTCGTTCCAGCGTTTAGTTATTCTTCACCTATTTGCAACTTGTCACCGTTTTTCTAAATCCGTTCGTTTTGACTTGCTTCAGGTAGCAGCGTCTTTGAAGAAAGACGTGGATGCTCAAGTCCCGAACTATACCAATCTCCCCTCCAAGATACCCTGTCTTCTTCACAATGTCACGCTGCATGTATGCTGAAATCTCTGCTTCAGAAGTGTTTCTTACTTTCCTTTTCTAATTTTGTGCATTTTTCGTGTTTGTATTCCCAGGCAGATCCAGACACGGATGAAGTATATGCTCAGATGACACTTCAGCCGGTTCCTTCTGTAAGTAAACTATTTAAAACTGTATTACATGCCGGACATTGAATTATAACGTGGTATTGATAGAGTTTACCCCTTTTACCTGGACGAATTAGTCCTTGCCTTCTAGTTGCGGGATTTCCTTGGTTCACCAAAAAAAGAAAACATGGTCCTGTTTACGAAGATAGATATTAGAAAAATTCTTATTTGTTAATGTTATGTGTGCAGTTTGACACGGATGCGTTGTTAAGATCGGATATCTTTCTCAGGTCGAGTAAGCCACAACCTGAGTTTTTCTGTAAACAACTGACGGCAAGTGATACGAGTACCCATGGAGGTTTCTCTGTACCCCGCCGTGCTGCAGAGAAGATTTTCCCTCCTCTTGTAGGCTACTTTCCTATTTCTGTTCCTCAAGCGTGACTTTGGAGTTTGATTTGATTCTCTATTTTTTTCCGTATACAGGATTACTCTGTGCAACCTCCTGCCCAAGAACTTGTAGCCCGGGATTTGCATGATAATGTTTGGAGATTCCGCCATATATATCGTGGTATGTTTACATACATCCATTTGTAAATGGAAACTGCTGTACTATCACATACTCATCCTGGCCGTAACATTTTTCAAGCCTACTCCTGAAAATGTTTTGCCTACTAGGACAACCAAAACGACACTTGCTTACGACTGGATGGAGTCTATTTATCGGTGGAAAAAGGCTTTTAGCTGGTGACTCTGTTTTGTTTGTAAGGTAAGAAGGGTTATAATGCTTACCTTTTTATACTTTTGGTGTTGGAGTTTGTGGTTTACAAACTTCTCTACCATATGTTAATGCAATTCAATCAAACTTTACCATTTAGGCTCAGCTTTTTTAAGCTAACAACTTATAGTTTTGCTAGATTTCCTGATTTGAATGTTTCTGGGCAGAGATGAAAAGCAGCAGCTTCTTTTGGGTATAAGACGAGCTAATAGGCAACCCTCCAATTTATCATCTTCGGTACTATCAAGTGATAGTATGCACATTGGAGTTCTTGCTGCAGCTGCTCAAGCTGTTGCAAACAATAGTCCCTTCACCGTGTTCTATAATCCTAGGTCAATATCTTTGATTTACTCCATTATAAAAGTACTAATGCGTCATTTCTTTGACTATCAGTTTTCTTTCCTGTATGTCAAATCAGACTGCAATGGCATGAACCAGTATCCCCATTTCCAATTTTTTTAACTTAATCATTCCTTTGCATGCAGGGCTAGTCCCTCAGAATTTGTTATTCCTTTAGCCAAGTACTCCAAGGCAGTGTATAGCCACCATATATCACCTGGTATGCGCTTCCGAATGATGTTTGAAACTGAAGACTCAGGAACAAGAAGGTGTGTCATTTTGAGACCATGCAGCATATTTGTGAACTTTAGATGCTAAGTTGAAAATAATGCCTTGATGATGAGAACTGGGTGGTTGAATGTTATAGTAGGAAATGGAAATAGTTTATCTTGCAAGTTTCTGTCTTAAACGACACTTGATTTCTTCATTCAGTTTACTTAAGAATTGACATTTCATATAGTATCACTGAGATGATTGTCTGGGAATGGATGTTATCTTGGAAATAATTTTTATAAAACAATATTACATTCAATTATATTGCAGATATATGGGTACAATCATAGGTGTCAGTGATCTGGATTCTGTGAGATGGAAAAATTCACTATGGCGTAATTTGCAGGTACAATTTGTCACATCTTTATCTTTTAGCAATTCAAAGAGGTAAAATATACCATCCATAAGTAGATGAACCTTTGATTGCTGGTACTTTTTTTAAAATCCCCCTCCCCCCTCCAGTTTTTAGCATCATAAGCAGTCATATGTAAGTGACACATATATGTTCAGGTTGGTTGGGATGAATCAACTGCTGAGGAAAGGCAAAGTAGGGTCTCAGTCTGGGAAATTGAACCTGTGACTACTCCATATTTCATCTGCCCGCCTCCTTTCTTCAGATCCAAGATACCTAGACTACTGGGAATGCCAGGTGAATAAATTTTTGGTGCATAACTTTTAGGAGCAAAAACTAAGTATGTTGGATTTTTCACTAGAAACCTTTGTTAGATCCTTTCATTCTTGACCTTCTTACTTGTTTCCACCAAAATTTCTTGTTTATAAAACTGGAGCACGCTAATGAGAGTTAAGGAAATAAAAGTAGAAAATATTTAATGAAAATAACAAATTTATTATATTGATAACACAAATCTTTCAGTACTTGCATTTTAAAGTTATTTGAAGCATTTAATAAAGTATATTAAATGTTCTTTAATCAATGTCCTTAAGGCAATTGATGAGAAATTAGGGCTTTGGTTAAGGAAACAAAAGTAGAAAATATTTAACGAAAATGAGAACACTTGTTGATAACACAAAAACATGCAGTACTTGCTTTTTAAGTAGATTGAAGCATTTAGTAGAATATATTGATGTTCTTTAACCAGTGCCCCTATGGTGATTAAATCATTAGCAAGAATGTATCAAATTTCTCAATGAAGACAAACTTGAATTCAGTATGAACATGGGAAATTTATTTAGGATGATGTATTTTGTAAGTTATTTTTCAAACCTTTTGCAGATGATGAGCCTGATTTCAACAACCTTTTCAAGAGTACAGTTCCCTGGCTTGGTGATGATATGTGCGTAAAGGGTCCCCAAGCTCTCCCTGGCTTGAGCTTAGTTCAATGGATGAACATACAGCAAAATCCTGCTCTTGCTAGCTCATTGCAGCCAAATTGTGGGCCTTCCATGTCTGGATTGGTTCTGCAAAATCTTCCTGGTGCAGATATTGCAAATCCGCTGGGGTTTTCTACCTCACAAATCTCTCAATCAAACAATGTATCTGTCGATGCTCAGAATATACTTCAGACTTCCCAGCAACTCGATCACATTCAGAAGCCACCATGCCCATCCAGTGCATTGGGAGCAGTCACACAGCCGCTGCAGCAGTTGGGTGATATCACTCAACAACCAAGGAACTTGACAAATCAAACTTTACCACACGATCAAGCTCACACCCAACTTCTGAATCCCCAGAGAGTTGTCCAAACTAACAATATTCATCAACAGCAACAATCGTCCATTCAAAAGCAACAACTGCTTAGAAGCTTGTCTCAGAACCGAGCTCAGAAGCATCAACAAACTACATTGGGTTTGAATGAACGGCAAATTGTGTTTCAATCCCCTATGCCCGATCATTTTAATCAACAATTACAAATGTCTGACAATCAGGTTCGGTTTCAGTTGTTACAGAAGCTTCAACAGCAACAACAGACACTCTTGGCACAGCAGTCTGCATTGCAGCAGCCTGCTCTAATTCAAATCCAAGACCAGCAGAGGCAGCTTTTAGACGTTGCAAACAACTCTAGTTCCCCAATTCCTGGTCAAGTACTGGAAAATCTTCCTACGCTTCAAAACTCACTCCCTGAGGCTAATTCTATCACCCATCAGATAACAATGCCAAGTAGCCAGAAAAATTTTCATTACTCTCATCTATCTCAGCAACCTGCCTTGCTGTCTGAAATGTCTGGCCATGTTGGACTTCCCCCTACAGTTACAACCAATCCACTTTCTGCTTCTGGTGGAAGTATACTGACTGGCGTGGGGCAATCGGTAATTACTGATGATGTTCCATCTTGTTCCACTTCACCTTCCACAAATAACCGTGCCAGTGTACTTCCTCCGGTGGTAAGTTCCCAGATCCATAGGAGCACAACAATAGGGGATGACATGGCTCAGTCTGCTGTCACGATCTCGGGTGCAAGTACCCTAGAAACCATGTCATCTAATGCAAACATTGTCCAGCCGAAGTATGAAGTAAAGGCTTCTTTAAATATTTCAAAAAATCAGAATCAAGGGAATGTTGCCCCTCAGACATACTTGAATGGTGTTGTTCAGACAGACTATTTGGATTCATCATCTTCTACAACATCACTTTACCATTTTCGGAGTGATACTCATATGCATCAGAATACCAACCCATTTTCTTACAATCCACAGTTGGTTTATTGTAGAGACAATAGTCAAAATGTTGAAGTTCAGGCTGATGCTAGGAACAATGTTCTGATTGGCAATAACGTTAATGGCCAAATGGGAATGCCATCGAATCTAGATTCTCTTTTAACCAAAGGCACAGTGGGGCTGGGGAAGGAGTTGTCTAATAAATTTGCCTCCGGAGGCTTGCTTAGAGACTTAGAAAATAACAAAGGTGTTCCGCCAGAAATTTCATCTTCAATGGTTTCACAGACATTTGAAGTCCCTGATATGAGCTTCAATTCAATTGATTCTACAATAGATGGTAGTAGCTTCTTGAATAGGGGTCCATGGGATCTGCCACCACCACCTCCACCACAACAACAACAGGTTCAACGGATTAGAACATACACCAAGGTTTTAATATTATTATTGTTGTAGTTTTAATAGTAAACATGTCTCAATGGTGGATGTATGTTTCTTGATTAGTATGCTTGTTTATAGCCGTTACGTTGTTCTAAGTTAGTCTTTTGTTCCTATAGGTATATAAACGTGGAGCTGTGGGAAGGTCCATAGACATAACACGATATTCAGGTTACGAGGACCTTAAACAGGATCTGGCTCTTAGGTTTGGTATTGAGGGACAGCTGGAGGATCTACAAAGGATTGGTTGGAAACTTGTATATGTAGATCACGAGAATGATGTTTTACTTGTGGGAGATGACCCTTGGGAGTAAGTCCTATTATTTCTTTTCTGGTTAGATTTGCTTTTGCGCACATGATTAATCCTCACTTTTTCTAAATTCAAAAGTCATTTTTTCTCATTACTAGCCTACAAGCAACCACAACAGAAACCTTTTCCTATGGGGTTGATTGCATGGATCAACTAATACTATAATAAATCATGTCTTACTAGCATACTTACCGTTAAATTTTCCCACTTCCCTATTTCTTGTATTTTATGAACATCAAGATCATGAAAATTAGAATTAAAAACAAATTGTTTGGAACATTTGTATGATGTAAAATATCAAGCACCAAAATAATTGGATAATGTGCTTCATGTACAAGGCGTGATTCCTGAACTTGGAGTATGTAGTTGTATCCAATGTTGAAATTAGATCAATTCCATAAACCCTATTATTGTTATTATTATAATTTGATATCTTAATTGCTTGTTATGGATATTTCAGGGAGTTTGTTAACTGTGTCCGCTGCATTAAAATACTTTCTCCTCAAGAAGTTCAACAAATGAGCTTGGATGGAGATTTTGGCAATGGTGGCCTTCCATATCCAGCAGGCAGCAGCTCTGATGGTGGGAATGCTTAAATGGCATCCAGGAATCTGCTAATTATTCTTCCATGTTAGTAACTTACATCGTTTTTAGGACATATTCATCAGTGTTGTCCAAAAGGTTGTGGGGTCGGTCGGCAGATGATTTTGTCCTGCTGCAGCAGGCTGGGTAATATTTGCGGTTATAACTTATAAGGAGAAATTTGTCTCTGCCATGTACAGGCGAATTTGAAGAGCCAAAAGAAGAAAAAGGTGGAAAAATTTGCTGCCCTCAATCTACGACTTACATTTAAGGTTGTTAACCTGGTGATGAATGAGATACTTGGACCACACGCACATGGCACATCCCAACAAAGATGTGTTAAGCCATATGCATGTGATGACGTTGAAAAGTTGAGCAGAAGTTCTCTTGGCAGCGTTTGAAATATGTATTAAATGCAGCGTACTGTAGAAAGAAAGGCTGAAATATCACGGCATAGTTCAGTGTATAAAAGTAGGTTTCTTGTGCGGTCTTTAAAAGGAGTTATTGACATCTGAATTGAAAGGTGGCTTTTTGGTTTTTTGTAAAACACTAGGCAGCTAGATATGTATTGTATGGCCGACTATATATTGAAGCATCAAATACAGAATGCATTGTTTTGCTGCAAAAATAGTCCATCAAATTAACTGGGGACCTCGGCTGACTTGCATTTTTTTTTTTTTATAAATCATAAATGTACCCGATCAAATCATGTTCTTCATCAATTGACTATTCTTCATGTGATGGATTCTCATTCTAATTCTTGATTAGGAATGCCATCGTTGTGCCAAATAAAGGGCGAATGAAAATCAAAGAGAACAATAAAAGTTAAATTATTATATTATTATAAAGATGGTGAATTGGTTGTCAAGTTATTCTAAGAATAATTTTTATCATTTTGTTTATCAATTCGTTATACATATAAAATTATCAGAATGCTGGATTTTTGAACATTATTTCATTGAAGTATATCTAGTTTTAGATAAATATGATATTTATAGTTACATAATCTTATATTTAACATTTATTTATATTTTAAAAGTATATTGTATAATTAATTAAATCTATTTAATGTTTTAATTTTTTTATAAAAGTATGTAGACTATATATATATATAAAATAAAATTATTAAAATTGAATATATAAAAAATGAATGATTTTGACCAGGATTATGTTAATAATAATTTCATCTCCAAAGAGTAACTCTTTCTCATCTTCATAATTTATTTTCTTCAAAAATTATAATAAATAATTAATCTTAACTATTAAATAAATAAAAAATGAATGGTGAGAATGATAAGATAAAATTACTCTTGTAGTAATTTATTTTCTCCTCATTATTATGGTTTGGGCCTAGTAGACAAGCAAACTTGAAGGCAGAGAAACATGAAATTATTTTTTCACCAATCATTTTTCTTCAACATTCAACATACTTTTTAATAATTCTAACATTTTCTTTAAGTATAGTCCATATGAATTGTGAATCCGTAAGTTTAATTATCTTAAAAAATATTTAACGTGATTAAATATAACATTAAAATTTTTAATATATATTTAATACATATAAATTTACATAATAAATTTTGATTTAATAATATATTTCTTTTACATATATAAGTTTTAAATAAAATTCATAGGTTCAATAAAAAAAATATATTTTAAAAAATAGATAGATTAAAATTAATTGTTATAAAATTTATTATATATATTATAAATTTTAACATTATATATCATCATATTAATTATTTGTAACATAATTGATCCATTAATTTAATTAATTTGACGATAAAACATAGTTTTAATAAAATATATTTTTAATAATTGGTATTCAATTTTTCTCTCTCATTATTGGCTGACTGTATGAGAAAATTTATTGAATACAGAAAGAAAATCACAAGATACAGACGCTAAAAAATAACAAAAAATTGTGGACATACAGAAATTAGGGTTTTAGGGGTTCTGCCTGGAAATCAAATACAATTACACTCCCCACCGTTAGATTCAAACTGTGAGTGGTGCTGGTAGCAGCAGCAGCTGAAGCTCGCAGGAAATGGAGATGGAGAAGGAGAAGGAGTCGCCAACACTGGGAAAGCGAAGAGAACCCGATCTCCCAGTAACAGTAACAGAGACCACTTCAATGCCGAAGAAAGCTCGCAGTTCGGAACGCACGTGCGTGCACGAGGTGGCCGTTCCGAGCGGCTACGTCTCGAGCAAGGACGAAGATCTCCACGGAACTCTCTCGAATCCTCTCCACAACGGTCCCATGGCGAAGTCCTATCCCTTCACTCTCGACCCCTTCCAGCAGGTCTCCATCGCCTGCCTGGAGCGCAACGAGTCCGTCCTCGTCTCCGCCCACACCTCCGACGGCAAGACCGCCGTCGCCGAGTACGCCATCGCCATGTCCTTCCGCGACAAGCAGCGCGTCATCTACACCTCTCCTCTCAAGGCCCTCAGCAACCAGAAGTACCGCGAGCTCAGCCAGGAGTTCACCGACGTCGGCCTCATGACCGGCGACGTCACGCTCTCCCCCAACGCCACGTGTCTCGTCATGACCACGGAGATTCTCCGTGGAATGCTTTACAGAGGATCCGAAGTTTTAAAAGAAGTGGCCTGGGTTATATTTGATGAGATTCATTACATGAAGGATCGCGAACGAGGCGTCGTTTGGGAAGAGAGTATAATCTTTCTGCCACCGGCGATCAAGATGGTTTTCCTTTCGGCTACTATGTCAAATGCGACGGAGTTTGCTGAGTGGATTTGTAATATTCATAAGCAGCCTTGCCATGTTGTGTACACTGATTTTAGGCCCACGCCATTGCAGCACTATGTGTTCCCCATGGGGGGGAGTGGGTTGTATTTGGTGGTGGATGAGAATGAGCAGTTCAGGGAGGATAATTTTTTGAAGCTGCAGGATACTTTCACGAAGCAGACTTTGGGGGATGGGAAGAGGGGTGGGAAAGGCGGTGGAAGAGGTGGGAAAGGTGCCAATGCCTCTGGTGGTTCTGATATTTACAAGATTGTTAAGGTTAGGTCAGTACTTTTGTGTGGTGTTATTATTAGTGATCAAATGAGATGTTTTTCAGCATGTCAGTTGTACCAAGTACTAATGAATGATTATGACACTGTTTGGATAAACTTATTTGTAAGTACTTATAGAAGAAAAAAAATAAAAATGGAAAATGAATTAGAAGTTAAAATTAGCTTATACTGTTATACATAAGTTCAAATCAGCTTTTTGAGAAGTTAAATGAGAGGCCAGTTTCCCGAGTGACTTGTTGACAACTCGGTTTGAAACTAGCAGTAAAAATTAAGTTAAATGAGAGTTTTTATAAAAGTTGAATGCATAAGTTGATTTTAACTTATGCCTGAAACTTAATTCATTTTACTTTTTGTATTTTCTTCTCCTATTAGTGTTTTTTTGTGAACTTTATCCAAACAATGCCATCTATATATTAAGTCTGGATATCATCTGTTATGTTTTTGATGGTTTTTTATTTTCTTTCTCTGTTACGGACTTAGGGTGTGGATATTATTTTGAACAACTTATTTGAGCTTATCTTATGATATAGAGAGAATTTGTGAAAATAACTTATTATATGTCCATGAGCTGTTTACAGGTTATTTTAATTAGTTCTCTAGGATAACTTATGAAAACAACTGACAAGTTATATAAAAACAATTTAACCATATTTTCTTTTCGATTATAGAAACAACTTATGGGAACTTAGATGATACACACATTCAAAAGGAGTTTAATTGAGCTGTTTACCCTAACATAACCCTTAAATTGTTACAAGCTTATTCTGTATCATCATTGTCATGCAAAAGGAGTTGACTTAGTATTCTGTTGTTGACAGCTACTCGCTCCAGTCTTAAATATAAGAAAAAAAACACATTTTTCTTGATCTCAAATACTTCCTCCTTCCCTAATTATAAAACTCTTTCAACTAACTCATGCCCCTTAAGAAAAGTAGTTAATTTAGTTAATCACATTAAATACATCAATTATTTATACTATTATTCCAAAATTATCATTTTCCTATCTCTCTATCATTTTCCTATCTCTCTATCCATTTTCCTGCCTAGGGTAGCTTTGCTATTCTTAGCCGGTCCCAAGTCCGGATAAAAGGAGAGGGTTGTGTTAGGCTTTCGACAGCCAACGTTAAACTTTGTCGAATCTCTATGACATGGATCAATTACGTAATAATGTGAATGCTAGGTCGTTGTCCGGAAGCAACGCGCTGTATGGCTCGAGTACAGTGTCAAAAGAGTAAGGGCCGCTGCATCGCCGCCCGGATGTAGTGAAAAGTAAGCAAGGGTTCCCACATTTTCGTGAACGGGTGTGGGTAAAGAAGCTAGTTCATGACAGGAGGATTCGCTTTGGTACATGGAATATAGGCACACTTACTGGAAAATCTATGGAAATAGTGGATGTTATGGTGAGGAGGAAGATCAATTTTATGTGCCTACAAGAAACTAAGTGGACAGGTGAAAAAGCGAAAGAATTAGACAACTCGGGATTTAAGCTGTGGTATACGGGAAAAATCAGATCAAGAAATGGGGTAGGGATTATTGTGGACAAGGAGTGGAAGAAGGATGTCGTGGATGTAAGAAGAATAGGAGATCGTATCATAGTCTTAAAATTGGTAGTGGGACAGGACACCTTTAATGTTATTAGTGGGTACGCACCTCAGGTTGGGTTAGCAGAACACTTTAAGGTAAAATTTTGGGAGGATCTAGAAGGGGTACTTCAGGATATACCCCAAGGAGAGAAAGTTTTCCTAGGAGGGGATCTCAATGGACATGTAGGTAGCGTGGCTAGAGGTTTTGAGGGGGTGCATGGGGGTTTTGGCTTAGGGGAGATGAATGGGGAGGGTAAATCCATCTTGGAGTTTTCGGAGGCTTTGGATCTTTCTATAGCCAATACATGGTTTAAGAAAAGAGAGGAACATCTTATCACTTACAAAAGTGGAGGGACATGTTCTCAGATAGATTTCTTCCTTATCAGGAAGTCTGATAGGAAGTATTGCTTGAACTGTAAAGTTATCCCGGGAGAGAGCTTGACTACCCAACATAGAGTTTTGGTTATGGATGTAAGAATTAGAGATAGGGCGAAGAGAAGAAGTCCTCTGGTAGCACCAAGGATCAAATGGTGGCACTTGAAGGGTGAGAAACAAGGAATCTTCCAACAAAAGATATGGGAGGGTTGGTGTGGACAATCACAAGGAAGTGCAAATGATATGTGGAACAAGATGTCCCAAGAGATTATTAAAGTGGCTAAAGAGACGTTGGGTGAATCTAGAGGTTTTGGACCTAGGGGTAAAGAATCGTGGTGGTGGAATGAAAATGTTCAGAGCAAAGTTAGAGTAAAAAATGAGTGTTTCAAGGAGTGGTCTAGGTGTAGAAATTCTGAAACTTGGGATAAGTATAAGATAGCTAGAAATGAAACCAAAAAGGCGGTGAGTGAGGCAAGAGCCCAAGCTTTTGACGGACTATACCAAGCTCTAGGAACCAGGGACGGAGAAAGATCTATATATAGGCTTGCTAAGGGTAGAGAGAGGAAGACTAGAGATTTGGATCAAGTAAAGTGTGTTAAGGATGAAGAAGGCAAAGTCTTAGTGCATGAAAAAGATATCAAGGAAAGGTGGAAGGCGTATTTCCACAACTTATTTAATGATGGATATGGATATGACTCTAGCAGTCTAGACACAAGAGAAGAGGACCGGAACTATAAATACTATCATCGGATTCAGAAACAGGAAGTAAAGGAAGCGTTGAAAAGAATGAGTAATGGTAAGGCGGTGGGGCCAGACAACATACCTATTGAAGTGTGGAAAACTCTTGGAGATAGAGGTCTTGAGTGGCTCACCGAACTCTTTAACGAAATTATGAGGTCAAAACGCATGCCGGAGGAATGGAGGAGAAGCACGTTAGTGCCAATCTATTAGAACAAGGGGGATATACAAAATTGTGCAAATTATAGGGGAATCAAGCTCATGAGTCATACCATGAAATTATGGGAAAGAGTGATCGAACGGAGATTAAGAAAGGAGACTCAAGTTACTGAGAATCAATTTGGTTTCATGCCGGGAAGGTCGACCATGGAAGCGATTTATTTATTACGGCGGGTGATGGAGCAATATCGCATGGCCCAACAAGACTTGCACTTGATTTTTATTGACTTGGAGAAAGCGTATGATAGAGTGCCTAGAGAGATTTTGTGGAAAGCTCTAGAGAAGAAAGGGGTTAGGGTTGCATATATTCGAGCTATCCAAGATATGTATGATAGGGTATCGACTAGTGTTAGGACACAGGGTGGAGAGTCAGACGATTTTCCCATCACAATTGGTTTACATCAAGGGTCAACCCTTAGCCCCTACCTTTTTACCTTAATCCTGGATGTTCTCACGGAACAAATCCAAGAGATAGCGCCGAGATGCATGCTTTTTGCAGATGACATAGTCCTCCTTGGAGAGTCGAGGGAGGAGTTGAATGAGAGGTTGGAAACTTGGAGACGAGCTCTAGAAACACATGGCTTTCGCCTAAGCAGAAGCAAATCGGAGTATATGGAATGTAAGTTCAACAAAAGAAGGAGGGTTTCTAACTCAGAGGTGAAAATAGGAGACCATATTATCCCTCAAGTCACACGGTTTAAATATCTTGGGTCTGTAATACAGGATGATGGGGAAATTGAAGGGGATGTGAATCATCGCATTCAAGCAGGATGGATGAAATGGAGAAAAGCATCGGGGGTGTTATGTGATGCAAAGGTACCGATCAAGCTAAAGGGAAAGTTTTATCGGACTGCGGTAAGACCGGCGATTTTGTACGGAACAGAATGTTGGGCGGTCAAGAGCCAACATGAGAATAAAGTAGGTGTAGCGGAGATGAGGATGTTGCGGTGGGTGTGTGGTAAGACTCGACAGGATAAAATTAGAAACGAAGCTATTAGAGAGAGGGTTGGAGTAGCGCCTATTGTAGAGAAGATGGTGGAAAATAGATTTAGGTGGTTTGGGCATGTAGAGAGAAGACCGGTAGACTCTGTAGTGAGGAGAGTAGACCAGATGGAGAGAAGACAAACAATTCGAGGCAGAGGAAGACCCAAAAAGACTATAAGAGAGGTTATAAAAAAGGATCTCGAAATTAATGGTTTGGATAGAAGTATGGTACTTGATAGAACATTATGGCGGAAGTTGATCCATGTAGCCGACCCCACCTAGTGGGATAAGGCGTTGTTGTTGTTGTTGTATGTAGGGAAAAAATAATTAATGCATCTAGAAATTAAAAAAAGGGTTTTATAAAAATGGACAAACAAATTTCTGAAAAGGGTCTTATGATTAGGGACGAAGGGAGTATAAGAAAATTTCAGCTAATTTTACCTTATTTAATGCTACTATCTCTAAAATACCCTTCATTTAATTGAGGTGTTAGTTTTAATGACTCTATTATTTCTAATACCAAGTTCCAATAAAGGATAAGTTAGGAAAAAAATTACTTCTTAATTGAATTTGGTGCAGTTAAACATGGTTAACTAACTTTCTTAGTTGGTGTGAATCGATTTTTTTCTTCTTATATTTGGTACTGGAGGGAGTATGAGCTTTCGATAGTTTTGACATATTGGCTGGTTCTAATGATGGTAAAATCAGAAATGTGGCCAAACATGCTAAAGCAACACTCAAATGGAGTAGTTCAGATCAGAGAATTTTCCATTTTTCTGTTTGAACCAGACAAAATATACTTGTTAGAACTGGCACCAATTCTTTGATAATGTCTGTTAGTATGTAGACCTAATATAGTTAATTACAGAGTGCTTGATTTATTATTGTTACTTTTCAACAAAAAAATACGATGAAAATGAAGAATGGAAAAGTATATACATTGGGGAGGGGGGGTGTTTCCTGGCAAAGAGGTGAAGGGAATGTCAAGACAGATAAGCACATTAAACAACAATACCCTACTCGAGTTGGGAATCTACATTGTTTTTACACTAGTCACAGACAAATTGGCAGTCTGTCTGAGTCTCTTGATCCCTTTGGTTTGTTTTCTTGCATTTTTTTAAGAATTGTTATTCTTAACTCGTTGTGTGGAAAAACATTCACCTTATTGAATTTGTTGGAAGTCTAAAGCTCCTCTAAGGTTACTTGAATTTTCGGAAAAGCATTTTTTTTGGAAACAATTGCTTTTTTTTCCTCCCAAAAACTTTCTCGGGATGCTGTAACAAAAGAAGCACTTTTGACTTTGAAATAGCCCAAACATGCAAGTAATTTAGGTGTTTGTCTCCCTTCCATATGGTGTAAAGCACATGGTCTTTTCAAAGGAGTTTCCTTTACAGATATGATGAGAGATTGAGTAGCTTTACTATCATGGTGTCTATTGTTCCTAGATGCATATCTTTTACGTTTGTCTTTTTTAGGGAGGACTTCTTATCCTCATTTCCCTCTAATTTTTTTTCCTGTCTCAATAAACCTCTTCTATATAATAAACACCAATGCTTAGGCTTTATTTGAGCTAGAATGTTTCTTGATTTTCAGATGATCATGGAACAGAAATTCCAACCTGTTATCATCTTTAGCTTCAGTAGAAGAGAGTGTGAACAACATGCAATGTCTATGTCCAAGCTTGACTTCAACACCCAAGAAGAAAAGGATACAGTGGAGCATGTTTTTCGAAATGCAGTGCTCTGTTTGAATGAAGAAGACAGGTGCTTACCTGCTATTGAGCTGATGTTGCCACTTCTTCAGCGAGGAATAGCTGTCCATCATTCTGGACTTCTTCCTGTTATCAAAGAATTGGTTGAGCTTCTTTTCCAGGAAGGACTTGTAAAAGCCCTCTTTGCTACTGAAACAGTAAGATTTTGTCCAGCTTCTGCTTTCTTTCTGTTACTTTTCGCAATGTGTCTCAGATGCACTTTTCTTCAGTTTGCAATGGGTTTAAATATGCCGGCAAAAACTGTTATATTCACTGCTGTTAAGAAATGGGATGGTGATAGTCACCGTTATATTGGATCTGGTGAATATATACAGGTGAGAGATGATATATTTTTTGGGCAATGGTGGTTGTTAATTTATTCATTCTAGTGCCCACATTACTATTAGTGATTTGCTACCTTCAGATGAGTGGAAGGGCTGGGCGTTGTGGCAAAGATGAACGTGGAATATGTATCATAATGATTGATGAACAGGTGAGTATACTAGTGGTCAAATTTGTTTTCTGTTGCGTAATGTGTTTCTTATTAATTTTGTATCATAATGATTGTTTATTTTGTCTTATCTGTCATCTATATAACAGTCACATATTTGAAAACTAATTAGTTTTACATTCATCAGCTTACTATTTATCTGATTATTTTATGCAGATGGAAATGAATAACCTCAAAGACATGGTTTTGGGTAAACCTGCTCCTTTAGTTAGTACATTCAGGCTTAGCTACTACTCAATTTTAAATTTGATGAGCCGTGCAGAAGGCCAGTTCACGGCCGAACACGTAATACGAAATTCATTTCATCAATTTCAATATGAAAAGGTTTCTACTGAACCATTTACTTCAAAATTTTATTAGCATTATTTGCACTTGGATCTTATTAGCATTTGCTTACCCTTGTTCAGGCCTTACCAGATATAGAGAAAAGGGTGACAAAGCTGGAGCAGGAAGTAGCCTTGCTTGATGCTTCAGGAGAGGTAATGTTTGTTTGTGGGTTCTCAGTTTAAATTTCTTAATTATATGTTTGGTATTCTATTAATATATTGACATTTGATTTATTATAATTTATAATTATGTAGGCTCAAGTATCTGAATATCATAAGCTAAAACTGGAAATAGCACAGCTGGAGAAGAAGATAATGTCAAAAATAATGAGGCCTGAAATAATTCTTTATTTTCTTGTCCCTGGTCGATTGGTAAGTGATAGCATACATCAGCATGGAAATGATTTTGAACTATGTTTTGCTTCTCTAATTTTTCTTCAGCGACTGTGTGTAAATGAGTTTGTGACATCATTGACACGTCAATATTTATTAATTATTACTTATTAGTAAACATTTCATATTTGTTTGGTTCTTTTTTTCCCCTTAAATGTCTTTGTCTACAATTTTTCATTTTTTGGTTCTTGTTTAGTGTTTAATTGGTCATTTGCTCCTTTTCCTTGTCATACTTTACTGAGTTAGATGGACTTATTAACCTTTCAGATCAAAGTAAGAGAAGGTGGAACTGATTGGGGCTGGGGTGTTGTGGTCAATGTTGTTAAGAAACCTTCTGGTGGTGGTTATATGGTTGATACTTTACTTCATTGTTCACCTGTTTCAAATGAGAACAGTTTGCGGCCAAAACCATGTCCGCCCCGCCCTGGAGAGAAAGGTGAAATGCATGTGGTAAGTTCACATTTCAAACTGTTACTTCATTTTTCATGGCTTTTGGTTGTAACTCTTCTTATATCTGAAAAACTTATGCTGCTATCTGTACAATTACCATTAATAGGTTCCTGTTCAATTACCATTAATCTCTGCCCTTGGTCAACTGAGAGTATCTATACCTCCTGATCTTCGACCCTTGGAAGCAAGGCAAAGTATACTGCTTGCTGTACAGTAGCTGGGCAATCGTTTTCCCCAAGGTCTTCCAAAGCTTAACCCTGTAAAGGTAATTATTTGTCACATACGTCACAAGTTGCTGGTATGTTATTGTTCTCTATCTTATAAACAAAGAGTTAGATAAATAAAATAAAATTATTCAACATTTGACCTCAAAATTAGGGCTTAACTGCACTTGATTTTTCAGTGATGCATGCATTTTACGTAAACTATAAGACCAAATCTTTTGTTAATTTATTGTTTGCTGACATTCTGTCTTTTCATTATAATGTTTTTTTCCCCTGTATTTACATGTCATAGCCAAAACTGTTAATGGCCTTTCTATGTCATATTTTCTCCTTCATTGCATTTACCTTGTAACTTCTCTATTTGATTCTTCTGTTTTTTAATGGGTAAGATCTTTAACCATATGATTTCTATTAATTAAAATAAAAAAAAGAAAATCTTTCTTTTTGGTAACCAAACCTCTAGTCATAGGTTTTAATAGGCACACTATTTTCTGATTATTTTAGAGAACAAATCAGCAGACTATTGAGCTTGAGTGATCCTTGACAGAATCAGAACATTATTTATGTTTTGTATTCTCTAAAATAATATTTTCAGGACATGGACGTACGGGATTCAGAGATAGTTGAACTAGTGAATCAAGTTGAGGAACTTGAGAAAAAATTGGTCGCTCATCCTATGCATAAGGTTTGTTAAAATGAACCATATTGTCCATGTGATAAATGCAGTGTTGCTTTCCCTTTGAGTGTTACCTTAATATTTTCTTACAAGTTAGCATCAAGATATGGATCAAATTAAATGCTTTGAGAGGAAAGCAGAAGTGAATCATGAAGTTCAGCAACTGAAGACAAAAATGCGGGATTCCCAGGTATTCACTTTCTTTGCTAGACTCAATCATGAAGTTTGGAACTGAATGGGAGTCTGGACAGTGTCAGCTAAGCATTGCATTGTATTTGTATCCAATGTCCATGTGGCTCCATGTAATTTAACGGCTTAACAGCAGTGGATTGTTAATGTAGTGATTTTATTCATGACAAATTCTGAGTGCACTATTGTGGATAACTGTACTCAGTACTCCTTTATTTAATTTCTTGAACTCCTTTGTTGCATGATTTCTTTGTTATTTTAATGGGTTCAATGGTTATCAAAATAAATTTGTGCAATTTTCAGCTACAAAAATTTCGTGAAGAACTTAAGAATCGCTCACGAGTCTTAAAGAAGCTTGGTCATATTGATGCTGATGGTGTAGTTCAGTTGAAGGGACGAGCAGCCTGCTTGATTGACACAGGCGATGAACTCCTTGTCACTGAATTAATGTTTAATGGTGAATCAATATTTGTTTCCCAATTATAGTTTACATTTCATTATGTTTTGTAACCTGTTTTTTTCCCTTCATTTCCCCTCCACCATTAGGTACTTTTAATGACCTTGACCATCATCAAGTTGCTGCCCTTGCGAGTTGTTTCATACCAGGAGATAAGTCAACTGAGCAGATACAACTGAGAACAGAGCTTGCAAGGCCTCTGCAACAGCTTCAAGATAGTGCAAGAAGGATAGCTGAGGTAGGTGTTTTTTCACTTAACCTGAATTTATCTTCTGAATTAAACTATAAATGGTATCACCCTTTTGTCACAGATACAACATGAATGCAAATTGGATATAAATGTGAATGAGTATGTGGAATCAACCGTAAGACCATTCTTGATGGATGTGATATACTCATGGTCAAAGGTTAGTTATACCATATTTTTGGCATGAATTCCTTGTATACTTTTAAGTCATTTACTTGGCCTCCTGCATTAAGGAGCATGTTAGAAATATATTATAAAAACCATTCATGTGTCTTCACCCAATAGCTTAAGCTTTTGGATTGATGATTCATGACAGTTTTTATTTGCTGGATAAGTTTATTTTTATTATTTGGTTAAATTAAAAACTGTTCCAACCCTTGACACCATTTTTGTGTTTCAACCCTTGCACAAAAAACTCTTCATTTTGGTCTTAACATTCAAAAATGTTTAAAAATTGGTCTGTGCTGATTGTTGAAGCCATAATTTTTTTTTTCATTCAAGGACAACATGTAGAGTTTTTTTATAGCAACTACGGGCCAGAAAAATGTAGAGTAAACATTATGGATCAATTCATAAACATTTTTTCACGTGGGGAGGAAAATGTGAGTTGTGATTTAGTGAATAAAATTTTAACAATATATCAAATTGTTACACAACTGATCATGGACCTTGCCTGAGCCTGAACCATCATTTTTTTTAAGTTAGAGCTTTAAGAATACAGCAGGACATAATGTTTTTCTTGGAGTAGGAGAATGTGAGGTTGGCAGTGGAAAGATGCCTGTTGCATTTACTGTCTCTTGATCTGTAATTGTTTTTTGGTCCCTTTATTAATAAAATTGAGTTGAGAGTCATGACTACAGGAGCTGAAACTATTCACTGAGCAGTCTTAGTAATATATACATTAACAAAAGGTAATATACGTATACAGACTTTATATTTTTATTTTTTCAATTTAGGCGTCCTATACTTCAGTGACAGACTAGTGTGTGGTTTTTTATAACTTCCAATTTATCTTCCGAGCTTGACCGTTGATTCTACATTGCAGAGGGAAAAATCCCATGAATTGGTTAGAGTGACAAGTCCCATGGTCTACTAGTCTTTATTCTTTACCAAGTAACATACATAGTATCTTCAACAAGGACTTATCTGCATACATTGTGGCACTAAAATTCATTTTATATCGTAAATTTGAAACCCAAGACATGTATAGACATCTCAGCTGCACAGTGAGACTAATGGTGGGTAAGCATTCTCACATGCGTGGGAGAAAAAAGGAAAGATTTACTTGTTTTAAGTATATATTAATTTATTTGGTCTCTCCTTTTAAAATCTTCTCCCAGGGAGCAAATTTTGCTGATGTTATACAAATGACTGACATCTTTGAGGGGAGTATTATTCGGAGTGCTAGAAGGCTTGACGAGTTTTTGAATCAGGTACACGAATGTCCACCCTCTAGAAAACAACCACGTGTTTCAAGTTTTACTATGATTTTGCCTAAAACTTGCATCTTGCAAATAGGTCCTTTTCTATTCAAGAGATGGAAAAGAGCAAGTAAATGTGGTTAAGTTGGGTGGTTTGATGGCATGACTCAAAGTGTGCTATTCTGGGCTATTGCATTTTCAATTAGGTTTCATAACTTGATTACTGATGCAATATTTGACGTATGTTTGAAGTTTGAGGTGTTTTGCCACAAGTGAAAGTGTAATTTACTAGAGTCAAAGTAAAAGTGGTTTACTTGTATTTTGGAAATTGGTTTATTGTTGGAAAACCTTTCCACTTACCTCTTAAATATTAGCAGTTTTTGAAATTCCTTAACTAAGAACCCAGGTCGACATAAATTTAATGTGCCTATTTGGGACAGAAGAAAGTCATAGTGCTCCGGCTCAGTTCTTTAAATGTTGCAAAATATTCAAATATTAGCTTTAAGGGGCTTATAAGATAAACAATTGGTATGCTTGATCATTCTCCAAGTTATCTTGTTTAATTCAATATTTGAAAGTCAAAGATAATACAGTGACATGATGAATTTTATCGAGTTCTTTTCGTCTCGCTTTTTTCCAGTTGCGTGCTGCTGCTAATGCAGTTGGAGAGGCTGACTTGGAGAAGAAATTTGCAGCTGCAAGTGAAAGCCTTCGACGAGGTATTATGTTTGCAAATTCTTTGTATCTGTGACTTGTTTTTCTCCAGACCTTACGTTATATCTCACGGTCATTCCGGCTGGCTGAAAGTTTACTTTCCCATCCAACCTTTTGGCATGCACCCACTTCCTTCTCTTAAAAGCTTTCTGGTGTAAATATTTGTATGCTGTCACTAATGGTAAAGGGTGTGAATATAGAGTGATAGAAAAATCTGGTCAATAGATAGAAAATTCCGGTCAATAAAGGTTCATCTTGAGAGTCGCAGATCATTCATTTATTTACCTTCAGAACCTCTAGTCTGTCTGGGGCTTGAGGAGTGAGGGTGCCGAAGATATTTGTTTGTAATTTGCTGAAAAATTTTCAATACAAATTTTGATTGATAGTTCATTATTTTAGTGATCTATCTGTATTATTAGATTCCAGATGACTGAAGGAATAACAATTTCCTTATGTAAAATGCGCCTCTTGGTTCTTGTGAGTTGTGATGATTGCAGTGCGGTCAGTAGATAAATAAATCATAAATGTCTCCCCAACAGGCCAAAAAACAATTGGATTAGATAATTTTTAATAATAAATTTAAAAATGCTCAATTATACTTTAGTTCTAAAATTTATTTATACAATTATTTTTATATATTTAAATTAAAATATAA
Organism: Glycine soja; assembly: GCF_004193775.1. Classification (NCBI taxonomy): domain Eukaryota; kingdom Viridiplantae; phylum Streptophyta; class Magnoliopsida; order Fabales; family Fabaceae; genus Glycine; species Glycine soja. The sequence continues at coordinate 41,989,468 of NC_041006.1, read as the reverse complement.
TCGATAACTTGATATGTTATTTAAAATATGTTAGCAAATAAACTTTTTAAAATAATAGGAAAATTCCTCCTAGATAATAATAGAGGTATGTTTTCGGTCCCTTGAAATATTTCGGGATGTTAGTTTTAATTCCTACCAAAATTTTATTAGTTGAATTGCAAAATTAAGGGACTATAAATGTTATACTTGGAAAAATTAAAATAAAATATACCATATCTTAATTTTTTTTTTAAGTGCTCAAACTTGTCAAGTTACTAGTTCGCTTGAAATTGGTTTAATTGGCTAGTTTATTGTTTTACTCGGAAAACTAGGTAAGTCATGCTAGTTTGATGACATCTTTTATTCAACGAGCATGTCAAATCAATTATTGGTGTGTGGGAATAAACATTAACTTCTATTCATGTTGAAAGCGCTCTGGAAAGTGAGAATACGGGTTTAAAATTTGGAAAGTTCATTTGATAAGCGAATTGAATTCAATTTTGATAACCATGCTTGTTTCTTTTAATAAAAGTTCGAAAATTAAAAAATGCTCTGGGTTAAGATGAATATAACAAATGAAGTTAATGGGATGGGTAAATTTTTATTATGTATTTGAGTCAAAAGAATGTACATTGATGATGTATATAAATAAAACTTACAATCAATAGTGCGAAAATGAACTTATTTTGGTGGTTGATCTGTTGATATACTTGACGTAATATAACTTGTTATTTTTGAATTATTATTGTCTCGCTTGGAATTATTCAGTGTCTTCATGATCAATTAGCTACTTTTATTGTTTGATTTGTTAAAATCTACTATATTAGACAAAACAAATACATTTATTACATATTTGATATTTTTTTAAAAAATAATACAAACAAATGACAAAAAATACACAAGACAAACAATTGTTCTCCAACTCAAGCTTTTGTCTTATGTGATTTTTCTTGTGTTGTGCTTTGGTGTGTATCAAAGACACTCTTAAAATATAATTAACTACTAACACATTTTAATATTATGTAAACATATTTAACCATTAATATTGCAAATACAAAATGATATTTTTATATAATTACATTAATGTATTTTTCATGTGTTGTAAGACAAAGTTAATTACTATTAAGTATTTCAATAATTCTATAACGTTATTAACTGCATGTAAGACATATTTAACTATAAGTACCACAAGTATAGATTAATAATTATATAATTTTATTTTAGACTTATTGTATTTACCTACATAATTAACCACGTTGAGTGAACACCAAATATAAAATTATAAAGAGGTTGAATATCAATACCCCTTATTTGCGTAGAGATTTATTTATTTATCACCATATTATTAGTATGAGATATCATGACTTTGTTGATAACTTATTTTTGCTGAAACCTAACAGAAAGAGAAAAGAAATAAAAGATGGGAGTGGAGTATTTGAATATTTGAATGATTTAGATGTCTAAATATCAAAACTCTTTTCTCCTCTTAAAATTAAATTTTAAAAAAGTGAACCAGGCTTTTAAGGTCGAAAGAAACCCAATTGTGGTGGGCCACGTAGCAGTCCAAATTGTCCGAGTACCTTCCAACTAGATTTAGATTTAGGCGGAGCTTTCAATTTCGCACCTCCCTCGTTTCCATCGACATCCGCATCAAAAGACCTTCTCTTTCTCTTGCCATCATTTCATTCCCCATACGCTCCATCCATCACCCTTTCTTTCATTCTGTTGGGAAATGGAAGTCACACTTTCAGCGTGCAAGTCCATTAGCTCGCCTTCTGTTCCCGTCGCAGTAAGCACCCTCTCATTTCATTCGCTAATTACAATTACTATATTCATTCATTCATATGCTCATATTGTTCCATTGCTCTGAATCTGATCCCAAAACTAGGCTTTATTTGCGGGGAAAGCAGGAACTAAGAGTTCGCAATGCAGTTTTTTAGCTGGAGCAAACAAAGTGAGGTTTCCTAGGCAAGTCGGTCAAGTTAGCCACGTTCGCAAACAGCGCCAAACGCGTCACTGTGGTGCTCTCCACGCGACTTGCAGCGGTGACAAGATCCTGATCGCGAATAGAGGCGAGATTGCGGTTCGCGTTATTCGAACCGCTCATGAATTGGGGATTCCGTGTGTGGCTGTGTACTCCACCATTGATAAGGACGCCCTTCATGTCAAACTGGCTGATGAAGCTGTATGCATCGGCGAAGCGCCGAGTAGCCAGTCGTAAGTCACTCACTGCCTTTTCCTTTTGTTAGTTTCACTTGTTGTTCTGGCTCATGTGTATGTGTCTATCTGTGTGTGGTTAATGAAATAGTTTTTGAAATTCCTGTTTAGGTACTTGCTGATCCCGAATGTTCTGTCGGCTGCTATTAGCCGCAGATGCACGATGTTGCATCCTGGCTATGGTTTTCTTGCGGAGAATGCTGTGTTTGTTGAAATGTGCAGGGAACATGGAATCAACTTTATTGGGCCCAACGTGAGTAGATTATGCAGTTTGTAGAATACACAGTTTGTTTGCTTCTTGTCTGGTGACCGCACTGATTAGAGCTTTACAATTGGCTCGCCTGGATTGAATAAGACTTATTTAAACTGTCCCATTAAATCGTACTATTGGCTTCGCTAATTAAGAGGTCTACAATTGCTTCTGTCTAAAGTATCTTGAAGCCCTGGAATTTGATTTCCAGTTACTATAAATACACTAAGTCATCAAAATATCTTAGGTATTAGTATATAGACACATCGAAAAGGTACGAGGATTTCTGTTTAGTGTTTAACCATGCTGACCAGCTTGAAAGATTGTAACTAAAGTAAAGTAACAATATTGTTAACCTGTACACAAAATGTTCTTGCAGAGTTGTGTTTGATATTCTGTTGTTTGTCTGTTTAATATTGAAATTTTTTGTTGAAATTTTTCTGTATACAGGTGAGGTTCAGTTTTTAAGCTTTTTTATAGCATAGGCCTAGTCAAAGGTGGCCTGCAGTTGCAAGTTACCATCTGTTATCACATTTTTAATTTGATTTTAATGGATTAGTCTTAATTTTTAATGTTTTCCCTGTTGAATATATATAGCTTCTTTACTTTATAAAGCTGTAACTGTAAATCGATTATTCTAATATTTCCCTTTCAAATGCTAATACTGAATATTTAGTTAAAACTTTCAGCCTGACAGTATTCGGGTTATGGGTGACAAAGCAACTGCCAGAGAGACAATGAAGAAAGCAGGTGTTCCCACCGTTCCAGGAAGTGATGGCCTTTTACAGGTATTATATTAGGCTCAATTTACAAGTAGCCTCAATGTAAAGGTTGGAGGCCAATATCATATTCTATGATATCTTTTTGATGAATTGAATTATTGTAACAGAGCACAGAAGAAGCTATTAGGCTGGCAAATGAGATTGGTTTCCCTGTGATGATCAAGGTAGATTGCTTTATTATTTTGTATTTGTAACCTTGTGCCTATTTGAAGCAAATTCCAATTTTTTGGATTGATGTAGATCATTCTACACATGCTTTATAAATACACACATAAACATATATTCTCTCATGTGTAAATACTATATATGAATCTAACAAAGCATAGTCTCGTAAACTTTTACCTTCCTTATTCCTAGTTCCTATCCCTTAATCAGTAAATATTCATCGGATAATGAATCTTGTTTGAAAGTAAAATTATATTATGATTATGATTAATTTAAAATTCTTGTGGAAATAGACTTAAGAGTATTTAGAATTTAATGTAGAGTAAAGCTACCCTATAATTTAATATCAGCTAGGTTCTTAACAAAAGTCAATATGTCTGTTTGAAAGTACTATGTTGGCATACTCTCATTTGTTTGTGTGTTTGCCTTTTTCCCCCCAACAACAATGACATTGAAAAAAGTTAGCTTCATCTCTAGGTATGATCCTCCATTTGTATTAGGGCTTAAGCCTAGTTAAGAAAGTTTTGGCAAAAATGCGCAACATATGCTGAGTTTCCTTTTCTTTACTTTGTCATCCTTAAAATAACTTTTGATTTGATGTTGGAAGAATTTCTGCAGACTTTTGTAATTACAGTCTACAGGAGCAACTTGCATGATTCTATTTTAAGGATGACTGTTTCAAAACTGGAAAATTTGTAATTAGGCAGGGTACAATTTTGTACATTGATTCTTTTTTTTTTCGTTAGTTGTGCATTGAAAAGAAATATTTATTAGTCTCTATTCTATGTTGTTTATTTCATTGCTGATTAAAAAACTGATTGAATGGGCCTTGTGAAGTTCTTGTGTACAATTTTCTTTAGCAACTTTTTTGAACTGACAAATGTATGGTGTTTCTTAGGCAACAGCTGGTGGTGGAGGACGTGGCATGCGTCTTGCTAAAGAACCTGATGAGTTTGTGAAGTTGTTACAGGTATTTTTGCCTGAAAGGAAGTTCTTGTTATGTTGGCTGTACTGCTGAACTAATTACAGTCTTTAGTTTCTTATCTGTTGTAATAGTTAAAGGGAAAAGCTAGAAGTGGTAAATTTGAAATACAAATCAAGTATAGAAGCCATAATGATCAATAGTTTGTTTTTTCATCTATTTTTTCATGAAAAATTACTTATATTTTGGGGGAAAAACAGTTTTTTTTTTTTTGCTGTGTTTAGTTTTTTTATTCTTTAAATAATCGGAATCTAAAACAAATCAGATTTTTAATTACTTTGAGAAGCTGCTTTGAGTATCTTCTCAAAAACACTATAATTATAACTACCTTTTAAAATATAAAATGCTTTTGATAATCATAACCAAATAAAAAACAACTGCCTCTAATAAATCTTTAGACAAATAAATCACTTTTTTATACATTCTTTAAATCAACTTTTTTTAAAAGCTTCCAAAATCAGGTTAAAGAAAAGAACTGAAGGAAGCAAGAATGCTTGCACCTTGAGGACAGTCTTTTACCATATATATCTTCTAACAAAGCAATGGATCAAGATGGATTCTGATTAAAGGGAGATGATTTTATTTTGAACGTAAATAGTTGTAGTCTGGTAGAGAGTTTATGCCATTGATGGGGAAAAGATATATGGTAAAAAAAAAATTCTTCAATTTGATTTATTTGCAGCAAGCTAAGAGTGAGGCAGCTGCTGCATTTGGCAATGACGGGGTTTATTTGGAGAAGTACATTCAAAACCCAAGGCACATTGAGTTCCAGGTAATGTTATTTTTATTTTTATTTCTTATTGAAATCTATTATCTGACTGAAGCCTGGAGATTAGAAAACCTTAAGGAAATTTTATCTGTTAAGAACTTGGATCTTGGGGAAACACTGAAGTTGGGAATGACTTAAGAACTGGAGCTTTTGCATTTGAGCAATGTAATAATCAATTTCTTTTTGCTTACATATGAATGTCCTGATTGTCTTAGAGGCTCTGAAGTAGTAACTTACAGTGTCTATTGATGACATTATTCCATTTGGTTAACTAAATCCATACAATAATGAAGGAGTTATAACTCTAAACCCAAAAATTCCACATTGTAGTTTAAATTGTTCTGTCCATAAAGTCAATTTAAATTCTATATTTTGTATTCATGCCAATTTCATGGATCACACAGTTAATTATTTAACAATGTAGAAGCACCTTGCAGCCTCCTTTTCTGGCTATAAGTTAGAGCAGGTTGAAGAAAAGCTCTGCATTGGTGATTGAGTAAATGGACAGTCTTACAATTGATTTGACAAATTCTTAGTTGGTTTGGGTTCTTACATTTTTTAGTGCAAGACCTGTATGATTTGAAATACATAATGAAATTATTTTGTTATTATTATGAAATCCTTAAGTCTTATTGGAGTACTTACAGCTTAATGCCTTTATGATTGTTGGTGATCGCTTGGATTTGTAAATAATATTGTATTTATTTCATCTATCCCTTTGCTTCATGGCTGACAGGTTCTTGCAGATAAATATGGTAATGTTGTTCACTTTGGAGAACGTGATTGCAGCATTCAGGTACTGTCATCTAAATTCCTCTATTTCCCATCTGTCTGTCTATGTTTAGTTTGTCAAATTAGTTGTTTGTATTAAACATATTAATACTCATCTCGAATATAGATGATGTTTAAATGACATTGAATAAAGCATAAAAACAGTGTTCTGTGAACTTGTAATTTGTGTTTCTGACTGGAGTTTTTTTTTCTTGAGTCTGCATTGTGAAAGATTAAAGCAATGTTTTTGGCAGTAATTCAAGCAAATTATCATCATAATGGTTACTTATAGTTTTTTCCATTATATTTATATTAATGGAGTTTCAAATGTATATCTAGTATTGCATGATAACAAATAACGGAGATACATGTGATAAAATGCAGAAAAAAAAACCCTTGAACTTGATTGTGATTTGAATGTTATTAAACAAGCTTTATAGTGCTGAGCAAAAAAAAAACAAGCTTTATAGTAAGATAGCAGTATCAAAAGGTGTTCTGAACTTCTGATTTTTTTGTTTCTGTTTTCCTAATCATGTTGCAAGAGATTGTACCTGAAGTAATGGGTTCTGTTGAATGCGTTTTTCAATGCAGAGGCGTAATCAGAAACTGCTTGAAGAAGCACCATCTCCTGCCCTGACCCCTGAGTTGCGAAAGGCAATGGGAGATGCAGCAGTTGCTGCTGCTGCATCTATTGGTTACATAGGTGTTGGAACGATTGAGTTTCTTTTGGATGAAAGAGGTTCCTTTTACTTTATGGAGATGAACACACGTATCCAGGTTGGAAATAATTTTTAATATTCTTGTATTATATAAAATGAACCTAGGCAAATGTTCAATATTGTGAGTGAATAATTTCCATTATTTTATTCTTTTGCCAGGTTGAGCATCCTGTGACAGAAATGATTTCCTCAACAGATTTGATAGAAGAGCAAATTCGTGTAGCTATGGGAGAAAAACTTCGATACAAACAGGTAATAGAGGAGATATTTTACTTTTGACTTTTTAGAATCTTGCTCTTATTGTAGTTTTTCTGCAGGAGGATATTGTCCTCAGAGGACATTCTATTGAATGCCGTATCAATGCAGAAGATGCTTTTAAGGGATTTAGACCAGGGCCAGGTATCTTGATCTATCAGTGGTGTATTTGTGGAAAAATATGTTAAAAAATAGCTCAGTATTTGAATTTGTTGTGTCGAGTGCTTGCATTTTATGGTTGATTTATTTTTTATTTAAGATTATTAATATAAGGACATTCCCCTCAAATAACAGGTAGAATTACAGCATACTTGCCATCTGGAGGTCCATTTGTTAGAATGGATAGCCATGTTTATCCTGATTATGTGGTTCCTCCAAGCTATGACTCCCTTCTTGGAAAGGTGTGCCAATCTGTTCTCTTTTATAGAATTGATTTGCATCCTCATCTGGATTGCTATACTACATGATTTTAGTTTATGTTTTTATGTTCCATATGAACTTCAAATTTGTGTAACTTGCCTATCTCCTGTCAATATATAAAGTATCTAGTTGTACAATTCAATGTAATAAATAACATCAATATTTAATACAAATGTATATTAATCATAGTCTTTTCCTTTTAAACTCAATTGCATTTTAAGTTTGTTTCTCTTCTTGATGCTTGGGCTTTTTGGATTTAAACAATGATAAGTTATAAATATAAATTAAAAGGTTACTATATTTGTTAAAAAGGAGAACATATTGCCTATTGGTATGTGTTTTGTTTTCCCACACAAGTGGATAGAATGAATGGAGGAAAAAAGCAAAAAAAAAAAAAAAAAGAGGGTTCAAAATATTAAATGAACAGGGTGTAATATATTCTAAATGTAAGTTTCAATTTATGTTGTGAGGAGGCTTAGATGTAATAAACACAACTATATGTGAAGTGCACCTTTTATTTCAAACCCTTAATCTTGTCTTGACTTTGTGAATTTTTTGTAGCTGATTGTATGGGCTCCAACAAGAGAAAAAGCAATTGAACGCATGAAAAGGGCACTTGATGACACTATTATCACAGGTAAAATAATAGGATTTTTATGATTTTGATTATTCTGACAAAAAAGAATCAAATACTTTTTCTTTGCACCTCAGTTAATATACTTTGCTAAAAGAACAAAAAGTTAGTTTAAAGAACTGATCCTCTGTAGTTTGAAACAAATTGCTGGAGGTTCAGTTTTTTGATCCAAGGGATCATATCTACTGAACTAATTTTGCCACAAAGATCTCTGCACTTTTAAACCTTAGTTGTAAAAAGAATGTGCTGATGATCTTGATCCTTGTTTTAAACCCTTCACTTTGTATCGTATAATTAACAGTTTCAATTTTGTTACAGGAGTTCCTACTACAATTGATTATCATAAACTTATCCTTGACATAGAGGTAGGTGTGCCTTTTATATGTACTTTTGGTAACATTTATCCTTTAACAATACTTTCTGTTAGTCAAAAGTCAGAATTTAAATGACTAAATCTAATATATGTCATACCTTCATTGTTTTACAGGATTTCAGAAATGGAAAGGTTGATACTGCTTTTATTCCAAAACACGAGGAAGAGTTGGCAATGGTAAGAACCCAATATAACCTTGAAAATATTAATGTCCCTAACAATGGATTTAAAAATTACTTTCGTTGTTGAAGCCGACCAATTTTGGTAGGAAAACTCACTTGAACTTGCATGTAGAATCATACACTGAATCCTTCAATACTACCTATCATGATTGATTGTATAGTGTTGAAATCTCCTGTTCCAGCTGATAGACCTTGTCCAGGATTTTGAGACAATTATGGAAAGCTGCTTTTAGAAGTTTTTGGCTCATCAAATCAGGGTTTGGATTGGATACAAAAATGTAGTGTTACAGTCTAGTTGCTTGTGCATCAGATGCTCACAAGTTTGGTGTGAGACTCAAGGCTCACATCAGATGCTCATGTGCGTGATGTAGGATATAGTTATCCCAAGATCATGAAACAATTGGTATAAAAGCTTGCCACTGCTCATGTTGCAAGCAAACGGCACTTGAGCATGGTGACACTGGCGTAGAAGTGTCTGTCCCTGGCTAGTGAAGAGCTAGCACACAGCGACACTTGGATGATGGGTGGTATTGAAAAAGGTCAGATGGTCATGACACTTGAGTTTGGTGCAAGAGCGCTCGTGAGCATACTGTGAGATTTATATCGTCCTAGAGTCTCCAACCTCTTGAGCTAACTTTTGGGCTTGTGGTTCTCCCAATATCTTAGTTTTTTTAATTTGACCCTAGATAACTAAATCATTAAGTGCATGCGTATGCATTATGTCAAAATGGTGTGTAGAAGATGAGGAGCTACTAGCAAGTTTATAAATTAAAGACGTTCTTGAGTGATCTTTGAGAACGAACGAAAACAAGAATGGTCCTATTGCCGATAGTATTGAGCATCCTTGCTAATGTATTCTGGGAGTTTCTAAACCTAAACGTTAAAAAAAAAGTTGTCTTAATTGTCCTATTTTATTGTAATTTTTGTTGACAATTTTTTATTTATTTTGTAAGTTATTTGATTTGATGTCTTTTTCAATGCAGCCTCCGCAGAAGATGGTACTCGCTAACAGGGTGAACGAACTAGCTGGTTCAACTGCCTGATGAATATGATTGTGTGATGTCAGAATTGCTTTTTGTAATCGCCGTGTTGTCAGTGCCTCGAAGTGAATGTTTTAATGAAATTTTGATAATTAGTCTCGTACATTCCTTTTCTTCACATAATTATATTGTAAAATCAATTAATTCATGTTTGATTTCATCCCAAATATTATTGCAAGGAATTAAGAATAGGTCCTTGCATTTTTTTCGGAAGTCATAGTTGTCACAATGGTTGGTTTAGAGGATCTTGTATTAAGAGCTCGATGCTAGATACAGTAATAAAAACTTAACCTTATCCTAATAGACTGGGTTTGTTATATGGATCAATTGGCGTCGCTAGATACTTAGAATAGATTTTGTTTATGTTATCTTTTTTATGATCCATGTTAATTGTATTCATCGAGAAAAGAGAGATTTAATGTAATCCAGCCCTTTTCGTGACCTTATCAGCCATGGAAATTGTCGTCTGGGCCGTCAGACATTAGTCACGGAACAAAGAAACGACCTTTGATATTTGAAAGCGAGGTTAGCAATTTAGGGAAAAAGGTACAGACGTGACTTAAGTTCATTGTGCTTTCTAGAAAAAGTTGAATGAAGTTGAAAACTAATCAAACTCGACTATGGATTTTGTAGATTGACAAAAACCGCTAGATACATTCTCGAGTTTCTTCAAGACAAAGTAAACTAAAACTTGGCTTTGAAGTGCTTGTTGTGATGTCATCAAGTTGTTAAACCTGCTGCCTTGTCGTCCACTTGTAACATATTAGCATTATTAAGTGCAGTTTACATTCTCCCCGGTGACGATGAGCTTGAGCGGCTTTCATATCCAGACATCCCTGACATTGACTGGGATTCACTCATGGAGTCCTACAAAAAGAAAAGAATGTGATGTTACTGACTGTAATATAAGGTGAAGAAATTAAACGACTTAATTATGAGTGATGGTGACTGACTCACTTGAACTGAGGAAAAGGTGGAGCTTGAGTAATTGTAGTTGTTTCTGGGAGTGAATCCAGTGGACATACCGAACATCATCATCATGGGCATGTTTTCTTCAGCAAAATCTCTGAGTTTGTTGAGCTCAGGCAATACAACTTTTCCAAGATCAGGTCTATCTTTTCTTCTCATTTCTGCACACGCCAATGCAAGCTTGGCAAAATGCAAGGCATGTTCAACTGGCCAGTCCTCAACGGCTGGGTCGAGCATATCCGCAAAAGTCCCCTTCTCAATAGCTCTTCCAACATGGTGAGTCAGTCCCATTGGTGGCTTGGCTGTTATCATCTGTAGAAGCATGATCCCCAGTGAATAAATATCAGATTTGATTCCCAGCATGCCCGTTTGCTGATACTCAGGGTCAATGTAACAGAAAGTTCCAGCAGTTGATGTCATGCGATACTGTGTCACTGTGTCTGCAACTGTAGGAGGGACAAGCCTTGCCAATCCCACATCACTGATCTTGCTCACATAGTTACGGTCAAGCAAAATGTTTCCGGGTTTTAAGTCGCGATGCACCAGGGGTTCGGGCTTCGTCTGGTGTAGGAAAAGGAGCCCGGTGGCAATCTCTGCAGCAATTCGGAATCTTAGTTGCCAAGGAAGAGCTGGTTTGTTGCCTCTCCGGAAGAGGCAATCATCCAAACTTCCATTAGCCATGTACTCATACACTAAGCACCCAAACTCTGGGCATGCTCCAAGGAGGAGAACCATGTTTGGATGCCTTATGCAACTTAGCACTTCAACCTGCATGCACCAAATGTCAAATTCATTCATTCAATTCAACTATAGGGTACAAATCATGTTTCTATATATAGTCATTTTCATACCTCCTGCTGAAACTGTGAACGTCCCTGAGCTGCATCTGGTTTTAACACTTTTATTGCAACTGGCGTGTGGTCTAGTTCAGACCTGTAGACTGGTCCATAACCACCTTCGCCAATCTTGAGAGAGTTGGAAAAGAATTTTGTTGCCTCTTCTATCTCCTCTATAGTGTATTTTCTGTACCTGGCAGGACTATGTGAAAGGATATCTGCGTTCTTCTTCTTGTGAGCGGACTCTACACTCATTCTCTTTTGTGCTTCCAACTCTGCAATTTTTCGAGATGTTTCTGCTGCCTCCATGGCAGCCATACATTTAACTTTCTCCCTCTCAGCCATTGCCAATGCTGTTCCTTCAGCTAATCGTGCGTCTTCCAATTTCCTTTGTTCTTCCACTTTCCAACGCTGAAGTTCTAGTGCCTGTTGGAGAATAGTGTCAATTAGTCAGTATGTGATTTGTAGATTACATGATTTAACAACTTTATGACACAGTAATATTCGAAGAACTTGCATGTTAGGTACCTTTTGCTTTGCTGTCATAGCTTCCTTACACGCTGAGCTGTACAATTCCATTGTCTGCTTCAGTTCTAGCTTCAGTCTCCTCATTTCAGCTTCCACTTCATCCTATAATTTCAAACAAGACATTTGTTAAATCTTGTCCTGCCATGTTAATTATCTCTATAGTATGCCTTAGAGCCTCAAACTTGATCTTGACAAGTTAGAAAGGCAAGCAAAAGTCATGCTACATCAATCATGGGTGTTTTGGCATGTCAATAACGTAGATTAGTTAACCACACACACACAAACACACACATATATATATAGCCTACCGAAGCTGAAAACATTGACGATGACATCGATGTCCCACTGTCTTGTGAACTGAATGAATAGTCACCATGATCTATTGACTTGGCTCCTGAGAATGAAGAACCAAAGCTTCTGACATCAAAATCTGAGCCTGTTGAAAGCCGATTAGTTCCAGAGTCCATATCATCATACATTGAAGGGAACATCCTATCAACACTTGGCCTTCCACTGCTCACGAATGAAATATCAGAGTCGGGAATTGAGGACTCGTATGATATGTAATTTCCTCTACCAGATCTGGTGAATGGTGATCTGTCCATACAATATCAAGTTAGTTCTCTCAGTAAGCCATGAAATCTGTCTGAAGCATAAATATTCATTCATCTCCAACTCTCATATACATCTCCATTTTAGAACATATTGACATTTGTAATTAGCATTCTTATGTTTCTTGCATGGCAATGATATCATTATAGCTTATGTGATTTTTGAACTTTAAACATATAAGGTTTCTACTCCAATCACATTATTGTGTCACTCCAACTAAGGATTCATGAGGTACTTACATGATTTCGTCTTCATCTGATGATAGCTGGCGGACAATGTATGATGGCTTCTCTGATGATGCTGGCAGAGATACAAATAATGTTGTGTTTCTCATGAACAATGTTACCAAAGTAAAAAAAATAAAACAATGAGATATTAAAGAGAAATTGGCATACGTCGTGGTGGGATGGGGTTACGTGTTATTTGTGTATCCATTCTCTCAGGAGTTTGGAGAGACTGCTGCGGCTGCATTGTATTGTTACGGGCTGGAGGTTTAGCAGTTAGTGGAGCAGTTGCAGTTTTCACAGATGAGATTTTTCCTTTGGCAATAATGTACACAGTGCAGAATGGTGGTGCCCCTTTGGACACAAGACTTGGAACATCAGATGTCCTAAATCTTCTGTCATAAACAACTAATCAAAATTAATGTTCTCCTAAGACTTGGCTAACATGTAATTCATCAAAAATAGGATGCTTCCGTGTTTTGATGAGGAAGGAATATTATTACCTGACAAGACCACTCCTTGAAGCTGCCCCGAGTACCAGAAGCTCCACGGAATACTTAGAAATACCTTCTATTAATCCCTTACTTATATCCATGTCCTCCAATAAGATTTCTTTGCATTGTATCTGTGGTGAATTCAAAAGAAAAAAGAAAAAAAAGACATTGAAAAGGAAACCAATTAAGAAAAAAAATAAAATAAAAGACTTGTATGATAATTTTATTGTGGAAAGATGGAAATGAAAGGAGCAATAATGTGTAAGAACTAACGCTCTTTCTATTGCAGAAGACACGAAATGAAGCGAAAAGCTCCTTGGATTCGTTGTCCATTTGTTGCATGTATGCTCTGGCCACATCATCGTTGCCTTCAAGGGATACAAGGTTTCCCGCTGCATTCAATTCAAGTCACTAATGTGTGTCACAAAGTATTTATTTTGATTAAAAGGGCCTAAGAACATTAAACAACCAATGCTAATGTACACATAAAGTTACGAAATTGACCTTCCATGTTTGAAGCAATATATATAGGCAGATAGAGATTTAATTATTACTTGGCGTAGGAATGGAAGATACTCTTTGCCTAACATGGAGCAATAGGAGAGCTTGGTCTTTGGGAAGAAGATTGTCAACTGCCCATTTCGCTGCATATTGGCTTGTTTTGTTGTTTTCAATTGCCACTGCCACAACACGTCCTGCACCCAGCTTCTTCTCTTGAATCAACCTTGACATCTTTATAATTTCCCCCCTTTGAATTATTTGCTAGCTGAAATAAATTGATGTTTGAACAATTTGTCTCGGGGGCATTAGTTAGTTTTGGATTCTCCTAGAGACAGGTTATATATATGAAGCTTTCAAAGAAACAATTTAGTAAACGTAAGTGCACAAACAACCATAACGAGTTGTGACTATTGTCAGCGCTATTTTAAGCATTCTTTGAAATTCTAATAGAAGTTTCGAGTTCTGTTGGCAGATTGCCAACCCTTTTATTAGTTTGCATTTAGTTGTTGCCTTCCAAAATTAGTAAATATTCACGCGTACATCAAGTGGCACACATTGCGATAATCTACAAGGGTTGACACAAAAGCAGCCATAATTAGTTTTAGGAAGATAGACATGCTTTATATAAAAGAAAAAAAAAGTTTAATACAAAAAGATTGATTTATAATTAAAATATTTATACCAGTATACAAAGGGGATACAATTTTGTATAATTGTTTTTGGTCTCTACATTCTTTAGACTATTTTATCCTTACTAATATTAAAGTAATAATAATAATTAATTCTCTTTAATTTCTTTTTTTAGAATTCTTTTGTGGTTTTGTTTTGCTCTTCACTTCTATCCCAATAAATTAGTTTCTACCACAATAACACAATAGTATGCATATTAATATTGACCCCCTAACCAAAATGGTAACCACCCACTAATCACTCTCCACTATTTCATTTTTATCTCTTTTTTCATTTTGTGTCATTATGGATGACGTAAGTACGATACAAAATTTCAAGGAATTAATCTTTATCTTTGATTTTTTTTATTCTAATTCATTGTAATTATTGTTTAATTAATTTAAGTTAACAAACCTTTCATGTGATATATAGTTGGAACTGTCATTGTCAACTAGAAGGCAATTTATGGAAAAAGAGAGAGGGAGACTATTTCTTTCAAAGTCAATATTATTATAGTTTTCATGTGGTAATTAATTATTTTTAGTTGTGTTATTCAATTTGTTTTCAATTACATTGGAAATTATTGCAATATATTAATTTTTTACACAACAACACAATAGAAATGCAAACACAATATTTATGTTTCTACTGGTATACATGGTAGTATTAAAAAGTATAAGTTATTATTTATTAGATTTTATCTCTTTCAAAAAAAATATTTATTAGATTTTATAATATTATATTATTTATTTAGTATCAACGGATATATGTGCACTTTTGATTTCTCCTCCATTAATATTATATATAATATATTTGATATATACACCAAAAAAGTCAAGTGGCATGATACTTCTCATATTTTTTTTATTTGTAAAAATGGAAGGCATGTATTTAAAGCTTTACAATAACTCACATATTATCTTCAATTAACTGAATTAGCTCTCTTGATTCTTATGTTGGTTTTGAAGAAAAGGATCTTGGAGCAAGTGACTTAGGGACTTGAGTGACATTTTGGAAAAAAAAAATTGAACTTAACATGCACAATTGTACATGAGAGGATCAAAGTTACATAATGGTAATAGTTGAGAGATCAAAATTAGAATTACTCCTTCTTATTATCTTTAAAATTAAAAAATCAAGTCTTTTCATCTAAGTATTTGTCTAAATTTTAAAAACATGTTTAAATAATTATATATTTTCCAATAACCTCTAACCATATATCAATAATAATATATAATTACATTTATTTACTTTTAATCATTTAAAAATATCATATTTATACATATAATTGATCATGTTTCCATGTGAACCATGGGTGTGGGCAGAACTTGGGTGGACGATTGATCTTTATTCAAGAAATAAGACATGTCTTTGGTGACTCAATTTGGAAAAGGAGAAATGTAAGCCCGGTGAACAATCGACATCTACCTAGCACACTTGATTTGTGTATATATACGATTAATTTTGTTTCACAAATACTTAAGAGTAAATAAACTTGATTATATAAAATTATAGATATGTAGTTAATAATGTTATAATGTTATTGAAATGTGTTATGGTAGTTAACTTTATATGATAAGTAGTTAAAGTGTCACAAGATTATTTACGACCACACGTACAGTAAATGTGATTAACTTTACTTCATAACTAATTAATAATAAATTAGTATGATTATATACAATTATTGATATAATTAATAGTGTTGTGGGATTATTGAAATGTCTAATAATAGTTCATTTTACCTCATAATGATTAATAGTGTCATAATTTTTTAAAAAGTGACTAATAGTCATAAAATTATTATTAAAATGTTTAATAGCGATTAACTTCATCTCAAAAAATGCAGTGAAAAAAAAACTTTATTTATCTAAAAAATGGTTAATATTAACCACGTCTATAGTTGTATACAATCCTGTTTATCGGATAGACGCTGGTTATACAAATCCAGCAAAACCCTATCATATTACTCATTCAACTTTAACTTCAAGCCCATATTATAATACCCTTCTCTATTATTTTTTTCTTTCCTGCATTATGCATGGCTATTACATCATGAAAGACCATAGCAGAAAGAAAAAAGTCCCAGATATTCCATCTCCCGTTCATGTCATGTGGCATTCTTTTCAAAGGGACAGAAAATCTAGGAATCAATAACTAATTAAGGTACGTAGTCTCAGCAATCATACAATATTCAAGTTGAAGACTTCATGTCTGCTTCACTAGCATAAGAAGTAAAAAAATTCTCTTGATCATGATCCCTCTGCTTGACCTCCTGGATTTTCTCAACTGCTTCTTTCAAATCCCACCTCTTATCCACATCCCCTTCACAACAATTCAAGGCAATCTTGAGAAGCTTCCCCATCTCTCCCTCACTGTTCTTTGTTGCCCCCATTTCTTGATCAAACACAGCACTTGTCCACTCTTCTGGGACAACTGAATGAATCCAACTTGCCAAACTCACCTCACTCCCTTTACCTTGTTGCAAGAAGTTAGCAGGGAACTTCCCAGTTAGAATCTCAAGAATTAGTATTCCAAGGCACCACACATCAGTCTTCTTTGTAATTCTTCCTTGTTGCAAGTACTCAGGAGACTTGTATATCACCATGATGTCCTGAGCCAGATCCTGGTTTATCACTGGGACTAAGCCATAGTCTGTGAGGAGTGGCTCGAATGATTCAGTCAAGAGAACATTAGAGGACTTGAGATTTCCATGGGGTGCAATTAGGCTTGGCATGTCCTTGTATAGATATTCAAGACCTTTTGCTATGCCTTTCACTATCTTCAACCGGATTGGCCAATCAAGGCTTGGTTCTCCAATGGATTGGTGTCCTGAAACAAGTAAAGATATTTGTAAAGAAATGTTAATTTGTCAATTTATATATGAATAAATAATAGAAGTCACTAAAGGTCATTTAATCACAATGCACAGATTGTTAACTTTTATAATAATTATTACCGTGAAGGCGAACAGCTAGGCTGCCATTCTGAACATAGTCAGTGACGACGAGCTTCTCCTCCTTTCTATAATAGTAAGCCAGAGGAGGAAGCAAGTTAGGATGGCTCAACCTCCCTAGCCTTCTCATGTGCTCTTGAAACTCTTCCTTCCCCACATTGTTCATCTGCTTGAACCTCTTCACCACTATTGTTGGGCCATTCAACAAAGCAGCCTTGTAAGAAGAGCTAAAACAGCCACTGCCCAAAATCTCTGCAGAGGCTCTCAGCAACTCATGCAAATCAAACCTCTGCCTATCATCTCTCAGAAAAGATAGCTTCGTGTGGTCCCCTCTTCTGCTGTGGTTGGAGCTTATTGATCTTGTTGACCTCATACTTTCACTACCCACTTCCCTCAAACGTCCTTTGTTACACCCAGAGGGTGGATTCTCCACGGACGTTGCTGACCCTTGATTTCTTCTTCTGTGAAGGATGAATAATACTACTGCTGCAATCATAATCACTGCCACACAAACAACCACCACAGCCACAACAATGCTCAAAGTCGAGGGCTTCGAATTACATGCTCCCAACGGGCCTCCACATAACCTTTCATTACCTGCATGCTCATTATTTAGAACATTGATGCTATGCTTTAGTGTCATGTCAACACAAAAAATCAAAACATCTATATATGTTATGACAAATGCTGACCACTTCCCTTAGTGCACTTGTTAAGGAACAAAGTAGAAACTTTTTTTATTGGAATGGATAAAGTTGTATTGTTCATGACTTTTTTACTTTTTCTATGATTTTCACATTAAATATTTTCTCATTTTTTTTATCAATGTTCTAAGGTTACTGGTTAAGACTGATATGTTATATATTAATAATTGAAATGCTAATGAAATATTTTTTTGATCGGGCAAATGTTAATGAAATATTAATGAGTCACTAGTACTGACCAGAAAAGGAAGAAACTGGCATCCTTCTAAGGGAGGCAGGAATTTCGCCACTCAACTCATTGTTAGCAACGCTAAATGATTTCAATTTGTTATGGCGAGTAAAACGTGGAATGGGACCATTGAATTTGTTTCCCTCCAACCTCAACTCTATGAGCCTCGGCAACAATACGAGCGAAGTTGGAACAGCACCGGTGAAATGGTTGTTGGACAAATGAACCTTCTTCAACCACTTCAACCCTTCAAAAGTTCTAAAAGGAATCTCCCCAGAAAACTTGTTGTTGGAAAGATAAATAGACTTTAGACCAATGAGGTGGTCAATTTCAGGCCATGCACCCTCGAAATCATTGTTCATGAAACTCAACGTTCTAAGATAAGGCAAGCCTTTGAGAGAGTCCACATCAATGACCCCTTTGAGGCCCATGTTCTCAAGCTTCACGCCCCACACTTTTCCTTCGTGGCAGAGAACCCCGCGCCAATTGGAACGAGCACCAGAACAAGGAGGAATCGAAGCGTTCCACGAGGACAATTCATCGTTGTGGGTTTGCAAGTTCTCCTTGACTTGAAGGAGCAATTCAGAGTCAGAAGCTCCAAAAGAAGGAACAACAGTGAAATGTGACGATAGGTAGATGAATAGTATTGTCCAACAATGCCAACCACTTAGTGCCATAGTGAAGGGCTATAGGCACTAGGGGCGGCATGCACGCCCTAAAGAAGAGACTGCCTCGCAAGGGGGGGAAAGGGTGCTAGTGAAAATGAGAATAAAGGGTTGGGAGGATGGAAAAGTTTTGATTGCATTGGATTTTAGAAAAGGAGAGCCAAGAATAGGAGATGGAAAAAAGGGTTGGTTTTAGGAGGGAAGGAATAATTTGCATTGCATGCAGAGGTTGACCAAGTTCCTTATTATTTTCTTGGTTGCATGAGAACGTGTATTCAACGCGAGAAGGACCCGGAGAGCCCTTAAATTTCCACAGCACCCTATTTTTAAGGCTTCCTTTCTGTTCTCATGACTCTGCTTTGACCAAACATCGCCCAACAACGTTACACTCCCTCCCACTAAAACATCATCAAACCCTGCATATGCATGTTAGCCTACAAGGGGTGTTTTTATATAATACCGTAAGTTTCATCGTCTATCCCTCTCTCCGTTGCACTTATAACTTATCTCAGTTATCTGATCCACTTGACCCTCTCGAGTGGGTCTCTAGGACATAGTCAACTTCCACTCCAGGACAAAAGGATTGGTGCAGAGATAATTACCTATTATTAGACATTAATCCCGATTAATAAAAAATAAAAAATATTTATCATCAAATAAACACAAAATTTATTAACTTATCATAACCTAAAAATAAGTGTCAAGGATTAAAGACAAAATTATTATTTTATTAAGGACTCATCTCAAGGTAAAAATTTATTAGAAAATAAACATAAAAATATGATTTTGATTTCTAATAAATATTCAAATTTTATATTTGTTCCCTAATAAATTTTTGTTTTTGGTTGAGTCCCTCATAAAAAACACTTTTGTTTTTTATTTTTGGTCCTTTATATTTTATTTTAATCCCGACTAATAACAAATAAAAAATATTTATTATAAAGCAATCATAAAATTTATTAATTTATCAAAGACTAAATCAAGAATCAAAAATAAAATTATTATTTTATTAGAGACTCATCACAAGATAAAAATATATTTAAGCTCATGTATAATCACATTCATTTAGGCACTCAATGAAGAACCCTAGCAATATGTTTATCATTACTCATCTGTAATCAGAAAAGATAAAAAAAAAAAACAATAAAGGATAATGATTTTGAAGAATAAAATGAGTTATTTCTTTTAATTGTGAAATGGATTTTAAAATGTGTGTGGGTATTTATAAGCAGAAATAATTAAATATAACATCATATCAATTTTATAATAACAAAAAAATAAAAAATTTAGAGGGTGGTCATTGCTAGTATGACAACTATCATTAATTGTTTGTTACTCAAGTCAGTAAAAGGTGAAAATCAAAGCTGAAAATCGACACTCACTGATTTGATAAAAGGTGAAATGACCAATAGCATTTCTACATTATACCTACAAAATACTTGCATATACGTTATCAAGTCAGTGAATACGAGTTTATATTAGTTTATTTTAAAAAATTTTAAAATTGTAATTCTCTGATAAAACTGGAAAAAAAATTATTTCTCTAAAATTAACTTAAACTAAACATACCATCAATAATGTTTTAGATTTTCAGTAAAAAAAAATAAAAATCCAACTTATATAGTGCACATGAGAATGGAGGGACAAAACCATATACACGCATCACATGGAAAAGCAACTCAAAAAAGGGCTATATTTCAGCTGTAAGAAAACAATAAATAAAAATGTAAATGTACAGAAAAGGAGAGCCAAGATGCCAATTTTTAGTAATCTAATACAATTTCATCGCCGGAGCGGCTCGTAATCATAAAATGACAATGTGGAATGTGAAAGATCCAATTGCAAAATATTGCATAAAAAATGCAGCCCCGGATTAAAATCTGCAAGTGTGACTGACTCTACAAATTTGGTCAGGAACCTAGTAGACATATGAGCTTACCACTTTTTTCCATCAAATGAAAGATTTCTTCCACTTTAACGAAGCTTTACTCTATCAGAATGAAGCATTTTTTGGGATCAAATTCAGTATACCCTACATCAACTAGACATAAACCATCAGGGGGTGCTGGAGGAGCAGTAGCACGTCTACATGTGGCATCCATGAGCTTTATCAAGGCATCATCTTCAGCACCAGCAGCAGCTTCTCTAATTGAGGTTGCCACAAGTACTCGAACCATCTATAAAAATATGATGCGCCTCAACCAAGTCAGGGAGTGAAAATAAACAAATACACATGCCACAGAAGCAGCAAATTTTAGCCCAAATTAGCACGCCAATTATTTTACTGAGAGGAATTAAGACTAAGATTTTCACAGGAAAACAAAAGAGAACAGTACTTTGCAAATATTATGGAGAATAAAAGGACTATTGAAGGCAAGCTATGAGCCAGAAAGCAATCAGGTAATTAGAAAAACCTTCTATCGGTAGAAGGATAAAGCTTGTGTCCTTTAAATTGATTCATCTGTGTTTGGAACATCAACTTGTTATAATATTTAGAACAATAAAAGGTTTTACTCCAAGCCATGTTAATATATCAACTTCTATTCATATTAAGTTACATTAACCTTACAATCAAACTTATGATGCTTTACTTTTCATATTTGCATCAACAATTTCATTATCTATATTTAGTAACAGTTCCAAGTAAGAAAAGCCAAAAACTTCAATGTATATATGTTTCCTCTAAGGAAAGCAAAAACACAACAGTTACCTTACGCAAAAAGCGATCAGCTACCAGCTCAACACACATAACCTTTGTTTCTTCTCCATGATCCTAAAAATGTCACAAGTGAAATCAAACATAAATATAGCTTTTCTCTCAGCAAGTAAAAGAATCTCCAGCTAGTTAACAAGATTCCATTATATATCTCATAATGTGTATGTGAATGCATTATAAAACCATTGAGATCCTAATGAATGAACAGAAGGTTCTCTAGTCCTTTAAATGATGCTTGTGTCAAAAATTCCCATTTAGTCATGCACTCTTCAGCAATTGCACTTATTTCCCATATTTGTTATTCACTTGGAAAAATTTACCCCAGCCATTCTGATGAATAATATTATGAATAATTGATTTTTCATCAAATGGTTAATGAATATGACTTGAATTCAACTCTTGGTTTCTCAGTCATGTTTCTGCCTAAACCGTGTGAAAGAATAAGCGTGAAGCTAAGCTAGAAATAAAATGAATCTATTCTTCCTCTAATAGAGCCAGCCATATTTGGGCAAAGCAATGTTGCCAATCTGGGGCAAGCCACATCCACAAGCTTAACCACACATACCAAGAGCCGCACAAGCTCAAATAATTTCATTTATAGAATAACAATTGTGGGCAACAAAAAAGAGATAAAGGTAAGACACAAAAAAAGGTTACATGGCACTCACAGTTGTAGGCGGCTTAACTTCCATAGCTCGAGCATGGTAAACAAAACACTCAGTTGGGGGACCACTGAAACAGAATGACAGTCATAAGCCAATTGAATGAATGATAATTTTCCTCTTTTAGGTCATGGTAATTGGTAACACCAAGCAAATATGCAAGTGGTGTCATGCAACAGCAATCTCAAAAGTTTAAACTATTAGGTGAAAACATATGAATGGTTTTATATCATATTTCTAACATGCTCCCTCACACAAGAGCCCTTTCAGCCTTGAAGAATATTATGTGGTAATTTCTATAATGTGCACTGCAGATGAATGAGATAATGAAGTGAGCAGAGATAGAAATTCAAGAATTAAGTTCTTACTCATTTCTTGAAGCTTTTGTATCACGGGCAAACATTTTGTAGGATAACAATTTTCCTTCTAATTTTCGCAAAAGCCGGTTTACTTTGCTTGTGCTGAACATGTAGGATTTCTTTCCATTTTCTAACTCATCCTTGCTGGCAGAATCATGAATTTCGTTATATTTACAACTGTTGTAAAAGTGCCCATTGTCATTACTTTGGTCAGTATACCTTCCATTGGTGAGTGGAAAAATATAAAGGTAACGCCTCCATTTGGCAGAGAAATTAGGATGAAAGACACGTGACACCTACAGTAAGTCATACCTTATCAGATTAACTATACTGTGAAGTGTGAACAACAAAGAACTCAATTCTGCAAGCCATATTTTTTATTTCGTTTGCTTTTTTCTTTGGATTCAAGGCAATTGATATCTCTATTGAATATTAGCTTCACATTGCAGATTACTTAAGGATATTACCTCAGAAACTGATATGACCCTAAATTTTCCTGGTGTTGCATGATTGATAGCATCCTCAATATCTCTTGGTTTAACATCCTTCTTCCAAGTGTCTGTGCATAATGAACCCTAGATCAGGGGCAAAAAGGCTTAACCAAAACCAAAAAATGCTAAAAATGAACCCACTCACCCACCCGCCCTGCATGCCTCAATAATTGGGAAAAAATTATGTAACTTCTGAACATTTCCTTTCCTTTCATGGCATAACAATAATTTAATACATTGAAAAATAAATCCATGCATAATTAGAGCTATTTCCTCCAAGACTATAACTTGTGTTCGTGCAAGAATGTTTTAGTGTTCTTGATTCCATACATAAGAACATGGGAACAGTCTACTGAAGAAATGAAGATTTCTTTGCTTCTTTAACTAGTATTTAATATGTTATAAATAATTTCTATCAAAAGTTCTTACATGCTTAAATCAGAGTGTGTGACAATTCATATATACAAAGGCTTGGACATAGCAAAACCATTGCTATGAACAGCCGAACAGGGAAATGACTTACAGAAAGAACAGACTTGTTGAAGGCCTGTCACTCCTTTGTCTGTACGACCAGCAACAACAGCACAACCTTCAATAGGCAAACCATTGTCCTTGAGCAGTTGAGTTTTCTTTTCATCAACAAATTTACCAAGTGACCCTTCTACTATGCTGCATGAAGAAATGAGTACAAGAGCAATAAGCATAATGATCATCCAATAAAAAGATAATTCATGGTAACACACTTGTTCATTTTGACTACCGTACATATTAATATAGTTACAAAACAAAAGGCATGTGTGTTGAATCCAGAAGTGGGGCATAAAGCAGTGAAGGAAGAGACAAGAAAAAAAAGTGTTTAATTGTATCACAGTTTTCTCAAATATCAATATGCAATGTAAAGATTAAATACTAGGTCATGGATTTTTCATACACATAAAAATGAAGTACAAAAAGAGAAAGCTAATTGGTAAAGGCATGTTATGTGTGACCGAAACCACCATGTGCTCGTATTTTAATTCTCTGATAAGAAAAAAGCATCCCATCCAACAATTCGTAAGAGCCCTGGACAAATCAACGATGCTTCCTAAGACATGTCGTTTGAAATATGCACAAGACTGTAGAATTTGTAAGAAGAGCAACATGCCTTTGGACGGTGTTCAAGCCTGGCTGCTTTTGCCACCCATCAAACGAACCCCCGTGATACGAAAGAATGATTTTGAACGTTGTCCTTGCCCGCCTCCCACTGCGATCCTCAGTTGCAACACTTTCCAACTCACATGTATCAGAAAGTGCTGCAATTCCAGTATCATTATGATCAACAACAAGTGTCTGATTGAAAGTCGCGAATTAACATACAAAAATAGTGAAAGGCAGTACCCACACACCTAATCATGCATAATTTTCAAGTACAAAGTGATAGCAGCATGTAAGATAGCATTCCTTTTATATTGAAGCCATCGAATCGAAATGAGAAAATTAGGGCTCAAATGTTAAAAGCAGGAAAATTACAAAATTACCTGGGCTCCGAAGAGAAGTGGCAGAGACAAGTTGGCACGGACAATGTTCAAGTAGAAATCATCGACTCGTTGCCAAGGCCTTGCATACATAAATTGGAAGCTCTCTCTGTGAAATCCAAATAACATAACACCCATCGCAATCAAATCAATGTCAAATTAATATAAAATGTAAGCAAAAAGAAGAAAGTTAGTTACCTAGCGGTCCATCTTGCGTATTTGGAGGGATGAGTGTGTTGTAATGCACGTGAGTTTCAGTTTGAAGTTCGTTATTCATGGAAACGGAGGATTGAAAGAGTAAGCGATGTTGACGCTGAAGGTTTCTGGGGAAACAGAAGAATATGTGTTTACCAATGCCAACAGAGAAAGAACTCAGCATAAAGAGCATAAGCAATGGAAACCTGTGACGAATTCCAACCCTGAATCAATTTCGCTATTTTCTTCCACTTTGATTTTTGATAGACGGTGTTAATCTGAGATTTTACCATGTCTTTTTCGATCGGATAAGAAGTGAAACAAAGGAGGAAAATAATAGAAAAAATAAAATAAATAAACAAGAAGAATGAGAATAAAAAGAAATATTGAAGAAAAAAGTTGCTTAAAAAGGAAATAAGTAAAAAAATGTTTTCTTTTTATAGAGTAAAAAAATCATATTAAAAATCTTTTTAATTATTTAAAATTTATTTTCTAAAATCTAAATGATAAAACTGTTTACTGAAAATTGGAGACAAAAAAGTGCATTGTAATTATATACACTAACCGAAACAAACCCAATCACAGGCACGACTCAAGTCCTTGCCCCCGCATTTTTATTGTGTTAAAATTTATATATTATAACACATTTTCTCATTGTATATTGACATATATATTAATTTTAATTTAATAATTTATTTTATGTCTATCTATCTATGTATATTGGCATTCTTTAATTTTTAAATAAGATGTTAGGATTTTTTTTTATTGAGAATAATTTAAAATAAATATACATAGTCTTAATTGTTCACGTGAGATATCCTAAAAGAAATTTTCATATATTATGAAAAATGATTATGTTACTAATAAAAAATATAAGTATTATAATGCAGTAAACATATATGGTTATAAAATATACGAAAAAGGCTTCAACATCCTTTAAAAGTTTGACTCGTTATTTGTAATTAATCATTCAACTTATAGAAACACACAATAAAATATCTAGATTGGTTTAAATAATAATGCAATCATTATCATCATTTATTCTGTCTGATAAAAATATATTTGATACCTGAGATATACACTACAACATTTTTTGTCTACAGCTATGCTAATCTAGATATTTAACCAACTACAACAATAAATATTAGATATTTAATTTTTGCATTATGGTGCAAAGACTTGGGTGTTGGATCGTGTGATTCGTGTCACGATTGAGGAACTGCACCATTGCATTAGATTTAACATTCTTGATGGGTATTTATAGAAGTTTACAGAGCATCTATAATCTTAACATTACAAAAAGTTAAAACAAAAACACAGTGATTATACACACATAGCATCTTGAAATTTCTAGAAGGCTTTAGAAACAAAAAATTTGGAACAAAAAGAAAATGACGACAAATGTGTGTGAGAAAAGCTTGAAATGAAATGTCAAGATTTTCAAACCACTAAATTAAGGGAGCAACACCATCAAACCATGGAGTGGATACCACCTACAATAGATCAAATAAAAATTAACTATGATTCGTTGGTGGTAGCAAGAGTTGGGTTGTAATGTAGGATGCAACAAGTACAATGACTGTTACTGTCACAAAATTTTCAAATCAAATCATCTCTTCCCCCTCCTTCCTCTCCAACCAGTAATATTATTTGTGAGTATGCAACTATTCATATTTAATAGAAAAGGCTACTTTATAGAATAAATCATATATGTCCACCATACAATTGGAGCATAGCATAAATTAATTATTGAAAGGACCAAAAAAATAAAATCAAAATCAAAAGAAAAAAAAAGAAACATGTGCATTATACCTGAATTGAGTCAAATGAACCTTCTTCTAACATATCTTCTTAAAACATGTGCATCCTCTCTTTTGAACCATCAAGCACAATTATTCCTGAAGTGAAAAGTGTTTGTTTGAGCACTAAAATGTGAGAACATATCAAGTTAGTACAAAATGGGAGATAAATTTCCTGAATAATTTGTTTGGTTATTGAAGCGATAGGTGTTTCCTTGACAATGAATTGGGTATTTGATTGAAATTTGAGATTGAGAAAGATGTTTTAGTTTTCTCTTTTCTTTTTCATAAGCGAACCCAAGTGAATAAGTGCAACAAAGGATATTGAGATTTATTCTTGAATGCAATGTTCTCCCCTTATCCCTTTTTCTAAGTGTCTAACAATGCAAAGGATCTCAAGAAGTAGCCACCCACATTTCTTCATTTATTTTTCTTTGATTTTCTTTAAATTTTTATCTACATTTTTTACCTTCACACCCTCTCTTTCTCAAATTTACCTGCAACAAACATATGGATAAGGGGGTTACTCAATTTCAAAACTAATGTCAGTTATGTAATCCAAGAAGTCATGTTAGTTATCTAATCAAGAGATAAGTATGGTTACTCAATTCAAGAGATAATGTTAGTTACTTAATCAAGAGATAAAGAATGTTAAATCATCATCCTCTTTTCTAATTCAACTATTTATCTACACACATAAAAAATTATAAGTATGCAGATGCAAATATATAAGTGGAAGTAAAAGAAAAGATGATGAAATTTAAGTGACTAAAATTTAGTGAGAGCAATAGAAAAATAAGAGAAATCTAAAGAATAAAAATGGAGTATTATGGACAGCATCCCATGTGAATCAAATCCTGTAATTACCATTAATGAAAAAAATGTTAAAATGTTGTACTTAATAAATGTAAAATATAAATTGAAAAGAATAATGATAATCTAAAACTTTTGAACAAATTAAAGCAATGCAAAATTAGAAGGAAAAATTGATTAAGAAAAATGATAGTCCAATAGAATGTAGAATCATGAAATTAAATGTCAACTTTAAAACTGACCTTGAGAGCCTACTCATCCCTACCATTGTCCTTCTCGTTTGGATTTTCACCCGATTTGAAATTAGGTGGAATTAGGCCCGTGACACTTCAATTTGAAGCGTTACGAATGTGGGAAGTTAGTTACCATATCTTGAAGAAAGTGAGGAAAATTTAGTAGAGATTGCAAGATCATAAACGGAGAGTGTGCGGTGAGTCAATATGCGTGGTTACATGAAAAAAAAAAGGAAAAGGTTTAAATTGCACAAACAAAATGTTGGTAAGAGAAGAATAACATTTCAGAGTCCAAATAGTAGTGAGGTTTTTTTTGGGATAAATATGTATGTCTAAGATTCAATCCATCATGTTATTAATTTTAGTAAATAATTGTTCTTTATTTCATTATCATATTTATTGTTTTACTAAATTGTTAATTTGACAAGTCCTTAATTAAAATTAGAAGTATGTTATCATGATAAAGAGTATAATAACGATAAATAAATTTTTTATAATTTTAATTTAAATTGTTTTTGATAATAATCAGGATATATATATATATATATATATATATATATATAATGGTCTTTATTGGATAAAGATTAATAGGTATCTTTTACTAAATTGCATATATAGATGATGTATATATGGACGTCATAATTGAACTGACTTAGAATTCCTAATCGTTAATATTACCTTGATATGTCAATAAGAATTTCTAAAAAAAAAATATAATAGTTTCCTTTGACATGAGATTAACTAATTAACAAGTTATGTGTTATATTTTAATTTTGGAAAACTAATGCCTTGGAGCACTAGTTGAATCAATATTGAATATGATTAAATAATTGTAAATTAATGATTAATAAAAAAAGAATTCATGATAGAATTAAGACATTGACCAAAACAATTGAATGAAAGAAGAAAATAGTTTTTTTAAGTCATTAAATGTGTTAGCCTATAGAGTTTGACAATAATATTAAGAAGTGTTGCTAGACGCATACCTTGATTAGAAATTTAATTATGATTAATTTACTATCTGTTTAGTATTGAACTTATAAGATTACACACAAACGAGTGTTCCAATCGCAAAAGAAAATAATTTATTTGACAATTTAATCAGAGAATTTAATTTAACCAGATAAATATTTTAGTGAAATATTATTATATTATTTGCTAACACCAAGAATGTAATTAATATAAGAAGGATGTATTATTTTATAAATATGAGAGTTGTCCTTAAAATAAGAATAATAGTTTATTGTTACATATCAAGATAAGATGATGTGATTAATTATCGGGATGAGTTATGTAATTAACACTGAATTATCTGTCTTATATAAGGAACCTCTTAAAAAATAAAAGATATGAGATAACTTTTATTGGTATAAAGATATAGAGATATTAAATTATTTAAAATAAAATTTTTCTTTTTTTATTTGAAAAAGACTCAAATTCATATCTCCTTAACATAAGTATATAATTGAGACAAATTATACTTAACAAAAACTAAAAAAATTTAAGCCTAAAATGTGAAAAGTAAAAAAATAATTTATTCTTTAGTCTTCACACTATTAAAAAAAAAATGCGCATTCGGGCATACAAATCTACTTTTCTCTATTTATTATTGTTATTATTGTTGTATATTATATATTTTGAATACAAAATAATCCTAAAAACTATTAATTTTAATTGAAGCTTTAGATAAAATTAATGAAGACCATGTCAAAAATGGCAGAGAACCCATTCACCATTGCTATGATCATTGTAAAATTGTAACATTGAGAACCGACTATGTCCCCGCTGGGAGCGGAGAATGGGAATGAGACAAAAAATAACCCCATCAAGAAGCAGGGAAGGAAAACAGGATAAGATTCGGGACGGAAGGGTGGGAGTACTCCCTGCAGGTGCCATGCCTAGAGGGGGATGTTGTTGTCTCTCTCATTCCTCTAGTGCGTACATAGGGTCCTTTCTCTCTCTCTAATTTTAGCTCTTTTTCATCTGAAATGGGATGGAAGTCAAAGCTTTCATTGCATTTCATTCACCGGAAACAAATGGAAACTTTAGACAAAACATGCCACCCCAGGTAGGCGGAGAGGGAGTTTCATGAACAAGGTTGTTCCGCTGACGCTTGTCGTTCTCTCATGACCTACTTTGTAAACATAGAAAAGTGCTTTTCGTTTTTATTTGGAAGAAACAACCGAGTAAAAAAATAAAAGAAGAAGAAAGAAACATGTGGAAAGCTTAGATTAATTCATAAAAATCAAACGGCTATAACATTTTTAATTGCACTTACAGTTGCCTCAGAAACAAGAAATGATTCGTGCCCTTATCTAACTTCTGAACAATTTCTATATAATTATAGATCATAGATAACAAAATTTACATTTTTACTATACGAGTTTCATTAAAAATTTATTTAATAATTAAACGGCTATAACTTTTTTAATTGGACGTACAGTTCCCTCAAATACGGGAAAGGATTCGTGTCTCTCTAACTTCTGGACTGATTATATATAATTATAGATTATAGATTATAAATATCAGATTTACATTTTTACTATATGAATTTCATTAAAAATTAATTTAATAATTCCTACACTCACTTTATATATGATTTCTTGTATCTGAAAAACACGACGTTACTTTATTTTAGCACTATTTTAAAAAAATATGAAATTACTTTGACAAAATTCAAACTCAATCACACTATTTTATTTTGGTAACAAAATCTGCATTTATTATTTTATTTCCTAGAAAAGAAAAGGAAATTAGTTAATTAATTAATGATTAAAAACAGCGGTGGATGAGATGAGGATGTCATTCCCGTAGTTATTTTTGAAGACGAAGGTTGAATGTGAAAAAGCAAAGAAGCGTTAGCGAACTGAACAGTGTAAAATAAATTAAGAGGAACCCTCGATTTGTGCTTTTCAATTTTCTGCCCCTTCTCTTGCGTTGCGTTGATTTGATTAATACTATCAACTAAGCCCTTGTAAGTACACATTTCTTCCTCTAGGGTTTTATTTTTTTCGCGGCCTTTCTGTTAAATTTTTTACTTGAACTTATTTTCGCTGCTCATAAGTAAACGGATACTATGCATTCATTTAGAATACATGTATGCATGTTTTTTTGAAATTTATTTGTAATGATTCGTGTTATGTAGTTCTGTTTGCAATCTGGAGCTATGAGTTCGTCTTCGGCAGATGTTTTTCCAGCAATTCAGGTAATAATAATGCCTTTGTATGTCTTCAGTTGATGTTTCCCTCCCTTTTATTCGCTCATGAAATTTTCTCTATGTTGAGCCTAACACAATCTGGATTTTGTGAGAAAGCCTATGGTAGTGCTGTGCTACAAAGTTTATAACATTATGGATCCTCATTACTTTAAATATAGATTATTATATGTGTGCTACAAAGTTTATAGCATTAAGCCTATGGTTTGCCATTTGATATGAAGTTAATGGTAATTTTTTTTTTTTTTTGAATTCGATGAATGAAGTCAAAGAGATCTGGGATCAAAGTGTTAGGGTTTTTTCATTGTGTTTTCCCCCCTGTTTTTTCATTGGATGAAATATATATTGACAGGAAGTTATGCTGGAGTTCCGTGCTGGCAAAATGTTTCTTGAGGAAAAAAGGGTTGTTCCCGATACACGGAAAGGACTTGTTCGAATTGCTAGGGTATGGTTTACTTGCATATCTAATACTTTATTATTCATTGTGTTTTAAACCCACGACTGCAACTGGATTTTTAAAGTGTTTGCTTCTGTTTCAGGGTGAGGAGGGATTAGTACATTTTCAGTGGCTTGATCGCACACAAAATGTTGTTGAAGATGTATCCTTTGTTTTCCCTCCTCAATTTTGTACACTTGGTCATCATCATTTAAGTGGATGCACAATTAGGTTCCTTCCTTTTTGGTGCAAGTATTTTGTACTCTCTAGATTCTTTTGTTGTTATTCTCTTCAAGTGAATGTTTTCTGGTTTTGATTTGTGAGGCTGATTGAGTATTCTGATGAAATAGATATAAGAAAGTTCAGGGGTTGAATTTCTGACAGAAGAAACCTAAGGCTTTAAGAAACTGTTGGAGAAGATTGCTCTGACCTAGGTATTATAATAATAAGTAGAAAAAGTTTAATAAATTGCAGACACTGCTGCTAGAAGCAAATTCACCAAATGATGGTAGTAAGTGGTCCACAATTGTAACTAAGCCAATTTCATTTTGTGGAAACAGTGATGGATAACTGAAGTCAAGAGATTGAGCTGTGAACTTATAATCCTAGTTTTTTTTTTGGGTGAATATTTATCTGAGTTTGTTCTTAATGAAATAATCCAAAGTCTATTTTTTTGGTCTTAATCCTCCGGTTCATCAGGGGAAAGGGACCCCAACTTATCCGGAGTTTGGCCAAGAAGGTAAGTAATCCAAAGTTCATTTCATCCAGTGTAGGAGGTACGGGAGTTTTCATTTATTCTACATGTTTAATTCAAAGTGCAATTTGATTATTATTCTCAAATTTAATGTCTTCTGAGTTGTTCTTCCTGCTCCTTTCTGAGCATTATTCTGCTGATTATCTTTATTTTTATACCATATCACAATCATAATGATATTTGAAATGTTATGTTGCTTCCCGCTGGATTTATCTAGATTTTTCTTGACCCAAGCTAACACAGGATCAGATAATATTTCCCAATGAGGCTATTTTTGAGAAGGTTTCATTGCTTTTCTCTCAATCATTTTGGTTATACTATTTGTTTGATGATTCTTACAGCTCTAATTCTTGGTTGTGTAGGTTAATCAAACATCTGGAAGGGTTTACATACTGAAGTTTAATAGCGATGACAGGAAGTTCTTCTTCTGGATGCAGGTTGGTCTTATTACTCATTTCCTCTGATCTCCTAAGTGCTTACCTGTATGATTAGTTCTTACATTAATACATGATCCTTCATTGTGTCTAGGAATCAAATGCTGATGGTGATTCACAACTGTGTAGCTCAGTGAATGATTACATTAATAGACCATTAGGTAAGATGCTTCCTCTTGGTAGCTTAAGCCTTATTTCACTGGATAGTCCTGCTATTCTGCTTAAACGTCATTGTTAAATAGGTTTTTGTTCCTAATAAAAATGAAAGGAAAGTAGTCATGATAACATTTGTCTATGTCAAATTTTAAATAGTTCTAGAAAATATTAGAGTTTGCTTTCACTTTGTATTGATTTTTGGATCTGAGAAATTTAATACATTGGAAACCACTTCTTTTCAAGAAGTATACATATTTCTTTGTAATTCAACTCTATTATTGACAAAAGTTTTCAGAATACATGAAAACCATTGAATGTGTTTCAAATGACTCTTAGTTTTTATCACGGTTATAGGTACAGGTGCTTGTACCTGTACAGGTATGGGTATGGGATACAACAAAATTTCTACATACTTGGGGATCATTACCGCAGGGTGTTTTATAAAAAATATAAAAACATGTATAAAAGGATTAAATTATTAATTAAGTCAGCAAAATTATCTAAGGGTATGTACCCAGTATGGCTACAACTAATATTTAGAAGTATCCATGTGTCACAGACACTTCAATAGATTGATGTTTCTGTTTAGTATTCTGTTATTGTTTTATGGGAATATATAACACTAAAGCATTTTACAGTTGTTTATTGTTTGGGTTGTTTGATCCTTTTGATTAAGGTGACTCATATTTTCTCGTTATTGGAGCTATTATTACAAGACCAAGTAGTCTGAGTTGGCTCCATATTATCTTACATGTAGTCATATACATAGTTGGGTGAATCTTAAATTTCATCCGTCCACTGGATAATAGGTGAACCCAAATATTATGGTTATTAATTATATATGTAGAGGGTGCCCTCTAGCTATTGAACACTACTGAAATTTTTTTAAGTTGGCACCCTTTTATTTGGTTTTGATTCCTAGATGTGGTTGAGTTCTACAGTCGTTTCAGAGTGACATGGGCAAATAGCCAAATTTATAACATACTTCAAACTTTTATCTCTTGAAATAAAAGACAACTATATACTGATTAACAGAGTTGCTTGGTGAAGAGGAGCCTGATGGATCCCTTCCACTTCAAATTTCTGAAGATATGACAGAGGATGACATCTCGTCCAGGTACTGATGTATTTTGGATATTCAAATGTTTGCCGATGCTATGACTTGCAAAATTAATGAGTTTTGTTTCTTTGTTTTTTGTAATCTTGTAATTGATGAAAGGTAATTTGCACTTCTTGTAGATGAAATTCTGGTAAAGTTTCAATCAAAGTGGAAAATAATGCATGTTCATGCATTTTCTGTGTTTATTCAATCTTTCAGATCTTCTCACTCTGTACTGTCTATCTTATTTACTTCCCATTTTTTACCCA
This sequence comes from Glycine soja, assembly GCF_004193775.1. Taxonomy (NCBI): domain Eukaryota; kingdom Viridiplantae; phylum Streptophyta; class Magnoliopsida; order Fabales; family Fabaceae; genus Glycine; species Glycine soja. The sequence goes on along the minus strand of NC_041006.1, from coordinate 41,955,402 downwards.
TTTGCTAGATACCTCCATTCTGTTAGAGATTGTGCACTGGCCAAATCTGATATGGGTGGTTTTGCCTGTAGAATTCAGTGCGTATCCTCTTCTTTTTAGAAGGATTTATATCCTTTTTGTGCTAGACCGATTGATTCAAAACAGAGCTACCCAATCATGGCTATGAATTTTGTACCCTTGCCTTTTGCAAGTTCAATGAATTAGTTGAAAAGAGAATCATCATTACTCTGGATCTTAGAACCAACATCAAGTAGATTGGGTGTGCATGTAATATATGCTGTAGCAAATGGTTCTTTAGTGAAGAGAAAGAAAGTATAGGCCTGAAAAGGTCATGTCTTAAACTACTAAACTTTTCATTAGCAAATTGTCTCATCTCAGCCAGCCAATGTTTTAAGTACTAAATGACACATGGCTTCATATTCATCTCACTGCTAAATATCTTCAATTTTTCTTTTCTAAACATGAAATGATGTTATTTAAGGTTGTAGTGAGTTGCGACCGATCTTCCTTTGAGATTTGGTTCCTCTAAAATGAAGGTTGCATTTTATATAGGGTAAAATGTAGAGTTATGACCATTAATTGGAAAATAAATAGTTGGGATTGTGATTAAATACAAACATATGTATAACAAACTATGAAGTTGTTAAAATCTCAATTCTTTATATTTTATTTGGTGTGTTCATGCATCTAGGGAGGTGGGTTTGTTATCAAAGGACCCTTCTTATTGCTTTCTCTTATCTATGGCCAACTGGACACTAAATGTATTGAATTTTGTTGTTAAAAAGAGCTGCAAACTTAGGTATCCCAAACTTGGGTGTGGAAGCAACTAGTGATGTAACATCTTCTGGTCCGGTTAAATTGGAAGATCTCCAAAGAATATTGAGTAACATTGGACCTGCAGGTAATAAGTTCAATTGAAAGAGATAATCTTTTATGTACTTTTTAATTGTTGAGATGTAACCTGTTATTTTTCTGATGATGTTTGCAGATAGTATTGTTGATCCTGATGGAGGTAATCATTTGATACTATATTCCATTCCTGATTATCTATGAACACAATAATAAAGATGTGTGTCAACAGATAATATTGCATGCTATTACATTCAAAGTTCAAACTAGAGACTGTATAGGCCATACTGAAGTACATTTTTCACAATGACGATGACGGGGAAATACATGTCAATTAACCAGGATATGAAATTTTATCTGCTTAGTGATGAGTAATAATGTTTGGTTCACCACTGGAGTGATAGTTTTTTTGGGGTGCAGGGGGAGTCATTGTCTAATATGTGGGTGCATTATTATAATATCCAAGCATGTTTATTGCTAGTTTCATTGCTGGTATCATGCTTTTTGATTTTCATTGTATTCTTTGAAAACTTAAGCCATCCACATACAAAACTGTCTCATGATGAGGTGGAATAAGTTAGATTTTTTTTCATCTTATTTTGGGGCAACATGTTCATAAAATATAAATCTACATTGACAATTTTCTTGTATTTTTTTATTAGGCTTGGGACTCGGAGATATATTGAAGCCTGATCTAATAATGCCATTGATGGACATGTTACCTTTGGAGCAGCGTTTAGCTCCCTACTTACCTGAGGTATATGTCAATGTGGAGATTAAGTTTTAGTATTCTTTCATTTACAGATTCATGCAATATTCTTTGATGTAGGGTAAATGGTCTCCAGAAGAGATATTGGAGTTGTTGCAGAGCCCACCTTTCCGTCAGCAAGTAGATTCGTTTACTTATGTGAGAATGCAGTGCCTCACTACTCTTATTTAACATTTCTTTTCAAAATATACTTAATAAAGGTTTTTATGTATTTATTTATTGCTATAGGTACTTCGAACGGGACAGATAGACTTGTCTCAATTTGGAATTGATCCAAGTAAATGTGAGTAGTACTTTCTTAGTCTTTAGTCTACCCCAAGTATTATTGAGTTCTATACTAGTGTTTTTAATGCCCACAGTAGTTGTTTCTTCTCTCATCTAGCTTGTTGTATGACATCTAGCTTGTTGTATAATGGATGCTGATGTTTTTTTCCCTTTATTCCCTTTTTCTATTTGGTTTGTTAGGGGTTTCAGTACAAAAAAATTTCGCAAGTTTGGAGTGGGTGGTATAGTGGGAAAAGGGAATTATCCTTTTAGGGTTTAAACGTCTGATGCATGGTAGTCTCATATGAAATTGGTATTTTTACTATTTCATGTGTTTCTGGAAAGGACACAAAATGACAAAAAATGTTAGAAACTATTATCAGATTATTGGTTTGATGATTTAATATTGACTTTTTTTTTCTTTCTTGGCAGACAAGTTCACAGTTTTGTCTTTTCTTGAGGCTCTTGAGGATTCTGTTTCCAAGTCGGTTGAGTCTGAAGAGGCTAGGCAAGATGATCAGGATTTGAGATCTCAATCTTGTAACCGTCATGACCCAATGGATGAATCTCAGTAGCGTGGTTCGTTCAGCATTGTTCTTTTTTCTATAGATACAAGAAACATCTCATGTTTTTATTTTTATTTTTATTTTATCCGACACATTTTCTGCTTGAAAAAGGAAATTTAAAATGCAGTGAGAAAAAAGTACAAATATTATTTGAGATCTTTTAAGGTTATACGTTGAATTATTGATCAATAAAGGCCAAGCCATTTGTTTCCCTTTCCTTCAAAATGTTTATAATTTATAATCTCTATAATAACCAATGCTTCTCATTAGGTTATTGCTCAAAGTGCATTGAGTCACATAATGAGTTTCGATTGATGATGCATTTTGGTGCATAAACTTGGAAAAATGTTTTCGTTATATCTGAATTGCGTATAAGCAACTTGGTGCCTGTATTTAACTATTTTGTTTTTGTTTTTGTTTTCGTTGGAATCGAATATAATTCGATTTTGGAAAAGTTAACAGAGAAGTGTTGAAACGCGGTTGTCATTAAAAAAAATGTGGAAATTGAAATGGTCTAATTTTGAGCACTTGGGATTGGTCTCTGCATTTGAAAAATTTGCAGAAAACCAAGATGAATGCAAATCAGTCACTCCATACAACCATTATTTCGCGATCAGTATACTTGAAAGCGTTGAGCAAGGTTGCCGAAGCCCGAGAAGTAGGTTACAGATGATCACATTCATCAATGACTTTTAAATGACCTATAAGTATAACGTTTAATTAAACTTTTAAAACAATTAAGTATAAACTAACTTAAACTAAAATGTTATATGTGAGTTCGTTAACAATTCGTGTAATCTATTAACATCCTCACTATTGATTAGACGCACAAGATGCTTAATTGAATGCATACCGAATGCAGAAAGTAGTTTAAAGAATGTTTTACAATAACTCTGTTGAATACTCCAATAAACAGCAACTCAAAATTGGAATAAAAAACAACAGAGAATGCTTAAGCCACATAATTGCCTTCGCCAATTCTGCTCAAAGCAAACACACATCTGGAAACACCGACCGGATCCACCTGTTAACATTTTGTACAAATTTTAATTGCCATCCACATTGGTGAAACTTCAACTTCTGGAAGAAGACTTATCTCGGGCACAAACATAGGTGAAGGAACTACATAAATTAGAGTCTTTTGAAGGCTGGCTTCAGCTTTTTTCTTTTCTCACCAACCTTTGCTCCTGTAAACCTCGTCGTCATTTGTAGTTTGGTTTTAGCCCTAAGTTGGAGTGCCATTGCTGCCCTTAGGAACCTCATAAAGGGTTATACTGGTATCGCCAGTTTGAAGCATTTGATCTTCCTCATTTTCCCCCTTTGACTGAAAGTTTTCGAGAATTTCAACAACCTGGCTCATTAGTGGTCTACCTTTCGGGTTTTGGCTAAGACACTGGTATGCTAAATGGGCCACCTTCAATGCCGTTTTACTTGAATATTGCCCCTCTAGTTTTGGGTCTAGAATTTTCAAAAGCTTTTTGTTATGATTCAGTAGTGGACGGGCCCACTCAACCAAGTTGTGCTCTCGGCTGGGCCTGCTCTTGTCTAATGCTCTTCTACCAATAAGCATTTCAAGCAGCACCACCCCAAAACCATACACATCACTTCTAGCTGTCAAATGCCCTGATCATAATGACAATCCGGTTAGTTAACAGATGTAATCACTCATACGTAACTGTTAACATAGTGGCTTGATCATCAGTTTAAGATTGAAAGGACTATCAACAAGAATAAATGTAGGTTTCCTACACCATAAATAGTTAATATATACCAAAAGTTAGAAATAAAAAAGGACAGTCAAGTGCACAGGGCTTACACTTGTTAGGTTCACAAGGCAGCAACCTTGTTGCCAAGGGTCACCCCCTCACACTCTGAATGAACGAAATAAAGCACTAAATATGTTTTTAGTTCTTACATACAAATAAGATAAAATTGTTTCTAGTCCCTCAAAAATCAATCTGTCTACTTTTTGGTCCCTTATTTATAAAAATGTCATGTGATTCTTGTCTTTCATAAATAATTGTCTACTTTTGGTTTCTCATGTATGGAAAAATAGGGATAACAAATGACACATTTCCATGAGGGACCAAAAGGAAACAATTTATTTATTAAAGACTAAAAAATATATTTAATCCTAATATTTATTACGTCTCCGAGTACTTGGTGGAATGCTACTTCCACCTTTTCACTTATCATTAAAATGCTTATCTAGATAAAGAAAAATGGAATCCAAAAGCAGAACTTATGATATATTATGACCTCAAAGAAAAAAAGTTCACATATCACACATAAATATCATACCAATTCTAAATTTCTAATTTGTCATTAAACTCCAACCACGGACAGAAATCTAGAATATAGGAATTGACATACTTGTTTCTAATATGTCGAATATGTTAATGCAATACATGCAGGCTTTCATTTCCAACAACATGCAGAAAACGGCTCAGCATGTCTAATAACAGTTGTTTATGTCAATTCACAATTGTGTAAATTACATAAAAAAAAAAGAGAATTGCACTTTTTTTATCATTTATGATAAATCCATATTTCTGAGAAATTAGAAAAATGAAAGGAAAAAAATCAGCATCAATAGCTTTGAGTAACTCACCAGTCATGACATACTCAGGAGCAGCATATCCATATGTGCCCATTACTCGTGTTGAAACATGGGTTTGGTCCCCCATCGGACCATCCTTTGCAAGGCCAAAGTCTGAAAGCTTCGCGTTGAAATCCTGCTGGTTTATATACCTTTATTATATAGCAGAAATCTAGGTTTATATACCTTAATTAAATTCACTTGTTTTATAGAGGCACACAAGTACACATTTTTATAAAATCAAGGCCTGTTTTTCTACTTTACTCTTTTCAAATTTTCTTTTTAGAAAAGGAAAATACTTTGTCGGAAGATTTCCAATGAGATTATGACAGTCTTTATCAAATCAGCAAAATAATAAATTTTGCTAGAAAAGGAAAATAGAGAAATAAGCAGCTGAGGATAAGAATCCTCCAAAAAGAATCAAGAAAATACAAACCACGCATTGAAACAAAGACATATCAACTAAGCAACGGTCATCCATCTCTCTGCATTATGGCTATTGAAACTTGAAACCCCTCTAAAGAAACCATTAACTGAGCACCATAAAGATGTTAAAATAAAATTTTATACCAGGTCTTTTTAAAATTCTTGGTAGTAAGTCAGGTTGAATAGTTAGGAAAGATATTTATGGAAGATCAAAGCAGTTTCTTTTTCCTTTCAAATTTTGCAGAAGCAAAAAATAACTACTAATGTTTAAACAAAAGAAGCTCGCTTTGAGAAAGCTACAAATCTGTCTCTAGTAAAAAGCTGATAACAAAAACTTAGTTTTCCAGAATACGATAGAAGACAACAAACCGCATCTAGCAAGATATTTGAAGTCTTGAAATCACGATATATAATAGGCCTTTCTGCACCATGAAGAAAAGCGAGTCCCCTTGCAGCATGTAAAGCAATCTTCATTCTTTTTGACCAAGTCAATGTTGAGCCCACTCCTAGCATCAATAAACAATGTGATGGTTAGGATGGTAAAGTAGAGACAATTTCCTTACCAGTTTTTTTCTTTTTAGTTTTTAGATACATTGGCCTATGCAATGCACTTAAGGAATTAAATGGTAAGAATAAAGAGTTTATTCAAGGTTTCCATGTCAAAAGGAAGCTTTGACGAAAGATGGGACACTCATTACATGAATTGATGACATGACTGGGAGCTTTATTTGATTAGATTTAATTACTCATTTATCCTTTTTAATTCTTATAGTTAATAAGTAGATTTTTTAGTCCTAAAATTTACATTTTAATTTTCAAGAGCTTCTTGCCATTAAATTTTTTTAACTAACGAACTTAAAAAAATTTAACGACATGAACCTTTTAAAAATTAAAATATATACTTGAAAAACTAAAAAATTCACTTAATAAATTTCAGGATTAAAATATCCATTTATTAACTATAAGAACTAAAAGAAATAAATTTAAAAATTATAAAGGACTAAATGAATAATTAAACCATTTAATTACTAGCAAGTTAAATTTAAAAAAGAACATTTACAAATGGATAAGTTTTTTCAACATTTTGTTTGGTCATATAACTAACCCATCATGCTAAAAGCCATATAGAAGACATATGCAAAAGGCCAAATACTCCAGTATCATGCACAAGGTTAAAGGATAATATACTAAAGGCGTTAACAAATTTGGGACCTTCGGTGCCCCCAAGCAAACTACATTTGAGAAACAGCCACCTACATAAAAGGGAGAGATGGGCAGAGAGGGAGGACAGGAAGGTGGAGTACACTGTACACCATTTTGAAGCTCAAAGAAGGCTTCCTGCCTCCAATCCAGAAGTTGAGCTAGTCTTTCAGATAAATAGATAAATATGTAGGCCTTAGTAAATAACATGATAAGGTACAAACCCAATTACATATAACATTGGTTATGAGAATAATCTGATTCCTGTACATATAACCTTGGTCCAATTTAAAAATTCAAAATTAGATACATTTGCAAATTTCATGCAAAGCTTACTGCGAAAAAGATGTTTCTCCAAGCTCCCACTTGCCATGTATTCATAGACCAATAACCGGTGGTCGTCCTCACAGCAATATCCAATGAGCTTCACCAGATTTGGGTGACTGAATTGACCTAAATAGTTAACTTCCGCCTGCAAAGGAAACAAAACCATGCAGCTAAGTTCGGTCCTGTCTACTTTTCACTTGCATAAACTCCTTTCCACTCTAACTGTCTATTCTCATTGTTCAAACACCAAATCAAATTCAACAAATAGAATGCTCAACAACAAATGATCCATTATTTCCTCTTCTCAACTCCTGACTGTATATCTGTACACCATTTGTTTTCGTACATTAACGGGAAACCAAACAATCATACAATACCTACCTTACATAATATGTTGGGAATATTTAGCTACCATGTTCTCAGAAACAATTTAGATAGAATAATGATAAATCATAAATGTACCGCTGAGATTCTCTACCCAGTTTCTACCCATCACACTAGGTTAACCCATGCTAATATGGTTAAACAGTGGTTAATAAAAAATAGAAGTAATTGTATACAATTATCAATTTGTACTTGCGGCACAAATGGTTAAAATGTCTTAAGATTATAGAAATGTCTAATGGTGATTAACTTTATCTCACAGGAAGTTAAGAGTAAATGAACGTGTCTATATAATTATCACTGTGTACTTGCATCACTAATGGTTAAATATGTCTTACAAGTGTTTAATAGTTTCATGAGATTATTAAGATGTACTTATAACGGTGAATTAACTTTACCTAACAAGTGGTTAATAATAAATGAATGTGCGCACACAATTATCGATATGTACTTATGGCATTAGTAAAGTCAAGGCAAATGCTAACCAGTAAAGGGACTGGTTAAGTAACTTAAAAGTATAAATGATTTTATTGGGTGGCGAAAAATTACACTCTTCATTGTTTGTTTTTTTATTTTTACTTTTGTATGATTTTCACAATAAATAATTTCTTTTTTTTTAATTCTTTAACTAATATTTTATAATTAAATATACATCAGAGGTGATTAATATGTCACGACCTCATTAGTTAAAATGTCCAATGGCAGTTAACTGTGCATTAAAATGAGTTGGATGTTACAAGAGAAGTAGGGAAAAGTGAGTTACGTACGAGCCATTCCCTATCGCCTTGAAATCCTTCGCGATTAAGTTCCTTAATGGCGACTTCAGTGGACTTGTAACCCGACCTCACGCTATGGTCTATGACGCCTTTATATACAACTCCGAAGCCTCCTTCTCCCAAGATGAAATCGGGCCGAAAGTGCTTCGTCGCGAGCCTAAGCTCCTCGTAGGTAAAAATATCCACATTGCTGTATCCAGCACCTTCGCGGAGATCTTTGATGTTCATGGAAGCCAATGGAGCGCCAGATTCATGACCTACTGATCAAATTTTCATACGACGACTAACGTTAATCGATGAATGCAAAGAAAACGGTTCGGATCGAATCGGAAATTGAAGTTACCTGCAGGTTTAGGCTTCGCGTTGGAATCGGAGATGGAAAGGTGGTTTTGGTCTTCAATGCTAAAGCAAATCCCCATGAATCTGGATCTAAATCGAAACCGCGTTCACATTCGCATTCGCATACAGTTACATTATGTGGCGGTGGATTTGAGATGGTTCGTCGGAAAATGGAACCAACTCCCCAGGAATTGGAATTGCAAGTTGAATTTGAAGAAAGAAAGAGAGAGATAAAGGTTTGACTGAAACGAGTGAATAATGATTCAAAGTTCAATGGCGTTGGGTTCACCGATGGGCGTAGAAAGCGCCAAACTAAGGGCTCTAATCTTCTTTCGTTTTGGTCCCTTCTCTGTTGCACAAAATACCCCCAAACTCTACACTATTTTCATCCTTGCCATTTCCGTCACGCATGCTAGCATCAGTTTTTTTTTTTTTTAATGATCAATTTTGTCCCTCCACTCTATAAATATAATTTCATTCTTGTACCGTAAAAATAATTAATTTAGTTCACAATTCCATAATTATACCGAGAATTTAGTTATACTATTAATTTTTCTATATTTTTGTTAATATTTAGTGTGAATGTAGGATGTCCTCGATGACATAATAAATCTACGTGTGTAAGAAATGTTCTTCGTCAACTAACGATAAGGTAAAAAAAACATATACTTCATTTGACAATTTGATCTAGACATACTTGATCTAGTACATGGCTTTAACTTTCATTACGTGAATTTGTCATGTTGTCTTTCACGTGCTATGTCATCGAACACATTAATGGAAACAAAGTAAACTTGATGGTATGGTTAAATTGTTAGTACATTAGCAAAATTGTGAACTACATTAATCATTTTCATAATATAATGACTAAATTGATCGTGAGGGTAAAGTCTTGGGATGAAATTGATCATTTATTCTTTTTTTCAAGCAAATGTTGATCGAATCGATAATAAATAAACTCATGTTGTATAAGGACACGAGTTTAATTCCATTGTCAATGAGTGTGTAACTCATCTAAACTTTTGATGCAACAAAAACAAAATTTATTTTTTGTTTGGTTAAATTAATGCGTAAATTTGACAACTTTAAATTAATTTTTTGAATTATTTTTTTTAATCTTATCTTATTTTTAATTGAATCTTTTCATCTATCCATCATTATGGAAAATTAACTTCAGAGACCTCAAATCATACCCAATATTGCCACATATGTCAATCTACGTTAAGTATTCTCACATTTTCAAATCAATTTTCTCACTTCTCCAAATTAATATTCTCTTATTTATAGGGTCCATATTTTCAATTATCATATCTGGATGTCCATTTAACTCAACTATTATTTTACAAGTCTTTAAAAACTTCACCTTGCAACAACTTTGTTGCAAACTCAAACAACTAATTTAGATGGTTAATTTTTTCTAACAATGCTTAGATGAAAGAATTCAATTAAAAATAAATATGAATCCAATGACCAAATAAAAAACAATTCAAAGACCAAATTAAAAATTATCAAACGATTCAAACACGTATAATTTCAAAAATCATTGCTTAAAATTAATATTTTTCCATTATACAAAAAATATGATTGAATGAAAATATAATAAGTTTTACATGTATTTTAATTTTTCATTGATTAAATTATTTTTTAAAATCTTACATATAATTTTTTTAATTTGATTAATTTTTTGTTAACAAATTTAATTAATATTTTTTTCCATCTACTTATACGTGTAAATACCATACAATGTCTGGGGTACCTATAGATTAACCGTGAACGGAATATGTTTTTTTTCGTAAATACATATTTTCTCTTTTACTTTTTCTCAATTTATACTACTTTGCAATTTAATACCCAATATACACGGGACTTTTTCTCTCTTTTTTATTTTTTTTAATTTAAAATATTATAAAATATAAATATTATATTATACAATTTTTTTAATTGGTTTTAAAATTACTTATTTATTAAATTAAATTTTATAATTTTGTTTTTTAATTTTTTAAAAGAAAATGATATTATTAAATATAATTATTTTTGTTTTATTATTTAATTTACTTAACATATTTTTTAGGTGAATATTTTTATTTAAAATCTGAATTTTCTAATATAATTATTTTTAATATAATTATATTACTAAATATAATTAGTTTGTTTATGTGATTAGATTTAATTAAAAATAAGAAGACTTTTTATTTAACAACTCATTTATAGAAAAATTTAAGATGAAGATATATTAGGACAATTGTTTCTGTAATGATCATGTTATCGGCAAATTTCACATTTTTTTTCTACTTTTTCGTTCATTTATTTTTCGTCCATCTCATTAGGAATGCTAGTTGAAATAGGACGACGCTTTGTCATCCTCTTTCTCTTTGGATCATGACCCCACCCCACTTATTTCGTTCATATTCTTGCCAACATTCGGGTGACAACAAAAAATAATTGCTAATTAAATATCTTTAAAGATATTTTTAATATATTTTTATTATTAAAAATAGCTTATATTCAACCGTTATCGTATCTTTTACATATTTTAATATTTTCTTTTCATATCTGCAAGACATAAGTAATAAAAAAAATCAATTCTTATCAATTAAGCAAAAAATAACGGTTAAATAAATATTTTTAAAGATATTTTTATTTAAAGATATTTTCAATAAATATTTATAAAGATATTTTCAATATAGCAGTTATTATTCTTTGAAATTTTATATTTATGGTATAAGATAGATGTATCAATTATTTTTTATTGTATTTTTTAGTTTATTTTAATACTACTAACTAATTTTCTTATTTTTTAATTAACAAACATAACAAAAAGATATCAACAACACATAAATTTAACTATAAAAGTACATACAAAATAACTAAAAATATATATTCTAATTTTATCCAATTTTTTTATTTTTCTTTATTTGTATACTTTTTCTTTAAAAAAATAAAAAAAATATAAAATTTAATTTAATAAATAAGTAATTTTAAAACCAATTAAAAAAAATTATATAATATAATATTTATATTTTATAATATTTTAAATTAAAAAAATAAAAAGGAAAGAGAAAGTCCCAAGTAATATATATTGGGAATTAAATTGTAAAATAATGTAAATTAGAAAAAAATAAAAAAAGAGAAAGTATATTTAGGGGAAAAAAACCCATTAATTCACCTACATGACCAAATCTATATTAACAGAATTTAACATATTTAGAAGACAAGTTTTGAACTTATTTTAAAATAAAATCTTGAGCAACACATCTTTTCAAAATTATGCATACACGGACAGATATGATTTAAATAATCTATTTATTAAAACTATAATATATATATATATATTTAATGAAGTGAATAAACTCTTACAAAACTTATTTTACTTAAAATAAAGAATAATTATTTTCCAGACTAATAAATTTACTAGATGAGATATGATAAATACAAGTTTTATTAATAAATAGCAATATAAATCACCGAAAATAAATCAAATTAAAAGTGACAACATTTTTATTGTATCAAATAGTAAGATATGATTATTTCTCGTAAAAAGATAAATAAATATATAAATAATATAATTATAAGATATAAATTAAATTTTTTTTTCATAACTGATATTGTTCAATTGTAAATAATATATATATATATATATATATATATATATATATATTTATTTAAAAAATAAATACAAAAAAATTACATCATTGAATCAACGGATCGTCGGGTAAAGGTAGGGTCAAATCAGATCATATGCGCATTCAATCCAAATGCTTGGTGGTTTGGACTGATTGAATGTTCTGGTTCTTGAACCAATGAGTTGATCCAACATCTGAGTTGAATCTGATAATTATTATCTCCTATGTCTACCTAACATTCAAAAGGATAAAACACGATTAAAGTTGTTGCCATTGGCGTTTCCACGGAAGCTCTTAGCGTCGTATTGAGCATTAATAACCAGCTAATATTAATTCAATATACTGAAATTTACTTAATGAATTAATTTTTTAATAAATATTTTAATTTGTATAGATTAGAAGAAAAGAAGATAATTTTATTCAAATAAGATAAAATTAATATATCAGTATGAACAATAAAAATTTTCTTCTAATTATTTACCTACTATATACGTAATATTTAAGAAGTAAAAAAATATTAAAGTGAACAATTTTGAAAGTGAAATCTAGGTTTGCATTCTTCATAATTACTATTGACAATTTCCAAAGTTTGAAAATAATTTTTTTTTCTATTTATTTTACAAAACTTCAATCTTAGTAATTTCTCTTCAAATTTCTTTAGTTCTCTCATTTTTTTTGTCTTATCCTAATTTTTTTTTTTGTGTACAACTTTGACTATAATAACAATTAACTTGAGTTTTCATACATCTTTTTATGTCATGAAGACCGGATATGAAAAAAAGTTTTCATGCATTTACTCCAATCCTCCAACCCTAGTGGGTTCTCTTATATATTCTTATTATGATCATACATTAAGATTTGGATAAATAGTGATTTTTTTTTCTAAATATGTAATTTCCTGAAAAATGCGTATTTGAAAGATAAAAATATAAAATTTAGTCATCGAAAGTGTTAAAAGTGCGTCAAATATATTTGACTGTTAACTTCCATATGTCACCGTTAATAAAATAGCTTACATGGCACAGAGGGACGAATTTGTCACTGAAATGTTTGTTAATGTGATCATGTTGACTGGATTGGACGAAAGTATTAATAAAATATTATTTTTGAACGTAAATGTCAGTAATTTTTTGTTGGATGAAAATGTCAATATTTTTTTATTAGAGAAAAATGTCAGTAATTTTTTTGAACCTAAATGCCAGTACATTCCATTGGACCAAAATGCCAATAAATTATCATTATTGGATGAAAATGTTAGTAATTTTTTATTGGACTAATTTGTTAAACCTGAAATTTCGTTTAATTTAAAGGTAAAATATAATTTTAGAGTAAATTTTTGTCATTTTTTATCGTTACAAGCATAACATTACAATAACCACTTAAAAAATATATATTGACAAACATAATTTAAAATAAACATAATAATAACGATAATATTGATTTTCAGCCATAATTTATCTGTCACAATAGAAATTATACAAAATAAACATTATAATAGTCTACCAAAATAAACATTATAACAGTGTATCAATCATTATAATTTTTTTTTCAAATTATAATAATTACTCACAATCTACTATAAATAAAAGATAAATATATGACATATTTCACTTTTTCGAATCTTGACTATTTTATTAACGATGAATTGATGATGGTTGAAAGTTAATGACCAAGATATATTTGTCACACTTTTTACACTTTTGGAAACTAAATTTTATATTTTTTTTTTCAGAAACACATTTATCAGCGAATTATACATTCAGGAGACAAAAATGACTATTTATCCATTCCTATTTCCAAAGAGTGGGAAGAAAAAAAGTTAAGAAAATATTATATGACACATATGTTCCTATATTGATAATTAGAAATGATCACGTTGATAATCATCTCAATAAAAATTCGTCCATCAATATCATGTTGGCTATTTTATTAACGATGACAGACAAAAGTTAACGATCGAATATATTTGTCACATTTTTTACACTTTTGAGGACTAAATTTTATAATTTCATGTCTCAAGAACGTATTTATCAATAAATTACACATTTAAAAATAAAAAGTTTTTTTTAATACTTTCGCTTAAAGTCTCAGTTTTACGGAGAGCCTTACTTGATAAACTAGTCCTTACTCTTGCAAATTGGGAAAACTTGAATCAAACCTAAACCTACTTAAAACTTTATTTTCTTAATTATCATTTAGACATATATATGTCCATAGAATCAGATTTAATTTCCATACCTATTCCTCCCTTTTAACTTTTAAGGCTAGGTTTACTTTTATAAAAGATAAACTTTTTTTTGTTTTTTTCTGTTAAAGAAACAAACCGACAAGACAAACACTACAGTGAAAGTGGAAACCCCAAGTGTAATTACGAAGTTGATACAATATAGAAAGGTAAAATGCAAATTATCTCATCAACCCAGTAATTGATGCTTTATACAAAACAATGTTCACTTGCGATGCATTGAATAATTAGGACAGGTAACAAAAATCATGTTTTGTAAAGTAATCATTCAATTCGAGAAAGATGCGTGCCAATCACATGCGACCATACAATCTTTCTGCAAGTCACATTTGTAAATTTGGTCTACACAAAAACATTTGGAAAAGAAGTTGTGTGGCTATTTTATTTATAATAAGTCCCTTGAATACAAGAAAGGATCGATCGATACAACATAAACTGTAAATGAATAAATATAAGCGAGAGAAAACATTTGGGCAATATATGTATTGTATGTATGTATATAATAGATTGATAGCACACATGACTTGTATAAGTGTGCTGATTCAAATAAAACATGTTTTCAGGGTTTGTGAGGATGAAGACGAATTGGGAGGTTCTTTGCAGGTACGGGCAAGGGATCAACGATAATCTTCTCATCTGGAATCAATTTTTCCCACTTAAACCTCTTCACTAGGTTGTGCATGAAAACCAATATTTCCAATCGAGCATACTCTTTTCCGGGGCACATCCTTGGTCCTCCACCAAATGGTACAAAAGTAAAAGGAGCTGGCCCTTGTCCTTCGAATCTAGTTGGATCGAATTTCTCTGGCTCTGGAAAGTATTCCGGATTTTTATGTGTTGAATTTGCACTCCAATACAACTACACACATAGCAAAAGAACCAAATTAAGTGACATCAAAATAAATAGCAGAACATATGTTGGATATCATTTTCATCTAATTCTATAATAAGGATTGTTGGATGTCATATAAAACTCATCTTCATCAATTTCCTTACCTTCCATCCCTTTGGAATTGAGAAGCCATTGAAAATAAAGTCATTGATAGCTTCCCTAAAACCTCCTTGAAGTGGAGGAGCGATTCTCATTACTTCACAAGCTACATTCCAAGAATACTTCATCCTGTTGATATCATCCCAATTCAATAACTCTCCGGGCAATTTCGATTTTGCGATTTCCATTTGTTCTAAACACATTACACAAAAACGAAGCACGAATAAGTATATATCATCGAGAATCACGGCATATATATTAAAATATTTATTTTATTTTATAAACAAATACCGTCTTAGACAATTCTTAACACAATAATGTTTAAAACTGTATTTTTATATAGTTTTGGGCTTAACCTAGTTATTCATCAATTCTTATAAAATGTTCATTTCAGGATGAAGTGTCCTAAAAGAAAGGTTTCTTGTGGAATTGTATTTAAAAAGGTAAGTTTTACTATATTTTCAATAAAAAATATATAATTATATTATTAATAAAATAATAATATGCTTGACTAGCTTGTTGCATGAAGTGGGATTCTTTCAAATTTTGACAAAAATAGCACGAAATTAGAGCAACAATCAACCGCATAAATGATGAGGTCAGCCTTGATAATTTATTTAGGAGCTAGACTAGTTCGTAATTCAAACGTCAGCCGAATCATGCATGTGAAAATCGGTGTAGTTTGACGTACGTTAAGAGGAATTGAAATCACGAAGATTTGGACTTGTAGACTTGATAGTTGACTTTAAATACTTTTTTAAAGATAATTCAGAAAAAAGTTTGACTTTAAGTATTGATATTAACTTTTTAACAAGCAAAATCAACACAAAAATTTAACGATAGACTCACCTTGATAGACACTATCATAAATGTGAGGGAGTTCAGCAAGATATTTGACAATGAAAGTGCATGCAGCACTAGCAGTGTCATGGCCTCCAATCAAAAGGCCAAGAATCTTGTCGGCAATATCCAATTCATTCATGAATTGTCCATTCTCATTGCATGTTAACAACATGTGAGATAAAATGTCTTGTGTTGGTGAAGCTTTTCCTTCAGCTAAATCAACCTTCCTCTGTCTAATGATCTTTAACAGTTCCTTCCTGATTGCGTTTGCTGCCTTGATTGCTTTGTTGAACGGCGTTCCAGGAAGATCAATAGGCACTGATATGATTCCAGACGCCAACAGGTGAAAAGGGTTCTCAAATTTTGCTACGTGATTCACATCCTCAACGCTCATAAACAAACGACAAGCCAACAAGAACGTGTACCTGTACTTAAGCATATGCATAAAATCAATTAACTCATGCACTTTAATTAATTGATTACAAGGTACTTGAATTGTGATTAATCTACTAAAATCAGTCTAGTGATGATAGGTTTGAAACTAGCTTGTTGCATACACACACACACACAAAAAAAAACGATTATGATCACCGATGCATTAGTGGAATGTGTGATTGTGTAAACGGCAAAATTTGTAATATTGCATTTCTAGTTGCACAATACAACTGAAAACCATGGTTATTAACATGAACAAAACTTAAAAACAATATTTATGTGTTTTTAGTATTATATATTTAAAGAACAAAATCTAAATTTGTGGACATATATATATATGATTATTAATGAATGAATGTATGACCTCTTAGCCAAGGGATAGACGGTGAGTTCCGTCTTGTTGTCCCAAAGGGAAGCGAAGTGGTTTTGAGCGATGGTGTCCATGATGCCAACGTAGCGTTGGAGAGCCTCGGGCTTGAGGAACTGAGGGAGCAACTTCCTCATCTTTTTGGACTCTTCTTTGGAGTTGCTCTGAAGCGTGGAGGGGAACACCTTGTTGACGCTGTTGGGCCACCACGCTGCAACAAGCTTGTTCTCGTTAGAGAACAAGAACTTGTTGCAGGTGGCCCCACAGAATATGACCGCGGGTTCCCCGAAGATGGAGGTCTTGAACAGTTGGGAGGAGTACCTGATCATCCGGTCGAAGATGAACTTCTCCGGATGACCCTTCCATCCTGTTGACAGGAACTCCAGGCTCTCCCCGATCACCGGGTAACCGGTTGCTCCAGGTGGCAGGTTCGGGGCCACGAATGGAGACCTGTGTTTGTAGAAGAGGAAGAAGAGGGAGAGGGTCACGAAAGAAACGAAGAGGAGAAGGAGGGAGAGGTACAAGTTATTATGGTCCATGCTTTTCGTGTGAGTCCCAGTTTGTTGATTAGCTTTGCTTTGTTAGTGATAAATGAGCCTTCTTATAATGTTTTTAACTCACAGTACTGGTGCAGTGGCATGCCAATTTATAAGCACAATGTTACGGGGTGCGCAATGTGAACAGATACATCAAATGATTAATAGTAGTTTAATCTTTTTTCATATAGAAAATTATTTATTAAAAGATGTGAGCTTTTTGATAGATTTATGTATTTTAAGGAGCTTTTTTTGGTAGGGACTCGCGAGTATTTTTCACTTAATTATGTAATCTTACTTGAGGGGCTAGAATCATTAATTATGTGTGTCGAAGTATTCTCTAAATCTTTGATGTACTTGGTTGTATCACTAAGACTATAATTTAAGATTATTAATTAACTTAAAAACAATTTTGCATTAATTAATCCATGGAATAACTATATTAGATATTAATTAGTCACTTAAAAGAATCTATATATCTCAGGAAATTAATCTTTTGTTGCGAGGAATATTCTGGACAAAACAAATTAAAGAATGGAAAAAAATTCCAAAGCGGCAACACTATTGATTAGTTACTGTGTGTCATATATATAGTCAAATTTATAAAAGGCTGAAAAAATGAAATTCAATTCATTTTCATCAGGTTTCGTCGGATTCAAGAAAACACATCTCACATTAAAAAAATATTTTAAATAAATCATAAATTAATTATTAATTATATTTTAATTCAATATATCTATATATATAATTTAATAAAGAATAAATAACATAAACATACTTAAGAATTAAACTATATTTTTAGTTAAATATATTTTTATAATTAGTATTATAATTATAATATTATTTATTTAACTATCAAAATAATTATTCTATATTTTTAATAATTATGAAAAATAAAATATAAAATAATTCTATAATTAACAATTATATAATATATATTTATATAATTACATTATTAATAAATATAAAAAAAAACATATGTGGTGGGTGGATATGAGAGTGAGGAGAAGAATAACATATCCGTCTTTATTCACACTTTTTCAAATCAGAGAAAATTTATTTCCGATCATAACATATTATTTTTTTCCGAGATGGAACGGACACTCGATCATAAGTTCCTGTTTTTTCGTAATTATTGTTTGTGTATTCATTAGCTGCAAGAAATATGAGACTAGTATCCGCGTTTGGCAAAGTGCAATTGATAATTAAGGTCATTTGCTGCTTGAGGTTATCTTACCAACTTCTCAGTAGAACCTATAGTTCCTACTTGTCTCGAGTCCCAATACCTTTAACCCACCCATTTAATGAAGGCTTTTCATTACTACGCCTTTTGATCTTTTCATACAATTGTAACTACATGCTTTTGATATTATTGCAACAAACTTGTAATTCAAACTGCTGTAGCTCTATTGGTACTGCTGCTACCTATTTACATAACTTTTTTTGTCGATAACAAAAACCTTTAACCCAAGCTAGGCATATTAAATTACACGTACGTGTTTGCTTACAAATGAGTAAAAAGATAAAAGCAGTTAGCCAGCAGCTCCATCGTGAAGATAGGATTACCAGTGTATTATTGGAATCACGCCCTTAATTTATTTTAATATTTCAAATATTTTTTTAAGATAATCTTATTTAAAATAGGATTAGACATTAAATATGGAATATTAATTTAATAGTTATACACTTTTAATATAATTTTTTACAGAAAAATTATTATATATTATATGATTATTTATAATTAAATAATAGTATAAAACTAATTTATAGAGTAATATATAACTTATTTTCTCATATATATATATATATATATTAAAAAAAAGTGATATTTTATATATATATATATATATATATATATATATATATATTAAAAAAAGTGATATTTTTTATAGCAAAGATTCAAATCATAATTATTATGATATGAAGACTAATCAATTCTATTAGATTAGACCCGGTGCCGTTGGCAGTTGGTGGTATCACCCTTTATTTTCAACCTACTGTCAGCTATTATATATTAATTTAGATTAACTAAATTTTTAATCTTTCAACTTTTTAAAAATTTAGTTTTTAGTCTCTAACCTTTACAAATTTTAATATCTAATATGTAAATAAAAATTTAAACCTATTATTTTTATTTAATTAATGAAATTTCATAGAATAAATCGAATTTTTTAAAAGTTTAAAAACTAAAAACTTTAATGAAAAAAATTAAAGAATCTTGACTGGTCAAACTTTTCTTTAAATTAAAAATTGAATTTAAAAAAAAATTAAGAATTAAAAAAGTAATTAATCCTATTAATTTTGACTTTATTTCTGTAAACAGGGAGATAGACTTCAATTTGTGACTACGTAATGATTATATATAAGACAAGAGTTTATATGTGCATGTTTAGCTTAACATTACTGATTTAGCGTCCAAGTTGTATATCATTGTGTCAAGATAATTCGCTTAGTTGCACCGAAATCTTTTTAAGATTAATATACGTATCTTAACCGTTAATTACAATTGCAACTGCTTTTTAATTTTACTTTTAAAGTTAAAGCTAGTTAAATCTGATAAAACACATGACTACATATAACTAATTATTCTTGAAACTCTCCTAATTATGATGCTATTATTAATGTTATGGAGTACCTAATTTCAAAGGGATTAATTAAGATTCTAATTAATGAGTTGAAAAACAATCATAGAAAGTTTTTGTTTTGTTTTATGCAAATGCATGTGCTGCATGGAGAAAGATGCATATATATGGAGAAAACTGTTTTATCAATACATTCAGATAGACATGTAGTCTTCGCTAAGGTTGAAATTACAGCACAAGGAAAAATCTTCTGCAGAATGAGGCAAAAAGCAAACATTGCCGCGTAAGTTACTGATTCAATGGATCTGCACTCGTGCGAAGAATCATAGTTCTGCTGCAGTATCAAAATTGAAGATCACATGCCTTTATCAAAAAAATAAAATAAAGTTCAAGATCATGGTCTGAAAATATGCTTTTACTACTGCACAAGTGCTCTTCGTTCATTTTATTCTATGCTTACTCCCTCTCTTTTTCCATAGTATAGTAGATCTACGATATCGACAACGTTTTTTCTTTTGTTTTGTTTTTATAAGTTATTTTCTCTAACATAACCTTGACCAAAGTAAATATAGCTGAAAAAACAATTAAAATTTATCAAATTGAGATTTTTATTTTAGCTTATTTATACTTTAGTTCCTTAAATTTGAGTTTAATCCGATTTTGCTCCTCAAATTTAAAAAGATAGTTTTAGTCTCTCAAACTAATTTGAAAAAAATACGTTTTAGTTTCTAAACACTCAATTTTAGTGATTAAATTTTTTTTAAAACATTTACTAAACACTCAATTTTTTTAAGATCATAATTTATTCTACGTATTTATTATCCTATTTATTGTTAAAAATTGAAACTTTATTTGGACATTAGAATGTCTTTTATAGATATTTCTTTCAATTCGCACATATCTCATTAGTTCTAGACATAGGAAGACAAATAAGAACAAGAAACCTCTCAGCAAGAAGGATATTTTCTGACTACTATTCGACAATAACAATTAATAAAAGAAGTAAGTCAATACCATCATATTATTAAACTTCGAATCTTCCTTCGCAGACGAAGTCATGGCTAATCCATGCCAACCACGCATTTTAATTTTCTTTACCTCGTTAACACGGATTAATTTAATTCTAATTAATTCAACTCGCGCGCAGCACAATTCCTCTTGTGCGAGCCACTGGTTGTATTATTATTAGAACAAATAATATTGCATACCTTTGCGAACCACTCGTGCAGCACAAGGTACGCCAGGACAAGATGAATAGATTGAATAAGATTATTATTAATAATAAACAAATAAAAAAGAAGAAGGCCTGTATTGCATATCTTTTTTTTCTGAAGCAAAGGGTAGAAAAGAAGAAAACGCGACAAAATTAAACAACCACAATTTTTTTTAATAATGAAAAGCAAGTATATATTTTTTATAAAAAAAATTAGTTCATCGTGTATGTAAAGTTTATGTAACTTGTGTTTTAAGAAAGATCGATTTTCAAACTATATGTTCCCTCGTATGTTTTCCTTTTATATATACTAGTATTTAAAACCATTTACGTGTGTGCAAACCAATATTAATCGTGGCCCAATGTCTATTGCCCTATATGTATAACTATAATGTGAACCTTCCAGTTCCGCGTTATTCTGTGTTTGACACGAATGTCGGAATGAAGCACACAAGAGCGGAATTGAGTTAGTCACAAATTGAATCGCATTACATATATATGCGTGTGGGAGGATTATTAATTAGTACGTAGCCAAAGACATTGACCATTAATATAAGCATTAGCTTACAACATCAATAATTTTTTTTATCAGCCACATAAAAACTTTCATTATTAAAAAGGTACCAGTGATACTACAACAATACACAGCATTTGAAACTAAGTTAATTACCCGAAGAGAAAGCACTTGATAGCAAAGCCACTTTCCCAACATAACTCAGCTCAAGATAAAACATAAAATCTAAACTAAGATACAAAGACCAGCCGCACCTATAGTATCTCAGATAGTCAGATATACTAAGGCTTAAGAATATAACTCTCCCAACCAAAGGCTAATATAACTCTCCCAACCAAGGTGGATCATCTACACACCTGAGACTTCCCAAAAACCATTCAACCAGGTTGTAGCAAGCCATGCTTCCAAAAACAAACATTTTGATCACTTACACAATCCTTCTTCTACGGAATCCCAAAACAACAAAGTTCTGTTACCCCCCTATTAGGCATTCCAAAGGTAAATTTAACCAAACGTGTAGAGGATAAGAGAAGTTTTTCACCTTGCATGATAACCAAGACCATGCAGGATTTCAACACAATCAAATCCCATACCATGTCAAAATTCATGGCTGCCCCACTGAAAATAATATCGTTTCTATGTGTCCATAGGGCCCAAATCGTTGCAAACAACAACAACAATAAGAGAAGGCATCCTTACTAGCGTCACGCACACAGGTTGGGTTAATAACCAAGTTACAAAATATAGAATATTGGAACTAGCTATAATATATTAATTATCAAACTAGCTAGCTAGCTAGCTCATGTCATCTCGATATGATATTGTTGAAAAAAGCATACTACTCTATATATCTCAAAAACCTGTATATATGGCAACCAAACTCAGCACGAAACATTCCAAGTTGGTAAATTAATTTGGGATAGAAAAGTGATATTTGAACACCCCATTACATCAGATACTCCTTTCTCTTTTCCTATCATATTATATTACATTGTCTATCATATAGATATTTTTCTCTTTATCTCTCTCTAGTGTCAATAAGCATTGGGTGTCCATATATTTTAATTTTTTTCCTTTGGGACATCTGAAATTACAGAGGGGTATTGGTTTGCACCTCCAGCACAATAGGATGAGTCCTAATAATATAATCAGGACATTAAGTACACCTCCAGATAAGTCTTCCCACTCCCTTTGCTTTTATGCTTTTCGCCCACCCGATCGTGTCAAAGTAGTGATATCATAGCGAATACAAAACATATAACAGGTGCCCTTGGTAAAAAAAAAAAAAACCGTGCAGAAACCATTAAATCAC
This sequence comes from Glycine soja, assembly GCF_004193775.1. Lineage (NCBI taxonomy): Eukaryota > Viridiplantae > Streptophyta > Magnoliopsida > Fabales > Fabaceae > Glycine > Glycine soja. The sequence goes on along the minus strand of NC_041006.1, from coordinate 41,932,242 downwards.
TATCAAACTAGCTAGTGTTATTCTAACTGTAGATACAAAACATATATAACACATGCCCTTGATGAGAAACCAATATCCGAAACGCCATTACGCCACGTACTGTCAATAAAAACGTCCCGGTAAGGTGTATCGGTATCATAACACGATAGCAGCAACATAAAAGATACGATGGCGGAAGTTGCAAATTCATATCCAGCTCGCATATCCTTTGCAAGTAAGCCAGTCTGTTCCATCAATTGTGGATAAGATTATGAATCTCAATACTTTTATACATCTTACTACCATAAATGTTATCTTCAACAATATTTTTTGACTTAACTCAACTAAAAGCTTTTGACAATATCTCTATTACAAAATATGATCTTTAGTAGCATTGTTTTTAATCTACACTTAATAAAAATATTATTAAATTTTGTTGACGAGATTTGAAAAGTATTGTAAAATTATGAATAAATGATATTAATATGCTTTTATAATATTTATCAAATATTACATATAGTCTGTCAAAGTCTTTTTATGATATTTTTAGACTTTAATAACATGAATTATATACAATATTTGATAAAATATCGCAAAACATATTATAATATTTATTTATAATTTGACAATATTTTTTAATATGATCAAAGACTTTTAGTAATATTTTTATTAAGTGTTAGACAAAATAATGTTACTAAAAGTCACCGACAAACATAAATAAATATGACTAATATGTATTTACAACACTTTATTAAATATTGTATATAATACATCTCACTAAAACCTTTCACACAAATTACAGTTATGAGCCACATTATGGATTAATGCACCAAAACCCTAAAAAGAAAAAAAAGCCTATATATTATAACATATACATTTTTTTGGGTTAATTTCATATTGTTATTATCCTTTTGATATGATATGTTTAAGATACAAGGTGATTTTAAATGTAGAAATTAAAACCTTCATTCTTGGTATTGTTAGAGACTAATTACTTATATAAACTAATTCACTTATCACGAGATTAGTATGTGATTATTTTAACTTAATTATAGATTTTGATTTTGACCTAAATATATAATTATATTAAATATTTAAAGAAAGAACTTAATTTATTGTCTATAATAGTTCTAGTTAACCTAACAAAATTGTCTCCAAAGAATAAAGAATATATGTGGCTAGAAAAAAAAAAAAAAAAACCCTCAACCCTCGTTATATAGTAATGCATGTATTCATTTTCGAAGGGCGGGCTCTTGAATGATTTACAACGACAATGAATGATTTGCGTTATTTTCTACTCGTATTCATTATATGAAGATGAGGAATATCAATATATTTAACTATACAAGAAATAAACTACTCCATTAATTTTTGGTCCAAGAAAAACACTACTCCATTAATTTACAGCTGGATTGCCTTCTATGTCAACGGCACAAGTTTTAGTAATCAATATCTATCTGTAACTGATAGTTACTTATTAGCTAGTTAGCTTTATAAAATTAATTCATTATTGCGTCCACGTCTTCAATTACGTATGTTCATGCGTTTGTAGCCTATCTAATGAAAGTCATCCTGCAAAAATTAATCAAAAGGTTTATTATCATTAAAGCAAAAGTAATTAATAAGGTTCCTTTTGATTAATTTTTCCCATGAACACTTACTGGGAAAAATAAGCAGGTAAATTATTAAATTGATTTTCTCGCATAGTTTTTTAACTTTCGTAATTAGGATTTTGGTTTTCCGATAAAATCCTAATTAATATATAAAGCCTGGGGTCCTTTCAATTAAAAATATTTAAATTAATTAATTAATCTTTAATATATAAACCATACCTAAAGTTTATGCTTTAATTCCACACATGATATGTTTTCTTCCACTGCCGTACAGCACATGCAATTTCAATTTCAATTCCAATTCCACACGGTGCATGCTTCACGTACGGGATTCCAACACAGACAAACTGAATAAAAAAGTGCCAAGGAAAATTTATTTAATTTAAAGAAGATATTGGAAAAATAAGTTTTTAAGAAAATATTTGAAATCATATATTTTTATATTCAGATATAGCAAGTACGTATAGAAAAAGATATTATTACTTTGTGACTTTCTTTTAAAAAAAAATATTTTTTAGTTATGAATATTTTGTTTTATATAATTATTGACCTTGCCATGTGTAACACGTCTCTTATGTATCTTGGAGACCTTTTTTTTGGAAATGTAAGGAAAGAAAAAGAAAAAACTACGGCAGAGAAGAATCAAATTCTAATTGAGCTAGAACCAGTGGGTTGTGAGTACCAGGACTGCATCACCGGAGCCCGGAGGGATAAAGGAATCAAATTCTAAGTATTGTAATTTTTTTATCTATCGATGTAATTTTAAATACTTTGAATTAATTTAGAAAAATAAAAATGCGTTAAAAATAATTTACTCAATAAAACTTTATTGAAATTAATCATTTAAAACTAAGATTATTATCTTTTTATCGTATCATCATTTATTTTAACATGTGTAATTTTACTGTGACTTAAAATATTTTACTTTAAAAGTTAATTTCATTTAGTATCACGTTATTTTTTATATTTTAAAATATAAGCATACAAAATCCCTTGATATCACGGCACAAGGATATTAATTCTCATGTTTGTAAGTATAGGTAGCTAGATTCTTCCTATAATGTTTTAATATTTAGTTTTTTAGAATAGTATTATCTATTTTTAAACAAATATTTATATGCATGACTCATTTTCAAACAAGCATAAAGATGAGCACAATGAAACCTGTGTGAAAGCACAAATTATGTAACTAAAATTCAATTGAACAATTAAAAAATTCATAACAGAGATCCCGTCACTACAATTAGAGAAAAACGAACATAACAATTTAGCATAAGAATGAAAAGGAAAAGAAGCCACACAAAAAACTACATTGAAGTTTCACATTTCATTCTTAGAGTATAATTCCATTAATGATCTCTCATAACTCAGTCCTAACTCTCTTCATATGCATACGTGTGCACGAGAAATTGTTATAAAATTTGGGGCCATCATATGATCTTATTGGGAAATACAAGCACTATTTCCATCATCTTTCGGAGTTTGGACAAAAGCCTTGCACCCAAAGACTCTCAAGTGATCATAGGATGCTTTGTTTCTAGACCGAACTTCTCTGGTATCTCTCCATTTAAAGGTCTTGAAGGAGACAAATTGATTAAATCAACTGCAGTCTTCACTGTTTCATCCCAAAATGTCTTTAGGAGTTTTGAATGTGAAAACATACATCTGACATTCTCTGCAATTGTTATTCATCCTTTCAGCTAATTCATTCAATTGAAGAGTTTTGGGAGGTACCTTCTCATGTTGTATCCCATGAGCCTTGCAGTATGCCTCAAATGAGCCTTTGTACTCTCCACCATTGTCTAATCTAAAGCATTTTAGCTTTCTTCCAGTCTCCCGTTCTACCGAGGCATGAAACTCCTTGAAAGTTTGAAGAACTTGATCTTTCATTTTCAATGGATACACCCATGACTTTCTTGAGTGATCATCAATGAAGGTAACAAAGTATTGGGCACTACTAAGGGACTTTTCAGACGTTGAGCAAGCATCTGAGTGGATAAGATCCAGGATTTGTTTTATCCTTATGATCTCATCCGATCTTTGGAAAGACATTTTGTGTTGTTTACTTGCAAGACGATCTTCGCAGGATTTAAGTGGTTGTTCTCACTTGTGTGACCCAATTTCTTATGCCACAATTCTTTGGTTGTATCTTGAGTAATAGTTGCCTCCCCTTTGCATATCTTTCCTTACATGATGTACAAGAAGTCTTCCTTCTTACCTCGAGCAACAACCATGCTTCCTCTACTAGGCTTCTATCTGTCGGCACCGAATTGGTTTGTCATCCCAGCTTCATCTAGCTTTCCTGTTGAGATAAGGTTTAAACATATCTCAGGCACATGTCTTACTTCGTTCAACACAAGCTTGCTTCCATTTTCAGTCATCAAAGTCACCTCCCCTATGCCAACAATCTTGCTTGTAACATGGTTGCCCATCTTCATCATACCAAAATCCCCTTTTTGACATGACGAGAAAAATCCTTCATGAGGAGTAACACGGAAGGATGCTTCAGAGTCGATTATCCATATACAATCATTAGATGCAATATTTAAATAATTTTCATTACTGATAAGAAAAACATTCTCATCGTCTGATGCCACAGCAGTAGTGGTTCCACCTTCATTCTTTTTCTTTGGGTCAATTTGATTAGCATGGACAGTTCCAGCCTTCTGATCTCTCTTCAAGAATCTGCAGTTAAACTTCTTATGGCCCAACTTTGCAGTAGTAGCAACTCAAGCCTTTGGGACGAGACTTGGATCTTCCTCGTGATTTCCCATGGCCTTCTTTACCATGGTGCTCGCTCCTCCCTTTATTTTCAACAACATTTGCTTCGGAGTGACTACTCAAGCCTCTCTTATTTCGTCTGGACTCTTCATTTAGAAAACTATTTGTGACATTATCCATGTTAACCTTTCCATCTGGTGCAGAGTTGCTGAGAGTGACAACCAATGTGTCTCAACTCTCAAGCAGAGAACTGAAGAGTAAAAGAGTTTATAATTCATCATCTATATTCATATCTACTTTTTTCAATTGATTAAAAATACCTTTGAAGGTGTTTAGATATTCAATCATGTTCTGACCGTCCATATACTCCAGCTTGACCAAGCGTCTGACAAGATGAGCTTTATTCCCCGGTGTCTTCTTTAGAATCAAAGATTCAAGCTTTGTCCATAACTCATACACATTGGTATAAGTTGATACATGCTCGAACAAGCTTTGGTCAATATACTTACGAATCATAGCTACAACCTTCCGATTAAGGAGCTCACATTCGTTGTCCTTCTTCCCCTCTGACTTATTCTCATGAGTGATTGACACGTGTAAATCATTGCAGTACATATGGTCTTCCATCATCGACTTCCAATAAGAATAATTTTCTGCCGTTAGCTTGAACATATCCCCATAATGAGTGACAACTCCCTCCATCTTGAATCACACAGGATAATAGCTCCCCTTGAACCAAACCAGACTCTAATACCATTGTTGGGAAATACAAACACTATTTCCCTATCTGTAGACTCAAAATAGGCACTTAGCGGAAACGGAAAATCAATAATAGAGTAGAAGAATGACACCAAGAATTTTTAACGTGAAAAACCCTTTCAATTTGAAAGGTAAAAACCACGAGAACAAGCTAGTAAATATCTCCACTATTAAAAGTAGGATTACAATGACTCTCTCAATACAAGAGAATATCTCTTAACCTCATCCAACAAGGATGATTTATAATTTTTCTTAACTCCCACCAAGTGTGATGGAAACTAGAACTCTCTTTCTTACTATCAATCTTATTTTGTTTCTCTTTGGATGGGATGAGATGGGATGCTCTAACTCTTCACAAGTCTCCCTATTTATAGAAGAGGGGTGTGACTTCCTTTCAAGAGTGAGTGATAGATGTCAATAAATGAGTTACATTCATAAAATTCCTTGCAACTCAAATATTCAATTTCTTAAGTGGAGCGTGCAAGTTTAAGATTAAAGGAATCAATTTCAAACCCTTGAAAAGTGTTCCACAACTTTCTATGTATGCCTTGAAATGTTCTATTCAATTTCTCATATATTTAAATTTACACGTTTACTTGAATGTGAACCAACTTTACTTATGAAGGAATTTCTAATGAATCTTATTCAATTTTCACTCAACATAGTCGATATTTTAAATTTCAAAAATTAATAATTTTTTGACATCTTACATTAAATATAACCAAAACTATATTTGTTAAAATAAATTTTACACATCTCAATTTTTTTCATCACCTAATGGAAAAAAATGAAAAATGTACACTACTCCTCCTGAAACGAACCACGATAAATGGAATATACATTTCTTATTTTTCCGTTATTTTCTCGATTCACCTGAAGGGTACATTTTTCATTTTTGGCGTTAGTTGAAAGCAAAAAAAATTACCCATGTTTCTGGCTGCAATAAACAAGACCAAGGAAAAAAGAAAGCTAACAAATCTTGACTTGACTACACAATTACAGGGTTTATATCTTGAAACCATTCATTAATACAGAGATGTAAAGATGTTAAAAAAATCACATGCATGTGGGTACTCCATTTCCCGTTGTACCATATGGTTCACATTTTTAATCCAGCGCAAGCAGTTTCATGCAAACAACGACCTAAATAGTAGTGTAGAAAGAGCATTGCTGGTTTGTAAAAGCCATACCTCCAATATATAAATACATATATAACAGCATTGCCCGTGGTTAGATTGGCATCTAAACTAAAACAAATAAGTACATGATACTCTTCCTTTACTTTACCAATGTCAGCATCTACATATACAACGAAATAAGTAAAACCTTAATTGATTTTGGTTCAGTATAAAATAGTATTAAAATACATTATATATCAATTTTACAGTATTTGATATAACAATATTTTATAAAAAAAAAAACTATTTTATAGTAACTATGCAAAAATTATTAACATGTGATAGTATTCACCCGATTGTTTTGTTCCATGATGATAGGCATTAACAAATGATATGGAGACCAAATTGTTTAATGAAAATAAACAAAACTTAATAATTTAAATTTTAAATTAAGTTAAACCAAATACATAATTTATTTAGTCAATATAAAATTCTTATTTAATCCAGTGCGCTTAACTTTAATAAAGAAATTCTTTTAAAAATTAAAACGTTATAATTGTAATCTGGCATTGATACGTATACGTAGCAGTATATTAAAAAAGTATTTATTCAATAAAGTCGTACTGATGTCTGCACTCTGTAGTGATGCATTAATATACTAAACTTAAGTGCGTTAAACTCATGCAAAATTTTCTCCGTAAACGGTGTCAGAAGAAAATTGTGGTCAACTGGTTCTCCAAAACACGAAGTTGAAAAGCTGCAAAGAAAAAGAAAAGTGGGCAACTAATAGTGGTGTGTTCAGCTAACAAAAAAGTTTGCTTTTAAACTGGCCGAGACACGCTAACATTACATTTACAGCCAGTCTCGGACACGGACGGAACTATAATTAAAAAGGAATTAGGGGACCACAATTTGTACAATAATTTATAAGCTAGTAAAATGAACAATGATTATTTTTACTGTTACATAAATATGTAAATGTACACATTAATCACTCAACCTCCCAATGATATATTCTAATTCTTTCTATTGATAACCATTCTTATAAATTTCTGGAAAACAAAACATTCTTATAAATTAAAAATTATAAAATGAAATAAAAGAAAAACTTAATCTTATAAAAGAAAAAATAATGTACGGAATATTTGAAGAAAAAAAAAGACTCACCACATGCATAATTGAAAAAAGGAAACGCATTGCTTAACTTATTTCCCTCCCTGGGTCGGATCCTGTCAGGGCAAGCACTGTGATGTTTTTTTTATTTAATTTATATTTGCTTTATCAAGTTTTTTATGTGCAAAAGAAAGAGATCACCAAACACGTCTATGGATGGACATAGTTAATTAAATTAAACCAAGTATTTGTATCCAGAGCATGATATTAATTAAATACCTCCTCCTGGATACCGAATCCATCACACCATAATGGAGTTTTTATTATTATCATCATCAAGGGAAAAGAAAGACAAAATTACAGCACCATCAAACACATAAAAGAACAGCCTATAGCATCAGCTGAAACCAATTAACAAATCAAACATGGGAGAAAATGATGAAATAAAACGTTAACTGGGCAGTAGCACCGTGACTCATTTTAGTCAAGTAATCCGCACAGTGGTTGACTTGGCAAAGAGTATGGACAAGGAAAGTAGAGCATCAATTAATATCCCTAAGGTACCATTTGATAAAACAGAAAAAAATAAAATTCATATCAAAATTTAAAAATTTTCTCTCCTTCTTTTCACACAAGCAAACGCTTCCTAACCAAAGGAGCCAAATACTGAAATCCAACGAAACTGTCCGGTTTGTATGATTTGGACATCAACCAAAGAGTTCATTTCAAGGATAGCTTGTTGTATGTCAATTAAGGTGAAACATTTAATAACTAATTCTAGCAGAATACCTCCACGAGCAGAAATAATGGCTTTCTGGATACTGAATGCATTATAGTAAATAGATATTAATAATCACACACGTCTTATGAAGTTAACACTACATTTTAATCCTAAACCTTAAGATTTAAGTTTATAAGTCTTCTCTTTAATCATATGGTACTCAACTTTTTTACTTTTGATCCAAGGAATCTTGAATTAAGGATTTATTATCGTCATCTTACTCGTCTAAGTCGATCACCAAATATATTTGTGTCTCAAATAGGAACATTCAAACTGAACTAGCTGGCCATCATTTACAGGATCATGGACAATCATTTATTTCTAATTTTAACATTGCCTCTAGCTACTAAAATTGCAGAATTTTCGTCCCACCTAGAGTGTTTGGTTTGTTGGAGTACTACTTCATGTTTGGCCTCATTCCAACCCCACGTACACCGTTTGGACTTAGACATGGTAACTAACGGTTAGGCATGATAAGGTGGCGGATCAAGACCACTTTTAATTATGATACTAACAGTAACAGGTAGTTAACTATTGAATTATTGCAGAGACGTTTCACTCGTTTATTATTTAAGATATATAATTCTTGAAAGTGAAATTTGATAATACTCATCGAGATCGTGCTTGAATATATATTATGAGAAAGACGTCTGGTGGGTTTTTATGAAATACCCACTATATATAGTGGATAGATTAAAGTACAATTAACACCTCCAAAATGAGCTTCAGAATGATTGTTGAGTGATGCTACTAGGCTTAGGACTTAACCCTAAACCCTAAAATGATCCATTATTTTATAAGAACATATCTATGTTATGTTGTCCATACACATTTTTTTAGTATTTCATTAAAAATACATTCCTTCATTTTAAAATTTGATTTCTCATTTTATTTTATTTTTTAATTTAAATGTGAAGATTATGATTTATTCCATCAAATATCATTCTATTTCATTAATATTCTAGTAATTTAAACTACGAAACCTATTAAATAAATTTGAGATGAGATTAATTGACATCAAATGTCAAAAAATTCTACATACATTAAGTTTATAAAATTTGATGGAAATTATATTTATTTATCTATTGTTATATTAAAGGATATAATTATTGTTAACCTTTTTTTTTTCAAACTAAACAACAATAAATAAATTTTTATTTTATTTTTAATTCAAAAAGTAAAAAAGTCTTACTTATTTTTTATTAATACTTCTTATGTTATGTTCAAATAAAATATGTTGAGTATGTGAATCAATTAACCTAATATTGTTTCAGCTTAATAAAAAAAAATTTAAAATCTAAATATATAATTATATTAAATATTTGAAAAAATAATTTTTTGTCATAATATTTCCACTCAAGATTATCTCTCTATCTAGTTTAGACTACAAAAACTGAATTATATGGAGAAAAAAAAAAACACACAATGAAATGTGACAATGAGGTGGGGCTGTCGAAATTAGTCAATTGGACACCCCTCACATCATGTAGGCAGATGCCATTTTTTTTTCTTGTGAGCTGTGACTAACTGACATGTACCAACGAAACGTTGAATGAATGTCTTATTCTTGTCATTCTTGTTTTACTCAGATGCGAGCGATACTCAGTGGTTTTTTTCGTGAATATACTTTTTTTTCTCGTTTTCCTTTTAATGTATATATGATTTTGTAATTTAATTTCTAATCTATATTATTTTTGACTTGTTTTGATTCACACCACATGAATATGATCAAAGAGATTTGATGATTGTAAATTCAAATGAATGTGAATATACTCTATTTTCTTTTTGTTTTATTTTTAATTTAAAATATTATAAAATATAAATATTATATTATATAATTTTTTTAATTAGTTTTAAAATTATTTATTTATTAAATTAAATTTTATAATTTTGTTTTTTATTTTTTTTTTAAAAAACATAAAAAATTGGATAAAATTATGATATAATTTTTTAGTTACGTTGCATGTAATTTTGTATTAAATTTATGTGTTATTGATATTTTTTTTGTTATGTTCGTTAATTAAAAAATAAAAAAAATTAGTTAATAGTATTAAAACAAATTAAAAAATATAGTGAAAAAATAATTAATATATCTATTTTATTCACTATATAAGATAGAAAAAAAAAAGTTAATAAAGTAACTACTAGAATCAGCCTATTGTGACGAGGGGATTGGGTTGAATGCATAAAGACTTAATTAAGTTTGATTATGATTATTATTATTATACACAATTTTTTTTAATAAAGTCATTTAATTGCAACTACAATAATTATTTGTAACCTTTAAAATAACAAATAAATTGTGAAATGCTAACCTCATTCTTTTTTTAATATTTTGTTTATGATTGACTAAAATTTATATAAAAAAGAAAATATTAATTTAAATGAGTTTCACTTATAAATTTGAAGAAAGTCATTAAATGAAAAAGGTAAAAAAAATAAGAGAAAGAAGAAAAAAAGAAAATAATAAATATAATAAGTCATAAAATAGAAAATCAAGAAAAAATAAAAAAAATGATTACAATTATTCACCCCTTAAGGAGTCGTGTTAGGCTACATGACAAAGACGGGACCAAATTATTGCGGATGGCGGCAACTTGTCAGTTTTGAAATCAGAAGTTGGGCATCCCACCGCGCATGCAGCTATTAAGGAATCTCGACGGCAATGCAACGTAGAGGGTAGGGTTCTTTCTTTTCTCCCAAAACCTTCATTCATTTGGACTGGTCCCTTTCTAATTAACAACACTTTGTCAATGCTGAGTACATCCTAAAGGAAAATGGTTCGTGAACGTCGATCCTATGCTATTTGTTGATATCTAGAGAGAGAAATATAACTGTAATAGATTGTTTGATTTAATAAAAGGAAAGAAATATAAAGAAATTAATGATACAATATATTAATAGAGTAGTTGTAATGTATATATTATCATTACTTCTTCCTAAATGTTTAAGGAGGACTCAGACCCTATTGTTTTTGGCTGTCTGCCAGCAAGCCACTAAAGTTAATATTTTCTTATGAGCAGAACTTCTAAGATAATTTTATTTTTCTTCAATTTTTTTTAAATATCATATGATTAAATTTCAAAAACAAATTATATAAAAAACTTATTTTTGTTGTTCAATTAGTTAGTATTTGTTTGGATGATAAATTATGTAATTTATTTTTAAAAGGCGCGTCATAATATTTTTTAGCTGTCACACTTTTAAATTAATTTCAAAATTTTTAAAAGCTAACGAAATATTAATGTTTTTAACGAAAAATAAAAAATAATCAAAATAAAACTTTTAAAAATATAAAAAATTAAAATAAATTTTTTAGAACTTAATATACCAAGAGAAAAAAACATTAAAATACAAAAGACCAAAAGTCACATTTAATCTTGTATTTTCATAACTGTGTTTAATTATCGACAAAATACTCTGCCATTTTATTAGAAATTACTTGCGATCATATTGTTGTCATCGCTTTGATGTGATTTTTCGTCTTACTCCATATTTTTATGCTCCATGATTATTTTTGTCATCGTTTTGATGTGGTTTCTCGCCTGATTCCATAATGTATGCCCCATGATCTCATATTTCTCCAAAGTTAAGACGCTTGTAATTAATCACATTTTGAACCAATAAAAGTTAGCATGTTCACCGGAAAAGAAAATTGTGAATGAAGCAAGGGATGTTAGGAAGACCTGGACGTCAAGAGATTATCGGGGTTTGTTAGTAAGTATTGAATAGATTTCTAAAGACAATGATAAATGCTGGCTTCAAAAACGTGAAACTTTCACTTGATATATTGAATTCCCTGTATAAGAACAAACACTCGTACACCAGTAGCTGTATGTAAAATAAAAATATAATAGATTGAAAGCCCTATTATGATGAATGACTAGACACTCACAAGCAATTAGCATGGAAAATGATACTTTGATAGCATACAACTAGACGAATTAGGGAAGCAGGATAGAAGGAGAACAACCGGAATGGCATGCTACAAGGGGACATGGAAACTTTGAATGAAAGCAACACTGGATAAAATAAAGCAAAAAGGCCATTTGCATGAATCGGAAGTTACAACAGATTACGTACATGATTCAAGATTGAGTAACATATAATACAGGAACCAGTCCAGCCATCTTGCCATCCCTACCAGGGCGTTTCTTCTTAACCTGCACGGCAAAGTATGCGATCAACAACTGATTCTCCTATGTATGATTAAAAAATATAAGGAATCCATGTAAATTCTAGTTAAATCTCTACTTCAGACAAGATACAAATTGTTATCTCATCAAAGACTTACATAAAACCAGCCATCTACTTCGTACTCAATCTCAACTTCTTCTCCTGCGGTTAAACTCAACTGCCAGGAAAAACAATGAAATTATATACATGCTTGCATCTAAAATATCCAAGCCTACCTCTAAATAATATTATAATACATCTACAAAGTGAACACAACAGGCCGAAAGGCCAAGTCCAAAGAAATATCGAATATGCATCAACATGTGAGACCTTAAAAAGTAAATCCATCAAAGTTAAAATCAACGTTTTCAAAAACCAGACTAGTTATTGAATAGGTAAAGGTTTATAGTTCATCAGTGTGAGTGTGTAACTGTAGTTGAATTGGTGATAATTAAATATATATTTTAATATTATAGGTGATAATTAAATATATATTTTAATATTATATAATATATTGAGCTGAAATAATTTTAAATCGTGTAAATTTTAGACTAACATAAACCGACCATATATAGGCTTGAAAGAAAAAAAATCAACAATAATAAGTTGATTTTGTGTATTTTTGTTTTTCAGGTCAAGATCCGTGGACACACATGCAAGCATTGCATTGTACAGCCGCGGTTCAAATTCACGCCACCATATGAGATCTTCGGTCTCTATTACCCATGCTATAAGTTGATTTCTAATTTATAACATAACTATACCATTTTCTTTAAGCTTTGTGTTGTCTTTGTTTTCAAGTCACGATGGTTTTGTCTCAAAAAGCCTTTTTAATAAATAAAAAATTTAAGAAAAAAAAAATAAGAAGTGAAAATTTAAAAAGGTTCAAAATGGGTTTCCAGGCACTGGTTCAACTAGTTTTGCACTATTTTTTATTCAATTTGTTGGATTGTTTAGACCGCCGACCTAACCTATTCCTAAATTTTCCAATTAAATGGCAGGTATGATGGTTTTTTCATCTACTGTTAAAATTTTAAATCAACTTACTTCATCGTCTCCTCCTGCTGTGAAGTCATAAAGTGCACTTCCATGTTGAGGATTTGCAGATGAAACTTGCTCATCATCTTGAGACCCAAAACTATGTGATCCATTCCCTGCTAGGGGGTTCTCAAATGACTCGTGTCTTTGTATGACAGAGGATGAGTATGACGGAGGCTCTTCTCTTATCTGAAAAGATTTTAAAGAGATTTAATATCAAAACTAGATAAGAATAATAAAATAAAACTAAAGCAGGCAAAGGGATCTTACTGGAGAACCATAACCTTCATACGTAAAGCCTCGGCTTGCTGGTGCCTTATCCTGTCATGGATAATTTAGATTTCCATAAGTAATTTCAAATACAAAAGAAGTTGACAATAACAGAGTTATGACATAAAAAAAAGTGAATCAATGTGATTATATTGCAACATTCAAGGTAAGGTGATTAAATTAAGAACTCATTGATGCAAAAATATTGTTAGAATATTTACAAAATATCTTGGTGGGGGAGAATGATGCACAGTAAATTAAGATAATTCAAAATCCCATAATTTCTTCCATCCATGTCCCTCTATTATGTATTCTGAGTATTCCTTTCACTCCCTTCAGTTTAATCTTTTGGCGTTGATTTTGTGCATTGATCTCGTGCTTGCATCTATTTACTGCTTGTGGACTTGTTTGGTGACCCAAAGTCACTCTCCTTGCCAACAGGCTTGGTTTCAATTTCATTTTTTTGGATCTCCTAAAACATTTTGCTGTTTGAAGCTTCGAAATGTTGTTTAGAGAAGTTTGGGACTTGCTAAGTTTGATTGCTTACCATTAAATTTCCAACAGGCTAATGATCATGATCATTCCAGACATCTCCAGCATCTCTAGTCCGTCTTTGAGTTGTATGCCATGCATGTCTGATGGAGCCCACTATATTTCTTCTTTTTTCAACTTTTATCTAAGGGTTTGTTTGTAATAAGTTTGAAGCTTAGTAAGCTTCAGCCTAAGGTACTAGAATACTACAGAAAGATGAGAATTATACTAGTCCCTAGAGACAGATAAATGAGGTCTAAAGGCCAATTGCCTACACACATTGATCCCATTATCTTGATGGTGGAATCCAATTCTCCATGGTTTACATATTAAAAAAAATACACTTCCCTTTGTACCTGTAATCTGATTTCAGAAAATTTAGGGAACTTTGAAATCTCTAATCCAGGGGAAATGTAATTGTAAGTTATGTTTCTAACTAACACCAATACCAAGACTTGACCATTCAATCCCCACATTAAATTAGAATGCTATGCACTATATCAGTCCTCTCGTGGCTTATAAAAGTATGCATAAAATATCAAATATAAAAGGTTCAGAAATAGCATCAAATTAGAAGTGTGGTACATGTTGCAAAACAAATTGATTCTTAATCATAATATTTGGTACCGTAGTTTGTGGCCGGGAACTAAACAGCGAAGGGTAGCTCATTCCTCCAAAGTGGGATGATATCGAAGTTTCAACTGATCCTGTTGAATCTGGAGATGATGATCCCAATGACTTTGCATCATCTTCCTGTTATTTAAAGGAATGAATTTAAGTGATACAAACCATAAATTTTAATACCCAATGCATCATATGTAAAAGGGATCTGGCTTAATCATTACCTCTAGCTCAGACGATTCTAGAAGTGTTTTTGCCCACATATCATCATAGCTAACTGAAGGCCTAGAGATCATATTCTCTTCATCAACTTCTGGGGCATCTGTTCCAGCACCTGCCAGAAATTCATTTACCTAAATCCAAAAAGAAAAAAAAAAAACATTTCAATTTAAAGTCATCTTAGTTTCAAATCACAAAGAATATTAGCTTTAAATTTTGCACACAAACACACACATATTGCTAACCTCCACACATTCATGTGGAAGTTAGCATCATCCACATTTTGATGTGGACTATAAATCTATCATTTTCTGTTAAAAAAATTGAACAAAATGGGTAAAATGTCTTTCTGAATTCTTAATGCTTTGGCTTTTTAAATTACTCACATAACAATCTCTCATTATTTTTCTCACCCACCCCAGTGTTCCAAAATATGAATTCTGTTACATGAAAAGCACGAATTTTCAACTGCAATTTGTATCTCTTATATCACCAAGTGTAAATGCTGGCTGCCTGGTTGATAGTCACCATTCAACAACTTGCAGTTTGCTAGTCTGGCATGCCTCTTTACAAATAAGAAATTGAAGAGTCTAGTAATAGACGAGTTTCTAATTTTCAAATGTAAATATCAGAAGTAGTAATTTTTCTTAGGCAGCACATGGGAACATCAACGTAAGGAAAGTGTGGTTCAAATAACTGAAAATATTTAAATATTTAAATTTTAAAAAGTAAAAAGACAATAGTGTCCATTATATTACGTTATTTTAACAAGAATAGATGCGAGTTGTTAGTCCAAAACAAAATGCAAAGCATGTTAATCTCCACAGGAAGGTGAGGAGGTTAGCAATGTGTGTTAAAAGACATGATCAATTGACAGCAGGTGTCAAACTTGACAAGATGGCACCTTTAATAACATTTTACAATGTTAAATTTTCTCAAACCAACCATACTACTAAAAGTTTTCAGGAAGTAGATTAAGTATACAAAATTTCATATAATTTAAAAACTTATTGATACTTCAATGCACCACTTTATTTGAATGTATAACGTGTTATTTAAAATATAAATATTTTTTTACTATTATGAATGTTTAAATTATCTAAACTTTGATATGCATAATCATCAAATGATAACATCATCCAATGGTTAGATTGCTAAAATTTAATATTTGTAAAAGTTATTAAAAGCTTTGTTTCCACTCTTCTAAAATAAAGGCTTCACAAACTCAGATATAACTAATAATTTCGTTTTATAAGACTTATGATTAAGTTGTTTTATCTATTTCTAGTTTAAAATGATTACATTGAACTCTATATATTATCTATATGATATATTTGAAGTAATTTTTCATTGTCATTGAATCTTACTAATTGATACAAATTAAGATTCAAAATTCAAAAATTAGCTTGGCAATTCACAATTTTATAACCTATTTTATATACACACACACACTCTACCACATAAGCATTAGTAAAATATTTTCTAATCAAATTAAAGAGAAGGAAAGCAAAATAGATAAAAGGCAATACATTAACTAACTTATACCCTATTCATTGCTGGTGCGTTGTTCCCCCATAAGCCATCATCACCAAGGTTTGCTGCCCAAGCATTTACTAGGTCATCATCAAGTGTATCAGGCTCAGCAGCTGGTGGTTGGGATTCATAGACAAGGTCAGATATACCAGTGGCAACAGCTGGATCACTCAAACCAGTAGATGCACTAATATTGTGGCGTGTACGATAGATGTCAATGAGTTTGGCACTATAAAAAATTCAGAGGAAAATCATATTTAGAGAATAACACCAATAAGACTTGTTAGTGGTAAAAATACTATGTTATTCTTCTATTCTCAGGAAACTTATATGAGAATATTTATGATCAACCAAACAAGTTTAGTCATTCTTAGGAATCATAATTCCCAGGATTTATGAGTCTCAGTAATGATAATTTCATGGCATGAAAAAACTTTTCTTGTACCAACGCCTAGGTCTTAATTTTTACAAATGCCTAATGAACTTAAGGACAAAATTCTAAAAAAAAAAAAATCAGAATCACAAAAAATGTGAACACTCAAAATTCAAAACAAAGTTCCTCAGCCCATTTTGAAAAGTTATCCTTCTGATGCACTCTCCTGTATGCAGAAGAGCATACTAGTCTCTTTAGATACAACATGAGTAACATGCAAAATTAGTTCGAATACAGAATGCAATTAAATATCAATACCTTATTGGGCCCAAAGGTAGATACTTTGTTCTTGGAACATAACAAAACAATGAAACAAGGTCTAGCAGCCTTTCATGGGTTTCATATAGTTTCTTCAGTTCATCGTCAGTCCATTCTTTCTTAGCATTGTCATGATTGCGTATTTCCCTATTCATAAGCAGTTCATGAGCATTAGTAATCAAGATCATCAAATTTGAAAAAAAGCACAAAATTAGGATTTGGCTCTCACTTGATCAAATCATCTTGTGCTCTATACATCTCATCCAGAACCTTTATCATAGCACTTAATAAAACTCCAAGGCCTGTACCACTTGCTCCTTGATCTTCTCCATTACTAAGATGCATATCAGAGAACTGTGACTGAAGACCACCTTGCCCCAAAGTGTGCAGAAACTCATAAATCTGTAACCTGAAAGGTTCACCAGATCTAATTGCCATTGTTGTAAGAGCTTGAGCAGCAATAATTCGAATCTGCATGTTCATTTAACAGAGAATATTTAAGTTGAACAGCAAGAACAAATAACCATGTGGTAAAACTATGCACTAATACCCAGAGGCTGAATCAGACCAAAACTTTGTGAAGGCCAACTAACACTATTTTATACTAATAAAGCATATCATTGTTCTCATAGTCTATCTAATACCATTTAAAAAAATCATTTCAAATTTTGAGATAGGTAATAAACAAGGGAAACCACTCAAGTGGGTAATATATACCTCCCAGCTGCCATTGAATGCACACCTCTGGAGCCTTGTCAAGGCACCTGCTAGAGTAGGATTACGAGAACTAGCAGCAGCAACCATTTTGTCAGCATCTAACATCATCAATGCAGTACCAGGCGGGGTAGCAGATTCCCAAGCATATTCAGAAGCAGCATAATTTGCATTTTCCCCAAGAAACCATACCTTAAAGCACAAGTTGTCAGAAAAAAGAGAAACTTAATTCAACATTTTTATTGGGTTGCAGAAGCCAAAGAATGAGTAAGGTATCTGAATAAATAGTAATGCTTACAGCAGCTTGAACTAGTCTTTGTAATGCAAGAGCAGACTTTGGGTCAGATGCAGACACCCTGTCCACTGAAGTAAGACCAAGCATTGACCCAGGCTGCGGAGGTGGTAGATCAAGTACAATTGTGACTGCTTCTAAAGCTTTATGTTTTCCATCAGGACCAGCTCCAACAAGACAAGTCTGAAAGCAGACTATTCATTTAGTCACTCATTCTTTTAAATCAAAATCATCAAGGAAACTCAAAATTGATCAAATGAACTGGGTATCTGTGTGCATGCATCTAGTATGTAATGTGGATATGTTGCTTCGGAAGTTGTGGTTTGTATTTGTCTCTACTTATCATTATTAGACCACTCTGTTATAAACAGTTGCGTACCAAACACATCAATTTTAAAAAATAAAAAAAATAAAACTGACCTTCCAGAGCAGTTGCAACACATCAGCATCAACCTTTCCGGGAACTTTGGTAGCAAATATTCTTGCAATTTGAAGAAGAGTAACAGCCATATCTGGAGAAGCCTTCAAAGCAAAATTGAAATAACTATTAAGCAAACTTAGGTTTTCTATTATGCATGAATACAAAAGCACATTTACCCATTGCATGCACTAAGATATACAAAGTTTATAAGGAAGACTGGTACTAAGATATTGTTATTTATGTCTCTTCAGCAAAAGACATTTTTAAAAATTTCCCTGCATTCAAGCTCATACCCCCTCATTTATAGTACCCATGGCTTTTATCCTTACTCAGAGCATGGGCAAAAAATGCACACAGGCACAATAATATTTGAACATAATCCAACAAATGATAACTACAATATGGTATCCTAATAAGGTGTTAAAAGAAAAGGAGTATTGGATATAAAAAACCATTCATGATCCTTTCACCTAACAACTTAAGCTTTTAGGAGAGTTGGTCTTTCACATGATATTAAAGCCTCCATGGCCAAGTGATCAAGAGTTCAAACATTGCTTCCTTATTCTTTTAAAATGAAGTTGGAAAACTGCAAAAAGTAATGCATTGTCCATCCTTCGAGTTCAAAAGGATCTCACATGAAAGGGGTCATGCAAGGTATAAAACCCCATCCATAAGCCTTCACTTGAAAGATTAAAATTTAAATAGAGTTGGTCATTTAAAGGCAGCAAATCAATCTATATTATTACCAAAAATATTGCTAAAATTCAACCATATTGGTTGCTCATTGCCTCATCCTTCAGGTAATGCTTTATTGAACAAATCCAAGTATGTTTCACACAGATATTCCATTCACAAGAGAAAGTCCATTTACCTTAAAACGAGCATGCAAAGTGAGTAGTACATCATTCAATAGTGCTGCTGGCCAAGCTGGATCAGAAAGTTCCGATGCAATAATAGATTCTAGTTCATCAAATGAGTCAAATGGACCTTGCATCCAGATTAATGCCTTGATCACCATGGCTCTTACATAAACACATTCACAGGCAACTGTTGTCCGTACCACTTCCATTAATGAAGCCAACATACCCGAGACAGTATCTCTGCCAGCGGTTAAATTAGATACTGAAGAAGTTCTTCGAATGCCTACATTAAGTATCAATTAAGTATATAATAAGATAATAGTTCAACATGTTGAGCTATCACTGAGACTCAATCTGAACGTGTGTATTAGATTGGTTTTAGGATAACTAGGCCTATGCAACTATGGTGTGGTAATCAAATTACAGTTATATTGTATCTAACTTTACATGAAACACACACACATAGAAGTGAACTTTCTTTGTCAAAAACTTCACAGGGATTCATTTTGACTATGAGTGGGTGCAGAACTAACAGACATCTTTATAAAAGTCTTTAAGATTAACCTCTATGATCCAGCATGAAAAGGAGTGTTACAAAAGAATCATGTATATGTTAAAAGTATTAAACATAGGTTGTAACTATGCTTGTACTAAACCTAGCTTATTAGTACAAATCAGACAAGCAGCCTAATCAAGCAAATCCACAGTACAAGCATATACCAATCTCTTTGTCTTTTTTTCTACAAAAATAATCAGAAACAACGACTATAAGCATCATTGGAAATCTCCAAATACAATATAAGAATATAGGAAAAATCCAAGTCTCACATCAGCTAGAGATAATGCCAAGATAGAGTATACAAGTGGGAGACAAACCTCACCCTATGAGCCAACTTTTGGGGTTGAGTTAGACTCAAATACACATTCTAAGATGGTATCAAAGACTATCCTAGATCCATCAAACAGGCCACCAACTGTATTATCCACACACCAAGCCCAAAAGTGTTGGGCGTGAGAGAATGTATTGAAAAAAATCAAAGTCTCACATCGGCTAGAATAGTACCAAGATAGAGTATATAAGTGGGGGGACAACCCACACCCTATGAGCTAGATTTTGGAGTTGAGTTAGACCCAAACCCACATTCTAAGAGAAAAGAATAGCTTAACCAAAGGAACAACTGAACAAACAAAAGAAACCGGAAGGGAAGATCATGAAGATAAGAACCTAGGAAAAATATTATGATTCTCAAGGATCAATTCTCCTAAAAGCTTAAGTGGTTTTGTGAAGGTACAAGATTGTTTATATATCTCTTGACAATGATATTTAATATTCAAGAAACTTTTTGTAACTCTCCGCATCTATATCTAACTATTTACAATAACAAAAAAAAGAAGACCAAAAGCCTTGTTTACAATGCCACGCAAGCATGCACCATTAAACAAATAAGTAAGCATTACTTTCAGGATGTGTGCTTTCATCTGAATCATTATAATCTGTAGCCTCAGCAAATGTATTGACATGTGCTCCTTCTTCAACATCTTGTATGCCCAAAGCAAAGGCAGCAGCCCGACTTTTCCCCATCTCCTGTACAACTCTAGCTGCTGCATGAAGCACAGGTCTAGAAAAGCTACGGAAAGAACTCTCTAACCTGAAGAGCAGTAAATAATAGACAATGTGCATTATGATTAGAAAGTTTATACTTCACACGAGTCAATGACTTGATAATTCAACAAGACAAAATAGACATGCAAGCAGAAATACACAAATGAGTTTTTGAACCTTCTCATTACAAGTTTAATAAGCAGTTGAGGTCGTTTCGTCTTCTGTTTATCTTTAGAACTTTCCTTTGATGACGCATCTGGTAACTTGAGAATTTCCCTGGTCAAACGATACCACCCAGCTGCACGCTCCTCAGTCCTAGAATGTGTAAACATAATAAGATTACATCTAACCCAATCACAAGGCAGAATGTTAACATAGTAACTTTCAAGAAACTTATAAAACCTAGACAATCAAAGTTAAAAATATGATTAGCAGGGTATAGAGATTATTATTATAAAACATAAACCACACCTCTCAGCATTATCATATTTTCCTAGTACGCACAAAATTGCCTCAAAGCAGACTCTTTCACTAGGATCCAATAGAAGCTGATAGAGCACTGAATTGAACTGAGATCTAATATCTGATCTCTCTGTACATGCACACAAAACAGAAATTTAATCATAGCAAATTTCCCAAGGATCAATTTTCATTAAACACAAGCTTTTTAATATACCAACCATCTAAAGCTCTAGCCCTTGATATTGTACAACATAACCTCGCTAGAGAAACTCTAGCGAGAACATCATGCAAGTGGAGAACATCTTGTAAAGCCCCTGCACATAGACCAAATAACCATCACCAAACTATATAATTATGGTGGAAGCGTGGAACAACATAAAGATAGTAAATTATTAAAATCTACAAAGCCTTATATCTTAGCAGAAAAACGCAAATTAATTATGCAAAAATGTTCCACTTATATTTTGATTCTATGGTTTATTAAATACCAGAAGTGGAGTTCCTCTCCAAGTACAGTACACACGCAAATTATGAGACAGATGTTATGCAATTTAAGTGTTTTCACATATTTACTGACTAAAAACTGGTTCTTGGTCACTAAATACTTTTTTTTACTGAATAAAAATATATCACTTTCAATGTCATATTCAAACAAACACACAGAAAGGAAGGCAGGAAGCAAAGACAGTGAAGATCCAATAAGCATACCTCCAGGCTGCACATGCTTTCCTGCATAAGAATATCCAAGAAGCATTAGATTTAGGGGATTTTGGAGAAATTTGTTTCCAACACTATTACAAAAGAATATGCAATGAAACACTTGAACACCATTTGAATGGAAAATTTATTAAGATGTACACTGTTACCTAAGGCCATTGCAACAGCATAAGGATCCATAGTAGCTATCTCAGAAACAATTTCCAGTGCATGCCTCACAGCAACTGGATCAGCAAATGAAATCCTGCAGTCAACTCTAGTTTTGAGATTTGAGAACTATAGACCAGAAACAATGGAAGAATGCAAAAGCTAATAATAAATTATGCAAACTTAATGCCAGCTCCAAAATAAACGAAAAGCAAGAAGAAAAAAGTTGCACAAAGAGACGCCATGAACTATTTGTTCCTCTAAGTTTTGGTTCTAGGAGTAACTTACCCTTGTACAGCATAATGCAGAAATGCTGGATTCCCAGGATCCAGAGGGAGTCTTCTCAGAGCACTCAAGGCAGCATATTGTAGATTGCTTCGGATGATAGACTATATGATCAAGCATATAACATGTCAGAGATGTAATATAATATCATTCAAGTGTCTTCACCTACTAACTTAAGCACTAGGGCTTGTGGCACAGTGAACTATCCATGGTTATAGCCCAACAGGCCTTGCGTGAGTGGGTATGTTAGAGATGTGTATTATAAAACCATTCATGTGTTTTCACCTAAAAGCTAGGAAGCACAGACACTTAAAACAGCTGTGTTGTTGTGTCGTATCTAAGTCGAACATGTGTTTATGTCAACACTTCTAATTGTGTTTACAATTTTTTTCTTTCAATTTTTTTATTTTTATTTATATACCAATACAGATAGGAAAACTGTAATAATTATATAAATGATACTACCTCCGTCCCTAAATATAAGACCTAAATATAAGACTCTTTTTTCAAATTTGTTTGTCCCTTTTTATAAGACTCTTTTCAAGTTGTCTTTTGCATTAATTATTTATTAACCAAAACACCCTTAATTACTTTACAATGAATGCTATGAATTAAAGAGATAAATGCATTCTCTCTTATAAGGATTGGAGAAGAAGACTAGCACACATTAATTAATTAGGTATAAAGTAATTAAGTGGAAAGAGAGAGATGATGAGTCCCGATATTTTTAAGGGTAATTTTGAAAAAATAATACAGATTGCAAACAAACTTAATGTTACTAACTAAATTAACCAACTTTCTTAAAGGGTGGCAATTAGTTAAAAGAGTTTTATATTTAGGGACGGAGGTATAGCATTTTATTATGTCTAAAATGACTCACTACCATTTAAAATATTGATTCTCTCTTTCGATTTAAGATTTGTTTTATATTAACTTTATACTAAAATTATGTGTTGTATTATAGTTGTGACATGGCTGTAATTTTTTAACATTTGGCATATCCCCATATTAACTTGGTGCTTCAGATGCAGTATTGTCAGTACCAGCAATCATGAATTCTGGGGCAACTGTATTTCCTCCTTTTTGCAAGGTTCTTTTCAGGTATAGATTTCAGACTCAAGGAAATTACAATAAAGCGAAACACCTATTCTGCAAAATATTTAACTGTAAGAATCTTTTGTCAAAAGTTCTGACATTATGGTCTGATTAACAGAGAAGGTATTCAAAGTCAAAGATCTATGCTAGACAAGAGAGTCCCAGGAGATAATCACCCCAGTGTTATACCTCTATTTTTATCCTTTTCTCATACTGCAGGACCATTGATAGCTCTTGAACTTAATCTTGTGAGGAGTTGTCATTCAAATTTTGGGAAGTCTCTTTTCTTAGATCTTTTTCCACCTTGATTGGCTTTCTACTATACATCATCTACTTTTTGAGGATTTACATATATTTAGAAACCTTTATGTAGGTAAAGACTGATACAATATCAAGATCAGTTGTTTTCTCCTAGTAAAAGAATATTATATTATCAGGAAGAATGAGAGGTGTCAAACAGTTGTTCTAATAGCTTGCTCTCACCATATTTTTATAAACCTAGAATTGTGCATTGCTTTGAATGGTAAGAGGAAACAGTTCCATCATAGGATATAAAAAAAGATTCACTTAAGTTAAAAATTTAAAAAAAAAATGCATGATAAAAAAAAATAGTACAAAGCAATGATCTTACGTCTTTATCACCACCTTTAACCCCAAATATGCCTTTCTTTCGCTTTTGCTCAGCATCACCAACCTAAAAATCATTAATGGCAGAAAAGGTGAAGAAAGCTCAAGTGCCATGATTTGAAAACTCTTTTTGATACAGAAAGAACTTTTTTTACAGAGAAAGCAAGAAAAGGAGAATAACTCCAAATAAAGTTTAAAAAAAAAAACTAAAGAAAACAAAAACTAGATTGAAAAGGAGTAAATACAAAATGAAAACAAAATAATGGAGCTCTTCAATCCCTTTGTATGTCAGACAATGGAACTCTTTCGAAGAAACCATGCATTAAACACCATTAAAGAGTCTATGAAATTGTTTTTTTCCCAAACGGTTATAGGGACAAATATTTTGAAGGAGTTGATACATAGAATTCAGTTCAGCCAAAGACACCAAACAACAGCATATACAGTGCGATTCATACTATAACCACGATGATTCAAAAAACCTTAAATTGAAGTCCAAAAATTCCGAGAAGAACTGCTGGATCATCACTTATTCAATGAATAGATATAATTAAAAAAACTCAAGGAAACGTTTGTCAAGAAGAAATAATTTCAATTTTCTCTACTATTTAGTACGACGACGAAGAATCAAATTATCACTATATTCCTTCCTTTCAACAAGATATTAAGAAAATTTTGGCCTATTCCACAATGTCTCAATTGAGTTATATGATGTTAGCACTTCCATATAACGTTGCCCGCTTTTTCTAACCAAAGACCGAAATCTTAACTAAAAGAACAAATCCAAACTCAGGGCATACCCAAGATTGACAATGCACATCAACAGATTCAAACAACTTATTCTGAATAAAGGTGGCTACAGGAATAATTAAAAATAAATGGGTAAAAGTCAACATCTTATATACATAATGAAGACAGGAAAGCTCAAACCTTCTCTAGTATACCAAATACAATTTCATACAATCTGGACAAAACATCAGAGTTGGATGAAGGAGCATATGTAAGTGCCTTCAAGGATTGCAATCTTCGAGCATGAACTTCAAAACATAAGTTGAATAGGAATCAAGACATAATCTCAATAAAAAATGAAGGCATACTTCAACAACTAAAACCCATGCATTGTTTTAAAGAGATGACCAATTTAATTTTCAAACATGACAAACTCGCGTTTACCAATATAAAAAAATCCATTCCATGTGCATAATTCTGATGTCAAAAAATTTCAAGAGATGATATTAACTCTGGATTTCATGTATCTCTGTACTCTACTACTACAATTTAATGACAACATAGCCACAATGAGGGCGAGCCCTGGTGCAGCGGTAAAGTTGTGCCTTGGTGACTTGTTGGTCATGGGTTCGAATCCGGAAACAGCCTCTTTGCATATGCAAGGGTAAGGCTGCGTACAACATCCCCCCCCCATACCTTCGCATAGCGAAGAGCCTCCGGGCAATGGGGTACGAAGTTTTTATAGCCACAATGACGTCTAGATTGAGTCTCAAAATCCAAATTACTGATTGCAGATGCTCCAATTACAAGAAAAATTCTTTTTGTCAAATCAAAGAAATGCAAGAAGTATCCTGCTCAAGATAAACTATAATTTCGGATTATTTTCATGCAGGCAAAATTATTTGTTCATCTATCCAAATAAATAATAAAAGTTAATGCAAATTATATATCGCCATCACAGCATCACTATAAAATTTAGATAACAGAAAACCTAAATTTAGACTCTATTTTCTGTTGTGAACGGAATATTTCATTTCTCTGAATTTTCCTTCCTATAATGTACCAATCTCATTATGCGTAGAATCTCAATAAACAATTTATATTAAACTAAACACATCTTTGAATGCAGTGATTTCCTGTCTCTCCAAACTTTGTCTGCCTTCACAAGTGCATTTTATGTACTAGACAAGCCAGGACACATGTATTTGCTTTGTCAACAAAGAGCTTAAAATCTAATATATATGCCAAAGCTTATTGGTCCAAAATTCTTAACATCTTCAGGTAAATCTATTTACAAAATTACTGCAATGAACAAGGAGTGGATGGGAACTCAACTCATTCACTCCACATGAGTTCGAAGGATTTTGCATAAAATAAAATTTAAATTAACAGCCCAAAAGAACTATAACTCTTTATCAACTTAAGGTAAAACATATAAGCCCGTACATGCAAGTATGCAACCTTATGCTTAAAATGATTAAAACCATCAAAAATAAAAGTGAGTAACCACTCACATTCAGTTTCAGCATTTGTGGCTGCTGCAGTAAGCTGCTCTACGATTCTTGGCACAACATCAGCTCGAGTAACACCTCCAACTGCATCAATATCAGCCAGAGCATCCCAGTTAGGAGTTGGTATCCCACCACCTGTGCTCAAACCTTGGGGACCAGTGTCAGATAAAATTCTGGCAAGGTAGTAATAGACGTATCGGAGAACACTTCTATCTTCACATTGCTGATTAAGCTACAGAACAGAGACAGAGATACAAGATTTTGACAACAGATTAAGCAAGGGTAAACACATTCCATAACGAAATATCAGTATGACAAATTATTGTACTATTACATGAATTCAGAAGCATGGTCGTCCGTTAGAAAAAAAATGCCACTAGTTTGCCATAGGCATACAAAGACACACCTAAAGTTTTAATCTAACAAGTCAAAAGA
Source organism: Glycine soja (assembly GCF_004193775.1). Lineage (NCBI taxonomy): Eukaryota > Viridiplantae > Streptophyta > Magnoliopsida > Fabales > Fabaceae > Glycine > Glycine soja. The sequence continues at coordinate 41,905,181 of NC_041006.1, read as the reverse complement.
ACAATTCAAGCTACATTGAAGATGAAAACAGCTTATAAGAAAGCATTCAATTTCAAGGGAATTGGGACATACTAGATAAGGGAAGATCAGAAACAACTTATAAGAAAGCATTCAAGTTCAAAGGAGTTGGAGCATACCATGAGAAGAGAGGGAGCCAACGAAGGGTCCACAGAATTATACACTGCAAGCTTTGGAAACACATGATGCACTAATTGCCGTTGAGAACTTTTCTGAAACCACATTACCATCAAAAACAAAAACATAAGAGTAGACCAGCCACGAAAGCACATTAGTGGATCTTATGTGGATAAACTTCTCCACAAGCACTTAGAAGAAAATAAAAAGGTAAAATGAAATAATCTTATCCCATAAGTTAAAATCAACTTATGCAGTCCTCTCATCTAACTTCTCTAAAAGTTTAAATGGGCAAGTTGATTTAGCCTATTGGAGAAGCTCAATTCCTTTTCTCTTTATTATTTACTTCTCCTACATAAGTGTTTATAGAGAAGTTAAGTTTATCCAAACAGGGATCTGCAAAGAAAGTGGCCACACTTACCTGATCAGAAGTGGCAGCTAGCTCGTGAATACTTCTAGCGAGTTGTGAATAGGAAACTGGCTGCAGAAGCAAACAAGCACGAAGATCAAACGCACAGAATTATGCACTATGACACTACCAATACTAAAAGAAGAATCTTGTATGAGAGGTATCGTCGTATCAACTAAACTCTGGCTGACAATAACACGGAACTTTCAAAAATACATATGCTAAAGCGATATAGTTACACTCAAAACTAATTGATCCACGACGCGCAACAAATTAATCATGAAGCGCGCAAGTTCTTGTAATAAGAGATGAAATTACGGTACTTTTTTCTTTTGCCTTTGCGGCATGATATTGGTCCTAACTGGATGCAAAGCAGCTTTGGCAGCAGAAATGGTATCGTTCTGGATCTGCATCAGCGCGGCTCTCTTCGATTTCTTCTCCGCCGGAGGCTTACCTAACGCCGAGGGCAGAGATGCCGGTGCCGTCGGCGCCGAAGATGCAGCCGCAGTCGACGAAGACGACGGCGCCGGAGTAGGGTCCGCCGTTATCAGATCCATGAGCGTCGTTCCCGACGAGTCCTAACCAAAATCAGAATTAAGAAGGTTGGAGTTCGAATTCCGAAGGAAATGTAATGAGTGCGAAGAAGAAGAAGAACTAAGTGCGTTGTAAGGAATTACAGCCATTTTGTTGTGGTGTGATCGAAGGATCCCTTTTCGCTATCTTCTCTATTGTATGCGCTACGCTAATTCGTCACCGGGGGTGTGGCCAACCGTAAGAATAGACGAGTTCCGCCATCTTTTTTATTCGCCTTTTTTTTTAAATTCTAGTTGCCCTTTGGACGTTTTTTTTCGGTTATTAATTTTAATTAATAATTAATATGTCTTTTGTTGGAAAAAAAAATAAGAAAGGAAAAGTTACTATCTTGATTTTGATAAATGAAGTGAATAATAGTCAATTTTATGATATTGATAACATAATTAGTAATTATCGTGTGTTGTTGTAGATTTGACATGTTGAGTCCCAAATTCATGGAAAATTATAAATTATATTATTATAAATTTAACATGTTGAATTACAAATCATGAAAAATAATCAATTTGATTAGAATATTGATAGAAATAGTTTATGATACAGTAAACTAACACCTCTTAGTTACAAAAATACAAGTTTATTTTTTTTTCTTTTAAAAGGATGGTTATTGATATGTAAAAAATAATATATAAGTGTCTTCATGTCTTAACTCAAAGTATTAATATAAGTTTGTTTTTTTTTTCACTTTTAAAATAAATGCAAAGAATAAATTATAATTATCACTTTAAATGATGTGCATGTTTGGGTTTTTGTTTAGAGACCCAAAACATAGATTTGCAAAATGAACTTTTTTTATACTTTTAGACTCAACTTAAGTTTGAGAGGTTGTTATTGGTTTTACAAACATGTATTATATGTATTTGTTATGGATTGGATTGAGGTTCAATTTTCATCATGACTTTCACAATCTTGTATATCATAAAATCCCAAAGATATAATCGATTATCAAAGTCACATTAATAGCAATACAAATAACTTATCTCTACATTAAAACATATAATTAGGCATAAGAGGTGTTAAGCCCTACACTAACAAGGTAAACCCATTCACCATGATATCTCAGTCGTGCTCAAACTTTTATTGGGTTCTAAGAAGTTTGGATGAGTCAACAATCAACTTTAGACTTATATAACATTCTACTTTGAATTCTCTATCACACTCATTTTAAACATAATTTTAGCATTGTTTGTAGGAATTGATCAATTTGATTCCCACCTAACAATGTTAATAATAGAAGCCAACAAATCTAACTTGATATCACACTTGATGATTATGTGCATGGTATCACTTTGCCCGACCAAAACAATATAACAATCAAAATAGGCTTGAAAAACACATAATCCTTTCACTTATACAATAACAAATCTATGATAATACATGGACAATAAGATTATAGATCTAATACATGAAGCATTATGCTGCCTTTAGAAATAAAATAAGGAGTTGTGTAAAGTTCAAAAGGCAAAGTTGTTGGAAAATAATTCAAATTTGAAATTTCAAATCCTTGTGATATTGTTTTGATTTAGAAGATATTATTTATCTTTAGGTTTTGTTTGTATATAAAATATACTATTTATAAATTAGAGTTTTGTTTCCTCATTTAAGATTGGGATGTTAGATCTATAGATAGGAATTTTTGAGATGAGAATAACCACCCAACCTTGAAATAGGTCACTACCCCAAGTGATAGAGAGGAATTATGTGGAAGGAAGATTTATAAGTTTGTTCAACTTGTCTCAAAAACTTATTGTGAGATTGTGGGTGCAGGGTGAAAATCTGAACCACGTTAAACAAATTCGAGTTCATGAATGTAGGGATAAAAACTTGAATCATGTTAACAAAATAAACTATGTGGACGTATAGATGAGGATTTGAACCATATTAAATAAATTTGTATGATCTTTTCATTTTTTTATGGTGTAGTCCTTTTTATTTGCTCGTGTGATTTTTCATGAATAAAAAGATGTGTGTTTTTCTCCAACAAAAGTAAATATCTCATAATGATTTAGAACAATGAGTTTGAAATGAATAATATGATATGCATTCCTTAAGACTTGAGGACAAGAGATAATGTCCTTAGTTGGTTTTGGTCTTTACTCTTAAAGTCAATCCATAATTAGGACGGCATTTCATTTGCCTTTGCGAGACAATTTATTACAAAGCATGAAATCCACAAGGACTCAAACATGCTTGTTAAGGTGATTTTATCGTTAGAGTGTATTTTGAAAAGTTTTCTACGAAGGTTTTGTAAAGAGATTGGTTAAGTTCATAATTTATCTAAAAATATTAAATTTCACATGGTAATATGTCAATTAGAAAATGATCTTTGTTTGCCTCATTCATAACCAAGGCAAAACTAAGGAATATAGATGAATTTGGGATTTGTATAGTCAAGCATGTCAAACATAAGAAATACCTTGAACAAGTTGAAATCAATGTCAACACCTTGGTCTCATGAGGAGGAAATGGAAAGAAGCAAGAGAAAAACAAAAGTTAAATGAAGAGTTGAAGTTGAGAAAAGTATCACAATTCCAAGAAAAATTATGGACCATGTGATAAAATAAGAAAAAAAATGTTTAGAGAAAAATGCAACAAAGTTTACCCAAATTTCACGATCTCCTTATTAATTAAACAAGTTTGGTTTATGTATATTTTTCTTGAGTTCTAAAAAATAATAATTTTTGTTTGACAAAAAGTCATTTAAACAATTAGGAGGAAATAATTATCTTTTTAAAACAAACTAAATTAAATATTTCGTTAAGCACATGTTTTTTTTAAATATCTTTTTAAAATGTTTAATGGTAATAACATTTATATTTTACTATGAATCATTTAATATATTGAAAATAGCAATGATATACTAGTAATATATAGTTGCAATTATAAATATAAATAAGTAACAAATATTAGACATAAAATAAAAAAATATGCACATTATTTTAATTAAATAAAAAGAAACTCATTTGTATTTTTTTTTGTCTCTTGATACCATAATTATGAGATTTGGGTCTTCCAAATATCACAATGTAACTTTAGTCTATTAGGTTTCAATTATACTGATTGAGTCCCTGGATATTTCAATACTCCCTTCGCTAGTAAAATATGTTGATGTGGCATTGGTTAAAAACATGACACTTGCATGATGTCATGCTAATGCAATATTTATTTTGATAAGATAATGTACAATAATGGTACGATTTTAATCTCCTAATATTCATAATTGATTGCTTTTAAGACTTTTCCTTGTTGAATAATAATGATGTTGTTTCATTCATAAAATGATGAGAAATACAATAAGAAACTTGTTGAAAATCAGTGAGACCAACATGACACCTATAAGCCCTTGTCAATCATAGGTAACTAAGTTGGCTCCTATATGGAACAAAAACACTTATGTTTGTACTAGAGCTAATTATCTTACAACACTTATTGAGAATACAACCAAACACTAAGTTTTCTTCCTTTCTCCTCCTTAAACTAGTACTAATCCATTGGTAGTTCACTTCAATGATGATATTTGATAAACCAAGTTCCTACAACCATCTAAGGGCTTTTAGGAGAGCCATCACCTATCCTTCATGGGCTTTTGGCAAAAAATACTAACGAACAGATTGTGCCCCTCTAAAAACACCAACTTTGTCGCTCAAACGCATACCCATTTCAAACTTCTACTCGTGATAAAAAAATCACAACATCCACGTTGCACTTGAGGTAACCAACAGGTGGGGGCTCCAAAATCATATTTTGATGATCCCTTTCTAACTCAACTTGAGCCTGCCATTTAGCCTATGCAAATATCCCCTAATTAAGGACCTTATTGGCTCAAAGCACTACCTCATCCACTAAAATGTCCTTCTCCTCCCAAACTTTTTCGTTTTTGGCTTTCCACACACTCCACATAATCATAATGTTAGTTGTTATTCATAAGTTAGTTTGGTATTGAAAATTTGCAAAGAAATAGCAATGTGCCTTCAATTTATGATTCTTTTTGTAGAAATTGTACATAATTTCATTATTGTGTGATTTATTAGAGTAGAAACTCTAATTTTGTGACCTAATGTTGAATCCAACTCAGTTTCAGGCCAAAGAAGAGAATGTTAAAGTTGTTGATGACTCGCTTAACGAGACAAATTGGCCAAGCAAGATGCATCTGCTTAGCGAGGCATTTATCTCGCTTAGTGGATGGGAAGCCCTAGAAGAAGATAAGTCAGAGATCTGCATGCCCAACGTGCAGTCAGCCCACCCAGTGAGGACATTGTCTCTTTTCGCGCTCAGCGCACCTATTCTCATTTAGCGGAATTTCACTTACTCTTACTTAGCGAGACATGCTCGCTAAGCAAGCTTTTGGAAGTTGAAGAGTCCAAGAGCCTTTAAAACACTGAAGTTGGTGGAATTTCAAAAAAGAGTCGATTGAGAGCAGCAAAGGAGCTTAGCTTCATGAAAAATATATAGATTTAGGGTTGAGAGGCTGAAGAAGACATTCTCCACCATTTTCTTCCATTTTACTTTCACCAAAAATAGTTTTCTTCTTGCTTTGTGAAGCTTTGCTTGTAATGGAAGGCTAAGCCTTTTTGTTAGGGAGTTACTATTGAACCTCTTGTTGTAATACTCTTATTATCTATTTAATGTTATTTCTTTGTGTTCGTTGCTTCTATCTATGCTTATTTTACATGCTTGTGGCTTGATCACCCATTTGTATGCATAGTTAGGCTTTTTAGTATTGGAAAATGCTTTAAAACCTTAGAACTTGATAGAGCAAGCTAGAAATCTATATGTTTAGGAATTAAGTGCAGTGATCTAGTCCATTTTACACTGTAGGCTTAGTGCAACTCTTTTAGAACAAGTTTGTTGAGGAATCAAGAACAAAGGCTAAAGAGAGTTAAGCTCATTCATGTGAGGAATCATGATTTGAGTAATTTCTCAGTGTAAGAACCCTATGATAACATTAAATAGAGAAAAACACATTTTATACAGCAAGAGAAATTCAGTAGGACACTCCCCAATGCTTTTAACTGGATAGTTGTCACTTTTTACAATTTTAAATATTTTGTTTATGTTCAAATAGATTTTATAGTACGAAACTCAATATTTGCTTTATTTCAACCCTTATAAGTGTTTTCATATTGAATATATATGGTCTAGGTGAAACAAATTCCATGTGGATACGATACTCGTTCTTACCATTTTATATACTACTCGTGCGAATCAGTACACTTGCCGACAAGTGAACACATAACACTTTTATATCTTTGCACCTCGGGGTCTCTACCAATAGAGTTTCAATAAACTGTAGGAAACTCTCTACTATACCTACCAACACCTCTATCTAATCCCACAATTCTGCTGGAGACCAACAATTACTAAGCACTAGACATTCCAAGAAAAGATGCATAGAGTTCTCAAGATTAAACCCATATAGATCACAAATAGAGGAACACTCTACATGGCGTTGATTTAAGGCCGCTCGAGTGGGTAGATAGTCTCTCAATACCCTTCATAAAAAATGTTTCACTTTATGAGGTATCTGGAGTTTCCAGAGAATGACCCATTGGCCTTCAACTTTTAAATGATCTAGGTTGAGCACCCTCTCCATAAGACCATGATATATTGACTTCACCATATATGCTCCATCTTCACTCCAACCATAGGCCTTTTTATCATCCTCGTATTCGAGCATGATAGGTACTATAAGGATTGCTTATGTAACGATTTGTCTCGTTGCTACAATATTACTAACTCTAAAACACGTAAATTTTTATTTTTAAATGAAATTTCCATAAATTTGATTATGAAAACAAGAGTAAATTTTTCGCGATATACATTCACCAAATAACACACAAACACTTAAATAAACACACATATATGTATATCTTAAACCATTATACACCATTCACATGACGTAAAATAATTTAATTTTTACATGTATCTAAATTCGAGTTTTACATGCTTAAATAAAAAAAGTCATGGAACCACTACGGAGGAGTTGATAACAAAATAGAACTCTCTCCCAAAATAATTTCAACATCATTAGGTCGGCTCCGTGACTTCCACAAAAAGAATCTCCATCCATGTCATCTACTGTTGTTCATCTACTCCCACAAACGAAGGTTCACGATCATCACAAGTACCAATCATACGGTACAAAATTGCAAGGGTGAGTTTATTATAAAAGAAACCAACAATTATCAAATGACCATAATTAACAAGAGAAACAATAACAAGTGTCATGATCATACACAATTATATATCAATTCAACATACACTTAACAACTATTTATCAACTTTTCCATAATTCCAATCAATCATGTTTAGTATGATGCATGCACCTAACCTTAACTCTCAAATGTAATATGATACCATTCGTCAGGAAATAGCCCGAGCGTGTTCACGCGACACTCATATTCAGGAAAACTAGTAAGTAAGTGTTGAGGTCACCCTGTCATACATAAACAACTCCCCCCGATGGTGATCAGTCTGAGTCATAAGGCAATTCCAAACCGAATGACATGTCCCCAAGTACAAGTATTTTCCCTCATGAAAAACTACAAGTACTTACTGACAAAGTTTATACTATTTCCATGCAGTATGAAATATGACACATGAGCACCATCAATGCATTGACCGTGGATAATTAAAGATTCTAAGCCACCCATTTAATTCAAAGATGCTTAAAACTCTTTAACCACTCTATTTCCCTCACCAGGGATGTTCAACTTGGTCATTACATCCCTTATGTACATACACAACATACATAATTGCAATGACATTGTAAACATCAATGACATTTCATCTCAATATCATTATCAATATCATCTCATCTTAGTGTCATTATCAACATCAACATCATCCCTGAGGTAACTTTTACAACGTCTCATTTTTAAGGTGATAACTGCAAAATTTAAGTTAATTTGATAGTCAATTTTGACTAAGAATGATTGTGATTTCTTTACTTTACCGTTGTTTTTAATGAAATAATAAAAAAATTAATATTTTTGTAATTTTTGATTAGCAGAAGTTAAAAGAAGAAGATTTCAAGTGTTTTAGAGGAAAATTGATGTAAAAACTTGAAGAAAAAGTTGAAGATTAAGACAGTTCGCTTAACGCGCAAGAGAGACCTAGTGCATTTCTTCGCTTAGTGAACAGTTCACGCTTAGCGCTAAGAAGACCCACGAAGAAGCCCAAAGGCGTGTTTAGCGTGGGCTTTCAAGCTAAGCACGAGGTTGCGTGGAAATTAAGCTACCTTAGGCCTATAAAAGGAGTAGGAAGCAAAGGAGAAATACACACTGGGATACCAATCCCTAAACCCCGAGACACCAAGACTCAAAGCTCTCTAATGAATATATCCTAAGCCTGAGTATCTCAAATAGGGGAAATCATCTATCTATGTCCATTATCTCATTTTCCTCCTCTATCCATCTTTCTTTTTCTATCCACATCAGCCCCTAAATTGTAAAGTCTTTCATGACAATGAGAGACTAAATCCCCAACGTTGGGAGCCTAGCAGCCAAATGCCATTGTAATGTAATTTTTCCTTATTATTTATTTAATGCAATGCCAAATTTTATTGTTTCTTTCCTGTGCTTTATTGTTATTGTGTGGAATGATCATCCATGCATTAGTTTTAGGGGTTATGCATTGGAAAATGATAATTTCTAAAAAACTGGGAAAGAGCATCTAAACAATTCATTGCTAAGGATAAAGTGATTTTATTTTGTCTCTGCATACATCTCCATGTTTCATGTGATTTACTATTCTATCCTTGTAAAAGGATTTGAGACAGAGAATAGATAAATTAGACTCTTCATCGTGAGGGATCGTGATTAAGTGTCTTAATAGATATGACTGGAAATTGAGAAAACATTAAATAGAGAAAAACATTAATATTGTATCAAAGGTAGTTAGGCATGCTAGGCTGTAACACATTTGCATTTTGAATTTATCTTTTTTTTCATCATCATTTTATTTTCTTTTTCTTTTCTTTTACATTAAAATTTCTTATCTATTTTATCTTCTACTTTTTTTTTACCTTTATCATCTTTTAATTTAAATCTTTATCTTTCTTTATCTTCTATTTTAAATTCATTATCTGTTGCTTGTAAATTGGGTTTACATCAATTTAAGTACAAACAAAGTCCCTGTAGATTTGACACTCGAACTTCCGAGTACTTTACTATTTTAGACAAATTGGTGCACTTATCAACGAGTTAACACAAGGATTTTTCAAATGAAGTATAAAAATATCTTATTCGATACCCAAAACATAAGAGATACTAAGAAAAATTCAAACTAACTAGGAGAAAGATATAGAAGTTAAGGTTACCTCAGAGAAATTACAAAAGAAAGGATTGTGAGCTTATTTCTCTACTGAATCCTTGAGGTGGATTCTAAAGATTCTGCTCCAATTAAAATGTTCCTCTCCATGCAGCGGTCTGGCGGCAAACAAAAGTGGACTTGTGGTGGCCACCGATGGTTGTGGGTGGTGGAGAAGAAAGTGTTAGGGTTTGGGTGGGTGTTTGGAGAGAAGAAGAGTGAAAAATTGTGTTTTTCATGCTGAATAACGTATTTATAATCTACTGATCTCACTAAGTGAAATCAACTTTTGGCGCTGAGCATGAAATTTCATATTGAGCATAATTTCTCTACTGGCTAGAATTACGCTTAGCACGCTAATCTCGTTGACCGAATTTTTTCCTCGGGTTGAAATTGCACTTAACACACAAGTCTCGCTAAGCGAGATGTTTGAAAGTGTTACTTTGCAAATCCCAATGGTCAAAATGTAAAGATATGGGTTACGAACCAAAAATCCAAATTTGAAAGCGATCCAATAGTTAACAAGTCTAAAATTGTGGTTTTACTTGAACATGTTTTGGTAAAACTTAAAATCTCACAATTTCAATATAGGTCAAACAAATTTCACATAATATAACATCCACATCAAGTAATTACACATAACTAATTCACATAACACCCTAACTCATCTAAATCAAATAAATAATAAAATAACACATGAAATACATCAAACATCATTTTCAGTTAACAAAATTTTAAGACATTATAACTTTTACAAATTGATTTTAAGACTCAGAACCATATAAGCATGTCAAATTAGATGTTGTGTTGGCATGACATCATACTGATGCCATGCTCATATTTTGTTTAACCTTTACTATCTTTCTTATATTTTGTTGTTGTTAAAAAAAAAATAGAGAATCACAATGTTAATGTGTCTTTATTTTTTTCTTCTAGTAATTAATATTAAAAGATATTTTTGGTTTATATTACTATATTAAAATATATTTTAATTTTCTATTCAAAATATTTTTTCTCAATAATCTATTTTAAATAATAAAATGCATAAATTATTTTATAAAAATTCACGATTTATAATCTATTTCAAACAATAAAATAGTAATCTTTAATATATACGTATATAGGTTGAGATATTAATTTTTATAGTAATATACTATCAATAAACAATTATTATATTTATTAAATCTAATAAATATGTTATATTTAATAAATATAATGATTGATACCATACAAGAAAAAATACATTTATTTATATCTTTGTATAAATTAGAAACGTTAGCAATAATACATTTTTTAAAAACATATTTTTTATTATGAATTAAAATTTATTAAAAATAAAAAATTCACTTTTAATTTTTTAAGACTACTGATTCTAATAATTTCTTTATTATATTTTAATAAATTTTGATTAATAGTAAAAATTAAGTTAAAAGTATAATTAATAATATCTCATTAACACTTACAGGTGACACAATGAGCCAACCTAGTCTGAACCTATGCACTACAATGTAAGACTTAAACTTGAATTAAGCACGAACATTTTTAGCTCGAGATCATGGTCTAATGAATCCAAATTCAATCTAGATTATTCTTATCCGACCTATGAAAATCCACAGCTTGCATTGAATTGAGTAACCAATTTTATCACCTCTAATAACACTTATATTATATAAATATACACATAAAATTAATTAAATGTTGCATTAATAACTCTTCTCATACATACATATATATATATATATATATATATATATATATATATATATATATATCATATTAATTCAATTAATGCACAAATGTATATATATTAATAGTAATAAATGTTTTAATAACTCTTCTCAATTATATATATATATATATATATATATATATATATATATCATATTAATTACAATTAATGCACACATATTTTTTTATTATTTTAACATAAAATTAATTGCGTATTGTAAGACAAATGGACTTTATTTTAAGGAGGAGTACCATTAATTAAGATCCAAAGTAAAAAAGAAAAACTTAAAATAACTAGTAATTCTCCCGTCATATAACAGTTGTGTAAGAAAAAATATATTTAAAAATAATTATTATTTTAACCTTTCAATGTAATATTAATTATTTTTTTACTTATATCTCTTATGATATTTATGATAAATAATAAAAATTTAAAATAAATTAATGAGGTTAAGATTAATTATATAAAATTATTATTTTCTTTTACCTATTTATTAATTTGTATAAAATAAACTATGACAATAATTATAATGGTCTCCCTGAACCATTTGATTCGTCAATCCCAAAAAAAAATAAAAAAAAAATAAATATCCATGGTTAAGTGATAAATGAAAAATTAAATTTCTTGCTTAAAAATTTACATTTTATATTCAATAACAATAAATGCATACATATATCTTTTTACGTATTCAACATTTATAATTAGCTATGCGCATTTATTTTGACTTTGACGGTAAAAGAAAGTGCCAAAGTGGGGGTTAGCGATGACGATAACGGGGTAGGTTTTGGACCAAAAAGTCAAGAAACGTAAAAACGCATCGCGTATTAAGCGGGGACGCAAAAAAAGTGAGTGCGCCGCGGGTACTTGATACTACCCCAAGTGTGTCGTGAAGAGTGCTTAACATATTTTTATCACATTATTTTTTAAGCACATACTTTATCAATATTAGATAATTAGATAAAATTTATACTTTTTTGATTAATATGTGTTAAAAAATATGCTAAAAAGTGCATTATTATTAATTAATAAGAGTTGGATCACCAGTAAAGATTAATTTTTCCACCATATAACAATTTAACAAACTAAATTTTCAAACTTTGTTAAAAGATATTCACGTTTAATACTTAATCTTATGGGATAAAATTATTTCTAAAAAGAGATATTAGTTTAAAAAAATGTTTTATTCATATCATCATATTAAAATTTTAAAATATCTATTAAATTTATTAACAATTAATACTTAATAAAAAATATTGTTAATGAGATCTGATCTTGCAACCATCTATCCAATTTAGTTCTAGTAAGACAAAGGAAAATATTGATAAAAGAGTTACTAACCTTGAAAGGAAATAAATAAGAAATAACTAGTGAATAAATAGAAAGAAGATTAGAAGGAGTGAAGAAAAAGGAGCAATGACGACTTTAGAATGTTAGAAGACAAAAGGGAAAAAGACTATGCATAAATAAAATAAATAAATAAACTTCACAAACAAATAAATAGTATAGAAAAACCATAAAGAAAGTCATCCGTTTCATTTTCTTCTGCGCTTCTTCTCTGGTCTCTGGCTTCCTTGGTACGGGAAGAACTCAATCTTGTCCCTTTCCCTTTGGTTTTTCTTTCTTCGATCTCTTCACCTTCCTTTCGACTACTCTCTTATCACAGCTCGCTTTCTTAACTAGAGCCCTCTCCGTTGAGGTACGCGTATCCGCGTCTTCTTAACTTTTTTAGTTTCTCAACTTTTTCAGATTTTAGGGTTTGTTCAGGTTTTCACTGTTTTCGCTCTTTTTTCCTAAGATCAGTGAGGAGTTCGTGAATATTCGCTTGAGATTTGACTGCGAAGCTGGTTTTAGAGGTTTCGGAGTTTCTATTTATTGCTTTTGTTATTATTTTTTTCCAATTCTAGCGTTCGTTTGTTGTGTCTTGTGGTTGTTTCGGTCTCACTGTGTGTTCTTTTGACGAATTCTCTTTCAATTTTGCTTGCTTTTGTGTTTGATGTGGGAGGCATGTGTAGCTAGTAGAGTTTGTGGCTTCTAATCGATGATTTTTGGTTAATTGTTGCTAATTTTTTAATTGTTCTCTTGGAAAGTAGTTGTGTTTCAGAGAAGTTTTGGTATGCGTTGATTTGCACAAGGGATTGCTCGTGAATCTGGTCTTTGAGGGTTTACTGTTGGAATTTGTTTATATAGAGCGTTTTATGCGTGTTTAATTGTTTTTTTCCCCTTTTTTCAACAGCTTGTGTCATATGCATTTGATTCTAAGTTTTGAAAGAACTAACGGTGTTGGATACCGGAGGTGTTTTTTATTTGGTGACGTTAACTAGAGCAGCTTTTGCATGTTATTCTTTTGTCATAAATCCGGATTGTAATTGGAGTATCTTTAGTGTTTTTTATTTTCCACTGGTTTCAGCAATTGGTAATGAGACAAATGCATACCATGAATGTTACTTTTGTTGCTGTAATTGAAATTTTTATTATGTTGAAATGCTAAATTATTTTGCGGTTTATTTTGGTTCTAGGGTTTCTCCAGGTGTGGTTTGATTTACAGTTTCTGATGCTGAAGAAATAAAAAAGCTTGAAGGCTTTTGCTCTTCTGTGTGAAAAATGTTGGAAAGTGGTGCGAAATTCCCAGGAATAATAGATCTCAACAAAAATAATAACAACTACTATGATTTCTCTCAAGGCTTTTACCATAAGCTTGGGGAGGGTACCAATATGTCAATTGACAGTGTTGGGAGCTTGCAGACAAGTAACGGCGGAGGATCTGTTGCGATGTCTATCGATAATAGCAGTGTCGGGTCCAATGATTCCCATACTCGCATGTTAGACCACCAAGGGTTGCGGAGGCGTGCCAATGATAACTACTCTGTTGCACATAGTGCCAATCGTCGGGGAAGAGTCACCCATGCTTTGAGTGATGATGCTTTAGCTCAAGCTCTAATGGACAATAGTTCTCCGACTGAAGGGCTTGACAATTTTGATGAGTGGACAATTGATTTGAGGAAACTGAATATGGGTGAGCCTTTTGCTCAAGGAGCTTTTGGGAAACTTTACCGAGGTACTTACAATGGTGAAGATGTTGCAATCAAAATCTTGGAGAGGCCTGAAAATGATCCAGCAAAGGCTCAATTGATGGAACAACAGTTCCAGCAGGAGGTCACAATGTTGGCCACACTAAAGCATTCTAACATAGTTCGTTTCATTGGTGCATGCCGCAAGCCAATGGTATGGTGCATTGTAACTGAGTATGCCAAAGGTGGTTCAGTTCGACAATTTTTAATGAAGCGTCAAAACCGCTCAGTTCCCCTCAAATTGGCTGTCAAACAAGCTTTGGATGTTGCAAGGGGGATGGCTTATGTTCATGGCCTTGGATTTATCCACAGGGACTTGAAATCTGATAATCTTTTGATTTTTGGTGACAAGTCAATTAAAATTGCTGACTTTGGAGTTGCCCGTATTGAGGTGCAAACTGAAGGAATGACACCTGAGACTGGAACATACCGTTGGATGGCTCCGTAAGATCTTTTGCTGTTCTCTCTTTTTATATTTATATAGTTTTATATGCATTCTAGCTTCATTTTTGGAATGATTTTTGGAGAGCTTCTCTATTATGGTTAATTTTTTTAAGATGTTTATTGAAGGCAATATTGCTTAAATTTTAAATGCTTCTGACAAACAACTGCTTGTTTTTGTTTTTATATCATGTTTTCCTTGTTGAGGGCGAGCCCTGGTGCAGCGGTAAAGTTGTGCCTTGGTGACTTGTTGGTCATGGGTTCGAATCCGGAAACAGCCTCTTTGCATATGCAAGGGTAAGGCTGCGTACAACATCCCTCCCCCATACCTTCGCATAGCGAAGAGCCTCTGGGCAATGGGGTACGAAGTTTTTTTATCATGTTTTCCTTGTTCCTAATCAGCTGTTTGTGAATTGTGTTCCTGAACAGAAATGGCATATACAGCTGAAATAGTAATTATGCAATTTCCTTGAGACATATATGTTTGTTGTACAACTTTTTTGTTTGCTTCTGGTTTTAATATTGCCCGGTGCTGGTAAATCTTGTTCTATTGTTTTTACAATTTTTATTTTTAGCTAAATATTTGTCACTATAATATAATTATAATTATGATATACATTTCTTTTAATCACATTCTCGCAGTGTCTTCTTATCATTATCTTTCATGCATCAAGTAGTGGCTGTCATTTTGTTGACTCAAATGCTAAGGGCATGTCTACACTGCATCAGACTAACCCTACAGAAAAAATAATTGCAATTACTTGCTTCATCATTTATTTTAGAAGCAAGTTCTGATGATAATGCTAATTTCTGAAAGTTGCCATCATTGGAAGCTGCACTTGACATGACAGTTTAAAAATATAGCTCTTGTTTTTGAAACCTACTTCTTTATATTCTTTTAAACTTTGTTTTTCTTTTGACTTGTGCACATTCATGGTTTATGGCTGATAATCTCTACAATGGTGCCATCAATTTTTTTCTCATCTATTTTCTGCTTTATGTGTCCCCCAGCCTGCCCAACTCCTTGCTTGGATAATGACAGATGTATTTTGCATCCATACTGAATAAACAATCAAACTTTTGATTTGAGCTTAGAAAATTTTGGCTGCATGTTTTTGTGAATCTCATGATTTTTTTTCCTCCTTTATTTGTGTTCTCACATCTCAGTGGCTTGATATATTTGGGTAGATGCATTGCACTCTGCTGTCTACCAGCTAATTCCTATCATGCAACATTTTGGTGGTAGAGTTGACAATTCTGCTTAGGGGATCATTGACCAAGCTTTGGGTATACTAGAGGAATGCTTAAAATCTATGGTTCATTCATCAGACAAATCCAATATACATGTGTTTGTCCCAATAAAGACATGCTTTCTAATTACTAGCCCATGTCAAGCAGAAGTTTAATTAATCAAAATTGCCATAGCTTGGTTTTGAGTTAGTAATCTTGTTGTGGTTTAGGGTAAGCTGCTAAGCTAGGGTAATGAAGCTAAGTTGTTTATAACACTTGTTGGTATTTTTGTTGGGCAATTTGGGCAAGTGAATTTTGTTTCTTGTATTTGGCTTTAGGTAGTGAAAGCAGCTGTATGTTCTGGTCTTTTATGCATTTATTATCTGAATATTGGCATGATTTGGCGACCTACATTGCATGGCTATTTATTGGATATGTATTCACGTGCCATATCAAGGGTATTTGGAGAATATTGGGTATGTATTCACATGCTTCCTTAAATACTGGCATGATTTGGCAAGCTACAATGCATGGTTAGTCATAAACAGTTGCCACAATCCTACGTTACTGTCTGCGATATCATAGTAGCGTTGTGAAATGTGAAAACTTCGCATGATTATGAGCATATCCTGTTGCATTCATGTATTTTCTAATGCATATTGTGTTGCAGTTTATCTTGTCTTGATGCTTAATGGCCGTTGCATGATGAGGGAGTTATGTTTCTATTGGATGTTTAATTTGTTGTGTTTTTGGCCACTTTGTGTTCGCTGCATTGAAATAGGTCCCAGTAATTGTTTTTTGTTTGGACATTTGTGTTTTAATGGAGGTTTGATTGCATGCCCATTACATTCATGTGCTTGTATCGGTAATATTTAATGACATGCCTTGAGTATTTTCATTTGAACTGTTGCACTGTTTGATTATTTATTTTAACTGTATTGGGCAATATGATTAATTCTTCTTACAGAAATGGCAACATGGAATCTATATGTAGGATTATGAATGTGTAAGATTAGGTTTATTGTGGCTGACTCAAAAAACTGGATTGAGGCTTGTGTTTAGTGCTGTTATTCTTTAGGGTGTTCTGACAGGCATGTATTCTACTCAAAACAAGCCAAGGAAGCATGACACCCCCTTGCTAATGTTTTGATTTTTCTTGTCAAATACTTTTAAATAAATTTGAAACATTTGTTATGCATTTCTAACATTCTTTTTTTGTGTTACTTTGAAAATATTATAAAATATGGCTTGGAAATCATGTGAAAAGAACTGGAATTTTTCATTTTTTTTTACTTTGCTTTCTGATAACTTTGTTGTGGATCTTGGGCGTGCCCTCAGGGTTTATAGGAATATAGGGAAAAGTGCTCTGATGATATTTTTTATATGTTATATGGTTTTGTTTTTGTTTTGAGGAAAATGCTTGTATTTTTCTGGCAAGCATTTTACAGTTAGATTTGCTTTGAGATTGGATTGTTTTGGTTGATTTTCTTTGGTTCTATTCAAAGGGAAACATCCATGAAACTTCCTTGTTAGATATTCAGAGGAATTGGAATGCCATTTAGTTGTTATTCTTTTTTATGACTTTCTTATAATGATATATTTACCATTTGTTTCTTTGTCTTATTTCTTTCTAAGACTATTCTTCTGCTGAATGAGGGATGTTGATAGCTTTCTAGAACTAGCTGGTAATCAATACTGACTATATAGGGGAGATTTATGCAATTATGTTCAGCGAATATATATATATATATGGACAGCTCCATTCATCATGCATGATATTACTCTAATCATGTCTGCTTCAGAGTCAGCATGTTTTCACATGCTTCTGCTAATGATCAAAATCCAGTTATCCATCTTGTTTGAAATGCAGAAATTCATGATTAATTTTAACTGTTTTATATTTTTGTTTACAAAATTAATTTGTTTTGGTATTTAGATTTTGTTGTTTGCTGATCTACTGCAGGGAGATGATCCAGCATAGGCCTTACACACAAAAAGTGGATGTATATAGCTTTGGGATTGTTCTATGGGAACTCATCACTGGTATGCTTCCATTTCAGAACATGACAGCAGTACAGGCCGCATTTGCAGTTGTCAACAGAAATGTTCGCCCAATCATACCTAACGATTGCCTAGCGGTTCTCCGTGACATCATGACAAGATGCTGGGATCCCAACCCTGATGTCAGGCCACCATTTGCTGAAATTGTAGGAATGCTTGAGAATGCAGAGAATGAGATCATGACAACAGTTCGGAAGGCTCGGTTCAGGTGTTGCATGACCCATCCAATGACTGCTGACTGATCTGATCCTCTGTGAAAGCAAATGCAAAAAAGTCATAAAAACATAGACTGGAAAATTTGGGGGCAAGATGAAACTCTGGTAGTGAAGGGTGACTATATTATAGCTTTGTGTATCTGTGTGTTTTATTTATTTATCTGGAGACCTTTTGCTTATTCGGTATCTGTTTACTGAATGTCTGTTCTGAATTAGTAAAGAGAAGACGGTGTATGTAATACATGCATGTTTACAGTTATGTATAGCTTGAGTTCTGAAGGCAACATAAAATGAGATCATGGGCGAAAACTTTTGCTTTGTATGTACGCTTGCTTGCACCAAAACTCACAACTACCCCGGGGATTGACATACTGCCAGGTTTGGTTCAACGTGGGGCTTAAATTTAGCTATTAAAAGAAAATAACTCAGACTTATCCAATTTTGACATTTTTTTTCTCCCTTCGATAAACAAGTAATTTGCTTCTTAAAAAATTTATCCTACTAATCATCTCTACTTCTAAAGTCTTAACACACCGTTGGTCGTTGAACTTCCTTTATTGCTTTGAGTCCTTTCACGTGCTTCCTTCAATAATATTACTTCTAGTTTTCTTTCGAGTTCTGATTTTTTGACATTCATATATCTCATAAACTTACTTGATATCTTTATTTTCTCTTTATTTCTTTCTTCTCATCAAATTATATCATTTATCATATTTATACTTCTCTTTTTCTCTCTCAAGGTATCAAGTAGTATTGAATGACAAAATATCTTTTTTGCTTTTTGTATTCCTAATCATCGTTCTTTTCACACGTTTCCTTCAATAATATTACTAGTTGTATATCCTAATAGAATATTGCACTACCCTCTTTTTTCTATATGGAAACAGTGCATTTTTTTAACTTGTTTTTGTGATGCAGAACATTTGTGTGTACTGCAATTAAAACTTAACTTGCGTAGAATTTGTCATAAACTATCAACGTTATTATTTGTTATGAATGATTTTCATCGATGTTAATAAATTAACTGAAGCGACGTCAATCTTGTGAGGGAGAAAAGTTAAGTAGCTCTGGTAGAAAAGAGAGGTAGTGGAAGAAAAAGAGAATAAATTTACAAAAGCTCTGATATTAGATCTACGATTTTGATTTTGTAATGTTGCATTCTAACCTCCAAGCATCTTTAACTTTACCATTCACACAATAATTAAGTCAATTAATAGACGAAGAATAAATAAACCCAGTTTATAATTAAAAATAATAATATTTTCTTTTGAGTGGTAAAAATTAAAATTGGCTTATTGTTAATACATTAATGAAAGGAGAAAACCTTAAACATAAATAGGTAATAAGATAAGATAATAATTTGGGAGGTTCATTGATTCATTTAAATAAGAGAATAAAATAGAATTTATCTCTTGTTACAAAAAAAAAGGGAATAAAATAGACAGAATATGACAAGAAAAAAATGTAAGGTAAGGAAAACAAACATCTAATTACAATTTAATTTCTAAGAGGGAAAACAAAAAGGTATATGACAGATGTTGTAAAAAAAGGGGAAAAAGAACGAAGTTGTAACCCTATCTGTTAGTTTTGTTTCTCTTTAGCTTCGCCAGTCCAGTAAGCTTTTTCAGCAACAAGAATCTTTTCAGGGTTGAAGGGCCCGCTTTCATGATCTATTATATTGCTTTTCCATTTCATTCCATCAGTAATGCTTTTAATCTTCACCAGAAGCTCCACTGTCTCTCTGAATATAACAGTACCTTCTGGCCTCAAAATTCTATCCATCTCCAGTAGTATCTGAGTAATGTTGCACCTTCCACACACAACAATTAATCCATTTCAAAACCATATAATAATTAAGACACAATTCATAACATGGTAAGAAATAAATAACATAACCTAGAGAGTTAGATATACAATGTCCATAAGTTTACCTACCTATCCTGATATATGCCAAATACATTACTAGCATGGATGAGATCATATGTTCTTGGATAAGTTGAGAAAGCTTCACACCAATCATGGTAAGTTCCAATAAAACCTCGTTCATAAATTGCACCAAGAGTGTCATGGTCTGAATTAGGGGGAACAACATTCATAACCCATACTGGAAATTTTATTAAGGCTGCTGCAAATCCACCAAGATAAGCATTCATGTCCATGACGTTTCTATATCTCCCTTGGGAAAGAGGAACGAGATGCTTGTAATGTGCTATCCTTTCCCTCCATACTTCATTGTCCTTTTGAAATTTCTCCGTATCAATGCTTGGTATTGAACCACTACTAATTCGAGGAGGGACCGCAAATGCTCGTTTAGGCCATTTTTCTAGTGCCCCTCCTGCCATTTTGTCTGCGCTGTTAACTTCTGGCAATGGAGTTATGCACTTTTCCATATTTTGGTACCTTTTCAATGCAATTAAACAAAGAAAATGCTATGAACAACCAAGATTTCAATCATAAGTGATCCTACCCATAGTACAAATTAAGGACAAAACTTAGATACGATAGTATGACTTGTCAAAATAGACATTTGTCTTAACAATAGTTTGAGTTTCCATAAAAAATCATGGTTGATATGACTTCTGTATTAGTAATGATAGGATAAAAATCTTTTACACGATTAGTGCATAGGCCATTTACTCATTTGTTATTGAAATGAAAACAATGATTACTAAGATTAGATGGTTGATTTTGATACAACACTAAAAGTAGTTATGAGATTATGTAAGTTTTGCTGTAATAATAGAAATGGTCTAAAGAATTACCAAGCCATGTCAGGATTGTCGGATTGACACATGTGTGGTGTTTTGTAAATCTGTTTAGTTTGTGCACATCCAACGTGGTTTTTAGGCTTTTGCCAAATGGAGAGGTCATCCTTCTCAACTACTTTTGTCCAACATATGCGTTTGGCCACTTCCTCAATAGCATCTTGCTCTTGCTTCAAATCCTCTTCGGTCCTTTCCCACCCCCTCCAGTATTTCTTCCATCTAATAGGTGGGCCAGAGAGAATCCAATAGCCACCTGGCCTCAGAACTCTATCCACTTCAATCAAATACAAACCATCTGTGGGATGAAAATTAGAGAATTAATGACTAATGAAAATGCAAATACAACTATTTTTCTTTTAGGAATGAAAATGAAGACGTACAACTTATGAATTCCTAGCAAAAATGGTTCCATTTTCATGCGCAATGTTGAAAGAATAATTAATGCCTTAATTGTATATATGTACTTAAGTTTTGTTCTGCATGCTCTTCTGCCGTATTCGAACCCAATATCCTATGGAATTGTCCTGACAACAATTGCCATAGGGACCAAGACGGCCTGTAAATATGTACTTAAATAACTATTTGTTCGATTAATTATTTCTTATTAAATTAGATAGCCCATGAAAATAGTGGGTCATCATAATCTAAAAAGTGTGAATACCAAATTTGTGCCAAGGTATCAAGCAGCGAGAACAATGAGCCATATCAAACGCCCTTGCTGGGTATGGAATCCTCTGTGAAGCCATGATGCCAATCATTGCTGGAACTCCTCTTTCCAATGCAAACTGGACCTGTGCTTCATGTGTATCTCTTGGTGCAAAGGACATAGCTATGATGTCTCTTTTCAAAAGGTAAGCACCCCAACTTGCAACCTTTACAGTGCAAGAAGGAATTAAGTATAAGCAACACACCCTACACACAAAAAAAGCATATATAGTCCTAACGTTTGATTTGATTTTCGATAAATCACGATCACCTATTAAACTCAACTGTGCAAAGTTCCAAACACTACTAGGTTACAACAAATAAAACTCAGTTAACAAAACGTAAATAATGTATGCAGGATGAAGATTTTTACACTTTAATTCAATCAGAAATTCACACATATAAGTTTATTGACTATCAATAATCACCTTAAAAGTTTATCTAATCTAACATGATTTCTAATAGGTTGATAGTGTAAAACTCAAAAAATAAATAGAGGCATAGAGATAAATGAGGATAGAATATAGATTAACTTACACCACAGCCAGTATCAATTGCAGTTCTGATAGTACCACTTGTGAGGGGAATAAGCTCATTAATGTCGTCAATGTATGCATCAGCTCCACGTGGAAACATTGTACCTCCTCCAGGGAACCTGAATCTGTCACCTTCAACTTGAATCCAGTTTTGAATAGCTTTCTCAATGCTAAGCTCTTTGTGTGGAATATTGTCGTACCAAGCATAATCTCTGCTTTGAGGCCATTTAAAAGGTGTCTTGTATTTTGGTGGAGCAGGTATGAGGCAGTTTAGTAGTTCCTCCTTGGCGGGGCAATGTCTCTCCCTATACTTCAACATGTTTCGGTCAAATTTGCGACCTCTAACGGGATCTTGGCACGGAGTGTATTCACTAAACGACATGTCACATGGTGGGAACTCTTGTGCCCCTCCAGAATCATTGACGTCAATTTGATGATGACTTTCAAAATTTAAATTAGTTGCTGAAGATGACATGCCTGATGTAGTTGACCCAACATTACAATCCACTTTTGAGAGGATCTCAGATTGGCTATTGGGTGACGGAGTGTTCTTCCATGCACCCATTATGTAAGATAGAATGCATAGCCCACTAACTCCTAAAATCCATGTCAGACGATTTCTCTTTGAATCAAACTGACCATAATGTTTTGGTGATCCATCCTTGCCCATTTTCCTTCTGCTTTCACCTCTGAGGAAATTTTCAAATAAACAAATATTAGTTTATGTTCATAAGTTTGAGATACATGAAGCTGCAACAAGTCAACAACAATTGAATGGTTTAATAGTGACATTCTTCTACCAAGCTACCTTCACTTCTTTTTCGTGTATATTAGAAATGTAGAATCTAATTTTGATATAAGTGACAACTAATAAAATATTTTTTTTGGTTGAACTTAGATATCTCTCAACTAAGGATTAAGACTAATCTCTCAAATATTGAAATTCATTTAAGAAGTTGATCTACTTAAAAAGATAACTTATTTTAGGTCGAATGAACCATACTTTGCTTCCTACTTTAGAAACTATAAAAGTTTCGTGTAAGTGAAAATGCCTTAGTATATTGATTTGACCATAATTTCTTATTTGTCAATAACATGCAGAATGTTTTTCACTAATAGTAAATCAAAATTTAAAATGTTTTTAATTGCAACATTAGTAATCAAGTTTAGGATTAATGTATCTAAAGAATCAGACTGAGAGCTGAAATAAATGTGGTGATTTTGAATCAAGAAAACAACTAGACATTAAGCAAACGATCAGAAAGTGGAAAATGAATAGTGCTTGTGCTCCACTTTAAACTATGGAGCTGCCTTTAAGATATTTAGTTAATTAGTTGAAGATGAACCTGTTTTTGTGTATTAGAATTGAATTTTGATATATCTACTAACTATTAAATCTTTACACTATTAGCGAACCGTATTGTTCTACTTAAGAAACTAAGCACTCAAAGTTTAATGCAACCGAAAAACTTTTAGTTAGTATAATGATGCAATGCTTTCTTATTTGTACTAATAATGTACAATGTTTTTCACTAATGCTAAATCAAATCTAAAAACAGATTTTTCCCTATTGCAACAATATTAGTCAAGGCTGAAGATGAATGTTCTTGTATAGTAACAAAAAAATCAAATATATTTAAAATTTTTTGAAAAGAGAGAGTTAAAATGAATAAAGTGATCAAACAATGAATATTAGCAACCCACTATCTACAATTAATTAGATGGAATTCATAGCTAAATTATAAACGAGATTATTGGACAGAGAGTTAAATTTACATGATTTTGTGAACACATGAATTTCATCATATTACGGTAAGGTGTAAAGAGTATGTTGTTATCATATCTTTAAGATATATATTAATGATCAACTAGGAAAAGGTGAAAAACATTGTTGTTATGAAGAGGGACGAGACCAGAAAGATAAACAATCGTATTTGGTTAGGAAAATTCACGGGAACTTCAACTTTTTTAGTTCTATATTTAAAAAACAAACAAATAAGGAAAGATAGAACAGTGGTATTATAAGAAATGTGTATCTTATGCCAAACAATTGCAAAAAATAAATTTAGTAACTTCAAAATTGCAAAGAATGAAAATAAGTGGTGCTATATTTTTTATAAAAGAAACAAAAACACATAACTGAAAGCTAGAGGAGGAAAGAACATGTGAGGTTAAAAAAGTAATACAGAAGGAGTCTTAAATTGAAGATATTTTAGTAATTCTTCTTTCAATTAGACTATTAATAGCTTTTAATTTATAGATGCTTGTTTGCTCTTGTTTTTACCTCAGTTATTAGATTCCTTTTTCTTCTTAAAAAAATCTGGGAAGGGTGGAGGTTAAGTCTTCTAAACTAAATTACACATAAACTACTGATGATCTACTCATTTGATATAGTAGCTAAGTGTAGAAGTAATTTATACGAAAAAAATTAAAAGAGAAAACCTGAGAAAGGGAACAAAAGAACACACGCACCTCAAAGTTTTAAGTAAAATATACTATCGATATTCTACTCTTTCAATGCCATCTTCCACAAATAATTGGGTATCTATCATTCTATCATATTTGAATTATCCACACATGACAAGTTTTAAAGCCAGAGTAGCAACTAATGCAAAGAACAAAAGATGTGAAGACAAAAGCAACAAAAGAAAAAGAAAACAAAAGAAAAGGAAGGTGAATCTTGCTGACATACCAGAGGTGATGATATTGAGAAGACTCGAAGAATGTGTAATTTTTTTTTATATATGACGATATTAAGAACAAAAAAAGGAATAAAAAGAAAAGGTAGACAGAAAAGGAAGGTGGGGTTTGTTTGTAGCTACATTTTGCATCTTCCATTGTCCCCTAACTTCTTGTTCATCCAGAGAAATGATGGAAGAAAATAGATAAATTGGATTTAGTCAACAAACCTATTTGTTGAGATGGCAAATAATGAGACATGGTAGCCTCTATTTACTCTTTTTTCACAAACAATAAGGATCTTTTGTTCCTAAGAAATGTGAGAGAAAAAATAGAAGGAAACTAAAGGAGGTTTGTTGTGAATGCTCCCCTCCCACACACAAAAAAAAAAAAATGTAGTAGTAGATGCAAGATACAAGTGTGTTGTGTGTAGGTTTAGGAGTGGAAAATAACAATTAAAGTATATCATATATATATATTATTAAAATTCGTTAGCAAGTAGATATACACTCACATTTTAAAAAAATTATTGGTGAGACTACTTAAAAAGAAAGAAGAAGAAAAATTAAGTTGTAGTATAACAATGAATATTTTATATTACGTACACTAGTTAAAATCTAGTAACTAAAAGATTGAAAATAATAATGAATGACTCTAAATATCGATTTAGAGACTAAATCTAAATGTTTGGAACCAATATAAAGTTAGCATGCATCTAAAATATACGCCGATAGTTGTTAAGGATTCTATTCATTTATTTAGAGACTGTCAAGTGTGACTGTGTGAGCCACCGCGTGCCATTGCCGGGAAGGGATTTTGATTCTTCTCAAGCGTTAGTCTCGTCGGTTTCACAACAGTTGCCTTGTCTTCCATTATCATTTGTTTGAGATGAAATTTAAAATCATAAGATTATTTTAAGAATCAATTATATGTATAATTAATCATTGTTATTATCTATTATAATCAGAATCAATTCTTTATTTCACTTTGTTAAACAGTGATTTGTAATAATTAATTTTGTTCGGATGCAACAAAAAATCAACTTTTATATGGTAAAAGAGTATAAAAACAGCTGAAAAAAAATTATTTTTTTGATAATTTTCTTTCTTTCTAAATTTAATCTAAAATTTCCAAACATCTTTTTTTTATAAAAAACTTAAAAATGAAACAAAAACAACTAAAATTGGAAAGAATTTTTTTTCCCAAGCATGCTCTAACGATGTTTTAGATTATGTTTCTCAAATTTGCTTTAGTGTATTCTAACGATGCTTATAAAAAAGGATGTTTGGAAATTTTAGATTAAATTTAGAGGAAAAAAAATTAACGATGTAGTTGATCATTGTTGCAAGTCTCAGATCGAGTGGTTAACCCAACATGGTGAGTACTTAAATAGTTAGGTAAGTTATTCTCTTATAAATTAAATTTTAAGGAGGGATGTTTTGGATGTCTGGCCGCACTTTAAGAATTATGTTTCTCAAATTTGTTTTAATATTCTAATTTTTGGCACTCTAAATTCAAGGGTAGTTTTTTTTGGATGAATTTCTCTTTATCCTAGTCACCTTTTCATTTTCATTCTTTGCCTTTATGTGCAGACTTTTATTTCACAGTATTTGATTATTAAGATAGTGTTCGGTAAAATGAGAAGAAAAAGAATAAAAGAAAATGAAAGTGTGAAAAAAAAAGATAGTAGAAAAATAATGAAAAATATATTTGTTTGATTTAGATGAAAAAGAGGGTAAGAAAGATGAAATATTTTAATTAAAATTTTTAAATAGGTAAAAAAAAAACATTAGTCCAATTCTCATTTAACTCCCAACTAAAACAATTATGCTGTTCTTTTATTTTTACAAAAACTTTTAAAAAAAAATAAATAAGCATATTGAAAGAATACTAGCAAATAAAATAAACCTGATGTGATATAGTTAACTTATGCTCTATTGTTTTATTTCAACTTTCTTCAATAGTCATGAAATTAATGATCGAATATACAAATTATGTCTTTTACAAAACAAAAGAGACAATGAATCCAAATGCAACCTAATAAGTTTTTTTTTTCATGTGTATTGCGTTATTCAAATCCATTTAGCCAAAATGCAGTCAATATGCCCGTCCCCTATGTTGATCAAATCGATTATGAAATGAGGACAATCAATTATACAGTTGACATGGGTAAAAAAACATAAAATATGTCACGTCTCAAGTTGTCACACGCGGATCATAAAAAAGAAGAGAGGATAAATATAAACATTTTTTTAACATTATACTCATATTAACTATTGTTTATCTTAATTGAGTTTCATCTCATTTTGGGGTCTCATTTTGGGGTGAAAGAACTCTAGGTATAATCTGATCTCATTGTTCTTATTTTCATTCCTACAAAATACATCTCATTTTCACTTTCATCCATTCTCACTTTCACTCATACCAAACACACATTAAGTCTTATATCTTGCCGGGTATTTATGTAAGCATTGACAAAGGAAAAATAAATCATTTCATCTATAAGTATTGAAGAAAATTAAACCCAACATTTTGATTCAGATGCTCTCTTGTACCAGGTTTACTTTTCAATATTGGAGCAATTTATTTTGCTTTTTTGAGCAAGTTGTGTGCATTTTGAGATTGAGAATACATGTTATTAATTAATGATAAGATATCTCTGTACCAAAAAAAAATCATATTAGATCCCAATTAATCTAAATCAAGTGAATTTATTCAAAAGGGTAAAATTCTTCGAATCTTTTATAGGTTTTGATACCAAAATCATACTTTGAAAGAAAAAAAAATCATATCCTGCAGAAACATAATAACAACATTTGACACAATAATTGAAGAGTTTATTTTCGTTTCCTTATAATTTATTGAAAATAAACAAACATGAAATACTATATTCTCAACCATCGTTCACACTTTATTTAAGAGAGTTGGACATGAAGGAAACTTAAATCTAAATATAAATTTCATGCTACTAAGGATCAAGTATTTCTTTTTTTCTTTGTATGAATTTGTTCAGTTATTCCAACCATTGGTTCTTGTGCAAGGAGCAACAAATACTTTGTAATTCTTCACCTTACGCTGGAGCTCTAAATATGAATCTTGTAATTCTTCATACTGAAAAAGTTCTGTTATTTCATGTTGTTTCAGTTTCTTAGCAAGCTCCGCACCCTTCATTTTTTCCTCGCATATTTGAGCTTTGACGTCAGACAATTGTTTATTTAGCCCATCAATGTCACCAATTTCATTATTTGGTTTAGGCTCTTGTTCAAGAAACTTGGCCGCAACAACATCAACACTTGGGTGCCCAAAAGGAAAATGTGACTTGTTTTGCGCTGGAATCCTTCACCTCTGCCATTTCAATCTTACGACGACCCATAATTCCTTCACCTAATAATACAATTGAACATGACATTACAAAGAAAAGATTATTGTGAAGGTTTAGGGTTTTTTTTTTTATCAGCAATCAAAAGAAATATATAAAGAGAATGTATATGATCGCAGGTTTCATCCCTTTTGGTGAAAAAAAACTAATAAATTAATCATTAACATTTATACAGAAAAAAATAACTGAATGTAAAAGAAGCAACATATATAAAAGTTTGTCGTGAAAGTATAATAACCATGACGTAAATAGCAAGATAACTGCCACTTTGAAACTAACCATGATATCAGTAACAATAAGAACAGTATAACACTAAACCAGAAAACTATCTACTTTAATTGTCTTATATCCCTGCTAAAAAACTGAACCGAGGAGAAGGATTCGGTAACATCATAGAACCTGGTTCGTATTTCAGTTCATGAGCCACTTACCAGATTTTGTAAAAAGTTTCACTCCCTTAGAAGTAAATCTGGTATATGATATGATATACATTATTCTTTATTTATATGCACACTCTTTGAAAAATATTCAATATTGAATTTAAAGTTTCTGATTTTTTTTACTATGTATGGAAAGTATTTTAGTATATTCCCAATTTTATGAAATTGGTCCTATGAACATTTGACTTGCATTTTATTTCCATTTTTTCATAATTAAATGATAATAATACTAAAAACTTAGGCATCTTTGATTTGTTGAAAAACAAATAATATAAGTTCTTTATTTGCTAGATATCATTGTAACATTACAAAAAATGTTTTTTTTTGTACCACAACTAACATTAACTATTCTTTTATTTATTAATCTCGCCTAAAATATTTGTTTGAGTTTATATGTGTGGGATTAGAACAAGAACATACATAGCTGCTAGAATATGTACTTTGTACAAAATGATTTGTCTTTTCTTTTTCTTCAGAAAATAACAAATTAATTAGGTAAGAGCAACGCTTGAATCTTAGGATGATCTTCTCAACCATTACTAGATGAGGTCAATTATATACGACTATGTTGACTAGATGTTATTTTTGTTAATTTTAGTTTTTATAGTATTTTTGTTAAAATTGACAAACCTAATTTAATTCCATCACTCAAAAATTATAATTTTAATCTAAAACATAATTTATTTGAACATTAACTAGTTTTTAGAAGAAGAAAAAATGATATAGAACAACAACATTTTAGCAGGTAACTTTTAAAAGAATGTCATTCTAATATAATTAATTTAATATAACATAACCGTTTTATTTTGAGTCAACTCAATTTAAATAGGACTAATTTTTTAAGTAAATTTTCATTCACTAAATACCTATTTTAGTTTTCTACATATATATTACTGTTTTTATATCAAGACAAAATTAGTTGCAAATAATCACTCTCTGATAAAAATAATTACTTTTAAACATATTAAAATAGTTAGGTGAAATCATTTAATGTTATTAATTTCAAGTAAAAAATAAGATTATTCTTAAAATGTTATTCATTGAAAATTGATATCATGAATAAAATAGTCATTAAAAATAGAATATTAATTAAATGAAAAATATTTTAGGAATGATATCATTAATTAAGGTTAAATTAATTAAATTTACTTGTATTTGAGTTCAAAAAATAAGATTTTTTTTTTGCTTATACATATAAGTTTGGAGGGAGTACCATTTAATGAAAAGTTGATCATTAAATTAAGGTGTATGGATAAAATAAAGATTTTTTTTCTATTTTCATCTATCATAAATTATTATTATGATAAAATTTTTGACATTTTTAGTGATTTATGATTATTTTAAATGTAATATTTAAGGTAGTTTCTAATGTAGGCCAAATAAAATCTATAAAAATATTGAATATTTTTTACAATAAAATAAATTCTCTAAAAGAAATATTATTTTAGCCAATGAAACATGTCTGAGGCAAATTGAAAAAAAAGTAAATAATATTAAGTCTTATATAAATTATCAATTATATTTAATCTTCTAACATTTTGAACTTTCTAAGTATTGAAATCATATTAATCTTCTAATTTTTTATATTATAAATTGTCATATTTAATTATACCATGTTCTTATCATTAAATCTCTAATTTTTTTAATGAATATTTTCCATTTCTCTGGAGATATATATATATATATATATATATATATATATATATATATATATATATATATATATATATAACACTATCCTAATCAATAAATAAATTGGTATAATTTTTTCTTACCAAAAGAAATCGGTATAATTAAAAATCATTATCCACATTTTAATATGTCGACCGCCTTAGAAAAGATGGTCAAAACTTTGACCAATAACTTATTTTGATTTGGATTTTCAATTACTTGAGATGTAGGAAACTAGGAATGTTAACTTGTTAATATTTATATATGGGGATAGCTTTTCCTTTTTTATTTACAAAAAAGTCACTATTTAATATTTGTTAAATTAGAATATCATTTAAGAGTAATATAATTTTTTGTTTATTTTTTTCTATAAAAAAATAATGCATGTTATTCTTAAACTTACATTTAAATTTAAATTATTTTTATAATAATTATACATTTTTATAATTTTAATTTTTCTCTTTGATGTATATTTCAAACTTTATATAAATAAACATTTTTCATTAAATAATTTCATACTTCATCTAAAATTCTAAATTCTAAAATTTTCAAAAATTATAAAACAACTTCAATTATCTTGTTCGAGTAAAGATTTTATTATATAAATCCAGAATTTGACTTAATCCCAAGCGACTTTTCTCAATTTAGGAAAATATTTTCTTTGTTGGTAAAATACTAGGAAAATCTTGTTGACCAGTCCAATGTCCAATGTCCAATGTCCAATATCGAATATCTCTTCGCTTTGAATAAAGGGTACATGGAAGAATAGTGGTGGCATAATCTTGTTAATCAATGTCAAATTTGATATTGATTAAGAAATTAAAAAATATATTTATTATAAAATCATAAAAAAAATAAAAAGAATCATAAATAATATCTTGTTTGGCATTTATGGTTAAAATAAGATGGTAAAAAAGTTAGGAAACATTGGGAGCCATGAAGGTGAAGGGAAAGTGGAAAGAAAGGAATCTGATTCGTGGGTAATGAATGTAATGTTAGCGTGAACACGGAAAGACTCAAATTAAGAGTGGACTCAGTCAGTCGTAAATGTTCAAAAAAATCCAAACTCATCATCACACACAACACGCTCACAACGAGGCAATCTTTTCTTTTCTTTCTTTTTGTCGAATAATATTATTTGTTAGTTTAACTAAATAGTACTAATAATTATAATGGTTCAATCGATAGGTGAATAATTAATCATTGGATTATGACTAGATTATTTCAAATTAATTACGTGATCAATTTAATAATAAATTGTGATCCGATTAAGTCATCGGATTTGGATTAACAGTATTCCGAATCAAATTTCACAACTATTCTAATAAGTCTCTTTTCTTTTTTTTTTCTTCTTATTTTTCAGTTTAACCTTCTCTGCCGTACCATAAAGTGGTGGGTAGGTCTTCCTGTGGATGCACAGTGCAGACTGAACAAACAACACAGCGAAGATCCCTATGAAAATTGTTTCGATTTCTGCATCAAGCTCCAATTTTGAAACCCCAGGTCAGCTAACATCGCATGTTTTTCTTTCTCTCTTCTCGTTTTTCCACTCTTTATCCTCCAAATCCATGTTTTTTTCTTCTCTTGTTTAGCTCCCCTTTCCTTTGGGTCCTGGATTCACCATAACGGTTCCTGATTTGTGTGGTTTCAGATACCCTTTTCCCTGAATTGAAGTAAAACCCATCCATCCAGCTCAGAATTGTTTATTTGTTTAAGAAAGGAATCTGCTTGAGATTAGAGGTGGGAATTGGGGAAAGGTGGGATATGGAAGAGGAAGAGGATCAATTCTATGAGACTCGTGAGGAATTGTGTTCTGTCTCTGATGTGGGTTCGGATTGTTCTGAATCAGATGAATCTAGTTCTGGTAATAACGGACATGTTACTAGGTACCAGGTTTGGGCAAAAAAACTTGAAAGTGTTCACCAGCGACGCCTCAATTTCCTGAGATGGATGGATTTGGAGTCTGATTTGAATTATTCAATGAAGGGAGAAGAGTTGGGAGATCAACCTTGTGGGATTGACCGAATCACTGCAACAAGTGGGGCAGTGCTGAGAACTTCTTTTGCTGTTGAGGAGGGTCTTCCCTCAACCTCAAACCAGATTGTGTTGGATTCCTTGTCTGATGAGGCCTCCGGCTCACAAGAAAATTGCGAAAATTTGGCATGTATGATAAGGAATTTGGATGATGGAACACAATATATTGTGGATAAGCTGGGTCAGGATGGAGCTCCTAGCACACTGCGGGTTTTGGGTTCGAACCAATTGATTAGTTTAGAGGAGTTTCAGAGAAATATTGGGCCATCATCGTTTGTTCGCAGACATTTGCAGAGAGACACTGAAAACACAAGGTTGTTGCGAGTTGGGAAAAGGAAAATGAAGAGGGGTTGGCTAAGGAAACTGGATTCTATTGCTTGTTTTGTTCATAATCATGGGCTTGATGAAACTAAATACAAAGACTGTGATTCAGTGGATAGAAGTGGGGTACAAAGAGTTCGAGTTCATTCATATAGGAAGCGGGTTAAGGAGCTTTCCTCCCTTTACACTGAACAGGAGTTTAAAGCACATAAGGGTGTTATTTTGACAATGAAGTTCAGTCTTGATGGAAAATATCTGGCTAGTGGTGGTGAGGATGGTATGGTACGTGTGTGGAAAGTGGTTGAGGATGAGAGATCAAGTGAATTGGACATTCTGGACGATGATGCGTCAAATATATATTTCAAAATAAATAATTTTTCATGCGTTGCTCCCCTTGATGTAGATAAAGAGAAGTTAGTTAAAACAGAGAAGTTGAGGAGATCCTCTGAAGCAACCTGTGTGATTGTCCCACCAAAGACCTTCCGCATATCATCAAAACCTTTGCATGAGTTCCAAGGGCACAGTGGTGACATTTTAGACCTTGCTTGGTCCAAAAGAGGGGTTAGTTTCCGATAGAAGCAAGCTACTCTTATTTTTCTTGTTATATTTTGCACTATCTTCAAAATTTGTTATCATTTTATTTTCTATAAAATGGAACTTTCTGTTGTTTACATTCTTCTTTGTTGCAGTTTCTACTGTCATCCTCTGTTGATAAGACCGTGCGCCTATGGCATGTAGGAATCGACAGATGTCTTAGAGTTTTCTCCCACAATAATTATGGTGAGCTTCTATTGCCTTGGTTGATAAGTGATTTCGATAATGTTGGTTTTTCTGTGATTGTGTTCCTCTGTATTTTTCTCTTTTGCTAAATATCGACTTGTTACTTTTTCCTTTATTGCAGTTACATGTGTCAATTTCAATCCCGTCAATGATAATTTTTTCATCAGTGGTTCAATTGATGGAAAAGTACGCATATGGGAAGTTGTTCACTGTAGGGTTAGTGATTACATTGATATCAGAGAGATAGTCACAGCAGTGTGCTTCCGTCCTGATGGAAAGGTCTGTTTCATTATATATTTAACGATAAAACATTGTGGCAGGAAAATATCTTTTGTTTTGTTCCTAAAGTTTGTTTTCTCATTCTTCCAGGGCACAATTGTGGGTACCATGGCAAGCAATTGCCGTTTCTATGATATCGTAGGTATGTACATATTTGGATCAATAGATGTTTGGAATATTGCTACATCTTGATGTCTTTGAGCACCATATGATACACACTGTGCTGTTATTAGAAATAACGTATATAGGTTCTGTTAATAAAAAATTAGCCATTTAATTTGTGCATATATTTCCTTCCCCGTTATTTGAGTGCATTTTAGGTGTTGATCTTCAAATTCATTGAATGTTTTTTGTGGATATAGAGGGACTTCTTAAACTATCAAATGCTCTTCCTGTATTGTGATCAATATGCTACTTAAAAAAGAGAAACTTAAATGCCTGCATGGAAATGGAAGTATGCTTGGATTATTGGTTTGTTGGTTCACGTCTACATTTAGTGTGTAGTGACTAATAATTGTAAATCGCTGTAGGTTCTGTATCTATGCTACTTTGAGTAGCTCCATTATTTTGAGTATTGGGTAGATTTATTATGTTGAAGTCCATTTTTCCTAAATGTATAATTATTCTTTTATCTTTTTTAAGGATTACTTATCTTCCTTTCCCCTGTAATATTATTCTCTTGGCCTTAATATATCACAAAAATAAAATAAAAGTATGGAGTTACACTGGCTGGAACAACTACAAGGTCAATGTGCATATGGTCAAACTATGGATTACTTTTTTGATTATTTTCATGCTATATTCTGCTTGTAGTATAGAATAGTGTCTGAATTTAAACATTTGATCTAAAAAATGATGAGTAGTAGCTTCTAACAATCTTTTTTATATTTTTGCATTCACTTGTCTAGATAATCATCTGCAATTGGATGTTCAGTTGTGTTTACGAGGCAAAAAGAAGACATCAGGGAAAAAGATCACTGGCTTTCAGGTAGGTTGTTTCTGCCACTCTCTTTTTCTGTTCTGTAGTATTCTTTTCTATGCCAACCTATACAAAATTATTGAATACTGATCATTAATCTTATATGATTAATTTTGCAGTTTTCACCTAGTGATCCAAGCAAACTATTGGTTGCTTCTGCTGATTCACATGTCTGTATACTTTCGGGAGTTGATGTAATCTACAAATTCAAGGGTAGGTTTATACATGCTTTCCTTATCTGAAAAATCTTCTGAAGTTCATCCCATCTATGCCTGATTCTTCTCTTGCAGCATCTTACAGAAACAAGCATTCATATAATTTTATTTATGCATGTCTCTGGAATTCCTGCAATGAGGACTTAATATGGACATGCATGAGGTTTTCCCAGTCAAATTTGTGCTCTGATAATTGATTTCGCCCAGAATTTTCATTTTTGCAAGTGCATTAGTTGTTACTTGTACCGATTCCTCTTCTTTGCCTGCAGGTCTAAGAAGTGCAGGTCAAATGCATGCTTCATTCACCACTGACGGGAAACATATCATCTCAGTTAGCGAGGATTCACATGTATGTATCTGGAATTACACCGGCCAAGATAGGAGTACCTCCAAAGCAAAGAAAATTTGGTCTTCAGAGAGTTTTCTCTCCCACAATGCAGCCATTGCTGTACCTTGGTGTGGCATTGAGTCAATGCCAGGAACACTCTTATCCCCATCGCTAGGAGAGGATGTGAATCAGAAGTGTTCTCTGCCTTCTCCTGATTGTTTCTTCTTGAGTCGTGGATTTCTGTCAGAGTTGATCCCAAAGGTTTCTGCGACATGGCCGGAGGAGACGCTTGTGGACTCATCATGCCAAACTCAAACTGTTGTTTCTCCTACAATGTGTAAATCAGAGTACAAGTTTTTGAGAAGTGCTTGCAAGGGAATGTCTAATTCCCACTTGTGGGGCCAAGTAATTGTGACAGCAGGATGGGATGGATACATAAGAGTGTACCAGAATTATGGATTACCCGTTCGTGGCTGAAAACAAGGCTTAAGCTCATTTGTTGGGGCATTATAAGGTTAGATGCTATGCTCACATAGCATTAGAGGGTTCTTGGATACAATGGAATTTGCTACAATGCAAAGCTCCACTGTTTTCGAGCATTATAGTATAGCAGCCCGGGCATTCTTCAATGGCTGATTGGGGATTGCCCTCACACAATAATATTCTTTATACTAAGTCAATATCAATTACATGATTCTTTTAATTTTTAAGGACTGTTGGTTGAAAGAATGTAAGTTTCAGTTTTGCTGATGGTCCTGGGCGAAATGTAATTTATGATCATGTGTATATTCTATTTTAATTTATACAAGAATTTTTTGTTTACACAATCTGAATGCCGGAAAGTGCATGTTTGAATAATCAGAACAAAAAATACAAAGAGTTCAAAAGTACATTGAGAAGGGTTATCCAAACATGTACTTTATTGCTTGAAAGGGAGCAAATTGTAGTAATTACTCTATTATATTTATTATTTTAAAATTGATAAACTTTTTTTTTAAAAATTTGACAAACTTTTTTAAAAAATAGCCATATAAGGCAAAATATCATTATTACAACTGGAGGAGTATTGGAAGACAAAAAAACTCTTCAAAGAAGATTCTGATTGGATGAATGGTAATATAGTTATAATATGGATAGTCTTTTGTCACTAACACTAATTTCTGTCACACAAAAACTTAAGGAACGATCTTATCACCCTTTTTCCCTTTAGACCTCAAGCATTTGTAGTCAACATTTCTGTGTGCATTTGTGCTTAAAATTCCTTTGTTATAGTCGTTTCCACTCGATATTTGATAATGAGGAGACAAATGTCAGTTGCATTGCATAAATAAAGTAGATAAATGCCAGTTGCCTGTAATGTAATGGATGGCACTGTTTTAAGCCACTCGTTTTACTTTCCATGAGGTATAAGTAGAAAAGATGCTTGTGAACACGACATTGCTCTAACTCTAATCTAAAAGTTTATGGTTTATCCTATTTTTTATGCCCACTTGGAAACTCTAGTGGTAGGCTTTGTTAGTGAATAGTGACAGTGATGATTCGAATTAGCGCAAACAATGATGCGCTACAGTGATGGATAATTAGCTTTAATTTTGTTTAGAAGGAACATTTTTTTTAAGCTGATTTGATCTTGACAGGACCTAGGAAGAAATATTTTTTTTAAGGTTATACAGTCAGGATTCGAACCCAATCCTTTAAGGATTGTCTTACAATAATTACTATACGGACCAAAAATACCAGTACCTAGGAAATATTTGTTTCGTTGCGAGGGGATCTTTGCTTGCAGCTGATGATGGTGAATAAAGAACTGAACAAACCACATGTGCTAAGTAGGACTCAGTGGATCCAATTCATTAATTAATTTGATAAACTTGATTCTTGAGTTAAATGAATTTAACATGAATTGAAAATTAAGTTCCTTGATTAAAGGAGTTGAACGAGCCAAGTATAATTTAATTTGTTCAATGCATGAAATATATAAATGAATGACTATGATGATTTGTATGTAAATTATCTTACTGCAGGTTTAGTTGGACTTAAGGAGCAGGTGAGACACGTTCCTTCCAAAACAACTACTCAACCTTACCTTGCTTCTGTTTTTTTTTATTATTATTGTTTATTTTGACGTGAATTTCATGATTTTATTCTGACCATTGATGCATTTAATATTTTAATTCGAATTGAACAGCTTGTGAATTTAAATTGAAACAAAATTGAACTGAGAAAAATTAGTATATATAAAACTCAAATTGAGATAAATCTAAATAAGATTTATGCTTATTTACTTGAGTTATTTTTCAATTCTAATGCTAGATAATTTCAGTGGGACTCATACGAAGGAAGGGCGGCATGTACCCCAGTGTGTTAGGAACCACATTTAACGGAACTAAAACATTACTATATTATATATTGAATAAAAATGTTCTTATTTAATATATTGGTCTTCAATGTTTGCACCATTACTAGTGAGTATCAAATAGGGATATATTTTCTTTAAAAGAAAGATATAATTGAGACAAAAACATTCACTAGACTTCAAAACTAAAACGCCAACTGTTTTGAAAAAAAATAAAAGGTTAAAACGTCAAAAGAAATGGGGAAAGAGAGTATAAATTATAATTTTGGATTTAACAGTAATTATAATCGAGAAGTTAAAAAATATAAATATGATGGTTATTTAAAAATGATAATAAGACTCTAATTATGATTATTATTAAAAAATTATAATTTGAATAACTCTTTATTTTTTATAATTTTTTTTACTGAATTGTAGTTTAAGAATTACAAACCAGAAAACAAATTTAATATGAATCACTTAGTTAATTTTTTATTAACAAATTACATATTTGAATTTAAATTCCTAGATTTCTATAATTAATAAACCATATATAATTCCATCGAAAAATATTGCTTATTTTAATTATTTATTATTGTATTAAATAACATTGTCGTATACTGGTGGAAAAAAAAAGATTGTCGTATATTGAAAGGTCAACCGTCAAATACATTTTTTATTTGTCATTATTACTCCGTTAAAATATCCCACTAACTTGAGCATGAAAATTGAAAATACTTTTAAATGTTCATTTCAATATTTTATTTTATTTTTTGGTAAATGCCCTTCTCGATAGTATTATAAGTTTTATAATAATCGTTATATAAGAAGAAAAAATAATAATTGTTATTTTAATTTTTTTAATATAATATTAATTATTTTTTCATTTATATTCTTTAAAATATTAATGATATGGGTTAAAAAATAAAAATATAAATTAATGATGATAAAATTAATTTTATAAAATTTTTATTTTTTTATCTATTTATTGATTTTTCTTTATCTCTCTAAAATAACTCAACTTTAATTATCATGCCAAGGAGGAAGTAGTGTGCAAAACCACTAAAAGGAACAATGCTAGTACTATGGTAAAGGAATGAATTTTAATCCACAACTGAAATCCAAGCTACATAAAAAGGAGCGGCATGACATGAATTAGCAAAAGAAGAACAATAATCAAGTGGATGAAACCATGTATAGCTTTCATGCACCGTCATTAATTTGGCTCCTACAGCAATTATATCTTTCATTACTAAAGAAATATATATTTTAAAAAAAATCCTCCAAAAATTTAAGAATATATTACAAGTTTTCAACTAATTTATCAACTAATTTTATTAAATATAATCATAGTTTTCGTTTAGGGTATATTCTTTTAAATAATAAAAGATATATTGTTTCATTATTATTTTTTCCTCTTCATACTAATTTTCATCATCCTACTTTTTCCGACGTGATGATATTATTTTGTCCCTACAACCTAAGTTTTTATGTCCATCATTGAACTCAACAAAAGATAGTATTAATATCTAAAAAAAAGACGATGCTTATGAGATATTGAGATTCTTCAATATATTTGTTAAAAATTTTAAAATAATAAATATAATAAAATTAAATAATTTTTTTAAGTTTTTAACGCATTTTTCATAAAATATTTTAATTTAAATTTCCTAACAAGTATCGTCAAGTCATTTGTTTGAAGGTAAATATTTTTTCTTTTGACTGATAGGTAAATGTTAAGTAATATTCCTAGGACACTCCTTAATAGGACTATTTTTTACAACAATATAGGACTTTTATTAGTTAGAATATTAAATTAAAATAATTATCGTATGCTTGGTTAGTCACAGTTTTAGTTAATCAGTAGTTAATTAATTGTCCATATTAATGATTTAAATAATCTGCATACACAAAACATTGCATGAATAAATATCTAACATTGGGCCATGGTTGGACCAGAAAATAACATTGGGCCAGATAGAGCTTGATACAACCGAACGTATTGGTGCTATCACGTGGATAACGCGATCTTAATTCGTGCTGTCGTTGGATATAGTGCCAATTTGAACATAACCATCCACGTGGATTCAAGCGTTCCACAAGTATTCATAATATATATATATATATATAATTTACTAAACTAAACTTTTTTATTTTTTTTAATATAAGTGTATTAACAACTTAGATATATTTAATTATAACTTATTAATGCATTCATAAAAAAAAATATGTAGGTTAACAAATCATAAATATTTATTAAAGTATTCTTCCTTATTTATTTTTTAGTATGAGTGCTTAACAAACTACACCATTATGTGTTTTAAAATATTTTATAATTATAATTTATCAATTTACTCATGCTAAAAAATAATGATATGTATATTAGCAAAACATATATATAAAGAGCATGAATCAACCTATATTGATATAACTTTAACAATTATTAAATTATTTTTATAATTTAATATAAAATATGATTTTTATTGATTCAAGTGTTAAATTATATCCACGTATTATTAAGATTGTCAACATTAAATTTTTTTAAAATTAAATAACAACAAATAATTAAATAATTCATATTTTAATATATTTTAAAATATTTATATTACGTTGATTTTAATATATAAGAATAAGATAATAAATGATTTAGAATTAATATAAAATTTTGCATATGTGATTTATGCAAAAGGATTTAATCTAATGATAAATTTTAAGAAAGTATTATCTAATTAAAAGTTATAAAATAATATAATAATTATTAAAGTTATACTTTAGTTTTTTTTCTTCAGGTTAATCTTGTTTGAGTCATTTAATTCACACCTTAAGCCAGGAGAAAAACATCTTTTGAAAGAAAATATAGAAGTGATTACACAGAAATCCTAATCATCTTTTACGAAAAATATTTCGTACTATAAATAATAAAGATGAGATATTACAAAGAAAAGTACAGTTTTAGGTGATTATAGTTTTACAATTTTTAATTGATTTTGAATCCTTATATATTTTTATTGCATGAATCTTATAATTTTCTTTAAAGATCAAATATTTTGTAAAAAAATTAAAATAAATATTTTAATCATTAAAAAAATAATGTAATATTAAATGATAAAATTTATTTGAATAACTAGTGTAATATAAAAAAAACAATAAATATTATTATTATTATTATTATTATAAAATATAAAAAACGAACCTTAAAAGTTGATAACTTTGCAAGGATTCTAGTCATCATCTTAAGTCTTAATCTATCTCCTTGTCATAATATCAACCGTTTATTTTTTTGAGAAATAAGCCGGTTTTATGTTTATTACATTATTTAACAATTTATTTTAATCTATTATGATTGCCGAGTCTCTTTATAATATCATCAAATAATTTCTTGGAACTTACATGATTAGATGATAATACAAATAAAATTATTTTAATAATGTATATATAAATGCTTAAAAAGGTGAATAAATATATGATTAGGAGATATATATAGTAAACAAAGTATTTAAATCAACATTAAAAAATTACATCTAAAGATTTTATTTTAAAAAAAATGAGAAATTTGTACTTATACAATTTTAATATTCAAAAGTTTGTACAATAAAAAGTAATTAAAAAGGAAAGGAAATGAAAGGGTTTGGGATGAGAAGATATGACATTAAGAGAAAAGAGAGAGAAAAAAAATAGTATTATAAAAGTAAGTTTATTTTTCATGTATTATTAATATAAAGTCAAAAAATTAAAAATCATTTTAAGTTTTAGTTATAAAATTTATCTCATACGACAATATTTGATTAAATAATATAATTTTTAAAAATAATCAATACATTATATTTTTTATATATAAGAAAAGACAATACTAAATAGTTTATAATAATTTACATATTATACTTAACCAAATGAGTTAAATCTAACTCTTGACATGGTCAATACATTCTAATTAAATTTATACTAATATAAAATTTTATTATTAATAATATGTGTCTTTAAATAATTAGTATTAGTATTTTAATCAAGAATTTTTAAACATTATGATATTATTGGATGAAATGATCCAGATCCTAAATTGATTTGTTCAAATACATGAGTGACCAATCACTCGTCCATGAATTTGATTACTTTAACCATCCAAAAATCTGTTGCAAAATTATTTTTCTTCAAAAGCACGCTCTCTCTTCCACGGGGCTCATGTTAGTAGGTCCCACGCAAAAACCATGAGAGAAAGATATTCTTCGAACAACAACCACCACATGGGGGATGCCCGGCCCCATGTTCTTTAGTTATTTTCTTTGATTTACAAAGGCTATTGTCCGCTTATAATAACTCCAATGGAACTTTCTGGTATAATTTTGTATTATCCCCAGATATAGAAGTACAGCTACATCCCAGAAACAGAACAATAAATTAAAGAATATGTACAATTAGAGTTTTCCTGCCACTTTCATTTAATTCCAATCTAGCTAAGATCCAAGAGTTAACATAACCCAAGCTCTATAATCATTGTATCATCATATGTCAATGCAATCTAACTAGCATCTAAAGCAATCATATTTTAGACTTGCAACAATTAATAAAATAAAACCAACAAGTTTCCTATATATGATTTAGTCTAAGTAATGATATATATATCAAAATAATTGTACATTGACATGGTTATATTATACCCTAGATATATAAAACTGTGCAAATTAAGTTAACCCTTCCTATCGATCATTATCTTGACTCTATTAAGATCAAAGAGAGAGCAAAACAATATTAGGGTTGCTCTCTCTAGACCCATGTATCTTTTCCATAAAATCATATCATATATAGTACTGTATATATTGCAGTGTCCCAAGAAATTAACTTCAAAATTCAAGGTGCCTAAGTAGGTCAAAGGCAGCTTTTGGACCCCTAGAAATCATGAATTCGGATGCGGCCCATAGCCTTGCAGCTTCAGTTGAGTTGGATCCCAATTTTGAGGTTGAAGTTTCGTTACAGTCAGCAAAGTACTTGCCGGAGACATTGAAAAGCCTTGGATGAGTGGCCACATAACATGTCGTAGCAGCTGCCTATATTTTTACATGCAGTAAACCAGAGAACAAATTATGACAATGAAATACAAAGTAAAAAAAAAAAATTAAACTGCTCATATGATAATTATTTATATTGTATCTAGATTATGTAGGACAGACACAATCGAAAATAACATGATGCATGCATACACTATAATATCTTTATTTCATATTGTATTTAATTACCTGAGGAATGGTCTTCAAGAGCTTGGAAGCCAAAAAGAACACCAAATCTGCAATTTTATTTTAGAACATAAAAAGGAAAACCCCAAAATCAGTGACCACTATTAGACCAAAAAAAGAGAAAAAGAAAAAAGATTGGCTTGTTTGGGTGTTGGTTCCAACCTGTGAGCAAGCCCTCACGCTCTCTAGTGAGTCTGGTTCTGACGATCCCAGGATGAACACAATTCACAGTGACGTTGGCCCCCATTTGCTGTAGAAATGAATTAATTTGTTAATATTATCTTTTGTGGAACAAATGAAATATGATAAACTAATAAAAGCAAATAGCAAGAACGGGGTTAAATTCCTGAGGAAGCACTGATTACTGAGTAGGGAAACAAACAAATGTGACTTTTTGAGATGGATAGGATCATATATAGACAGATATTGCATTGCATGTCAATTATTAATCAATTAAATATGAATAGTAGTAAGTGTATTACCTGGAGTCTACGGGAAAGTTCCTTGGTGTGGAAAACGTTGGCGAGCTTGGAAAGAGCATAAGCACGTGTGGCGTCGTAATGCCTGCAATGGGGGACACCAGACAACAAATTTTATTTCCGTTCAAACAGTGGTGCAAACACATCACATCATTAATTAATTTCTAAACACAACACCTTTTGTTGCGGCTTATAAGAGCCAGATATGAAATTGCATCGCCGGAAAACCACCCGTGGATGCTCGACGACACGTTCACTATCCTACCCTGCACTCCTGTCTCCTTCGCCGTTTCCACCATCTTTTTCACCAACAAATTCGTCAACACAAAATGACCTGATACAGACAGTATATAAATCCATTCCTACTCTAAAATTAGATATATTAATATTATTAGTACTATATATAATTGTTTTTA
Organism: Glycine soja; assembly: GCF_004193775.1. Classification (NCBI taxonomy): domain Eukaryota; kingdom Viridiplantae; phylum Streptophyta; class Magnoliopsida; order Fabales; family Fabaceae; genus Glycine; species Glycine soja. The sequence continues at coordinate 41,861,423 of NC_041006.1, read as the reverse complement.
TCCGTAATTAGATTTACAACAACTCATACTTTGTTCAATCAAGCTCGATCCCTTCACTTGACTATTAGTATATGATTTGAGATTACATACTAATTTCATGTAACATATTAAGTCTTTTTCATAAATTAAAAAATGTGAGATCTCAGAACATACATATAACATGCAATAATTTCTCACCTAGGTAATTAGTGGCAAAAGTCATTTCAACTCCATCCTCAGAGATAGCATGCTCGTGTGCGAACTTTCCAGCGTTGTTTCTAACAATCATGATGAGAAGGATTAATTCCTATTTTTATTTTTGAGAAGAAAATAAACTAGTACTGATACGTAAAGTGAAGGATTATATATGTATATACATGAGGAGATGGAGAGGCAAACCGAGAGAGTGGAAGTGAGCAACGAAGGTTGTAACCGAATTCAGAGAACTGAGATCAAGAGACATAACGATGATTTCCGAATCAGGACACTCTGACACTATGCGCGCTTTGGCGTCTTCCGCGGCTTTCATGCTACGCGCCGGCAGAACCAGCCTCGCACCACGCTTCGCTAACACACGCGCCGTTTCAGCTCCGATTCCAGACGTAGCACCGGTGATGATGGCGGTGATGGAGTGGAGATCGGCGCGGTTTTCCGTGACTTGTTCGGCGGTGGATTTGGACCCGAAGCCGCTTGGACCGGCGGAGCCGAGAAGGTATTTAACGGTCTCGAGCATCTTAAGGATGTGTTTGGTTGTTGGATTGGAATTGTAAAAAAGGTATTAATCTTTTTCACTGTCAGGTTTTGCAGATGCTAGGTAGCTAGCTCTGCATTAGACAAAGAAGAAAGCAAAAGTGATGAGTGCTGAGAAAAGAAAAAGAGATACTGATACAGATTGGTTAGAGCTCAGGGCTACACAAATCAAAAGGAATGCAGCTACCTCACTGCATTTTTATAACCATAATAAATACTTGACTGCAGAAAAGAAGGAATCAACTAGTAGAGAGAGAAAATAAATATGGAAAAAAGCAAAACAACCTACTATAGCCTACATATTTGTCACCCATGTATTAGATAGAATGAAAAAACAATATACTATAGATATTACTCATCTCTTTTAGAATAACTATGTACTAGTTATTTTATACAAAATAAAAATATAATAATACCTTAAACAGAATAATAATTTTAAAAAATTAATAATCTTGAAAGAGACAAATGTCAGTGTCACTCATTAAAAATATTAGTGGAAAAATAGTTAATATTTCATTAAAAAAAATTAACACGGTATTTATTCTTAGATAACTTTTTTCCCCTTATAAATATAACATTTATTTTAAGATGAGAAAAGGATTATATTTTTTAATTATTCATGTTACCACTATAAAATATCTAATGATTTATCAATAACAAATGGATGAAAGTAAATTTTAGTAAAAAAAATTATTTTCAAACAAATCTTGATAGGAGGCCTTACTTAAAGAATATATTTTTAAATACAATTTTTTTAATGGTTAAAGTCCATGTAAACTATAAAATTTATAAGTCATACTGTTAAAACTCCTTAAGTTAAGTTTATTGTTTTTTAGAATAATTTTTCTTAAAAAAATTATACTTATCATAAATTTTTATTGGCTAATAGCATAAAAAAAATTATATTAACACTCTATAAATAAACTTCAAAGTTATTTGCACGATTGAGACTGTGTTTCTTTACTCTCTTTTTTATTAATTGTAAATTGTTTGATGAAGGCTTCGTCTTTGATCAAGTACGGTTTCGGATGAGCTTTTCCTTTTCCCTTCGCTTTCCTCTGGAATCTGTGTGCCAGGGAAAGACACCGATGAGATATACTACTTTTTATTTCTTGGCACCACTCTAACCTTTCGTGACTATAGGTAATCTGGTTATAATAGTACACCATTATTTTAAGAAGGACAGTGATACCCCGTACAGAATTTTTATTACAATAAATTATATATACTTTAAGAGAAAGGAAAAAAATTAAATAAAACGATTGATGTAATGAAAAGATAAAGAGAAAAAATAAGTTGTAAATGAGTTTAATAACTTTGTATCGCTATCATTTAGCTCATCTGTTAATTAACAAAGTTTCACATTTATATCCTTTTGTATTTGATTCTACTTGTGTTTATGCTTTTGTTACGAATGAAATGACAAGCAATATTCTAAGAACGGTTTACCCATAACTAGGGTAAGGATTCCAAGAATCCCGAGTGTGTATTGTGGGTTGTTACCTCCAAGTTATGTAACGTCTCTTTTGGTTCTCACCTAAGGCTCTATTGGCGTACACCCAAAGGATATTAAAGTGTTCATATCAATTGCATCCATAATTAATGTCCGACCAACAGGATTGAAGGGGTACACACTCCCCTAGTATCAAGTGTGTAACCATGAGACCTGAGTGCGTGATCACAAAGAAATTAAGATCAAAGCATTCGTCGTCTAACATCCAACCATGAGGGCCAAAAGGATACAATTGTAAAAGTCAAAAACCTGATTATACATTGTGATTTATAGCTAAATAACAATATAAAACTTCTATATTGTACACTACACAATCTAATTTCTCAAACAAAAATGAGTTTAATAAATATACAGAGTGTCAGTGTAAAGAAAATTATACTATTGATTTATCAGACATTACCGATAATTTTTTTAATAATTATTAAAAAATGAATAAATTTACTATATGCAATAATATCTTATTAGTGATGTTATAAGTATAAAGCCTATTTTGTAAAAACATTATTATAAAAATTAATGATAAGTATAAAACTTCGTTACTATTATAAAAATTATTATAAGCATATGATTAATTATTCAAAAATATCTATCAGTGGCTTTATTATCCAAACTATCGATAAACATGTGTCGAGAGATAAGACACTTTGTTTATCATATTGACTTTTTCATTATTAACATCAACAATGTATGTTAAATCAATCTCATCTATCTTTTATATCATATTGATGGCTACTCCTTCAAACAATTGTTAGAATTTCTGATATTAAGTACTTTTATTTTTCAAAAATAATTTTAAAAAGTGTTTTTGTTTTAATAAAAATATTTATTTTTTATTCTCATCAGAGAATACAATAGAGAGAGGACAAAGAACTTTAGTTCAAAATGACCATCAATATCTCTCATTAGCTTTAATCTAACCATGAACATGAAATGAACTCTACAACTCATCTCTATCTATACATGATATCCTCGACAATGCTGTCAACGTGATAGAATCTTATTAATTCCTTTTTATCATGTCACTATGTGGTTTTAGTCATGTCCCTTACCTACATGGTGTGGGATACATGGTTGTGTGTCTGGATGTCAAGTCACGACATTTCATCTTCATGGTACTATTTCATATTATGTCTCATTAGTTCACTTTGTCAATCGTAATAGAAATCGGGTGTCAATTCCACTACCTGGTATCTTACTGATGAGTCAATCATCTGAGAGACTTAATAATCTTGGATGATTCATTTTGGATGATATATAATCTTCCAAGCGAAACATTGAGTCTTATAAATGCTTAAAAATATTATTTTTCTTCGTCAAAATTGATATTTCCAAAATATTCATCCCAAGATATTATCGTCAAATTCGGCATTTGAAGGGTAATAGAAAATAAAACAATATGCCTTTTATTTTATATTTTTTTAAAAAAAAACTGATTTCATTTTCAAAATATTGTGTAGATGATTGGATGACATGAGGAGAAGAAAAAAAAAGAATGCAATATATATTAGTCGAAGCGAGTAATGGGCACTGTGGGTTGATTAATGAAATCCTAATAAATGTGAGGGATTGGGAAGAGGGATAAGCACGAGGGTCGATGTACGTGAAATAAAGCATCAATCGTCAAAGGAAGAATCAGCCCGCACGTGAGGATTGAGAATTCAGTAAGGCAACCTCAGAGGCACATGAACATAATTTCTCCATCTATAGTGCTTACTTTAACATTAACAAAGATTGGTCAATCCTCGAATCAAGCATATTCTCGGGATACATGGTCAATCATTCTTGTTTAAACACTAATTATGTTTAAATTACTACTCATTCTCTTTTCAATAAAGAAATTTTTAAGTACAAGTAATATTTTAAAACAAAATGTTGAAATTATTCAATTAAATATTATTATGCTATAAAATAAAATAAAATAAAAATTAATGACGTTTTTTTATATATAAAACCCTGAATGAAATAGTTGATTTACCCGTTGTTGGGTGAGAGGTAAGATGAAAAATAATTTATGAAGAATAGTTTTCTGAAGCTCCAGGATTTGGACTCACAACATTCTTTCTCCTCAAATAGATGATGAATGCAGATACGTGATTTGTGAAGAGGATGGTGACAGAAATGGTAACACCGTAATAGTGACCATTCAAGCAACAAAGGGAAGGCGCGGGCAAAAGATCAGTGCGAAGGAAGTAGGAACAGTAGTTCACAGAATTTAGGAATAATATTATTGAATAAATTTATTTATATTTTAGTTCATTGTACTTCTTGCATGCAGGGATATATGATCATATGTTATTATACATAATTGCGTAAAAAAGTCATGATTTTGTGATATAAGAGCATGCACAATAGAGTTGTTTAATGGGTTGTTTAAAAAAAAATATTATTTTAGTGTTTCATATGTAATTTTGAATTGTTTAAAATTTAAAAGAATTATTTATATAAATAATTATTTTTCATGAGTTATTTAACTTTATATCAAATACAGAAGAAAGAAATAAAATATTTTTGAGTTAAACAATTTATTAATAGAAATACCCGATGGGAAAAAAAAACTAATTAAATCGGTTAAAATTAAGATAACATAAATTGAGTTGCTTATATCAATACCATTAAAAATACTCTAATAATGGAAGACTAAATAAGAAACTAATGATAATTGAAGAGATTAAATAAACAAGGCTACTGTAATTTTTAAAGAGATTAAATATGTAAATAAGAGAAATGCTAGCATGTTAAAAGAAATGTGCTAAAGTGTGTATTATTAACGTTATCATTTAAATAAAATAGAACATATTGTCAGGGAGAAAAACAGAACAGACTACATAAGAAGAAAGAAAAAATAACTATAAGTTAAACTTATTTAATAAATGAATTAAGTTCATAAGTAACATTAATCATAGTCGTCTCACTTAAAATATAAGGCATTCAAAAGAATAAAATCGAAGCTACAACGCTTTTGCAGACTCATTTGACTACGGATATAAATTTCAGCAACACCAAAGGATGCATTCACGTTTGCCTATCATGATGATTGTGTGCAATGAAAACATAAGGCATTCGGCTAATACAATATTTACAAATTTAAGACTCGGGATCATAAATAATTTGTGAGCTAAAAAGGGTCATCATATACATGATAGGATTAACTAGGCTATGCATGCAATAATGTAATATCAAGAATTAATCATCTTAAAATCCTTAAATTCTGAGGGATAATTAATTTGGTAATGACTAAGTTATCTTCAAGAATTCTATAGCCAATAGGCAAAGAATTGTTTAGACACAAGTAGATGATTGGTCATTACACCATGGAGTTTATGATGGTTAAAAAATGATTAATGAGATTAAGGAGGGATGATACTACCTCAGTTAAAACTTGTTTAGTTGTACCTAAAAGTGGCTTTCTCTTCGATTTGTCTCCTGCATATAAACACAACCCATCCTATCGAGCCCTAGATTTTATGTGCATTTTTTAATATGCCACAATCATCAATCATATATCATCCCCGTTTATCCACTGCTTTTGGGTCATTAGTGATTCCTAGCCATCTTTATTTGACCAATCAATTGTGGGACTCGAGTCAGGAGAAGCAAAATCCATTAACTATGTATCGCATATTAAATTGTATTTGTGGCAATTACTTCCCACTCACTCATTATAGGGTGGCTATTTGTATATATTAAAGACCCCATAAACACATTTCTCGCTTGTTTTCATTATTGAGTGAAAGTATTCTTCAATGATTGCCGCTCTTTCATGGGTTAGAGTAGAATCTTGGAGGACCCGCGTCCTTGGTTTTAGGAATAAGCTTTTCTAGTTTCTTAATCTACATAAATAAACTATAAAATGATTTAGTGATACTAATCATCCATCCACCATTTTAATTTAATAATCTATAATCTATTGTTCGATTGATTACCGAATAATAGCTTACATTTGTTGATTGGTAAGGCAAGGTTGGGCAAATCTCCACCAATATATGCCAAAAAAGAAAAAGTAAAGAGGGTGATGCGTGGGGGAATGGTTGGTGACACATGCCAGAAACGCAAAATATTAAGTTCTGTGACTCGTTAACCGAAATGGAGAAAGTTAACGGAAACATTATAAAGAAAGCAATTTGATATAACAAATAACCTTATTGTAGATTTCATTTCATGGATGTGGTACATGTAGTATATATCTTGGATAAAAAAAATAAAATAAAATGAGCGTAGTGCCCAGGTGGGACATAGTATACATTAACGAATCCAGTTGGTTCCTGCAGATTGAAACTGTATTTCGTTGCACCGAAAGAGAGAAATAAAAACTTAAACCGTACAAAATATTTTCAATAAAATATAAAATACCACCTGAGTCCTGACAACTACTAAATATTAAATACATCACTAGACAACTTATTTGTGTTTTGTAAACATAGCACAAATATTACCAGATCATCTTTTTCGTCAGAGTAACGACTTTGCTAATAGATGGACGAAGAGATTCTCGAACCTTTTGAAGTGTATTCCATCTTTATTTTTATTTATTTATTACACCTTTTAGAAACTGTGTTGTGGGCTTCAGATTCATTACGTCAAACGCCAAGCACTTGAATTTTGAGGTTTGATGGGGCATTGGAGAGTTGCACGAAACAAAAGGCCCATGATTTTCTCAAGCCCTTTTTTTTAATCTTCCCACACACAACTTTTTTTGGTATTTTTTGTATAAATAAAATATCTCTTAGACTGAATAATTTGAGAGGCCTAACTCAACTTCAAAAGCTAACTTAAGAGGTGAGAGTTATTCCTCACTTATATATTCTAATGTGAAATTATTTTAGTCGATGTGGGACTTAGATTATTTCCAACAATACCTTCAATGAAAATTTATTTCTCGTTGAGTGTATTGACCAAAACTGTCAAGATATACAGCAGAAACCAATTTTCATTATGTTCATCGACAAAATATTTAGTTTAATAAGATTTTGTCAAAATACATTATTTCCGTCATATTGGCAACACAGAAAAAAAAGGAGGTGACGGGAGGGGGGGAGGGGGGGAGGGAGGTGTGAAGAGAGGGGAGTTGTGAGTGTAACAAACAATATAAGCCCAATACAGTCTTGTATCACGGTGTTAACGCCGCCCAATATACGTGTCACATTTGGATCGTGTTTAATCCCGTCAGACGCCAGTAATATTAAGCAACTCACATCAAATGGTCCAATTATGCATCAATTTGTGCCAAAGCATTGATATGTGATGACATCCATCACTTTTGTTGAATTTTCTGAACATACTTCCAAGTAAAACATCAAATGGCAAATAAAGTAATAAACTCAAATCATCTCAACTTTCATTATAGGCTTTAACAAGTGGCTTTTGACGCATTTATTAACTACTTTTCTTCAACCCCTCATGCAAATAGCTTTCATGAATAAATTCTTGCAGCGTACCAAATTTTTTCCACCTTTCTATCTCTGGGCACATCAGCATTCTATGTTCCGATCTTCAGGCCATCCAAACTCCTCCAAGAATGCCAACACAACTCCATTTGACCAGCCAAAACCAGTCTGCATTGCAATACAGTTCAGTCAGATACATGTGAAACAGGCAGATGGCAAAGATGTCATTTACTTTTTTCTCACTGAAATAAAAAGTTAACAAATCCATACAGAAAATTTCTTCCATACAGTCTAATAATAACATTAATTTTTTTCCCTCTGAAATAAGAAGCCTAATAACAAATCCATAGAGAAGAAAGTAAAAGTCAAATTTCTTCCAGTCACCCAAATCATCTTATATTTTTCTCGAACGTTTCCCTAGACCAAAAACAATAATGGTGAAGCATAGCCATACCTGGGGTACATATTCGCCCCCACCTCCAAATTCTCCACAATGCTCCACGTCAAACTTTTCATGCATTACACCTGTTTTCTTATAAACAATATAATTGGTTGTGACCCATCTGATGGCAATTTCCTCAGCCAATAACCTTGCTTCTTTCAATCCTGATTTTAGCAGTCCTTCCACTAGCATGTGTTGAAGCGGCGCCCACCCATTTGGAAAGTCCCTATTGAAAGTATTTAAGGGTCATTAACAAAGGCTGATTAAGTGTAATATTTTACCTATCTTTCCCTCCCTCACCTTGCTTATTACTTACCACTGTTGCCCTGAATCAGTCAAAGAAGTTGCAACTCCAGCATCACGGAGCAGGCCAGATGTTTTGAGACTTTCAACAACACTACTCACAAGCGAAGTATCTTGATAAAAATAAAACATCAATAATCAACTTAAAATGCAGGAGGATTTTTTTTCAATGTTTCAGAGATAAAGGTAAACAATTTTAGTTATTGGTTGGTGGTGCTCGTTTGATATCCAATCAAAAACAATTTTAGAAGAAGAAATTTGTTAAAGCATCCTTTGTGTGCATTCAATAGAGACTCCTTCCTTAATTAAATTAATATATACACCAATAAAATAAACTAATGTTACGCTGCTTAACAGCTTTTTAGATCATTTTTCATAAAAATGATAAAATCACATGCTAATCTAAACTAGTTTAGCAATCTATCCATATCTTTAACGACCAACAATTCAACTTAAGTACTTAATAATCTACAGTTACTTTAAAACTTGGCATGCAAGATCAATAAGGCAACTAGTTAACCTATAATTGAACAATCAAACTGACAAAATCACAGTCCAAAGTATGGATGGTGTAATTGTTTACACTTGGGAAATTGATCTTAAGTTCATGATTCTCTATGCATGAATGTGTGTATTCAAGGCAACCTCCTGTAAATAAAGTTCAAGCTTGCTGATTAGCAACAACAAGGATTGAACTCGATACTAAACTGATACCACAATTTGCAACAACCACTTGAACTCAATACTAAACTGATACCACAATTTGCAGCAACCACTTGTGTACTTAAATTCACTTGCCAGTCGCAACTAAAGTTGATGTGATAGCATATCTATCAAGCATACCTGAGTAAAATGGCTTCATCCACAAAGGAACAAAATTGGAAGCAAATACATTTTGATTCTGATGCTCGTTTTTCCAAACATGAACCTCCTAAAAGTATCAAATAGACCGTCATAAGAAGTACAGAAGGCAAAGACAGCTCATCTTATGGTAGATTAATACAGAGGGCTCCAGGAAATACCTCACATGTACTGCTGAGCCAGTAATCAAGCCACTGTTTCTTGTTTGCATTCCAGAAAATAGAGTCCATTGCCTTCTTTCTAAGATCAGAATTTTCCAGGAACCGTTCAGCAGTGCTATTATCTCCAGTAACTTTTGCAAATAAGGCAATATTAAGTTCCATCTGAACCAATGGGCATCACAAAATTGATAAGGTTATAGACACTGATTTCAGTTCTTCTTTTATTCATTAGTCTAAGACATACCCCGAGTAGAAATGCGTTCAAATCAACAGGTATTACAGATGTTGTAGCCAATGTTGTGAAATTAGGTGGATTTCTGCGTCATAAGAGATATGATTTCATTGAACTGTAAGTATTGTCGACTCTTAAAGAAGGCAAAGTGTTAGAATCAAACTTGAGAAAGGCGAGCATTTGATTGAAAGTACTTAGCCTTAGGCTTGGGAGCCTTACAAACACTGAGTTGCCACAACAGCATCTCAATGCCTAACTTTTATGGTTTTTTCTCTTTCTTTTTAGGAGGTCGAAAATGTTAGCGTATACAAAATAGTACCTCATCCATCTGGTGCTGAAATCCCATCCTGATTCAGCAGCTGATGCCAGTTCACGGTAAAACTGCTGTTTTTCTGAAACACTGGAGAAGTTGGAAGCAGATGCCTTGTCCTATTGCACGATGAATTACCCAAAGTTATAATTTAACTGTTTAAGTGCCATTTCATGAATACCCCAGTAGTTAACAAACCACACACACCATTATGGACGATTCCGGCCTGGGTTTGTCCCACTTTGCATAATAACGATTTAAGGTATGAGTGCAACCTTGATCATCCAAAATGGTCAGTTTATGTATATCTACAAGATAAAATATATGGCAAACCATTAGACTTGACCACTTAGGCAAACTAGAAAATAAATATACAAATATCATCCAACCACAGTTAATAAAGTGATTGAGGCCAAAAGTTGTAGTGCAATACCTGAATTCCAAAATTCATATTCTTTCAGTAAGGCAGGTAGAGATCTTTTAACTAATTCCAAGTCACCCGTGCTATTGTATATCTCATAAATCATGGCGCTTAAAAGGGGAGGCTGGCTATAAAATCATAGTAAAGCTTATAGTCACCATTTCAGTTTATAAGAACAATAATTATTTATAATAACTTCCTTTTATAGTTTTATTTCACAAGGAACAGAGTGCTGATATGAATGAGAATGTGGCATGATATCAAAGGTAAGATGACGAGAGTGAAATCAAGCAATTCGTTAAGTTATTTTAAAATAAAAAAATTAGTAAATTATAAAACCAGAAAAAAATTGATATTCGTAAAGTCTAATTCAATAAATGGCATTAATAACGTTGTATGAAAGGGCATGCAACTAAATCATAAGCACACAAAAACACCAAAGTCAGGCAATACTTATTTATTATAGGACAAAAGTTACATGTTACTAGTACACTACTCCCTCTAAACTCATTATAATAAGAATAATTAATTTCATACTAATTGAGAAAGTTAGTTGACATCATTTAATTTTTTTAATCTTTAATAAAAAATAAGATTATTTTTAAAAATACCTTTAATTGGAACTTATTATCATGAATAAAAAAAAGAATCATTAAAAATAGAATTAAAATTTGTTAAATTTATTTATATTTAAGTTCAACATGAAAAATTATTAGTTAGAGGTATTATTATTCTGACATAAAAATGAATGTTTTGGCAAATGGCATAGCATAACAGGCACAAGACGAGTGGAGTGGAGTACCTCCTGTTAGTGTAGTAAGCTCTAGCCCCATTAAGAACAAAGCCATATTTATCTATCAAGGAAATGAGATTGGTGACAATAGCCTTAGCTGTGTCATGCATTTTACTGGCCAGCAGGCCCCTGAAGCCAAAAAACAAAAGCAGGTAAGCAGTGGCAGGCCAAGTAGCAATAATAACAAAGTGCAGAAGCAAGGTCAAAGTCAAGGCCACCTAATAACCCAATAGGAATCCCAGTAATAAACCTCGCGAAAACGCGACCCGGGAATGACAACCGAACCAGGGAGAGGGAGCAGCGTATGTAAGTCTGGCTGTGCCTTCACCGCACCGGATATTTTCCGGCTCAAGTTTTTCCAAAGCGAATGGACCTGCAAGGCCCAGGCCCTAACCTGAGGGTGGTTCACCTTGGGCAAGAAACCCTCCGGCTCGGGAACGAAATCCTGTGGGTCCCGGTACACCAGATCATCCCCTGCACCTTCAAAGTAGGCTTCTATGAAACGCTTCAAATCCTCAACCGGCACGGACCCGTTGGCGTTCCTCGGAAGCTTCTGGAACGCGTCCTCGGTAACCGTGAGGGCGGACTTGAGAGGCATGTCCACGTAGGTTTTGGGATCGAAGTTGGAATGGGCGAAGGTTTCGAAGGCTGTTTCTTGGAGGCGTTCGAGGAAGGAGAGAAGAGGGGTTGAGGGCGTCACGGCCATTACACAGTGTGATGCTGTTACAGTGACTAGTGTTAGTGAGAGCCATGTGAGGATGAGCACTTTATAATTTTGAGCGTACTCGGCCATTGTTTGGAAACTTTTTTATTTTGGTAATTAATCAAACACATAACATGAAGAAGAAGAAGAAGAGAACAAACCCATAATTGACAGCGATTTCGAAGCCGGCGATTGACGCAAGGGGCCAACCTTGACTTTTGCTAGGGATGCTTTCTAGTTCTACCCCAACTCTGTTGTCATTGGTTTATTATTGCTTCAATACAAATATCATTTCTTTACATCCAACACATAACATCTTTTGATAAATATACACAAATTTTATTTGATACCTAGGAGTTAATGATATAAGGTGATAGTAACACATATTTTATAATAACATTTTTTTTATATATTCACTTAAAACTATTATTGAACATCATGAAAAGTTGTTGGTCTTATTTCTCCTTTAGTAAGCTTGCTTGTGGTGTTAACAAATGAATTTTGAGTCAAAAAAAGTCGTTCAATCCAAAGATTAACATAATATGGGGTTTGATTCGATTTGAATTATTTTCATAGAAATATAGTCAATTATTTTCATAGAAATATAGTCAATGTAATCCAAATGATAGAATGTAGTTTAGATTAGATTTGATGATTCAATTTTTTTATCATATTCTTACATAGTTATATTACATCTAAGAACATATTATAATCCGATTTTGGACCATATTACGTTGCAATCTATTGGATCATATTACATAGTTTCATAGAGGAATTACACATGAAAGCTACGTAAAGGTCTAATACCACTTTCAGAAAAGCTACCAAGGTCGAAGTGCCTAGTTTTATTGATAAAAAAAACAAAAGCTTACATATATAATCTCAATTTTCAAGGATTAAAATGAAGATTTACTCAATCATTTCATAGAATAGCAATACTATTTTTTTTATGAAGAAACTTAACATAAAAATTAGAATTAATTTTCAAGTTCAAGTTCTAATTTATATTTAATTTAAGCACCAAACAACTAACATTCTAAAAAAAACTAACAATTAACATTGACTCTGAAAAAAAATTAGGCATCAAACAAGCATTAATATAGTATATTACATTGACTAATTTATCCTTGTGTTCACAAAAGGAGCAAAAACAAGAATTACATGGAAGACAATAAAAAGAAAAAAATATTTTTTTTACATAATCCTGACGCTATATTTTCTCTTTTTCGCAGATGAGAGGGTAAAATAAGGAATCGAGAAAAAAAAAAATCATTGTTCATTAAAATAAACAATAACACTCTGACATAATTCAATACATATGCACTCTGTGAGGCTGAAACATTGCTTCTTAGCAATTCTGTGCTGCAACCAATATTACAAGCACTGTCACACAATAAAATTGTCATCATAGAATAGTGGCTTATCTGATACGTGTCTGGTAACACGTTTAGGATGTAGAAAAACTACTAGCCTGTTTGGATCTGTGTTGTGAAGCCCTAAAATCAGGTCACTTTTTTCATTTGATGTACAAGTTACTTTTCTTTGCTTCAATTTTTGACGTTAGATACCATACTTTTTCTTTTACCAATGGCGATCCAAACATGTTATATATATATATATATATATATATATATATATATATATATATATATATATATATATATATATATATCAATAACAAAACTATTCTTAATAGTTTCTACGTCTTTCTTTGCATTAACCTGAAAAATATGAGATGCACGTACGTTACAACTTACAAATGAGATTCCAAACACGCTATCCTATGGTATGGAAATGGAATATGGACTTTGGTTTGAGCTTGACTGTCTTCAACCTCCATTCATCAATAGTAATCCAGATCCATTTTTTAATCAGATGCATCCTAACAGCGAAGAACATCAAAGTACTACTCGTGTTGGTCAATATTTTGGACGAACTTTAAATATACAATGCACATGTGTGATGAATTAAAATGCTCACGTACGATAGGAAAAAACTGTTCAAATTGTTTGGTTTTCGCATATCTATTTCATGCGATGGTTTTCGCATTAATTTTAAGGGCTAACTTCTAATTTGACGGATGCATAACCTAAAAAACTATTAAGTGTATGTAATTTGCTAATCAGAGACAATATAAAAATGCATCGGCAGAATGAATTGCAGCGGAAAAGAGTGCAATTGACCGGATTTTTTTTATATGTTCAGTTGATCTGTTACTTCTTATTTACTTTTCACTTTATCGGTTGCACAAATTGGTCTTATGTGCATACATGAGAAAGCAGAAGAGAGAAAGCCGGAGGATGACAAGGTAAAAATAAAACGTATCTAGAAGTTCATTATTAATTACTACCACGGCCTCAAATATAGGAAATAATAAGCACATTTTTTTATATAATATAAAAAAATTAATTAATTTTGCCTTATTTAATACTATTTAAAAAAAAACACTTCATTTAATTGAAATTTTAGTTCTAATAACTCTTTTATTTTTTTTTATATCAAGTTTCAATTAAAGATAAGTTGAAAAAAGTTAATTTTAAATTGAGATTGATACAATTAAATATAGTTATCTATCTTTCTTAGTTAGCGTGAAATAATTTTTTATCTTATATTTGATATTTGAGAAAGTATTGATTTTCTATTCTAACTTGTAATAAATATTAAGATAAATACTTAAATAAGTTCCTAAAATAAAATCACTAATCACTAAAATCAAATAGTCCCTAAAGAAATGCTGGAGATACTTTTTCTAGTAAAAAAACATTTAATCTCTTAAAATCATAAATATGAAATACTTTTGGATCACCACCATGGCATTGTGCAAACTATCCATCTACTTTATTGAAGATTAAATGTCTTGTATCTAGGATCTATGACCATTTTGAGAGGCAAGAATCTCACCGAGTGCAAAGGTCCACACATTACTTGTATAGTATTTCTCTTTCAGTTAGACAATATGATGATGAAGAGAGACCCAGTCAGTCAATCTTAAGCATTTAAAGTCATCCGATAAAAATAAGAGGCAAGGCAGTTTCTTTGTCTTTTGGCAGTAAATGGAGAGGCAGAGCAGAGAAGACAGCAGTCCCGGGATTCCGGACGTTAGACCAGAGAAGCCCAAGACCACGACTTAAAGCAGCAAAATCAGCTCTATGTTTGACCGCAGAAAGCTAACTCCAATTACTAATAACTATTTGCCTTTACTTTCACCACTATTATTGACTTCAAACTCAACTCAAGCATAATTTCAGTAACTCCTACAAACAGACACACTTCTACCCAGAGAAATTCCTTAAACTCTTGACGCAGGAGAAGAATTCTAACAGGGATAGTTTGTAAAGAGAAACCAGATCATGGACAAATCCACACCCACAGAAAAGCAAGTCAAATTTCAGCCACCAAAGAGTAGAATTTTGAAGGAGAAGAGAGCAAAGCTTTACATAATTCGACGATGCATAGTCATGCTTCTATGTTGGAAGGAGAATGGAGATCAGTAAAGCCGGTAAAAACACTCACAAGAGCACTGACTACTGTTCATATTGTATTTATTGTATTATTCTAAGGAAAATAAATTGGTTATAACACTGCAGCGGTTCTGGGCAAAGAACCAGTAGGTCCGGATTATCTGCCAAAAAGAGAAGCACTGCATGATGACCAAAAGCAACATATCAAGAAAGTTTTTTCTCCTAGTATTCTTCTTTTCTTTCTGTTAGTTATGATTTCTAACTACAGAAACAATACATATACATATACCATAGGAACTATACACAGTGATTCACCCACACACAAGCACTTTTAAAGTGTCACGCAGGGAAGAGGAGAAAGATGTAACCTAGAAAGAAAAGGACACAGCTTAAGCTCAAATCAGTCTCTACTCTCACATTGCATGTTCTATGCTTAGACTATATGGCATTATACCTCAACATTACAGATACAAGAGATATTTATTACCCATATCCAGCATCCCTATTCCCTCATAACCAAAAGTAAAGGGCACTCCACTTAACCTTTCCCAGGCTTAGATCAAGCATAATGTATCAATTTTAACAAGAATTAACTATGCAGAAAATCTTGTCCTCCAAGCATACTCTAAAACTAAATCTACTCCCATGTTGTTATAGATTAGATAAATTTTGCAGACTAAAACCAAATGACTTAGATCAAGCATAATGTATCAATTTTAACAAGAATTAACTATGCAGAAAATCTTGTCCTCCAAGCATACTCTTAAACTAAATCTACTCCCATGTTGTCATAGATTAGATAAATTTTGCAGACTAAAACCAAATGACTTATACTACTTTTGGTCTTTTTATAAGAAGGGAAGTTTGTCATGATCCATTTTATAGATCCCTTCCAAATTGTCTATTGTCTATTCTCTAAAACATTATTATTTTTTGTTTTGCTTACAAAAATACTCTTAAGTGGAGATGCACCAATTAATTATGTTAAAACTTAAAAGAGGTTAGAATAATGAAATCTAAATAGTTTTAAAGATAATTTTAAAAAAATAATACAAATTGTTAACAAATTTAATACTACTAACTAAATTTCTTAATTTGTGCGAAGTGGTTGAAAGAAACATGTTGATCAAGACTATGCAAGTCTCTCTCCTAATGTTAATAGGATATATTTATGAACTAAAAAGAAATTTGAATTTGCTGAGCCAAAATTATTATGTCTGAGAAATTGAATATCAGAATTTGGAGATATAACACAATCCCTTGTACAATCCTCAATGTTAAACAAACCATCGTAACAGCTTTCATTTCGTTTTCCATCCCAGCAAACTATTGTAGTCATGATAAGTTTTTTAATTTTCCAAGAACCATGACATAGAAAGAAAAAAAAATCCTAGAAGTGTTTTCCCCCACAACCACAAGAACCAAACTAAAGCAATCATTTGTGATTTGACAACCCCAATGAGATAAATGAATGAAACTAGGACTTGTGATCAGCCCATTAGATAAGCATCAGAGGATACACGTATTCATTCCCATACCTGCTGTAAAAACAGATTCAATAAACCTTATCTTAAAGGTGATTCCTGAGTGTTTGTGCTTACCTATTTATTTGATATATGGAAGCAACTGGCAATGGTGTATGTATCTTTATCTTTTTTTATCCCTTAGACATCTTTCCCTACCCATCCAACAAGTCCAAATATTTAACTGAACATCCAAATCCACACATCAATCATGTTTCATCACATTTTTAAAAAAATTGAAATCATTGTCTGCATTCTGCAGTGTAATAACATTTCTGCGAGTTACTCTTAGCAATATAAGGCTCAACTCACAATGGACCACCACAATGCAATAAATGAATCAGGACCTTAGCCTAGCTAGAAAACTTGTAATGTAGATAGAATTCTGAGACAGTAAAAGATCTAAACGCTTCGCTTGTACATTAGAAATTAAATCCATGATCAATACGAAATTTGCAATGATTAATTCAAAGCCTTGTCCAAATCAAAATCAAAAAAGCATCTACCCTAGCTCAAACAAATTGAAATAGCGTCAATAACATAACACAACGGCGAGATAAGATAAAATAAAATAAATTAATAATACAATTTAATAGAAATATATAAGCATGTAATTAGTTAATTATATATGTAGACAGGCATAATAAAATTGCATCACATCTTTTCTTTTTCACGACGTCGAAAGTATGAAGAAATGAAAATCGGGATTCCTTACATAACACACACGAAAGAAGGAAAAGGAAAAAGGTCTATACACAGCGCAGCAACGACGTCGTCGTTATATTGTCTCAAACGGGGAGGTTGGAGACGTCGTTTGTTTTTTTCCCGTCGATCTGAATGGAGGGAGGGCTAGTGGTGGTGGTGGATGCGGCGGTGGGAGTGGCGGTGGTGGTGGAGTAATAATCGTCGTCGTCTTCGTCGTTGTCGGGGTCAGAGGTGGCGACGTTGACGCAGGAAAAGCGTTCCAAAGAGGAAAAGAAAGCGGAAGAGACGGCGGAGCCGAGCCACACGGCCGCCTGGTCGATCTTCTCCCGCGATATGATACTGTCGTTGTTCTCCATCGTCGCCGCCCAATCAGATCTTAAACTCAATTTCGTCCTTTCTTTCTTCCAACGAAACCGTCTTTTTTGTTTTGGGAGGAATAAACAAGGGAGGGAGACAGAGTTTCTGAAATTACCCTGTTGCCCCTGATTTCTTGTTTTTTTCTTCTGAATTTACTAATTGTACTTTTTTTTGGTGAAGTTTACTAATTGTACTTTGTCACGGTCAGTTGTGTTGTATAAATAATCCATTTAATTAATTTTTTTTTTTTACTATTCTTGATCTAGTCTGGACTTCGGATGCTATTGGGCCCTTCATAGGCCCGTTAGTTTTATTTTTACTTAATATTTTATTAATAATTATGAAATCGTTAAACTTCGATTTGCTTCTCGATTTTTAAAATATAAAACTAATTCAAAATAAATATAATATTTTGGAAAAAAGGATATTAATTATTAATTAAAATAAAAATGACACCGCCTTAACTTTTCACAAATTGATGCCCAATTGCCACGTAAGTAATATTGATATCTTATTCTTTTTTTTTCTTTTGAAATGTAGTTCAAATTTTGTATTTATTCAGTTAATATAAATACATGATTATATGAATTAAAATAATTATGACTTGAATTAATTAAGATAATTGTGACTAGTATATATATATATATATATATATTCTTATTTGAATTTATAAGAAATTTAAAATTGAAACGTGAGCCCTTAAGCTATAAGCTTAAGTTTGGGATTACCTATTGAAACTTGCTTGGAAGCAAGTAAAAAATTTAAGTTTAAAGTGAGGGTATAACAAGCTATTGAAGATTGTTTAATTGAAAAATGGGAATTGAAAATTGAAATTGGGTAAGGAAAGATCATAATAAAAACTATAAATTTGAAAATAAAACAGAAAGAAAAACAAAAATTATCAAAAGAAAACACTTTGCCATCTTTAGGTAAGGCATTATGGATTTATATGTCAATTGAAAATCTTCTAAGGATATTTTTTGGATAAACTTAATTTATGAATTCACTTTTCAATCAGCAAAGTCTAAATGATTTTACTAACTAGGGTTGGATCTAACGGAAGGAATTAATATTTCACAATATGGTAAACCAAGGTCTGAATCCTTGCTGAAAGAAATATTCACATTTAATATTCGATGGTATCTCAAACATAATTGCTTCCAAAGGAAAAAACTTCTGGAAATAATAAAATCCTAAATGACTTTTTCATCCACTTTAACCTTAGTCCCATTACAATTAATAAAATACCACACTTAAAGAAATTTGTGATTGGAAAATTTTCGAAACTTTTGCAAACATGTGGTAAAACTTTATTTTTCTTGATGGTGGAGTGCAAAATACAATCTCAAACATTTAAGTGATGTACATTGTGAGAAAAGAGTTGCATAATTCTTGGGCGCGAATTAAAAAAAAAAAACTGCTTATTTCTTAATCAAGATTTGCACGCCAGGTGGTATAGCCCTAATTACCATTTTTGGGTCACTTTGAATTCGTTTTTTTTTCCTTTGGAAAACTTGTTTTGACCTTCTAAGTTGCCAACATTAAATATTTGTTGCAACATTACGTCATTATCCACTAAATCCTTCTTCTTATTATATGGATATCCAATGCTTGGAACATATTTTCATGCCCTATGTCTTGCTTTGGCTAGATTTTCTTGATCTTTATCCTTTTTTGTCATCACCAATCAATCCTCGTACATATCATTATGGCCCTAATTCAAGTGATTGACATGCATGGATCTAAGGATTACATGTTGGGCATCTCCTCTGCATTCAATTCTCCTTCGCCATCACCAGTATAGTTTTCTGGCAACACTACTTTTTTTTCCTGGTTGTTTCCAGCAATATGTCCACATAGACCACAACACTTGCACATTAAATAGAGGTTTTCACACTCAACACTGAAACAATGATTTCAAAACATAACCTTCCCCGCCACTATGTGACTCTTAACCTTCAAGATTATATACTAGCTCTCATGATTTGATCATATTCCCTCTTGTATTGTTTCTCATGTTAAAAAAAAAGGGTTATGTATTCATAACTCATTATATAACCAATTTTTAAAAACAATAATTAATTATATCAAACCACAAAAATTGTTTTTCTTTTCTTACTTCAAACTTCAGTTGTTAGATCGTTCATCTACCTTTATTTTAAAATTAAATAATTTCTTTCCTTTTACTTTTCTTTCTAAATCACGGTTGTCTTAAAAGAGATAAAAAAAAATGAAATTGTCTTAAAAGAGACAGAGAAAGTCACGATGACTTTTCTTTATTTTTATACAAGTAACCAACAACTTAAATAAGTCTCAAACAATTGAAAAAAACTAAGTGAAGAAAATTAGGATGACTTTCCTTCTTCAAAATTATTAAATCCATTTTCATTCTAAGGGAATTTTTCTAAAAATTATTTCTTTTTTCTTTTCTTTCATTTTTCTGATGGTCTCGTATACAGTCTTAAATAGACTTTTCTAGAGATTCATTTTATTATTTGTCAAACATTTTATTTAAATTTTAAACCACCATTTCAAGATCAATGTACGTAACAGACACTAATGCATACATTACGTAGACGCCTGTCGTTCCGAGTCCAACCGTCTTCCCTAGTCCTAAGGGGAAAGTCACAAGCCAAAAGCACGCAGAGGAACATACAGCATGAAAATAAAACGAATCTCGGAAAACCGAGACGCAAGGTGAGTGGTAAAACTAGCCAACCTAAAACAAATTCAAGCATTTATCTTTTAAAGTATTTTCGGCACCAAAAATACAAGAGCTGGGGAAGCTTTTCTCAACTTCCACCTGTTATAAAAACTTTAAGACTCCGCTTAAACTACACTACTGCTCATCATTCATTGCTACGCAAGAACATCTCTAGAGCTCGTCATGAGAATCATCATCCTCCTCGCCTGATGCACCACCACCTGGGGCTCCACCTGATCTCTGATATACAGCACTGATGATTGGGTTGCAAACAGCTTCCACCTCTTTGAGCTTCTCCTCATATTCTTCTTTCTCCACACTCTGGTTGTCATCCAGCCATTCCAATGCTTCTTTTACTGCAGTCTCAATTTTCTCCTTTTCATCAGACTCCAACTTGTCAGCGAGCTTGTCCTTGTCACCGATCTGGTTTTTCATGTTGTAGACATAGGTTTCAAGACTGTTGCGAGCATCAATCCTCTCCTTCACCTTCTTGTCTTCCTCGGCAAACTCCTCTGCTTCACGAACCATTCTCTCAATTTCTTCCTGGCTAAGACGTCCCTTTTCGTTTGTAATGGTGATCTTTTCTGATTTACCAGTGCCCTTGTCTTCTGCCTTCACATTTAGAATGCCGTTGGCATCAACTTCGAAGGTCACTTCAATTTGAGGGGTACCCCTGTTCAATTACCAAATAAAATACCAATGAATTACAAACATTAAATTGAGCAATATTGAGAGAGGACACTGCATCATCAAAGCAGGTAATAAACCTTGGAGCTGGAGGAATTCCAGACAGTTCAAATTTCCCAAGCAGACGGCAATCCTTTGTGAGACTCCTCTCACCTTCAAAAACCTATGTATTGAGAAAAAGCATCAAATTATTAAAGTCCACTACACAGTCATGAATTTTGGATTTAGAAGAAAAACAAGCATCGTGCACTTTTATGCAGTCAGATAATGAGCCATACCTGAATGGAGACGGTAGTCTGCTGATCCTGGTAGGTGGTGAACACCTGAGATTTCTTGGTAGGGATAACAGTGTTTCTGGGAATCAACTTCGTCATCACCCCACCAACAGTTTCAATTCCAAGGGTGAGGGGAGCCACATCCAAGAGAAGGATATCTGGATCCAGAGAGCCACACAACAATGAGAAAGTGTAATGCGTGGCAATCTACTTGCATAAATAATATTTAGGATTTCTGGACAAGTAATGAGAAGTTAGATTACAGACTGTAGTACCTTTGGTTTCTTCACCACCCTCTCCACTCAAAATGCTTCCTTGCACTGCAGCACCATAGGCAACTGCTTCATCAGGGTTGACACCCTTGTTTGGCTCCTTTCCATCAAAGTAGTCCTTCAAAAGTTGTTGTACCTTTGGAATCCTTGTGCTTCCACCAACAAGAACAATCTCATCAATCTGACTCTTCTGTAATCCAGCATCTTCCATAGCCTTCTTCACTGGACCCATGGTCTTCCGGAACAAGTCATTGTTCAACTCCTCAAACCGAGCTCGGGTGAGTGGCTCAGAAAAATCAACACCATCAAAAAGTGATTCAATTTCCACACGGACCTGGTGCTGGCTGCTGAGAGCTCTCTTTGCACGCTCAGCCTCTCTCCTCAGCTTGCCAAGTGCTCTACTGTCCTTGCTAATATCCTTTCCATGCTTTTTCTTGATCAATTTAATGAAGTACTCCATTATTCTCTGATCAAAGTCCTCACCTGGCAAGGCGAAGGAGACATAGCAAGCATTAACATCAGAGGAGAATTTGGTGGAAAGAATAATATATTTTTCTACATAATAAGTTCTTCTTATTAAGACTCATAAAAAAAAAAAATTCTCACCTCCAAGATGAGTATCTCCATTTGTAGCAAGAACCTCAAAAACACCATTATCAATTGTCAAGATACTAACATCAAATGTTCCACCCCCAAGGTCAAAAACAAGAATGTTCTTCTCGCCACCTTTCTTGTCCAATCCATACGCAATGGCAGCAGCAGTAGGTTCATTAATAATTCTAGCAACATTGAGACCAGCAATGACACCAGCATCCTTGGTGGCCTGCCTCTGAGCATCATTGAAGTAAGCTGTACAGTTGAAAGGAAAATGTGAGAAATTGGCATAAAAGCAAAAGCAGGAAGAAAACAATCAAGATTGCAGGAGAAATAAGTCATGAGTTGTTCCAGACTTCCAGTTACCTGGGACAGTGACCACAGCATCATTAATTTTCTTCCCAAGGAATGCTTCCGCAGTTTCCTTCATCTTAGTCAGAATCATGGCACTGATTTCCTCAGGGCTGAACACCTTGGTCTCACCATCCTTAATTTTCACCTGTATGTAAGGTTTTCCATCCTTGTTAACAATCTTATAAGGAACAAGCTTCATATCTCTTTGAACTTCCTTATCTTCAAACCTGCAAAAGGATACATGTCAGTCACCATTGATCCCATCAAATCAAATTGTCAAAAATCAACAACTTGAGTAAGTCTTACTTTCTTCCAATAAGTCTCTTGACATCAAAGATGGTCCTTTCTGGATTGACAGCTGCCAGATTCTTGGCAGCCTCTCCAATTAGTCTCTCACTGTCGGTGAAAGCAACCCACGATGGGGTGATACGGTTACCTTGATCATTGGCTATGATTTCAACATGGCCGTTCTTGTAAACACCAACACATGAATAGGTTGTTCCAAGATCAATCCCAATGACCGTCCCCAACTTGGTGGCTTCCTCCTTTGCAATGGAAATCACAAATAGACATACTGCGATGAACTCTCTCAACATTAATTACAATGTAAACTCAAACTAGTTAAATTGATGGCAAACTGACTCACGTAAAGTAGGTAGTCTCATTCATTCATGACAATATAAATGGTTGATAATCAAGTATACATGCACAGCATTGAATTATGAATGTGATGAAATATCAATAAATTGATTTTCTCATCAACTAGATAACTTATTTACTCTTACTTGCTTTAGTGGAGGAGGCAAATCTTATTTTAAAAGGAAGAAATCAATTATTTGGAGGCGTGACAAAGATTGACATAAACGAAAGAAAAAAAATGTTTTAGGTATCAAATCATGCATCATGTAATCTAATCAGTGACCAAGGATGAGGAATATTATAATACGAGAAACTAAATTAATAAGCAATCAAGCACGTAATTAATTTATTGTTGCACAAGACACGCAACACGACTAGTCTAACGAAGAAAAAAAGGTTTATGCAGCATGCGTTGTTTTTGCGAAATTAGAGAAATTATGGATACAATAATGACGCAAATGAAAAACAGCGACTAATCATTGTTGAGGCATTTCTAAGATGTGGAGAGAGCGAGAGACGCATGATGATAATACTCAGTGGCAGTAAAACGAGGGCGGTGATGAGAATGTTAAGCAAGTAGGGTCAGGATCTCATCAGATCCATGAAAATAGGGGATCTAAACAAGGTTGAAAGGAATCGCAGTGAGATGGATCTGGATACTACGTACATTTGAAATTGAAAGAGAAAAGTGATGAGATCTGGTTGTTACCTAAGGAAACGATGGCGAGAGGAAGCAGAGACCCGCGTGAAAACGAGCGAGCCATTATCATGTCACCTTTTCTTTCCTTTCTTGATGGACGAATTGCAGTTTTATTGAGTTTACGACGGGGACTTCGCCATTTATAGTGCTCACTCGAAAGTACGAGCATGTCATACGTGGTGACGTGGACCAATCGTAGGTTCCGAAAGGATTGTTTGGCCAATAAAATTGGTCCTTTCGCTTGGGGACACCTCGCATCTCCTTCTCTGCTTCATTTATTCAAAACTAGGATTTTAGATGGTGATATATGTTTAGTGTTTAACTTTATACAATTGAAATTTTATAATATATAAATATGTTTTAATAATAAATATATAAATCACATTATAATTTAATTTTATAATAAAAACATATCTAAATATATTTTAAATTTATAATAAATAATTTAAATTATAATATAAAGTTACTTTTCAATACTAATAATCTTTTAAATAATTATTAAAACACAATTAAAATAAGCTAAATGACTTATTTGATCTTTTATCTTGTTTTTTTCACTTTGGTCCTTAATCTTTTAAAAAAATTATGTTGGTCATTTTTTTTAAAATAGTTTAAGGTTATTTTTTTATCAGTTTAAAATTAACATTATTAATAATACTCAAATATTTGTGTATTTTAACCGTCATAAAATATATTTTTCTCGTATCTCCTTCTTCCTCTTCTCCTTTGATATGATTCTGGTTACATATCGTTTGATGATAGGTGCAAGATGTCATTTGTAACATCTCGATGAATCACACCGGAAAGAGAGAGAGATCGTATGTGCAAGTGTGAGACTGTACAATTAAGACTTAAAAAAATTAATTGATACTACCTATATCAACAAGATATATATACTTTTTTGTTAACCCATTATTTAAAAACTTCATATTTAAGCATGATTTACTTAGAGTAGTTATGAGATATGTGACTTTCTACGAAATTTCTTATAAAGTATGTGAATAATGACAAAACACTTTAAAAAATTTTATGTTAGTTTGTGAGATCGATTGATCCTACAAAGATGTTGAATAATGTGAAAGTCGTCGAGAAGTTGACAAATTAATGAAAGACATCGTAAGGGTGATGGACGATCCAGTAACCTTTAATTATTCTAGATATACCATTAACTGTAATTATGAAATTATGAGTCTTTAATTACTCTAAGTACATTAACTGAAGTTATAAAGACAAGACTTTAATTTCACTAGTGCACACATAAAGACACTAAGGCTATCAACTACTAAAACCAATAAAAGAAAGACAAAAAAAATATGACTTCAATTAATTCTCTGAAAAAAAGAAGAGGAATGATTAGTTTGAAAAGATAAAGGACCATAGTGAAAAAAAAAGACTAAATAGGTCACTTGACCATTAAAAAAATAAAAAATGGAAAGAAATAGGTGATTAAGAAAATTAAATATTTAAATATTTCTACCTTCGTTCACTTCTTTACCTTATGCTATCTTTTTTTTTTGAAAAAAAATTAAGTTAACAAACTCTGACCGAATATCAAAGATTATATATATATATATATATACATTCAAAATTAGAACATGCTCCTAACATACATTTCAGATGTGATCTTGTGTTTTTAACGCCAACTGATGGATTTAACTTAATTTATTGTCTCTAATTAATAATAACAATAAATCACAATATAAATTATTTATGATAAATCTAAAATAGTAGTAATGTTCAAAATATTTATTTATTACAAGTTTTAATCATAATATAATTTATATATTTAGAAGCATTTATTTATTACCAATTATAAATTAGATATTGATTGTGTGCAGTGCACAAGTTAAAATACATAGAATGAAAAAGTCTTTACGTGCTCTCATTGTTCCACTCTGCCTCTCACATCCACTTTCATTTGAATAATACTCTTCTCATGAAGTGGTGACTTCACTCTTGTAACATGCATATCACATATATTCTTATACTTTTAATAATAACGGTTTAACTGTAATTAAATACTGAAAACCAATTTCAAGTATATATATTTTGTCTTTAAAATTCAAATATGCATTTAATGTAATGCAGTAAAAAAATATTAATATGATATTTAATATTTTTCTTAGAATTAGCATTTAATGTTATGCAGTAAAAAAACATATTAATATAGCATTTAATGTTTTTCTTAGAATAAGCATTTAATGTTATTAATTAATGTAATATTTGAACAAATGTAAATAAATATACTTTTTTTTTCCTTAAATAGCGTGACAATATTAAAGGAGAATTTGATTCTATTTGAACTCTCTAGAAAGTAATTCCACTTAAGTTGTTCTGTCTTTCTCCAAGCCATCCCGAATTCCTTGGAGGCTGAAAAATCCTTGGCTCAATTGTATTGATCTTGTTTCTAAAATGCATTTTCATGTTTCCCACATGTAGAGAAGAAAATTCTTGGACGAACAAGTTAAACTAACCATTTTTAAGGGTGTATTAGGTTTAGAAAATGGAAATATATATAAGAATTTTTTTTGAATTAAACTAGGACGTAAAAAGTGTGGGTCTAAAAAAAATATAAAATTTATCTCTAATATTATTTTTCTCCTCTCTACCAAACACACCATAAATATTAATACTCTTACATGGTGAAATTTTGTTCCTAATTTTTATATAATTGATTATATGCACAATAGGTCAGGTCAACCTAACTACAGGTATTGTTGATTCTTCCTTCCATGGATTTTGGTATAGTCCCCCATGCTTTTTTGTTATCTTTTTTCTTATGTATAATACGTTGGCTGGTTGAGGGTGTTAGGGATAGGTGTCAACATAGCCCAGATTTACCTCATTTTTTTCACGATAGCTTCTAGCCTTCTCTAATCTTTAAAATATTTTAATAAATATAAAAAGCTATTAATATTAACTTACTTATTTTAATTATTGTTCTTTTCATATTATTTTATTATTCTTTTTAATATTATATTTTAAGATATTCTAACCATTACGGTAACTATTTGCATCTTTCGGTTTTCATTAAATCGAGCACAATGGTTAACAACTTTATGTTTTTTATCATTTTCATGTCATCAAACTCCAGCTTAAGAGATGTGTACCATCAAATCTTCACTAAATCGAGACCATTATCTAACCTATCAGGGTGTCGACCTATTTGATCTAGAACGCAGAACACACTCGACTATACCATCATTAGTGCCTTATCTTATATTATAAATTCTAAATGATTTAAATCTAATCATATATCTTAATTATATCTTGATCGTATTAGACCACATCTTACCTAATCATATATTATCTATAGAAATCATAGAGATATATGATTTGGTCATATTATAATTAAGGAAGTACTATCTAATCCACAGTCAACTTACAAGCAAAACATAGGTCATATTCAATCAAACATTTTAGTCAATTTTTTTTATTTTTTATTTAGCTAAAAAACTTTATGTGAATCTTGTGTAATAGATAGGGATACAGTGCTATGATGTTTGTATTAGTTTTTTTTTTCAGTATAATAGGGATGGAATGTAATAATTTGAACTTAAAATGTAATTAAAATAATTTATATACAAATAAAAAATTACAAGAATTTAAAATTAGTTATAAAAAAATATAACACTTCAAAATATAATCTTATCCATAAAATAAAATTTGATATATATATATATGTCAATTTTTATCATTTTACATTTTTCTGTTACTTTAATAGTTAATTTTATTAAACATTTATAAATCAATAAGTTAATTTTTTAATTATCATCTCACAGTTAACTTTTCAGTTAGTTTTGTCTATATACACTAATTATATGGTATAGACTAGACAACCTCTAATCCTAACAAATGAACACTATTCTAAGAGACTAAATAAAAGTGTTATGTCTACTTAAAACTATGATATTTTTACTTCATTTTAAATGTGATTAAAAATATTTTAAGATATAACATGAATAATAAAAACACAATAGGTAACAAATATGGTATTTGAAAGTAAAAAAAAAAATCAAAATAATTAATCTATAAAAAAAATACATATGCTTAAAATTAAATTAGAAACTAAAATTATAATACTCCAGGATGTACTTTTAGAAATAAATTAAAATTAAAATTTATAATGTTAGAACATTGTCACTCACATTTCTATTTTTATTTTTTAGATATTTATAAAATTATCATGTAGCTTATGTTTATTTATGAAAAATAGATTTAATTAAAAATATTTTTTCTGAACTATTTGAGTTTTTTTTGGTTACTTGAGAGAAAATAAAGAAAAAAAAAACAAAAGAGCAAACAAAAACAACAATATGGGAACAATCACCCTTAAAGCATCTCTTTTAAGATTACAAAAATTATTTGAGTTTTTTTTTTCAGACACCACTCCTAAAACTATTTGAGTTAAGATATTCATAATTAATATTTTTTTATTTACTATAAGACTTTATTTTATCTCTATTGTATATTAATTATTTTTTGTTAAAATTAATTAAAGTGTCTCTCTCCTATAAAGATAAGAGAAGGTGAGTAAATTTTCAAAGAATAAATTTAGAAAAATATTATAATTAATTAATTATAAACAAATTTAATACTAATAATTAAATTGATTAACTTTCTTAATAAATATAAATGAGTCAATTATATCTTATAATTAGAAGCGAAAGAAATATTATTTATATAATAACTTATAAATAAAATATTTAATATTTTAAATTATATTTAATTCTATTTATTATTATACATCTTATCGATTATTCAATATTTTTTTCAAAAAATAAAATAAAAAAAGATTAAAACAAAAAATCGACCGGACAACCTTGAAATTGAATAAGGAGATTAATTGACTAAAATAATTAAATTGTATATTTTTTTTCAATCTCAAAGCATTCAACTTGACACGGTCCAAGGCTACTGGAAGAGAGAATTTTGAATAATGAATATTGAATCTAACCCAGAAGCCATGGAATTGTAACCCAATTCCAAAGCAAAAGCACGATGAGGATATTGAAGGTTGCGACATGCAATCTGAACCAATGGGCGATGGACTTCGATTGCAACGCGAAGCAAATCAAGGAGTCCATAGCGAAGGCCAAAGAAGCCGGCGCTGCCATTAGGCTCGGACCCGAACTCGAGATTCCCGGTTATGGCTGCGAAGACCACTTCTTAGAGCTCGACACAGTTAACCATTCGTGTGTACTAGTTTCTTTTTCTCCTTCAGTTCTCTCTCTGTTCAGTGTTTTGATTTTGAGGACACTGTGAAATTGCAGATGGGAGTGCTTGAAAGATTTACTGATTGGGAATTGGACTGATGGCATTGTGTGTAGCTTCGGCATGCCCGTTATCAAAGCCTCCGAGCGCTACAATTGTCAGGTTCTCTGTCTCAATCGAAAGATTCTTATCATACGACCCAAGATGTGTCTTGCCAATGATGGCAATTATAGAGAACTTCGATGGTTCACTGCTTGGAAGCAGAGGGATCAACTCATCGATTTTCAGTTGCCCCCTCAAATTTCCAAGGCAATTGGCCAAAATTCGGTTCCTTTCGGTTATGGCTTCGTTAAGTTTCAAGACACGTAAGTTATCAATTCACAATTTATGTTTCACTCGACTTTAATATTCATGCACTCTCAGTGTAATTATGCTGTCAACTAACATAAAATCAGGGATGATCAGACTTCTAAGGTAGTTATTGTAAAAGTCAACTGACATTATACATGACAATTCGTGATTGAATGACATTGTAAAAGTCAACCCTTTACACTATCACTGCATTTGTTTTCTGTTTCTTTTTTTTATTGTTACTTAAAAGTTAAGTTGTGTACTCTCTGTGTCCAATATAATCGCATATATGGTTTTGAAGTTATGATAAACTATTGCTAAATGATAAATGCAAATGGTAAACAGATTCTTGGTTCCTTCTTCTTATGTGTGTACTTAACTTACTATTAGTAGATACAGATTTGGATTATTATTGTGTTTTAAAGTTGACATACCCATCAGAGTTGCATCCATGCAGTGTTTAGTTGATTGGCATACCTGTCCACTCTTTCATGCACCCAAGAATTAGTGTGTTTCAACTATTTGTTGTGTCTGCATGCGTGTGTTTGATTTATTTATTGGGCGTTTCCAAGTTTTAGTCAGATGTTTATCAAGTGCTAAATATAAAGCATTTCCCCCTTTTTAGAGCTATTGCGGATGAAATTTGTGAAGAGCTTTTTACTCCAACTCCCCCTCATTCTGAACTTGCGTTGAATGGGGTTGAAGTGTTTATGAATGCGAGTGGAAGTCACCACCAACTTAGAAAGCTTGATGTTTGTCTTCGTGCTTTTATAGGTGCCACTCATACTCGTGGAGGGGTTTACATCTATAGTAATCACCAAGGCTGTGATGGCAGTCGCCTTTACTATGGTAAAAAAATACTTTTCTCTTAATAGAATGCTATTTTGTACTTTTCACATTTGTCCCATTGCATATCATCAAAATTAGTATAAGGGCATTTTAATTTCCGCTTAGCTTGTTTATATTTCATTTACATAGGATTTTTCCATATTTCTATAATTTTATCTTGCCTTTGCAACAGATGGCTGTGCTAGTGTTGTGGTAAATGGAGATGTTGTCGCTCAGGGTTCACAATTTTCTTTAAAAGATGTTGAGGTTGTGGTTGCTCAAATAGATCTAGACGTGGTATGTATTGCATGGTATTCCATATATCAATGTACACAATCATTAAGACTATCGTTGGATTTGATTCCTTTACTCATTTTGTCTGTTGGTAGGTTGCAAGCCTTAGAGGATCTTTAAGTAGCTTCCAAGAGCAAGCAAGTTGTAAAACAAAGGTTCCTTCAGTGGAAGTACCTTACAGTCTCTGTCTTCCTTTTAACCTTAAAACGCGCCTTTCTCTTCCACTTAAGGTTAGTTTATTTTCATTTTGAGTTGCAACTTTCGAGATAGTTAAAATTGATGACATCTTGAATTCTTCTTTCACAACATTACTGCTTACTCAGGTCTCCAAGCTGCTAAGTTTAATATGATATATTCATTACAGATAAAGTACCACACTCCTGAGGAGGAAATAGCATTTGGACCTGGTTGCTGGTTATGGGACTACTTAAGAAGAAGTGGGGCATCTGGTTTTCTGCTTCCTCTTTCTGGTGGAGCAGACAGTTCCTCTGTCGCTGCAATTGTTGGGTGCATGTGCCAGCTGGTTGTGAAAGGTAAGTTCAGATGCAATGAGAAGTGCTGTTAGATTCAAGTATACTTTCAAAGTAAAGTTTCTATTTCTGATCAACTTGTGACAGTATTAGGAGGCAGCATTATTGCATTTATCATCCTGCTTATTTAGGAATAAAGAAATACTTCAAGTGAGCACTAGTCTAGCTTTTGATAAGTATGAACTGTATAAAGATCTCAGGGAAGGATAGTTAAGAGGTCATGTATAATTCATTGACAGCTGAATTAGCTGGAGAAGTGAACCTGAATATTCATGGTTCCTTTCTTGAAAATCCTGCTAAATTGCTTGAATAGTTAAGAGGTCATGTATAATTCATTGACAGCTGAATTAGCTGGAGAAGTGAACCTGAATATTCATGGTTCCTTTCTTGAAAATCCTGCTAAATTGCTTGAATATAGAGCATGATGGCCTTTTATTACTTCAAAGGGTTCAACTTGCAAAGAAGCTAAAGTGCTAAACTGTCAAATGATGGTCAATAAGAAAATTGAGACAGACTCTATTGGCCTCCTTTTGTTTTTTATTTTTATATTTTCAATGTGGAAAAAACAGTGACATTTGTAATTAAGAATTTCGGACATCATTTGCTAATGATTCATATTTGCCTGCAGAAATTGCAAATGGGGATGAGCAAGTTAAAGCTGATGCGATACGAATAGGAAACTATAAAGATGGCCAGTATCCTACAGACAGCAGGGAATTTGCTAAAAGAATATTCTATACTGTGTTTATGGGATCTGAAAACAGGCAAGTGATAAATTTCAGGTTTTAGTGTTTTACACTATTCAGATGTATCTCCCTAAGTTTCTATCTGCTATATTCCATTGATACTCCATCTATATTTGTATAAGAAGAGACATGTCAAATAAATTACTTGAGTTCAACTAAAAACACACTCTTATCAGATGTGATGTTCACTAAAAAATCTCTCATTTCAGTTCTGAAATGACAAGGTCACGAGCGAAGGTGCTGGCTGATGAAATTGGTTCATGGCACCTTGATGTTAGCATTGATGTAGTTGTGTCTGCTTTTTTGTCATTGTTCCAAACACTTACAGGAAAGCGACCACGGTATAAGGTAAATGAAGCATGAACTTGAGAATTCTCTCAACCATAAATGAGACTAGTAAAATAACTGTGTAGTTTCTTTATGGGGAATCTCTCTTTCTTTCCTAACTAAAGATTTGAATCATCTTGTATATTTTATGTTTCTATTTCATGGTAGCCTCAAATAATTTCTTTGTATGGTATTGTTCCTACAGGTAGATGGTGGATCTAATGTTGAGAATTTAAGCTTGCAGAACATTCAAGCTCGAATCAGAATGGTGCTAGCTTTCATGTTAGCATCACTCTTACCTTGGGTTCACAGTAAGCCTGGGTTTTATCTTGTCTTGGGGAGCTCCAATGTGGATGAAGGGTTACGTGGTTACCTGACCAAGGTATCTCTATTTTGCTTTGGATTATGCCTTTATTTGTAAGGGACTTTATGTTTTTCTTCCATTTCTTGTTTTCACTACTTACAAAAATGTCAATTTATTTTTACTTTGCTTCCTGACTACAAATATTATACAAAAAATTATAAAAACACTTGAATCTATGAAAACTGGAAATCAAGGTGGTTTTGTAATTATTCGTGGAAATAGAAAGATTTTCTTAAAACGGATCCTTTGTTTCTCAAATATTTTTCATGTATGTGGTCCATTTCACTCTTGTTATCAAAGTTTAACTCTTTTTATAGTATGACTGCAGCTCAGCAGATATAAATCCCATTGGTAGTATAAGTAAGCAGGACCTTCGGGCATTCCTGCGATGGGCAGCCATCCATCTTGGTTACTCATCTTTGGCAGATATTGAAGCAGCTCCACCCACAGCTGAACTGGAGCCTATACGTTCTAATTACAGTCAGGTAATATTCTGTTCTGTAAATTCTGTTACACCTTTCAGTACTGATCTTGAATCACTTGATGGACTCTTGTAGTTGTGTTTAAATTGCAAATGCACATAAATATTAAATATAATACCATATTCGATATGTGTAGCCATATGTAGGATTTTTGCGTATAGTGGGTCTAAATTGGAGGGTGGGGGTGGTTATCATTAACAATACAGAATTAAATTATTATCTTTATT
Organism: Glycine soja; assembly: GCF_004193775.1. Lineage (NCBI taxonomy): Eukaryota > Viridiplantae > Streptophyta > Magnoliopsida > Fabales > Fabaceae > Glycine > Glycine soja. The sequence continues at coordinate 41,827,937 of NC_041006.1, read as the reverse complement.
TTTATTGTGCCAAAGTGAAGGATTATTGTCAACATTACCTGAGAGCAAGAGTTTAAATCTCAGCTCATAATGATGTGAAAATATCTTTACTTTATCTAGAGAAGTTGGTAGCTAGATAATTGGTTTGTTTTCACACCTGAAGTTTGTTGTAATCTCTTGAATCTCAGAATACAGTAGAAACAACAGAAAAATCCAATGACCAACTCCCTCATCCAATCATTAATAAGGATCCATGGTAACCAGGGCAATACTAGAGAAGATGGAAGTCAAAGAGGACTGATCTTTTGGAATTAAATACTAGTAATGTTTTCATAAACAAAAAACCATGAAGCAAATATGTTTAGTAAAACTAATTTTAGGTATACTGCAAATGATAGATAAGGTGTAGGGTGCCAACATAGTTTGGCTTCTATTTTCTTTTGTGATGCCTTTGCATACCTTTTCCAAAAAAAATGTTTTGTATAACTTCTTTAGTTCTTCCATTGTGTGGATAAACAATTAAAGCAACTAGAGGCATGAGTCTTATAATGAACTTAATCTTATGAAAATGTAAGAGCTGGAAAAGAATGGTCTTTGTGACAGGGTCAAAATAGATATATTATGAACGTCATATATAAAAGCAGGATTGATTGTTTTAAGCCTTAACTACCTAATAGCTGCATAGCAACTATTTTTTACCACTTCAAGCTGGACGGAGTTGGGCTGTTTTAATTACCAAGCTTTGCTGTTTTCTCCTTCTACTGACTACACTTGCAGGCAATGTGTGACCTGTGTGTGTACACACTTTATTACATGTTTATTTACATGGTAAGGTGGTCTAGGTGAAATCAAAGAACTGGTATATTCATTTATTCTCTCTTTAGCAGTGCTCTATTAGCTTTTGCTTGTGGATATTTGACTTTTCTATGCCTTTTTCTGCACCTGGTTCTATATATATGCATCTGTAAATTGTTTATAATTGAGTTATAAACAAATACCTCATTCTTTGTTGAACAGCTTGATGAAGTTGATATGGGAATGACTTACGAGGAGCTTTCAATTTATGGAAGACTACGGAAAATTTTCCGTTGTGGTCCAGTTTCCATGTTCCAGGTTTATTTTGTGCTTCTCGATCCTGTCTTATTTATGTCTAAACTACCCATGTTACCAATTGAAGTATAAAGCTTAGCGGAAAGAATAATTGCTCTACTTGGCATGACGAAGAAACTTTTGGCATCCAAAGTTTGCTGTCTGAATAGAGTTTTGTCATTTAATGTTTTGTCCATTTCGCCCTTCAGCCATAACTCGTTGTTTTGTAATTTACTGTTGTAGAATCTATGCTACAGATGGGGTGCAAGATTGACACCATCACAAGTGGCTGAAAAAGTAAAACACTTCTTCAAGTATTATTCTATCAATCGACACAAAATGACTGTCTTGACACCTTCCTACCATGCTGAGGTATGTATGTGAGTCAGAGTTGGATTCTGCTGGATAGCTCTTTGGTGTCCCCGGATTTTGGCTTATTATATTTTTTTGTTGGCTAATGAGAGCTGATTTTTCGATCATCTTGCAGAGTTATTCACCAGAGGATAATAGGTTTGATCTTCGCCAGTTTCTCTATAATGCAAGATGGCCATATCAATTTAGGAAAATTGATGAACTTGTAAATGAATTGGATGTTAAAGATGTTAAAGATTCAGGAGACCATGAGGCAGTGGCAGCTACATCAGATGGTGTTGGTGGGATGGGAGTTGCTGCTGCTGGTTCAGGCAATCCTAATGTTGGATTCTAATTAAAATTAACCCTTCCCCTAATAAAATAAAATAAATGAATTATAGATTTTCATACGCAGGACTGATGAAATTCATTCAACCTTTCATCCCGGCTTTTATTATGTCAGTCTAAAAGTATTATTAATTAGTCAATGTCAATCATGTTTCAGCAGTTTCGCTATATTTGAAAGAGGGAGACATGTGTGCGTTCTGGAACCCATTTTCAGTGATGCAAACACGGGTTCACACTTTCCAAAACATGAAATTGAGAAGCAAGAATTTGTGTTTGCCTGTTTACATGATTCCAACTGGATGTTGCGATGTGAGACGAAGATTTTCAAATTAAAAATATGACAAGACCAAAAATAAGTGAAATGGGGTGATGTTCATATTCTTATAAATTGAATATGACAATAATTAATACATTACTGGCTATCGTTTATGGATTTGTGAAAATTTGGCATGATGGCTAGAAATTATTCTGTGCGTTTGTAGCCAAATCTCTTTGTCCGTCGTCAGGGCCTGCTATTTCAAGGCTTCATAGTCGCTCAGTCCTTTGGTACTTGTTAACCACAACCAAATTAAATTAAAAAATTAAGGTTGAATTAATCTACAAGTCTCTATAAATATGTCAATTTCTGAACTTTTTCCTTCAATTTCTAGTAAAAAAATTGTTTTCCCAAAAGTATTTATTTTTAGGTCCCTAAATCGTCCGTTTAAAATTAGATGAGGCAATGAGACAATAGAATTTGTACAATTGTGGTTATAAAACCTCAAACATATAAAAATAGATATAGAAGAAATAGATTTTGACGTATAGATGAACCAAGAATGTCAAAATGTCAGATTCTAACAAAATCCACGATTTTTCTAAACAAACAAAAAAAAAATAACGAATTTCGTTACCATAAATCCTTAACGTCTAGTCATTCGAATCGCATTCTCGACATTGAACAAACAGGGACTAACATAATATGACCAAAGCCATCCATTACCATGTTCTGCATGTGATCAAGGTATTATATATAACAGCTTCTCCATTTCATTTTCTAATCCCATCAAATTTGATAACAGTATCCCTTGTCAGTAACCATTGTTACAGAATAGAAAGGCAAGTGGTGCGGTCACTATGTAAAAGAAGCATGACATGTATAAAAAAGGTTAAAACAATAGAAAACATCATTTCATAAACAAAAATTCTAACTTCCGGACGCTGCATTTGACGAATCCATCTTTAAACTTCATTCACTCGCTATACGTCTACGGTTCTAGTTATGACTGACTCTATTGTAGCCATGTCACAAACTCCAGGTAAAATATCAAAAACAAATAGCAACCGATAGAAATTTGATATCCGTACGTGAGTTTTTATAAAATGGCTCAATAATATTTTACGGAGGTTTCCTGTTTTAAATTACAAAGACTTGATTTAAAAACTTATGGTCGGCAAAACAGGCACGAAGCACGCGAAAAACAGGAGCGTAAGAGAATAGAAGTGAAACAAGGCTCATTCATACAGCTGAAGAAGTTTCGTCGTAAAACTAAGCAAAAAAGTAAAGTACAAGTAATTTCACAAAGTATCTTATCATCGCCACCAAAAAAGCAAGCGCAGGGGACTTCTTAATTCCCAGCTATCATAAAAATTTAACAGACTCCGACTAATCTAGAGCTCATCGTGAGAATCGTCCTCGTCTTCTTCGCCTGATGCACCACCACCGCCTGGGGCTCCTCCAGATCTCTGATACACAGCACTAATGATTGGGTTGCAAACGGCTTCAACCTCCTTCAGCTTCTCTTCATAATCTTCTTTCTCCATACTCTGGTTGTCATCCAGCCATTCCAGTGCTTCTTTCACAGCAGTCTCAATTTTCTCCTTTTCATCAGACTCCAACTTGTCAGCGAGCTTGTCCTTGTCACTGATCTGGTTCTTCATGTTGTATACATAGGTTTCAAGACTGTTGCGAGCATCGATCCTCTCCTTCACCTTCTTGTCTTCCTCTGCAAACTCCTCTGCTTCGCGAACCATTCTCTCAATTTCTTCCTGGCTAAGACGTCCCTTTTCGTTTGTAATGGTGATCTTTTCTGATTTACCAGTGCCCTTGTCTTCTGCCTTCACATTTAGAATGCCGTTGGCATCAACTTCGAAGGTCACTTCAATTTGAGGCGTACCCCTGTTCAATTACCAAATAAAATACCAATGAATTACAAACATTAAATTGAGCAATATTGAGAGAGGACACTGCATCATCAAAGCAGGTAACAAACCTTGGGGCTGGAGGAATTCCAGACAGATCAAATTTCCCAAGAAGGCGGCAATCCTTTGTGAGACTCCTCTCGCCTTCGAAAACCTGTATTAAGAAAAAGCAGTGAATTCGAGTCAACCCCGTCATAGTTCACTACAGTCATGCATTTTAGATTTAGAAGAAAAACACGCATCATGCCCTTTAATGCAAATTGAATAATGGCACCATACCTGAATGGAGACTGTAGTCTGCTGGTCCTGATAGGTGGTGAACACCTGAGATTTCTTGGTTGGGATAACAGTGTTTCTGGGAATCAACTTTGTCATGACTCCACCAACAGTTTCAATTCCGAGAGTGAGGGGAGCCACATCCAGGAGAAGGATGTCTGGATAGATATTGCCACACAACGATTAGAAAGTGTTATGCTTAGCAATCTAATTGCGTAAATAATATTTATGACTTCGGGACAAGTAATTTAAAAGCTACATTACAGACTACGGTACCTTTGGTTTCTTCACCACCCTCTCCACTCAAAATGCTTCCTTGCACTGCAGCACCATAGGCAACTGCTTCATCAGGGTTGACACCCTTGTTTGGCTCCTTTCCATCAAAGTAGTCCTTCAAAAGCTGTTGTACCTTTGGAATCCTTGTGCTTCCACCAACAAGAACAATCTCATCAATCTGACTCTTCTGTAATCCTGCATCTTCCATAGCCTTCTTCACTGGCCCCATGGTCTTCCGGAACAAATCATTGTTCAACTCCTCAAAACGAGCTCGGGTGAGTGGCTCAGAAAAATCAACACCATCAAAAAGTGATTCAATTTCCACGCGGACCTGGTGCTGGCTGCTGAGAGCCCTCTTTGCACGCTCAGCCTCTCTCCTCAGCTTGCCAAGTGCTCTGTTGTCCTTGCTAATATCCTTTCCATGCTTTTTCTTGATCAATTTAATGAAGTACTCCATTATTCTCTGATCAAAGTCCTCACCTGGAAAGGGGAAACAGAATAGCAGACATTAGCAACAAAAGGAAAAATTTAAGGAAAGATTATATAATTTCATTTCCATAGAATAACAGACATTAGCTTGTGTGTATGTGTATAAAAGTACTCACCTCCAAGATGAGTATCTCCATTTGTGGCAAGAACTTCAAAAACACCATTATCAATTGTCAAGATACTGACATCAAAGGTCCCACCACCAAGATCAAAGACTAGAATGTTCTTCTCGCCACCTTTCTTGTCCAATCCATAGGCAATGGCAGCAGCAGTGGGTTCATTGATAATTCTAGCAACATTGAGACCAGCAATGACACCAGCATCCTTGGTGGCCTGCCTCTGAGCATCATTGAAGTAAGCTGTGCATTTTAAAGGAAAATGTGAGATATTGAAATAAAGGCAAAAGCAGGAGGAAAACAATCAAATTGCAGTTGAAATAAGTCGTGAATTGTTCCAGACTTCCAGTTACCTGGGACAGTGACCACGGCATCATTAATTTTCTTTCCAAGGAATGCTTCCGCAGTTTCCTTCATCTTAGTCAGAATCATGGCACTGATTTCCTCAGGGCTGAACACCTTGGTCTCACCATCCTTAATTTTCACTTGTATGTAAGGTTTTCCATCCTTGTTGACAATCTTATAAGGAACAAGCTTCATATCTCTTTGAACTTCCTTATCTTCGAACCTGCAAAAAGATAAATGTCAGTCACCATTGATCCCATCAAATCAAATTGTCAAAAATCAACTTGAGTAAGTCTTACTTTCTTCCAATAAGTCTCTTGACATCAAAGATGGTCCTTTCTGGGTTGACAGCTGCCAGATTCTTGGCAGCCTCTCCAATTAGTCTCTCACTGTCGGTGAAAGCAACCCACGATGGGGTGATACGGTTACCTTGATCATTGGCTATGATTTCAACATGGCCGTTCTTGTAAACACCAACACATGAATAGGTCGTTCCAAGATCAATCCCGATGACCGTCCCCAATTTTGTGGCTTCCTCCTTAGCAATGGAAATTGCAAATAAACATCCTATGGAAAAATATCTCAATGTTAGTTACATAATTGCAGTTTTACAACACTGAAACTCATCAAAATGGAATTAATTTCTGCATTTGCACATAATAGTGCTTGACAAATGACAAGCCCGATAAACTAAAATTTATTTAGCATAATAAACGATAAAATACAATAATGATATGAATCCGTTAACAAATTACCATAAAGACATTTCTACTTTATACTTTTTACTAATGTATTCAATTATCAGCCGGAGGAAACTTCACGATGTCATATTCAAATCGCAAATACGCAAACGTCAATCCTTTGAAAAACCATGCAATGAAAGCAATAATCTTAAGCAACAAACGGAACAAAACTTCTTTCCATGGCTAATACTAATCACTCCGCTTAATAGTGAAAATCTTTATCGACAACTTAAAAAACAAAAAACAAACGAGCATTGCTAGTTAGTTAGAAACATATTTGCACGAAACATTAACGTCGACCAATGATAATTTTGAAAACAAATGTTGATTAAAAAAACTTTAAAATATATAAAATCTGATTTAAAAGAAATCAAAGGTACGTGTGTTAGTTACGAAATATAAAATCTGATTGAACAGAAATCAGAGATAAATGTGTTGGTTACCAAAAGTATTTTGCAACAATTAGCATTTTCAAAAACAAAACGCTCCCTCGGAAATCGGAATAACAACTCCAACTGATCACTGTTGACGAAATTCTCAGATGCAGAGAAACGCATATTACTCAAACTCAAACGTGAAAGATCCTGGAACTAACGAGTTCGCAAAGAACGTCACCAAAAAGCAGAACATGGCACGATTTACGAAATCCTCCTAAGCAACTACGTCTAAGATCTCAGTCACTGATCTACCGCTACGTAACACAACGAATCAAACAAAACAGATCCAAAAAAAAGTTCAAAGAAAGAGAGATCTGGTTACATTTTTCCACTTGCGCATTTAAACAAAAACAGCAAAGAGCTAAAAGAAAACATGATCAGATCTATTATGTGGTGAAAGTTACCGAAGGAAATGATAGCCAGAACAATCAGAGAACGGCGTGCCCACGAGCCAGCCATTGCTCTCTCTCTCACACACACACTTTTTCTCTTTCTTTATCTTCTTCTAGCAAGTTGTTAAGATTATGAGTAGAAAAGGTTAAGTTGAAGGTGCGAGGGCAAAGAGTGTAATTTGTAATTGGTTTCTGGGTTTTGAAATGGCACGAGGGAGCGAGGCTTTTATGTAGTGTGGTGAGGGACTCTACCGAAACCTGGTCATTTCGTGAACTTGAAGCTTGACGCTCGAACATGTCATTGATGATGACGTGGACCAATAGAAATTTGGCTTTTTGTTTTTTCAACCAATCCCATTCCTTCTAGTGTTGGGAACACCTGTGCCGTCCATCTTTATGACCTCAACTTACAAGACTCAATCATCTAGGTTCTTCTTCTTCTTATTGCTAATATTATTGTTATTATTATTAAATTTTAGTTAAAGGTAAATATTTTTATATATAATAGTCATTTAATCATATCATATAAACTAAAATTTTTTATTGTATTATTTTAGTAAATCAAATAATATGAAAAATAACATTTAAATATAACAATATAAAACAATAATATTTTACATATAATAGGATTTTTCAATTTTTGAAATAAAATATGATTTAATATTAATTTCAAAATAATAGCATACTAATGATAGATTTAGAAGTGTTCACGCGTGGTTTAGTTTGATTTTTTTTTACAAAAATCATACAAATCAAGCATATAAATAATATATGGTTTGATGTTGTCTGACTTGAATGTAATATTAAATTTTAATTAAATCAAATTAAATTTTTTTATTATTCAATTTGGATTGTTTTGACAAGTTTTCATATTTTTAAATTTATTTTTCTATGATTTCAATTTTAAAAATAGATTAAAAAAATCTTATCATACATCGTTATCTCTCCTTTAATGATTTTTTTTCCATCCATAATATTTAAATTTAATGTCTTATTTAAGAGATTTAAGTTTAATTTTATTCTGACCAACGTAATGTTGGAGATTTTATTTGGTAACTAATAAAAAAAATCAACACTATAAAATATAATAACTAATTGAGTCATTATCTACCCAAAAAAGCAATATTTACATAACTAAAAATACTAAAGCAACTAATAAAACACAAAGGAAATGAAAAGGCTTACTTTCTCTACGTTGACTGTGTCTGAGGAGCAACCTTAGAAGCCAATTAAGTGGAAAGAATAACATGCCTTACTCTTCTTCATCAGTGTTTTTTTTTTTTTTTTGGAGACAAGGTCTTTGATAATAAGCAACAATTACGAGATAGAGAAAATTTATATCTTTTGCTTAAAATTTATCTTTAGATGAGAATCTTACTTCTTTTTGTCTTAATCCTTCCATTTGCCTTAAAGATACTGCCACCCTCTCTTAAGAGTTATTTGGTTGAAAATAAAAAAAAAAATGAAAGAAAATAAATATTTGAATTAAAGAAAAAAATAAAGGTGTAGGATTCACATCAAAGTTAATTTTTTTTTCTGTTCTTTCTATTTAGGGTGAGTTTATTTAAACTTATTTATTGAAATAAATATTTATTTTAATCAAATAAGTAACTTTTTATATTTTTAGTATGTTTATCTAAACTATTTTCACTTAAAAAAATATAATTTTTTTTACTTATTTTAAGAAGTAAATTCTTTCTATTTCTTAAAAAAATACTTATTTAAAAGAAATTAAAAATTTAAACAACTCTTAATATCATTGCATAAAATATAATATAAACTCATAGATCCTTTGAAGAATTTGAGATATACTTGAGAACCAAACAATTTAGTCTTGTGATTCTATGAATTACTCAGTTGTGTTTGTTATATTTATTTAGATGCATTGAAGTATTGTCGTTATTTAAATATTTTGTATTCAAAATTTTCATGAATTGTGTTTGTTTAATATGATTTTTATTGATGTGTAAATATATACATATGTAATCTTATTTTAAATTCATTTTAGATACCATGGTTTTTCATATTAGCACAATGGTTGAGAACAACATTGTTTGCGAACTAACTTTTGTTAGTTGTTTTATTCACTAAAATTATCATCTCAGTGTAAGTGTTGTTTTCAAAGCATAAATTTGTCGAGTATGAACATACTTAAAGATATAATTTACTTAGTTACATTTATTTTAGTTTGGTTACTACTTCAGAATTAAACATAAAATGCATCACTTTCGTTATATTGTTAATATTCATTTAATTTAGATGTTCATATTTTGAGGATAATATTTTTACTTTTATAAAAAATTATTTATTTGACTTTATTTATTAAGTAATTTAAGACTATTATAATTTTGAGATTTTATATTTTTTTAGTACGAATTGTTATTTTAGTGAAAGGCATTACAAGAAATATGTATACCAAACCATGTTTAAGGTAAGTTAGTTTAAACTAAAAAAATATATTTTTTATATAGTTTTTTAATAAATAAATAGAATTTGCTTATTAAAATAAGTGAAAAAATTGTTCTTTCAAGCAAAATAATTTAGACAAACACACTAAAAAAATATAGAACTGTTCATTCTAACAAATAAATTTAAACAAACTAATGTTTAATGATGACAATATAAGAGGGTGTGTAATTGAGTTTTAATCTTGTTGGTCTTTTATTTTTAATATTGATCAAAGAGTATTAGTATAAGAGTGAATACGATGACCATCGTTAAAAAAAATATAGGATTGTTTAAAATTTAATTTCAAGCTAGAATAATTAAATGCAATTTTATAACTTTTTTTAGAAATTACTTAAAAATATTTCTGTAAAATAATCAAAATACTCTCGGTTGACGGCATAAATCTATCCAGGACTTTTTTTTTCCCAAAAAAAAAATATTTTTAATATGTCTATAATTTGAAAATTTTCATTTAAAGGGAAAAAAAATCAAGTATTTTTTAAATTGGAAAAAGTTTGGAACAAAACTGATTTATTGGGTAATTATTTATCATTTTTACATGAAAATAGTTATATAAAATTATTTAATAAATGAGAAATTTCAAGGAGAACAAATTTATTTTGGGCTTGATTTAGGCTAAAGATAAGTAGAGTGGTGTATCAACAAGGAGTGAATGTGCATTTAATACACCAATAAATACCTTATTCAAACTCAATATTAAAAGCAAAACAAATACCTTTTAGATATAATAGCTACTTGTTGATGAACTCTATAAATCTAAAAGCTTTGAATAGTTGAAGTTAGAACAACTTACTCAAATTTAAATTTTTATTCTCTTTTACCTTTAAGCTTGATCCAGTAAAAAAATTTAAGTTGTAAAAAATTCTCAAAATACTTTTATATCTTTTGAGAAAAAAACACAATTGTATTTAAGTTAGATGTGCATTTGTAAGACAACAATCTTGTTTGTAAGCACCCTCAACTTAAACAAATATGTTTATTTGTTTTAGCGCTAAAAATATTTTGGTAGGTAATAATATTTGTGTTGTGGAAGCTTGCAGATGAGTTTATTGTAAGATTCAAAAGTGGTGGTAAAAAAATACTTGTATCTTTTGTTAAAGATAGTGAAAATTTTGTGAAGTGTCAAAAACTAGACACAATCTCGAAAAGAAACAATATAAATTATTGTATTTTCTTGTTGGCTTTTCTTATTATTTTTGTTTATTTGAAAAAACATGATTTTAAGTCATTAATTATTGTTTGTGCCTTAACATTTTTTAAAATATCATTGTCTTACACTACAAACACGACAAACAATAGTGATTTTTATATCACAATTTAACTCTTAAATCAATTACGTTTTTTTATTTATAAGGTTCAAACATAAAATTTTACTTAAGAATTGAGTCTAATGTGGATGTTTTTATAAGTACATATGTTATAATAATGTAATTTTTTCCCCTTAAATCTAATTGCAAACTTAAAAAAAAAAAACTATTACAGTGATAAAATTTTAACTTCGGTACAACTTAAAATAATTTATTTCAACTATTTTTTAAAAGGTTTTTAGATATATAAATGATAATTTTTTATTGATAGTCATGATTTTCATGTTAATTACGTATATCTACTGACATTACAAATTATAGTTAAATTTAACTTAAATGTATGTATACTTTTAAAGTTAATAAATAATTGAAATATTAATATATTATTAATACAAATTCCTCACTACAACGATAAAAAATAAAAAAAATTGATTATACATTAACATTAGAAAATAATTTTATATCATTATTCAATTATAATCTATCATATATGATAAATTTATTAATTTTAGGATAATTATTTTAAAAATCATATCAACGATAATTTATTTAAGATTAAATGACAACATAAAATTATGGGTTAATTAAGATTTTAATTCTCAAAATTTCTAACTTCCAATTTTAAGTCCCTCAAAATTTTATGACAATTTTTAATTCTTGATTAATTTGTTATCATCACTTTTAGTTTTTTTTAATTTTTTTGTCCATTTTTAGCCTACAGTTTATTTTTATTATTCAAACATAGTTCATACTTTATGTATTTTTAGCCCCTCGTTTATTTATATTTAGGATTAATTTTGAGTAATAAAAATAAATAAAAAACTAAAAATGGACAAAAAAATTTAAAAGGATTAAACGTTATGACAAAAAATTAATAAAAGAATACAAGTTATGAGAAAAAATTAATAAAGAATTAAAAGTTATCATAAAAAAATTAAAAAACTAAAAATCTTAAAAGAATAAAAACTGAATTAACCCAAATATTATTTAAGCTGTACATAACCATTAAAATCGTAAAACAATTCAATAATAACAAAAGAGCAGTGGCAGTGAGTATAGCTATGGCTATACCATATGATATGGTATTTTTGATTTGATAAAATAAAGAGCAATCATAGCTGTTATAATACCCCCATAATCCAGTGACTGCAAAGCCCACACCATTGACACGGCGCGTAGAAAAGAATCGACCGATACCTCACATCATATGGCATTGATTTGAACCTGGAGCTCGTAACACGCGCGGGAAATGTCGCGTGGCCCCAAATGACACCGCTCGCACACGAAAAATGAAAATCGATATCGAGCAAGCATTTCAAAATAGAGCCGTTGATGGGAGGATCGTAGCGTGGAGATTAACCCTATTTGAATCAACGGCGGATATTGTCCGGGTGTGTTGTACAGCGAATATAAAAAAGCAAGTATTGAAGAACCGAAAAAACTTGAAACATTGGCGTCTCTGCTTTTTCCCACACTCTGCTAGGGTTTCAGAGTCGCCGCGCTCCCTCACTTGGCTTCGACTCGCTCTCTCAATCGCTGATTCCACTCGTTATCTCGTCGTCACTAAGTGAGTTCTCCCTTCCATTGATTTTCTTATACTCGCTATAATCCCTTATTAGAACCCTTGCTTTGTTCTTCTTATTATTTCCACTGCTTCCGCCGCTGATCCGAGTCAGTGGTTTTACTTCATTCCACTGGTTTAGGTTTTTTTTTTTTTTGATCAGAATCACTTCGTAAACCTTCTTTTTTAGTACTGTTTGATTTTGTGTTTTATTTGAATCGGGAGTGTTCGGGATTGTTGATGCACTGTGTTGTTTGGCTGTTTGAGGAAATGTAGAACATCGATATGTAGTTCTTACTTCTTGCATTTTCGATCTGTTGGGACATCTGCAAACAGTGTTTGAATGTGCTGAAGCGTATTTTCTGAGCAATGGGGTGCTTCCATTTTGATTATTTGGGATGTAGTTTGTTGCATTTCTGGGGTTACTTCTTAATGTTATTATACACTTGTTATTACCATGTTCTCTTTATGTGGTGACATAGGGTTTATGAGAGGTTTAGGTCAATTTCTCATGAGTAGAAAACACTAGTTTTATCTATACTGTCTGTGCTATGGTTATATATCAATATCTCTTTGTTTATTTTTTTCCTGTTGAGATAATGAGAACACACTTCAGGAGTCTAGTTTTGTATGCTTTATGGTGTCACAGGCCCATAGCCGTACGCATACATGACACTTTGTCTATCATTTACGATTTATTTGTCCTTCTTAATCTCACCACTTTTAAATTTGTTGCACGCTGAATCAGCTGGTCTTTTGTTGTTAACACTTTACTTCTGCAATTATTTTGCATTTTTTCATTGCCAGCTATATCCATTTTTTGTTAGTATTGTACATTCATTATTTTTTTTTGAATTTTTTCCTTTTTTGCTTGTCTGGTTTGTATTTTGTAATTTGGTTAAGTTATATTTTCATACTAATGTTTGTGATAAGTCATGGTTGCTAGTTTGTTTTGGTGGATAATTTTTCATGCCTTTAATGTGTTTCAGGTTCAGATGGCCATGGAGGTTACTCAAATCCTTTTAAACGCGCAAGCAGTCGATGGCACATTAAGGAAACAAGCCGAGGAAAGCTTGAAACAATTTCAGGAACAGAATCTTCCAAGTTTCTTGTTTTCTCTTGCTGGGGAACTGGCAAATGACGACAAGCCTGCAGAGAGTCGCAAGCTAGCAGGTTTAATTCTGAAGAATGCTCTGGATGCTAAAGAGCAGCACAGAAAAATAGAATTTGTTCAAAGATGGTTGTCATTGGACCCAACTTTGAAATCCCAGATTAAGGCATTCTTGTTAAGGACACTTTCTTCTCCTTCTCTTGATGCCCGGTCAACTGCATCACAGGTTATTGCTAAAGTTGCTGGCATTGAGTTGCCTCATAAACAGTGGCCTGAATTGATAGGATCCCTCTTGTCTAATGCTCATCAGCTTCCTGCCCCTACAAGACAGGCAACACTTGAGACCCTTGGTTACATCTGTGAAGAAGTTTCCCCTGATGTAGTAGACCAGGATCATGTAAATAAGATACTCACTGCTGTTGTTCAAGGGATGAATTCAACAGAAGAAAACAATGATGTCAGGCTTGCTGCCATAAAAGCATTGTACAATGCATTGGGTTTTGCTCAGGCGAATTTTTCTAATGACATGGAGCGGGATTATATCATGAGAATTGTGTGTGAGACAACACAATCTCCTGAATTGAAGATTCGACGAGCAGCTTTTGAGTGCTTGGTAGCTATTTCTTCGACATACTATGAAAAGTTAGCTCCTTATATCCAAGATATCTTCAACATCACTGCCAAGGCTGTGAGGGAAGATGAGGAGCCGGTTGCACTTCAGGCAATTGAGTTTTGGAGTTCAATATGTGACGAAGAAATTGATATACTAGAAGAATATGGTGGTGATTTTAGTGGGGATTCAGAGGTTCCCTGCTTTTATTTTATTAAACAGGCACTTTCATTTCTTGTCCCCATGTTATTGGAGACACTGCTGAAGCAAGAAGAAGATCAAGACCAGGATGAAGGAGCATGGAACATTGCTATGGCTGGAGGTACCTGCTTGGGATTAGTTGCACGGACAGTTGGTGATGACATTGTACCTTTGGTTATGCCGTTTATTGAAGAGAATATAACCAAACCAGATTGGAGGCAAAGGGAAGCTGCAACTTATGCCTTTGGCTCTATTTTAGAAGGTCCCTCCCCTGATAAACTTGTGCCACTGGTGAATATGGCTTTGAATTTCATGCTCACTGCATTGATGAAAGATCCAAATAATCACGTGAAGGACACAACTGCATGGACTCTAGGGCGAATGTTCGAATTTTTGCATGGATCAGCTCTGGATACTCCGATTATTACTCCAGCAAACTGCCAACAGATTATTACTGTGCTGCTTCAGAGCATGAAGGATGTTCCAAATGTTGCTGAGAAGGCTTGTGGTGCTCTTTATTTTCTTGCCCAAGGCTATGAGGATGCTGCATCTGCGTCCTCTCCATTGACCCCCTTCTTTCAAGATATTGTTCATGCTCTTCTCACTGTAACTCACAGAGAGGATGCTGGAGAATCCCGCCTTAGAACAGCAGCCTATGAAGCCTTAAATGAAGTAGTGAGGTGTTCTAATGATGAAACAGCTCCTATGGTGGTACAACTTGTTCCTCTCATCATGATGGAGCTCCATCAGACTCTTGAGAATCAGAAGGTTTCATCTGACGAGAGGCAGAATGAGTTACAAGGCCTTCTATGTGGTTGCTTGCAGGTTATCATACAGAAGTTAGGATCATCTGAACCAACAAAGTATCATTTCATGCAGTATGCTGACCAAATAATGGGTTTATTTTTGAGAGTGTTTGCTTCTCGAAGTGCAACAGCTCATGAGGAGGCTATGCTTGCCATTGGAGCTTTGGCCTATGCAACTGGTGCTGATTTTGCGAAATACATGACAGAATTTTACAAGTACTTGGAGATGGGTCTCCAAAATTTTGAGGACTACCAGGTATGTGCTATCACAGTGGGTGTGGTTGGTGATGTATGCAGAGCCTTGGAGGAGAAAGTACTGCCTTATTGTGATGGGATAATGACCCAACTTCTTAAGGATTTGTCCAGCAATCAGCTGCATAGGTCTGTTAAGCCTCCTATTTTTTCATGTTTTGGAGACATAGCCTTGGCAATTGGAGAAAACTTTGAGAAGTACTTGTTATATGCAATGCCTATGCTTCAGAGTGCTGCAGAACTCTCTGCTCATACATCTGGTGCTGATGATGATATGACAGAATACACAAATTCTTTGAGAAATGGAATTCTAGAGGCATACTCAGGGATCTTCCAAGGATTTAAAGGTTCCCCAAAGACCCAGCTTCTGATGTCTTATGCTCCTCATGTGCTGCAATTCTTGGATAGTTTGTATATGGAGAAGGACATGTAAGTAATTTTCTGTAATTCTAATTCTGCCTGTTTGTGAATTTTGCATCTTCAAATTTTTTAATTTGTTATTTTAATTTATTGGTGCCTCTTGTCCTTCCAGGGATGATGTTGTGACTAAGACAGCAATTGGCGTGCTTGGAGATTTAGCTGATACTTTGGGCAGTAGTGCTGGCCCCTTGATTCAGCAATCTGTGTCTAGCAAAGACTTCCTCAAAGAGTGTTTATCATCTGATGACCATTTGATTAAGGAATCTGCCGAATGGGCCAAGTTGGCAATCAGTCGAGCAATTTCATTTTGAGGCTATTGCTATTTCATGGCTTCTAGTTCTTGCATACATCTGCATTTGTTGCGTGGGGGTCTCAACTGCATACATGAGTCGGGTCATCACCATTTTTGGGAACAGGTGTTCGGTCATTTGGGTCTGCATTTCATGTCAGCAACAACATAACATGGTCATGGAGTCTGCTTTTTCATTTTTATTTTTAAAAATTTATTGTTCTGCATTGCTATGGAGGAAGTCGGTGGGTGATGACCAATCTTTCTTCTGCTAACTTGGCAGAAAAGATGTGGTTTTTACGTACAGGAGGAGAAACAGGGTGAAATGGGGGAAGGAGCAAGAAAGGAGATAGATGATATCCCATGATATCTGCTGATACCGTAACTATAGGAGTCTATGGTGGTCCAGATATTATGTCCTTTACTTTTTTTTTTCTTTTCCTATTACTATTGGCTGTAGAGTGAAACAATCATCTTAGTCCATCCATCCATGTGTTTGGGATAGGTAATGCAACATATTTTAGCCGTTCCTTGAAATTATTCAAATAATTTTTTGTCTCCCGCATCAAAGTTTTTTTTTAATTCTTTGATCACCTATGTTTAAAGTCGCATACTCGCATGTATGAGGAATGTGTCATGGGGCGTGTTTCTTATTCGCTGCCTTTTAGTTTTGAAGTTCGTATGTCGTGTAATATAATATATCGTACATGGTTTTTAGATGCCCTTACTATCAAGGCCTTACCTTTTAGTGGTACACATAGGTGGCCGTTACATGATTAAAATGTCGTAGCCAAGCCAATTGTTGGTAGCGTGTTTATATGGCATTCAATTTGAGTTGAGTGTTTGGTTATACCAAGTTGGTTCGGACGCCAGCATGCAGTTTAAAGCGGGTTCTGATTCGTTAATGTAGTTTTTTACAAGAAGGCAAATGTCATATTTACACTCAAGCTGATTGTTCAAAATTAATGTCTACTCGAATTATTGCTAACTTTAGCTGCTTGTGTTTTTTTACTGAATTTAATTAGAATCGTTTAATGTCTGATTTCTGTTACTCTTTTGATAAAAAAAGAAACTATTTTTTTTGGGTAAAGACCTGATATTCTGACGTGTTTATATACTTTGGCTATTTGTTCCGATTATCTTTTCTATCAAGTAATTTTGCGTGTACTCCAATCTTGACAATGCACCAACCTTTCAATAATTAAGGATGACTATTTGAATCTTTTTTTTTTTTTTTAAATATTTTGCTAGAATGAATTTTCAAAAGGAAATTCTAATAGGATTTAATTGAACTGCGTAGGCCAAGGGTACATTATCCTTTAGCCAAAATTTGGGTGTTTGGAATGATAGTTATTTTAAGGTTTAAATGTAATTTTGATATTTCATTTTATTGGATAGGTAATTAGTTTCTTCATTTTAAAACAGAGATATTTGATTCTTCCATTTAGTAAAAAAAAAAAAATCACAATTATAGTAATTTATTTTAAATAATGTGAGAAATAATATAAATAAAATTGAAAATTGAACTAAATTTTTTTATTTGTTAAAATACGGGATCAAATAAAATGACCAAATAACATTTTGAAATATGAGATTTAAAATTATGAATTTTTTAAAATAAAAAGATCAAATATCTCTATTTTAAAATGAAAGACAAAATCATAGATTAAACAAAATAAAAGAAAGATTTAAAATTATGAATTTTTTAAAATAAAAGATCAAATATCTCTATTTTAGAATGAAAGACAAAATCATAGATGGAACAAAATAAAAGAAACAAAATTACATTTAAGTCTTATTTTAATAGTTATGTATATCAAATTTTAGATAAATTAATTTCTGCAATTATATAATCTTATAGCTAATTTTTATTTGTGTTTTAAAAAATGCGTTACACATTAAATTTTTAATTAACAAAATATTAGATATTTAAAAATGTTATAAAAATTCGCAAACAAACAACATAGAAGCATAAAAGCAAGCCTCTACACGTAACTTATACAAGGGATTGATTGTTTTGTTTAGTATGATTAAACTTTAGGATGTCCTTTTCTCTGACGCAAACCCTTATCTCAAGGAAAAAATTAGTGGTGTATTAATTTTGTAGTACATTGTTTTCTAAAATAAAGTTAATGATTGAGTCTTGGTTCAATTTTACTCCTTATAACTTGCATATGACCTATGTATTTTTTGCGTTAACTGACTGAGCTTAAAACTTTTCCTCAACAATTTTAAGGATAAATTTCTTGCTTTGGTTGTACAAGACGTAATATATAATGTAAAATATCTATATTTATATATAATGTAAAAGTTTTTACCTTATAATTGCAGCATTATTTGTAATTTGTTATTCTTTTAATTTTTATTTTACTCACTTTTAATCTCTACCATTTTTGTTTACATATACTTATCTCCATAGAAAATGTATATTAATATAATAACCACAAAGTGTTATTTCTATTTATTAACAGAACCTATTTAAACCATTGATTTTGGCACGTATTTAATTGCCCTGAGGTAACATATTATCACTTAAAAAATGTGAAAAATGAATTTAATTGCTTTTATTGCACTATAACTCACACACTTAAATATTTTAGTCATAAAAATCTAAAAGTAACCACTGATGTGATGTTACTTAAAGAGAGGATGAATGTTTGTAATATATTATTTAATGATGTTATTAATGATAGTTACAATTTTTTTTTTTTGTGTAAAAAATACTTATTTTTTGGGGTACAATTCAATATAAATTATTTAAACATTATATATGCATTAATTGGTAATAAGCTGTTCACTAAAAAAAATTGGTTATAAATTTGTTTTTATTGTTTAATTTTTGTTCATATGCAAATTCTCTTTTTAACCTTCTCATCACGCGCAAAATACGAACTTAATAAATCAACGGTCAACACAACAAATTTCTTTTTTAACACAATATTTTCTAGATATTAGTATTGCTTACCTTTTTATACTATTAATATTTAATTTTAATTAGCTTCTACGTTGTGCTCTCACGTGGGTTTGCCAACATTATTTTTTAAAATTAACACTGTAGGAGTAAGACAAAATTAACATTTGAAATAATACTTGTGATAAATTTATAACATGTAAAATTAATTTAAACAAGTTAATTAAAAAATTAAAATGCATTAGAGGAAAAAGGTATGTTTTTTTAATCAAAATATTTGTTATTTAATTCTTTAAAAGAGAATACATCATATCATATATTAATTCAGAAAAAAACATCATATCATATAATATGAATAGATTATGAATATAATAATAATATATTTGTTTGCATTAATATTTAATCATAACATTATGTATACTCCTCAGTTTTGTAATAATTTATTTAAAATTCAATGTTAATTTCTTATTAGATGATAGATTTAAATATTTTTTAGCATTTTATTTAGTATTTTTTTTATTTTTTATTTTCATAGTATTTTAGGTAATTTTTTGTCATTGATCAAAGTGTTATTTAAAGTATTTTAAAAATAAAATAAAAACAAACATAATTTATAAACAGTAAAAGAAAAAAAAATTACAAGAAAAAAAATAAAAAATAAAAAATTACAATAACTAAAAGTTATTTAAAACTAAATGATAGAATTTAAAGTTATAGAAGAAGAAGTGGAGAAAGGCATTTTATTTGAAAATGAAAAAGTGAAAAATGGCATATAATCTCTCTCCTCCACAGGGCGAGAGGTAGAGTGTAGAGTCTGAGACACTGTGCTCCCTCTCTTCTCTATTCTATTTCTATGTGACACTCTCTCTCAAACCCTATCCCTCCAATCCCCAATCAATGGCGATCCTCTCTCAATCCACCGCCAGCTTCTCCTTCTCCTTCTCCTTCGTCTCCACTCGGACCGATTCCACTCGCCTAACTCGCTTCCCCTCCCGCGTCACCTTCCGAGCCCGCTCGCCCCCTCGCCGCCACGCCCTCGTCTCTTCGCGCCTCAACTCCTCCAGGTCCCCCGACGCCGGCGGCTCCCTGTCGCCGGACAACGGCAGCGGTGACGTCGCCTACCAGCTCCACCACGACTTCTCTCCGCGGCGCCGGCGCCGCGGCTCGCCGGTGTTCGTCACGCTGCCGGTGAATTCCGTCGGCCGGGAGGGCCGTGTCGCGCGGCCCAAGGCGATGATGTTCTCACTCAAGGCTCTCGCCACGGCCGGCGTGGAAGGCGTGGTTATTGAAATTTGGTGGGGATTGGTCGAGAAGAACAAACCTAGGGTTTACGATTGGAGAGGGTATGAGGAACTCGTCGCGATGGCGTGCAAGTGTGGCCTTAAGGTTCGAGTGGTTCTCGCCTTTCATCAGCATGGCACGGGACCTGATGATCCCAATTGGTATGTGCTAATTATCGAAAATCACACCTTCACCCCAATTGGTATGTGGTAATAGTTCAAGATTCCTTAACCATACGATCAAAATAATGTATATAAGTGGTGGACGACTCTCACCTTGCAAGATAGGAAGTTTTTGGGTCGAGTTAGGTCTAAACTCAAATTTCAAATTCTAACATGATACCAGAACCTATCCTAGTAGTGGTTGTTGGTCGTGTCAGGCTATCTGTTATCGAAGTTTCCTTAGATGTCAAATTTTGCAGATTTCGTGCTTGAGATGTCCAGTGCTCGATGTCTAAAATAGTGTATATAAGTAAAAGATTACCTCACCAGTTAACTTTTGGTATACAAGAGATAATTATAAATTTTAAAATGTTATCAAAGCCTATTCTTTCTAAATTGGTATCGTTCTAGTAGTTTTCTTGGGACACCTGTTATCCGAGCATGTTGTCGGAGCACCCGGAGATGTCAATTTTTGCAAATTTCACATTTTCATGTTTGAGACGTCCAGTCCTTAACTTGAGGGGTGTGTAGTGATATGACCAAAGATAGTGTATATAAGGAACGGATATCTGTAATCTCACGAGTCAACTTTTGTGATTGAGTTAGACCCAAATTCAAATCCTAAGAGTAATTTTTTTTCTTATAATATGTTTTAGTGTGTGAAAATGATAATTCAAGTGTTTAACTGTTTTATTCAATGCTTTATGGACGTTTGACCTGGGTTGTGTTGATGATCTAAGCAGAGTTGATTTGGTTTATTTTGAATTATTATTATTATTTTTGTAGGTAGGTATTTTCCTAGTCATGAGCCTCATACTGTGGAAGTTTGTCCCCCTTGTGTAGGATACCTCTTCCTCTATGGGTGCTTGATGAGATACAGAAAGATATAGAGTTAGCGTATTGTGACAGGTTTGGAAGAAGAAATATTGAATACATTTCCCTTGGATGTGATATTCTTCCTGTGCTACATGGGCGTTCACCTATTCAAGCGTATGCA
This sequence comes from Glycine soja, assembly GCF_004193775.1. Taxonomy (NCBI): domain Eukaryota; kingdom Viridiplantae; phylum Streptophyta; class Magnoliopsida; order Fabales; family Fabaceae; genus Glycine; species Glycine soja. Next base: position 41,806,539 of record NC_041006.1, on the reverse strand, counting down.
GATTTTATGAGGAATTTTAGGGACACTTTCGGGTCTTTGCTTGGTGTTATCATCACAGTAAGGTTCTATGATGATTTTTGGATGTTATAATACAATTAGGATTTGAATTCCCAGCTATTACTATTAGATGTTTGTTGTAATTTGTGTAACACTGTTTTGTTTTGCAGGGTGTACAGATTGGCATGGGTCCTGGTGGTGAACTAAGATATCCTTCATTCTCTTCACAGGAGCCAAATTTGGCTTGGCCTCATGAACTTGGAGAGTTTCAGTGCTATGATAAGGTAGGCTGAAGATTCAGATTTAGGCATGACTTTGTAGTTTGTGGAGTTTTAGACTTGTTGCTTTGTGTAGGTTGTGGGAGACTGGCGATTACCCATTTGCATACTCTATGATGTTCAGTGAATAGTATCGTATTTAACTTTGTTTTTTCTTGTTTGCCATCTGCCAGTATATGCTTGCTTCTCTGAATGCCTCTGCAAGAAATATTGGAAAGCGTGAATGGGGAAATGGTGGTCCATTTGGTAGTGGAAGTTTGATGCAAAATCCGGAGCATACTGATTTTTTCAAAAATGACGGTGGCTCTTGGGACACACCATATGGTAAATTTTTCCTTGAATGGTACTCAGATATGTTGCTGCTGCATGGGGAGAGGATTTGTAGGGAAGCTGAAACTATATTTAGGGGTTCGGAAGTCCATATATCAGCAAAATTGGCTGCCATTCACTGGCACTATGTCACGCAATCCCATCCATCAGAGTTAACAGCTGGTTATTATAATACTTCTAACAGGGATGGATACTTACCCATTGCTCGCATGTTTAGCAAGTATGGATTTTCAATGTGCTGCTCTTGTTTTGAAATGCAAGATGCTGTAATGCAGAAGATCAATCCAGATGGTAGTCCTGAAGGTTTTCTTAGACAGCTTTTGCTGGCTGCTAGGCTCTGTGATATATCACTCGAAGGTCAAAATTTTTCAACTAATTTGGATGATGGTGCATTCACCCAGGTGCTTAAGATGTCAAAATTTTACTCAGATGGGATTGAGAAGCGATCTTTCTCATTCAACTTTGTAAGAATGGACAAAAGATTGTTTGAATCCCGAAATTGGGATCGGTTTACTCGTTTTGTGAGACAAATGTCTAATGGAAACATTTTTCGAGCCAGATTAAATTCTGTTCGTGACGTACGGTTGAAGACCACACCAGTGGTAGCAGCAGTGGGACTATTGTATCACCTATATCAGCACTCTTGAAACTAGTGTTGGCCTTTTTTCTTTAGGCATATGTAGTATTTATGCGATCGATGCAAGAAAGTATGATGACCTCCGGTCGAATGTTGTTAAATGTGTAGTAACTGCTGATTCTTCAAATGATTCTTTTATTGCTTTTTGGCAAGAAGTTACTTCCCCAAGGTAACACATTACATTGCCTTCCAGTTTTTTTTTTTGATATGGGTGGCATGTTATCCACTTGTACCTGTATTTCCAGTAGACAGAGATATAGTTTAAAACCAGTTACTGTTGAGATCTTGGTTCTTCACAGCCTTCTCTTTTTAATATTTTTTTTTTCCTGTTGAGATGGACTCTTGATATGCTGGTTTTATATAGCTGTGGTAGATATCTTAAAGAGTAGATTGTCTATTGTCATTTCAAACTGCTGTGCATTATTGTTACATTCCGTGTTTGTAGCTTATATTTTCTCTGAAAAATGTGATGCACATTAATGGGCAACATAAATAGAAAAATATAGTGTAACATATCTTTTTTGTTTTGTTTGATGTTTGGATTTGGCACAACATCGGCAATTTTGGATTTGATGACTGCTGGAGGTTGCGCTGGGTAGGAGGCCGTGAGACTTATTGGTTTTCCATTGGCGTTAATAAGGGATTTGTCCAATTTGATGAATACTATTTTCTTTTGAATGATGTTGTGTACGAGACAAGTTGTTTCTAGGTTTGTTGAGTACCAAATAATCTGACTTTTGGCTTGTATTTTATTATTGTGTATGGTTTTGTTTTATATAATTATAAAATCATACTGTACAACAAGAATTTATATGCCGTCGAATCTTTCAATTTTGAAGGAAATAAATTGCATAATGTCACAAATTTGTCAAAAGCTTTAACCCCACAGATTTAGCACATCGTAATCCGCAAGTGACTCTTTGTTATTTATTTCCGCCGAGTTGTGGTCTTCAACTCAGTTTAGGATAAATATGTTAAAAATTGAAACATAAAGAGTTCGGAACGTGAAATTTAAAAATAAGAGGATGTTATTTTAAATTAGTGCTCGATTGTTGTAGCCAATGGCTAATATTAGTATAGCACTAAAAATGAAATGTGAAAAAAGAAAAATATATTACTCGATGCATGAGTATGTGAAACATACAACATCTTATCTCATGACGGCGAAGTTCACTATATGAATTACATATTGACAGTTAATCTAATTAAAAACTAAGTTTTCAGAGATACTATGTATGGTACTTTAAATAAGAAATATACGAGTGCATCTTTTCAATTATAAAAATATAAATTCATATTTAAATGTATTAGTTATTAATTGTTAATTTTTATATCTTTAATTTATTGTGAAATTTATTAATGAAACACTTATTTATTCTTTATGTAAGTGGATAGAGTTATTGGTCTATTAACAATTTAAGCCGTACTCATTATTGGAAAAAAAAATCTTGAATTATGAGCAATGTACATTAAGCATCTTTTTGTGGTTGACACACCAGTCATCCTTTAATCAAACTTAGAACTGGATATGATATGATACCATAATAGAGTTAGGCTTAAACTAAACCTAGATTGATGTTTTCAATTATACTCTATCCTGTGGTTGACACCTAGTGCATATTTTATGAAATAAATTAGATTTAATGAATAATGTACTTTTAAAAAAAAATATAAGTAAATATTAATAATAAAATTAGATAATTATAAGTGTCTTGTTCACCTAAAATTTGGTGCATGGTCGTTGAGTCAACATAAAAATATTTAACAATTGAATTAATAAAATTAATTTATACAATAAGTTATTTAAACCCTAAATCAATAATTATTCTCGAAGTAAAATAATACTTGAGTTTAACTTGTTTAATTTATTTATAATCTTAATATTTATTTGTAATAATTTTCTTGAAATATTTATCTGTAATGACTTAGATAGTTTTGTGAATGTTAGAAGTCAAGATAAAAGCAATGAAAAAAGCAAAAAAAAAAAATGAATATTAACTGTATGTAATGATAATTTTAAGATAAAATTATAACTTATTAAAGTACATTTTTTTTTTCATATAACATTATCATTTTTTTTTATCTATAATGTACTAATGTACCAATGAGAGTTGGTCTCACGGGTGGGGTTAGTTTTTTTTTGAATGAATTCGGATGAGATTAGTTTGTCACAGTGAGATGAATAAAGATTTGAATTCTTGTTGGAAGAAAAATGCAACAATGTACATATACAAAATTGTGCTTATTTATTTAATTAAAATAGACGAATTCAATCAAACATTTAAAAATTTGAACTCAAATAATTTATGAGTAACTAATCTTGTTTACATGTGTTATCCTAGGTTTGGCACAACTTTTTATTTTTGCTTAAAAACTATGAAAGACCAAAATAAAAGTTTTAAAAATATAATAGAAGTTTTTAATTTTTTTTATCTTAAAAGAGATCATCCATCACTCAAGAAAGAAATGAAAAAATTGCAAGAAAGATGAGAGACAGAGAGGGAAGAAAGAGAGAAAAAGTGGAGATAAAGAGAGCCAGGGTAGAAAGGAGAGAGAGGACAAAGAAGTGAGGAAGAACAAAAGCATGTTTTTTCCAATTTTGTTTATAAAAAATTTGCTGATTAATTGCTTTACTTTTGTTTTTTTTTATAAAAAAAAACGTGTTAAATCTAACATCTCCATTAAAGCTCTTTAAGAGAAAAATTCTCCATTAAAAGAAAAATCTTAACCCTGTACTTCATTAGAGGAATGAATTCTAACTAATTAGAATTTGATCAAAATGTAAATAAAACTTAATAAAAAATTATTTCTTTTTCTTTTAATGAAGTGCACAGATAGGCTTGTTTCTCAAGGGTTGTCTATAGTTAATTTTTGTTGGTGGGATTTTGTTCCTACCATTATTACTATTTTTTATTTTTATTTTGTAAATGGTAGGCAAGTTATTCCATATTAGAGATTACGGCATAGTTTCTTTTTTCTTTGCCATGAGTTCGGTTATTGTCCTCCCATGTTGTTTTGCTTTTCTTTCTTTTTTTATTATTAATATATTCTGGCTTTGTTGTTATGGATCTTTGATTATGGTGGTGTGAACTTAGTTGTGATGATCACTGCCATTGAGCCTTGACTTAGCCTTTTTTGGCGATAAAAAAAATATAAGTTCTTAAATTCATTATTATCATGGTATATATACTATGAAAAAAAATTCTCAGCATGATATAACTTATTTTTTAAGTTTCACATTTAAAGAAGCGACCATAGTTTGTGATTTAAGGTTTAAAATGCAAGGATGCATTTTAACCGCGAACTTGACTTGGCCATTGGCTTAGCAAATTTTCTTTAGCTTAATGAATAAAATGACGTTTTCTATACGAATTTTAGTAAGCCGAAAAATACCAAAATTAAAAAGGAAAACGAAATTTCAGCGATCCGTAAAAGAGATCGAGTGCATTGCATGCGTTCTCAAAATCCCATCGATATTGTTGATCCATCAATATTGATTTGGATTTTTATCTAACCTAATTCAACGCCGCAATTATGCTCCCTTTGAAACAAAAAACATCCTCGTTATCTTATGATATTGCATACCTCTGCATGAAAAAACAAAGCATTATTATTTCTGGTAAGTTTCAGCCACAGAGGGAATTGTCACTTACATAGTCAACTTTCTTTTTTTCTTGGACGTGTCTATTTAGATATATCTCATATCTCCAATTCCAATATTGGCCGTTGTGGTATAGTGTCTGTGGGTACTATTTGGTGCGTGACACCTCATTTGGACCATGAAATGATTCATCATATTGACTCCAGTAGTGCTAGCTACAAGACGCGTTTTTCTTGACGTATATATATATATATCAAGTAGATTTTCTACGAATAAGTTTATTTATCATTCATATCTTTTTTTCTCGTGTATCATGATTAATATGTACAATTGATGGTTTCAATTGCTTGCACCTACTGTATGATTGAGCGAGAAATTTCAGAAAAAATATTCTTTGTTGCTACGAGACAATATGCTGTCCAATATTGGGAAATTAATTATCAGGTTCAACTAGGAAAACATGTTTATTCAAAATAGGTCTTAACCTTAAGTCTCTTGTAGACAACCATGCCAACGTCTTATCAAAGCTTCAACTCAAGTTAGATATTAACATATCCTGTACTACTGATTCTCTGTTTTTTCTGTTCTATTTTCCAAATGATTATTGTACGTACAAAATATCTGATACAGTTAGAAATTTAATTAAAATAAAAGTTACGTAAAATTAAGGAATAAAATTAGTGAGTGACTGACACTTGTAATTTAATTTTGGAACTAAAGTGAAGGTTTATTTTTATTTTTTTTCCTTGAAAGCTCTCGATCTGCTGAGTGCTTAGAAGCCAACTTTGTCCGTAGCCAGAAAATGTGGCACTTCTAAAACTAACATTAAAAATCATGTGTACGTCGAATGAACTTATAATGCCACTAAGCTAGCATGAAAATTACACATCATAATAGTCCATGAGCACGTACGGAGACGTTGTTGACCATCTTTGAATGAGATTACTTATCAGTACTAAATTTAGATCGGATAAGACAGTTTAATTTATTCTGATTGTGTACACAATACAATATTTTGGTCAATATATGAACCAAACAGATCTAGCTAGTGCAACACAGACGTCAAGTTTTATTAGGTCCCAATGCAACTAAAATTTCAATTCCACATTTCCACTCCCGGGTGATTAGTATAATTTATTATTCTTAATGTTGTGCATATGAGGGGCTAAACAATGGGTGAATTATATAAATGAGTTATGAATAATGATATAAATGAAGTGATATTATACCTTAACTCAATTTTAATGTTCAGATTTATGAATTATTTTTTCAATTATATGATATTTAAATTTTTTTATTTTTATTTCATATAAGATTTTACCGTATATTTATACTCCAACACCTAATTACATTTAACAATTTAAAATGAATTTTGTCAAAACCATTTCTATCAAACTTTAAACTACATACAGACAATAAAGTTGACTTTATCCACATGTAGCCTGCGATAACTTTTATTCACTTTAGTTAAGTTACAACTTACAAGGGCAATTTTCCCATTCTAACCTTGAACAGAAAAAGGCTTCATGCATTATTTCTCATTGGCATACCTATACTATACGTACTATAAAAAGGTTGATATTCCCCCAGCCTCTTAAATTTCGGTCATCGTTCAAACTCTATACCCAACTTTATGGATCCCAAGCTCAGATTCTTTATTATCATCTTCCTTTTGCTGTTTGTTGAACTGTATCCAGGTAAGCATGTTCTCCAGGTATATTTTTAAAAGTGTATATATATATATATATATATATATATATATATATATTCTACCAGAATAAATGATAACTAGTTAAACTAAATTCATTTTGTGGATCTCTTGCTGGTGTAGATAGAGTCAACAGCTTGAGTATGAGAGTGGATGTAGAAAAATCACCAACCAAGGTAAAGTATTTGCATATATACGCACAAGTTTAGAAATATTTAAATTCACCACATACTATGCACACCTTTCAAACTATCCTTTGTTCACCACTCAATGCGTAGTGAGTGATTCTTCTAACTTAATCATAAGATTTAAGATTAAATTTTAAGTATACAGTTGTGTAAAATATTTAAAGGTATAATTTAATCATGCATATATATAGTGATCTTACTTGTTGAAGTAATTTGAGTAGATGATACATGTGGATTTATATATATATATATATATATATATAGTTATCCTGTATTCAATTTCTAGTTTCTAGCTGGTACTAATTAATTTTCTTTAAAAGTATGCGAGGTAAAAATCAAAATTATTTTCCTTTCTCTATCAGATTAATATTCATTTTACTCCTTACAAACTAAAAAGTACTACTTGTGTCTTAATTAATATGGCTTAATTAATTAAACAATAATGACAAGTTTCAGGATTTTTTAGTACAGAAGTTAAACAAAGGACCACTGATTTCCGAGACCAAAATGGAGAGAGAGAAAAAAAAGATAGGACTATATATATGAGTTATAAATGGCGATAGATAATTAGATATATGTCTTCGTCGTAACTGCATTTGGGAATATGTGAGTGTAACATTAATCTAATTATTAATTAAACACCCTTTTTTGTTGAAGGTTTCTTTTCAGATGAAGGGAAGAAAGCTTTTGAACCTTGACACTGACGACTACAAAGAATCTGGTGCTAATCCACGGAATGATCAAGGGAAAACGAAGCCTCACGGTTGAAGTTAACCTGTTGTGCTCTGTTGCTTCTAATATTATATTATATATATTTTAATGGAATAAATTATTCAAGCCACCTCACACTGCTTGTAGCTGTAAAACAGCAGAAATATATGAAAAATATGTACAAAATAAATATATAAGAAAAGCTGACAGCAGAAGATCTCCTTCCACTATGAGTTTTATATTTCTGTAGTATGTTATGTTAAAATCAAGTGCTGATTAAGATATCTAGATTCTGATCGATCTCTATGAATACCAACGACTGTTTAAATTTGTATCTAGAGCATTTTATGAAATTATAAATTGCTTTAATTTTCTGCAGCTTTCTTTATTTATTGTATAATCTTTGTTGATCAATAGCTTTGTTTGGTTTCACATCGTCATATGCTGTATCACTACTATTAGCAGACACAATCAGTTTTCTGGTGAGGCTCTAACTGGTAAGTAGTAGTGTATTTTGAATGACATGTTTAAGAGTATTTTGGTTAAATTATTTACTTACTACTAATTATTTACACTCATTTATAAACTAATTCTTATATGAAAAAATCTTAATTTTTAGTCTCTAGATAAAATTAACATTATATTACCGTCTTAGTTGTTTAGATCCATTATGCTCATACATATCTACTTAAGAGATACCGATGCGTGTAATGATAAAAATTTGACATAATACATTAGTCTTTTTTGGTTACATACTTACATTAATACATGAGTCTAACGTTTTAATCCTATATGAAATAGCATTATATAATGTGGGAAATAAGGAAATTAATTGATTCTAAGGAAAATAAAAATAATATGTATTTAAAGCAGTGTATACTCGAAATATTATTTGATTTTCTTGATTGTTGATCATGTTCTTTATATATATATATATATATATATATATATATATATATATATATATATATATATATATATATATTGTAGATGTAATCTTTCAAATACTATGACAATGTTTTAACAAAAAATATATTCACTTGATCAAATATATACAAGCAAATTTTGAAATGTCGCCGTTACTATTTCTTATAATGTTATGAATGAAAGCATTTTAACTTATTTCATATGAGATTTTTTTTGTCTCTCCCCCAACTATTGTTTTCTATAAGTTAATGAGGAGAATAATATAAAGACTTTATTTAAAGGCTTCGGAAGAAAGAAGTAAGTGAAGAGTTAATTAGTGTATTGACACTCTTTTTTTTTTTGACAGAGTATTGACACTCTTTTTTTTTTGACAGAGTATTGACACTCTTATTACTACGTATGTGTTTAGTTCGTTCAAAGGTGATTCTATAACACAAACTAGGTAAAGCTAGGTTTGTCAAACAAATGTCATGATAGTAAACCTAGAATGTATCTTATGTGAAATTTTGCTAATCATTAGGTGGATATTGCCTAAATGCCTATGTTCTATTTGTTTGGAGGTTCCAAAATGTCTTCTTTGCGGGGAATTACATGCAAATGAGTACTAAATATAGAGACTAAAAGATTAGTTTATGCAAGTATTTTTTAAGTGAATTATTAAATCAATTTTATATGTGTTTAATAGCGAATAGATTGGTAGATAGATAATACTTACCTAATAATTTACCATGTAAGGGTACTTCATTTATAGTTGCATTCTCTTGATAAATGAAATGATGATGGGTATATAATTGGCGCAAGGATAGGAAGTCAACTTCATAGCTAGTGCAGTGGTTTCAATGATGTGACCCTCAACGTTCCCTACATCTCAATTCTGTTTTGATCATTATATATATACGTTTTTCACCAAAAATTGGTATTATTATATTTGATGAGAAAGTAAACTTGACTATATATATGTATTCGGGAGTTTGATATGTATCTTCATATATATTATATTATCTTTTGGGTACAGAACTACAGATTGTGTATTATTTTATTTTCCTCAAAACAATAAATATTGCATGCCTCAATGACCACAAGCTTATTCTGAATTTGTTGATTAAATACTTTAATGGGTTAGTTAATTTTTCGTGCGGCAGAGCCTTGTATCCGATATTAACGAATGGTAGAAATTAACAAGTTATTATGTGACATACCAATAATGTACTATTTCAATTTAACAAGTAATATAAAGTTTAAATTAAGACATTATTCTGATATAGGTTTCCTTTATATAGAGGCGATTTAGTTTAGAACATTCAAGTAAAATATAATATTTAATTTGTTTATCTTAGGTCAAAGTGAAGCGATCTAGTTCATAGCATTCAAGTGAAGTATAATATCTAACTTTTTTATCTTAGGTCAAAATGAAGATCATTTATTCTATTAGTTGTTCGTATCCCTCCTCTGATATTCATGGATTGAGACATTATGGTGTATCAAAATGTTACTTTATATATCCTGAGGATTTTTACACATGATTATATCCATGTTAGCTTTATGACACGCTTGGTACACATCATGGGAGGTGATTGAATTGGACTAAAACCTTAGAGGGTACACAACTCTCGAGCCTCAAGCACAATTTACAAAAAGATTAAGTATGTCTTGAATCGGATTTGACCGAATCTAGAAGAATACACAACTCTCCAGCCTCAAACACAAAGTGTAAAGAGACTGAGTATGTGTTGGATTGAATTAAGACCCAACCCGAAAGATACACAATTCTCAAGTTTCAAACACAGTACAAAGAGATTAAGTATGTGTTGGATCAGATTAGGATCCAACCCAAAGAATACAAATATACAACTGTATTAAATATTTTAAAGGAAAACTTTATTGCTCGTATAAAAAACTTATGTGACTCAAGCATAATTACTTCTCATAAAAAGATATATATGAGCCTTTTAAAAAAAGATATTGATAATATTTATAACCAAAAAAAGCATATGTAATACTACTATGTTTTAATTAAAAGCATTGTCATGTGGTATGAACATCCACATAACATAATAAGAGCGTAGCCTAAATATTTGGAATAAAAGAGTAAAAATCCTTAGAGATCTTTTACTTTTTTTGGTGAACTGATTCCAAGTTTAAATTGTTTTAAAGCATCTTTCAGTATACAAAACAAAAAAGGTGGGTAATGGATACGAACTAATCCACTACTTTGATTTCATTGTAAATGCGACTGAACTTTTAATGTTACTTCTCTATCTATATGTATCACCCAATATGATCCGGCAGATCCGCAACTTTGCAATAAATAGCATTTATGCACCGCTATGATCCAAATGGAAGCTCAAAATGTTAGTGCTTTCTCTGAAATTATTGTTAATGAGAATACGAGATCAGTATGCAGGTATTAGAATGGGTACTATAGGTGACTTTTGTAGCTAATAGAAATTATGGTTTTACATGCTTCTCACCAATTTTCTATACATATACTACGGTATATAATAGATATTATTCTTAATTGACATTTGACAGTCCAACCTAAAGAGTTCATCTGCAATGATATGATTAGTTGAACGACAATAATTGATGTGTCTTTGCCTTTTAATCTACTGTTGATCACTGTGTATAAGGATCAGACTCACTAACTAAAGCAGGATATATGTTAACTATAAAGTCAAGGGTAGATGCCTAACATGTCTTTTTCTGGCAAAAATAAATTATATTAAACCCAAAATGATACAACAATAAATCGGGTATACTCCACAGCTAGAGAAAATCAAAAGTCTTCCTAATACAAGAAGGCCTATATCAAGATGCTAAAACAGTTATAACATGTGTGCTTGTGTATACATAAGAAACTTAATCTTACTAATAACATCTATTACAGAAAATTGATAATATTCAAAAATCAGTTTGTTCTTAGACAGCCAAATGCAGTAGACTGTAATTGCTATAGCCAGACAACGTAATTTTCCTTGAACACCTGATTTGGATCTGCCCCTAATTAAAGAGTCAGTAATATGTTGTAAAGAAGTGAAACGCCTGCGGAAAGGAGCCAAATCACGAATGTGAGCCCAAACTTGGAGAGATTTCCTGCAAGAAAAGAATAAATGAGCATTTGACTCAGCCTCATTTGAACATAAAGGGCAGAGGGAACCCTTGTTCAAAAAAGCAACTTTATCAAGAGTAAACAGCCGGTTCCTTTTAGCAAGTTACAAATGTCTAACATGTCTTAATTGGCCCTCTGGTTCTGAAGGGAGCAAAAAGAGGAAAATTAAAAGGTAAATATATTAATGAGATGGTACACAAAATCTAATCGCTAACTACCACCAAATAATGTGCCTATAACTAACCAACCTATTTTTATTTAGCAGGTATAGGGAGGGACACAGTGGCGGCACCTATGATCTATGATAGAAACTAAAATCAAGCTAACTAATCATATAATCTAGTCCTGTTGACTTTGGGATAAATACATAGAGAAAAAAATGATCAGCAATTCAAATATCCTACTCAATTTTTCCAAATGGCTCTTATGGTTCTCCTACACTGAAGGTGCTTGGCACAAAATTCAGAACAAGATATACACTATTAACCTAGGATTATAGCAATGCCTCCTCAACTGAAGACTTTCACTAGCTATCATTCTCTATATGTGCAGAAGGTAAATGCATGTTCTTCTCCTGCTTTGTCAGAGTTGAAGCTTACTAATGAAGGTTCTGAGCAACTTTTAAGATAGGAGGAAGCATGAAATGAGCATGAATCATGATCCATCCTCACAATTCACAGGGCATAAAGCAGAGCAAGGAATAAATAGGTCAAGTAATAGTTTCACCCACTTCATGTAAATTGTCAGACTATATATGGCTGATTGCAAATTCTATTATTGTAGTGCTAGAAACTACAAATTGTTGAGTGAAATTTACTATTTTATCATGTACATTCATTCATATACCAGTGCAAACTGAGAAATAAAGTAAAGAAATTTGTTTTTTTAAAAGAATAAAAATAAATATAAATAGTGAACGAGTTAAAAATTAAAAATCCTTTCCGAATATAAAAATTTCATATATAGAAGTTTTCTTTCTGAACAATAACTTAAAAATCCTTAAATGTTCTATGTCTAGTGAAAGTGTTAAAACAAGTGTTTCGGTTGTTTCAAATTGCAAGCAAACTTGATTCCACTCCTAATGAAACTGAGTAGAAAATTACTAATAATCAGTTAAAAATCCATTCCATTCGTATTAAGAAAAAATATCTATTTCAATCGATTTTTTTTTTCATATGGGAGAAATTGGAGAAAGAAATATTGCAAAACGTTTTAAGTAATTACAATTTCAATCTCAATAATTAAAGTATCAAGCTAAATAGTACTCCTAGTCCTACAGTATTTCAAAAGCAATGTAAACCGGAAAGAGCAAACATTTGAATGTAGGAATTTAAATTTATAAAAAAAAGTTGTACAATAAATATATTATATTGACTATTTTCCTTAACATCCATCTCTAATTCTCTACCCTTTCTCTGAGTCATATTGATGATCCATGACCCAAAGCTGCAAAACCTATATAATCCATGCATAGGACGAGTAGTTACTTGTTAGCTGTAAGTTAACTGAAGATTAAAGTGAGTGAAAATATAGAAGATGAGTTTTACGTATTAATAAAAAAAGAAAGGTGTCATCATCATTGAAATAGCAGAGAAGAGACATCTCCCCAATTTTAGTTGAGAGTGGTGGGCAGTTGTTGTCCTTGCGCTCCCTAATCAATAAAAATTTGAGCATCCCAACACTCCTGAGCAGCTCAGCACAATGCCGGGTCTGGTCTCCGTAGCGGACACCCCCCAAAGATCCCCTTCCCCAGTTCCCAAGAAAGCAGCCTCCCCATCCCCTTCTGGCTCCTCCAAAAAGAAAGCCCCACTTCTCTCCGATGCCTCTCTGGACAACCCTGATCTCGGCCCATTCCTTCTCAAGCTGGCCCGCGACACCATTGCCTCTGGCGATGGCCCCGCCAAGGCCCTCGACTTCGCCATCCGGGCCTCCACTTCCTTTGAGCGCTGCGCCATCCAGGGCGAGCCCAGCCTCGACCTCGCCATGAGCCTCCACGTCCTCGCCGCCATCTACTGCAGCCTCGGACGCTTCGAAGAAGCCGTCCCCGTCCTCGAACGCGCCATCCTGGTCCCCGACGTCGACCGCGGCCCCGATCACGCCCTCGCCTCGTTCTCCGGCTACATGCAGCTCGGCGACACCTTCTCCATGCTCGGTCAGGTTGACCGATCCATCTCCTGCTACGACCAAGGCCTCCAGATCCAGATCCAAGCCCTCGGTGACACCGATCCCCGCGTCGGTGAAACTTGCCGGTACTTAATGGATCTATCTTGTTCATTTTGTCCATTCGTAATTGTTTTGACAAAGTTAGATGCAGTCAAATTAGAATTGGATCAGTAATCTACATAATATTATATGTTGACTCGGACTACCTAGGTGAAACTTCGATTCTGATTGGTGAACAACACTAGAAGCACTTATAGCACTGTATCTAAGTTTGGTTCAAATTATAATTGGATAATTCAATTGTGTTGTTGAATTGATAATTGGTTGGACAAAACCTAGATGTAGGTCGAATAGAATTGGAGTTTTATCTTGGTAATCTGCATAATAAAGGATTTCATTTAATATCAATACGTTTAACGTCAACACATATTACCGATTGAAATTATAATTCTTATTGGAGAGCAAGACCAAAAGTACCTATGGAATTCCATATAAATTTTGTCCTAATTCTGATATGGGGATAATTGCATTTTTGAATTGGTGTTTTGTGTGGTAGATACTTGGCGGAGGCAAATGTGCAAGCAATGCAGTTTGATAAAGCAGAGGAGCTGTGTAAGAAGACACTGGAGATTCATCGGGCACATAGTGAACCGGCTTCGCTTGAGGAAGCTGCAGATAGGAGGCTCATGGCGCTGATTTGCGAGGCGAAGGGAGATTACGAATCAGCGTTGGAGCATCTTGTGCTTGCTAGCATGGCTATGATTGCAAATGGTCAAGATAATGAGGTTGCGTCAATTGATGTTAGCATTGGGAACATTTACATGTCACTTTGTCGATTTGATGAGGCGATTTTCTCTTACCAGAAGGCACTAACTGTGTTTAAGTCTGCCAAGGGTGAGAACCACCCTTCTGTTGCATCTGTTTTTGTGCGGCTGGCTGATTTGTACCACAGGACTGGGAAGCTTCGTGAGTCAAAGTCTTACTGCGAGAATGCTCTTAGGATTTACTCAAAGCCTGTTCCGGGGACCACTGCGGAGGAGATTGCCGGTGGATTGACGGAGATTTCAGCAGTTTTTGAATCTGTGGATGAGCCGGAGGAGGCACTGAAGCTGTTGAACAGGGCGATGAAGTTGTTGGAGGATAAGCCAGGGCAGCAGAGCACGATTGCAGGGATTGAGGCACGAATGGGAGTGATGTATTACATGATTGGGAGGTATGAGGACTCAAGGAACTCGTTTGAGAGTGCTGTGGCGAAACTCAGGGCTAGTGGGGAGAGGAAGAGTGCCTTCTTTGGAGTTGTTTTGAACCAGATGGGATTGGCGTGTGTTCAACTGTTCAAGATTGACGAGGCTGCTGAGTTGTTTGAAGAAGCTAGGGGAATTCTTGAACAGGAGTGTGGCCCTTGTCATCAGGATACTCTTGGGGTGTACAGCAATCTTGCAGCTACATATGATGCTATGGGAAGGTAAAATTCATTTCTCACCACCCTTGTTTTCTTTTAACTCATAGTTACAGATATATTGCTTTGTTCCCTGATTCAATTCATGCTGTTAAAGTATTCCCTTTTGAAGCAGCCTAAAAAGGTAAAAGATAGTTATAGATTAGGATTGACTGACTGGAAGCTTAGTGTAGTTATTAGTATAGTTATATGCTTGCATGGTTGCTGCTGATAGTTTAAAAAAATTATTCTTACCAAACAAGCTTTTGATAAGATAGTTTTGTGTTTAAAAGCATAAAATAGTTTTTAAAAATAGGAAAAAACATGCACTAAATCTTTGTCTTTCTACTTAATGGAACCCTAATGAAAATTTAGTTAGGGACTCAATTAAAAATAATATATAAATTGAGGGACCTAATTACAAACTTTAAAACATAGAGACTTTTTAAAAATCCCTAAATAATTTTGGGATCTACTAATTAATTTAATCGAACATTAATATTATTATTTTGTCATTCTTTTGGACTTCCATTGATCTTATAATTTGGCTACCCCAATAAATATTTTCTAGCACTGCCCCTTTGCTGGGGTACTCTGTGTTTCTTTGCACCATTATATATAGCCTTTCTGTTTCGATTGGGAGCTGAAAATTCTTTGCAGGGGACTCCTCAATTTTTCTCATATTTAATACCTATCTTCTAGTCTCTTCAAGAGGATGGATTCCTAGTTATTTATTTTGTTCAAATAGAAAAACTGTACGTCTATTTTATGTTGTGCTATGCCAGAATACTTGTATGTTCAAACTTTAAAGTGATTCTATATTTTTTGATGTTGAACTTCTTGACATAATTAACTCAAAACCTGATATGATGGCATGCTTCAGAGTGGGAGATGCGATTGAAATCTTAGAATATGTGCTCAAGTTGAGGGAGGAAAAGCTTGGAATAGCAAATCCTGATTTTGAAGATGAGAAGCGTCGTCTGGCCGAGCTTCTGAAAGAAGCAGGCAAGACACGGGACAGAAAAGCAAAATCTCTGGAAAACCTTATTGATCCTGGCTCAAAGAGGACAAAGAAGGAGGGGGCAAAGAGGTGGCCTGGTTTGGGGTTTAGAATTTAACCATATTTTTGTTCATTAATATATATATTGAATGCACATTCTGTAACATAGGATATCTTGTATAGGGTTGAATTTGGGAGGGAGCTTCCCTGTTTCTTGATATTTGTTCATGCATTTGTTTCTCTTGGTTAATTGCTTTATCAATTGTGTTGTGATCTTTTTAGCTGTACCACAAAATTCTATACCTGTGTCCTCCGTTTCCGGAAAATGTTGAAAGCAAATTTTTATTCTGAGTGAATAAGTTTTGATGAGATTGTGTTTTACTTATCTATCTTGTGTGTAGAGCGAGCTAGCAAAATTGTTTTCTCTTTGGCCTGCGAATTATGCGAATGCTTGGTGCTTTATCCGAAATAGCAAAAGGCATCCCGAAATTCTCGTGACCTATTTATGATAATTATGAACTACATCAACATGTGAAAGACCAAAAAAATGAACCGTGATTCTTGTCTAGTTTCTTTAGATTCTTGTTGCATATAAAGGAGGGGGGAGGGAAGGAAAAGGATTTTATTGAAGGAAAAGAAAGACAGAATGGGCATCGTGCTCCGTTCACAAATGTAGAGAAGACAAAATGATTTTTTTTTATAATACCAATCATGTTTTTTTGTTGTCAGAAATCAGAATATTACCTTTAACCATAGAAGAAATTAGAATATTACCTTTTGGTAAAAGTACCAGGTTCCTTTTGCAAACTATTTATCAAAAGGGGATTGTTTTCAAACTATTTACTAGGGAGTCTGTTTTTATTTGTATTGCGCCAGAGGCAGGAGCGCAATTCAACGGGGCTGACATGTGACATTGAGTTGTTGTGGCAACAGATATGCGTAATGGATTATTACAGTTACAGTGACACAATCACTTTTGGACAGACTTTTGACAGTGTGTGTAGTGTTGACTAACTTTGGACAGCGTGTGGAATGTTGACCAACTGGAAAGGTACTGTGTCATGTCAGTTGGAGTAACTCTTTGCTCAAATGTCCTACGTACAACGTATTGTGTCATTACTATCGACACAATACATGCCTATATAAACCCTCGTTTCCCTTCCATCCACACACTTTCTGGTACATTATTTTTGCATCTCTCCAAAATTCTTTACTCTATATTACAACTTTGTTAATATTTCTTCTATGGAGTGAAAATCAGTAATATTTTTATTAATTTATTTTTATTAATTTGTATTATTTTTTTATGTTATTATTATTAACGAAAATTGTTGATGACATTATTGATTTATTTTGTAGGTTTTATTATAAAAATGAATTCTTCGATTGTTGTTCTGGTTTATTTGAATGGAAGAATATTTCAAAGTGACGACGATATTAGATTTGAAGGACCTAAAAAGGTTATTCAAATTAAAAGTGGTGTAACTTTTGATGGGTTAAAAAAAAGAAAGGTAAAATTATATAAAAATGAAAGTATATCTACCATGACTTGCCGATTTTTAGTTGTAAGTAAATATATTGCATTACAAATTTGTGACAATGAAGATGTTGAAACAATGATTGAAAGTTTTCAACAACAACAAGAAATGGGTGTCATTGAATTGTGCGTTGAAGCAGATGTTGTCGGTGCTTCTGCGTTGAATGTGACAAATTCGGTATTATCATGTGGGAATAATATAGCTGCCAATGAATCAAAAGTTCAAAGATTTGCAATAAATCTAGATAAAGATTTTGACGATGATGATTATATGATATCTAATTCATATGTTGAGGACTCGTTGAATGATGAGAAAGATATCGATGATATATCTGACACAGATGAAAAATGTATATTTAATTAAATAATATTATAATCTTATAATATTTTTTCATAAATAGTATATAGAAGAGACCCGTATTAGTATATAGTTTTAAATTATTAATGGACATTAAATAACACTAAAAGATGTCTGTTTTCATAAATATTTTTGAGAAAAAACCTTATATTAAGATTTATTTGTAGGTGGAAGTGAGACTGCATTTTGGAAATATGCTTCTAATTATAGTAACATTAATTGGAGTCATCCGGATGAAGAAGACAACATAGTTAAATTTATTTAAAACCATATTAATTAAAACATATATCACAAACATTTTAAAAATTCAATTTACAATCTCACATATAATAATTAAGTTACATGACAGGTTAAAAAAATCACAATATCATATATTACAAAAAATTGTAAAAAGCTAAGGGGTGTTTGATTTGGTTGTTTTCTGTTTTCATTTTCACTAGAAATAGAAAATGGTAATGAAAATGTGTTTGGTTGAATTTCTGTTTTAATTTGAGTAAAAATATTTTTTCAAACGAACCAAAAACTGGAAATAATAAAATCTCGTTTTCAGTTGAAATCAGGAATCTCATTTTGGGTAAAATGAAAACGGGGTGACTAATTTTAAGCAAATATAAAAATACATTTCTTTTTGAAAACACATTTTCAGTATTTTTATTTTTTGAAAGCAGAAAAAATAAGTTAAATCAAATATGCTTTCAGAATTTTAATATTTTAAAAATGAAAATAGGAAATGAAAATGTAAATCAAACAAACCCTAATATTTCAAATAATTTTCTAAACCAAAATCATAATTATTTTAAAACATGGAAGTGTCATTAAATGTACTCATTAAATATAAACACAATATCACATATTTTAAAACGTGTAAGTGTCATTAACAAAAATAAAAATATTATGAGAGAGAGAGCAAACTAGAAGAGAGGAAGAGAAGTTGAGGTTTAAATACATTTTAAGTGTCATTTAAAAATATCCTACAAAATCTATTATTGACTTACTTGAGGTTTGTCTAGCTCTAGAGTCTAGGATATGAAAGACAACTTTCATCCACATTTATAATTATTTATTATTATTATTTTGATTGGTATATGGAAATTAAACTCCTAAATCTGTTTATTATTATTTTTTTATTCCCGCGCTCTCACTAAGCAAATTTTGGCGATGAAAGATTGAAGAGGTTAGGGAACTAAGACGAGTGAAGAGTGAAGAAGACTCGTCATTTTCCTCTACATGGTTCGCATCTGCACTCAGTTTCCATTGGTGTGATTGTGAATGGGGGACTCGAAACGATGGACAGTGACCTACACAAAACACATCAAGCAGAAACGCAAGGTGTATCAAGATGGATTCCTACAGCTCCACATTTCCACCGGCAAGGTATTCTATCAACTCTTTCACCCTAAATTTTCGAAATCAATAGTTCGATAGGATCGGAAATTGATATTGCTCAGTCACAAATTCTCACGAGGAGCGGACACGGAAGTCGATTTTAAAGGGAATAGCTAACAGCCTCGCTGTGCAGGTTAAGCTGTATGATGAGTGCGAGAAATTGTTGGAGTGTAGGCTCTTGAAGAACGACGAAACTGTTACCTCTGGTGAAACGTTGATTTTCAAAGGTTACCTTGTTGACGTCGGCGATCCCGAGGGAGGCATCAAGCCTGAATCTGATTTAAATGTTGATAGGAAACTCAGGAATCATTCGAGATTCAGGACTCCTTCTGGTTTAAATTCTCTGATAGTCTCTCTTCAAGTTTATATATTATTGAAAACTTGAGATATACATTTTCTCTTTCTTAAAATTTAGGCATTTGGAGTTTTTAATCATTATTTGCTGCTTATGTCTTTCTGTTTAATGAGATGGTGTAAAAGATTCCAAAATGAATGAGAAGGAGAATGTTGGACAAGTGCGAAGGCCTCTTAGTCCTTCACAAAAAGTTATCAGAGGTAGATAATAACATCATTTTTATCTCTCCAGGATTTGGCTTCTAAAACGTTGTGAAAGTATGTTTATGTTCTTAGAGTATCCTAATGACCTTTTCAACTAATTAAAAGTTCAAACTGTCACAATTTGGCTTCCACATTGTAAGAGACTGGAGGAGGGTTAGATTCATTATTCCTTTAATTATCAAGTCCCATTGTGTGTGCCATTGCTTATTCAACGTTGTGCTATTGATCTAGAGTGCATCAGATACTGGTGATAGTTTATTAGCTGTAGTTACTTGCATGATTACACTTTAGTGGTATTATATATAATAGTTGCAAAATTTGCAGAATTTAAGAAGAGAGAACTGCTCAAGTATGGATCACCAAAGATCAGTCAGGAAACACCAAAACCTAGTACCGAAGGTTAGTGTGTCATACAAATAAATTTTAATTTACATGCTGAGTTCACACCCTGCTCTGCTTCCTCGTTCAGTTTCTCATCCTAATGCAAAAAAAAGGGAATGCAGCATATATTACGTGTTGTCACTCTCTTAATAGTATTATATTCAGAGTCCAGATACATAATGAAACTGACAGTTAATTGCAGGACGTTATGCTTTTGTGTAATCAACTCCCATTTTTTTAATCTTCTAAACATCTTAATTTTTTCTATTTCAAATTAGAATGGCTTGTTCTATACACCACACAAGTGACTCAAAAGGCAAAGAAGTACCATGATGGTTTTTTACGCCTGGTTCTTCATGGATCCAGCGGGGCGCAGGTGAGTGTCAGACATATTTCATTACAAAAAAGTCAATGTTTGTTCTGATTTCAGGGTATGATCGGTGAGGTCAGATTATTTAATAAATACACTTTCTTACCCATTTTATTTGTTATCCTTCTGATGATGTGATTTATAGCAATTAGTTTTGTTTCCCAAGAGCTCATTCAATAAGATTTTGATTACAAGTTTTTTGAATAAAAATAATCTAATCCAAGTACACATTGAATGCTGCTATGAGTAGTCGCGTATTAGTTGTATTCAGGATTCGATGAATAACACAATGAATAGAGAATTCTTGAATGGGCAATTCTCCCCTTGTGTGTGTATTTCAGGTTATGCTGTTTGACACAAGCAGGAAACTCTTAGATAGTAGATTCCTTAAGAAAGATGATGTAATTAAATCTGGTGAATCAATTGCATTTGATTCATATTTGATTGACATTGGCAAGCAGCAAGGAAGTTGTACCCCAGATTCCAATGTTCTAGCAGACAAGTGTACTGATGTTAAGGCAATGAAGATGGACAGACAGAAGACTTCTCTCAAAACCGATACCCATGTAAATGTTGGAAAAAGTGGTAAGCAGACAATTATTGTGATATGAAAATTTGTTATATATGGCCAGCTGTTTTTTTATGGATAAATTCTTTTTCATGTTTTTTTAAATAGGATGCTTATAGATATCATTTGCCTTTTATATTTCCAATCAATTCTTACATATAATATAGCTGTCTCTCTTATTGCTATATTCTGTCATCATACCTGTTTTAAAATTTAAAATTGAAGGAAGAAAGGGTAAAAGAAAAAGAGGGATAAAATGTAGAGTCTGCACATGCTAGTGGTTCACATGATTTGCTCTATAAATCACAGTGGTGAATAAAGATGTTCTATTTAGTTGACCTTGTTAATCTAATATAGTGGATTTAGAATACAAAATTTATGCTTTTTAATTAACAGAACAAGCAGTTGTAAGAAAATTAAATATAAATTGAACAAACAGTTGTAAGAATTCACAAGCTCCAATGTGCAGCATGCCATCCACATGTGTATAACTGTATATATGCTGGGAAAGTATTACTTATATTCACTGAAATCAATTAGTGAATCAGTGGACCTCGGTCTTTTCTTTCTTTTTAATGGATTCCTTCATACTTGAGGTTGAACATCAATTTCATCTGCAGTCCATTATGTCAGAGGTTGCATTTGTTTTCTGGTTTGATTATCTTCATTGTTTTCATCTTCATTTAGTGTTCACTTTTATATCTCTTTCCTTTCAATTCAGAATGGCAGGTCCTATATACTACACAATTAACTAAAAAAGCCAAGAAATATCATGATGGCTTTTTACACATTGAACTTTGTGGATCTTTTGGGAAGCAGGTTAACTTTTGTCTTTCCACACATGCTATAATTTTCTCATTTACCTCTTCAATCTGTCCTTTATGTGTCTCTGAATGTGTCTTTTTTATCTTTCAGCGATTTGTTTTTAATTTCTGTTTACTTTGAAACTGAATCCTTGGATGAGCTTCTACAGAGTTTATTTGGGTTTATGACTCCTATTTGTTCTTATTGGCTTATTTCAATAAGTTTAATGGTTAAATTTATGATGTAAGTTTTCATGTTGATGTAATAAAAGCTTGTCAAATAAGTGCTTAACTAAGTTGTTTACTTAAACACACCCTTTATATGTGTTTGTATGTGTGTGTGTATGACATAGAGTTAGATTATTAATTATGCTTCCTTTAATCTTCTCTTTCCAGGTTGTTTTGTATGATTTGAGCAAAAGACCTATAGAACGCAGGTTTGTAAGGAAAGATGAAGTTATAAGGGAAGGTGAATCAGTATATTTTGATGGACATTTAGTAGAAGTAGGACAACCTGAAGGAAGTCATCACTCTCCAGCGAAGTTAAATGAACGAGGGACTGGCAATAATGTTGGAAGGAGACAACTAGGACATGGACAAAATGGCTTTCACAAGGTCAATCCATCTTTTGCTAAAGGTTAGTCCTTGACTAATTCAAAAATTTATTTTTCAATCCGTATAGTCCGTACTACTATTTAGTTCTGTGCATGTCATTTGAATTTAAATTCATTATTATCCCTTGCATTTTAATTGTAACCCCTTGGCCCTTGATCTCATTATGATAGTTAGAATATCTTGTCCGTTGTATACATATTTTGCTCATGTAGTTTGTTTTTTTTCCTTTTAAGCTATGTCCGGTGTTAACTTTTATGAATTAAAGACTTCCATTTATCTCAGAAATTAATTACAAAAATAAAATATTGAATAATAATGATCTGGAAGCAGAAAAGAAATTATGTTCTCTGTGTATATATGAGTATGTGTTTGGATAAACAACTTAATTAAGTGCTTATTTAATAATTCTTATCATATGAAGGCTTATGTCATAAAATTTACTATAAACCTTAAAATCAGTAAAATTGCAAGGAAGCAAGAAGTATATTTGGAATGAGCTGGCAACATGTTTCGATTTTTCTTTCTTAATGTTTATGGTTATAACATGCAGGAAAACCGCCAAATGAGCTTTGTCTGGGGAAAGATTCAGGATTGAACTCTCTGATTACCGAGCTAGAAGAGATAAAATCAAACAGGATAACCCCACCAATCAAGCCTTTACGCGATGGTTCGTACTTATTAATTGCCTGCAGTGTTGACACTCATCTTACTGTTTCATTTGCATTACTTTTTCCTCCCGTCTTCAATAGGAAGTTGATTCAGTTTTATTCATTTGCATGCCTTTTGTAGATCAATGATAATGATTTTCTTCATAAATATGAATATGAATATCCACAATAGGATTAAGTTTATTCGTGATTTCTAATTCAAACAATTACGTTCAAATGTACTTAATTGATATTATGATATTATTCCATTATCATGGCATCCCTAACTTTGAATTATGCGAAAAATAGAGGGAACAGACAAGTAGGTAATACTATTATGTCGACTGTAAAATAGATAAATAACGAGGTCCTTTTGACATCTGTAAAATTGCATGGGGCTGATTATTCTGCAACAAGAGACGTCGTCATGACTAGTCTAGGATGTGTCCTGGGTTGCTGATCTTAATAAATTACTTCATTATTTCTACACGCAACTGATTTCTGCTATTCGCAGCCAATCAAATAATGTCCCTTTTACAGAATCCTAACCTGAAGCCTCAGGAGAGCCATGTAACAGGTAAGACATGTGACCTAACTAGATATAGAAGTCCCTTATGGTCTGATGATTTGATTATATGGGATTTCCATAGGAGGCCGATCGTCCAATGGGTCTCGTCAAAATATTGGGGATAGGGAATCAGCCGCAACTTCGAAATGCCTTGATATTACGTCTTCTGAAGGTGAGTCAAGAGTAGATGGAATTATCGGACATTTCTTAGTAGCTGTTCTTTGTTTTGACTGTTGATATTGAGATGTTAGTAACTCTTGGTTGACTCTGCTTGAAATGGGTTCTGCAGCAGCATATAGTGGTGGTAGTTTCCAATTCACCGAGAATGTCAACATGTCCCACCAGGTATAATCTCTCTCTTTGTTTGCATTTTCTGAAAGTGATTCATAAATGAGTCTCCTGATATTACTTGCAGATAGCATGCAGAAGTTTTTTCTTTTAAGCGATGACATGTTATGTTTAAGGTGCTAGTGTTCATCATATAGTTAAGAACTTTTCTCAAACATTGTTTGGCGCCCGGAGAAAAAGTTCTTTGTTCGAAGAATTTTGATTGTTTTGTATGCACTGGTATTGTTGGGAATAGCAATTGAAATTTTCAACAATAAAAATGGAAAAAAGAGAACAAATGGAGAACACGCGTCTTTCCAAAATGTGACTTTGGGTAGATAAAAAAGTTTGAATTGGAAAAATATCTTGACTTTGGGTTAGGAGTTCTAAAAACCTATAAATAGGTACAAGGTTAGGTCCAATCATCCCAGAGAAAAGTGAAGTATATTATATATACAACGTCTAAGTGATCACTTGAGTAGTGTTTGTATCTTGTGTTGCGAATATTTATCATGTCTTGTATAATTCTTAGATGTGATATATGAATATATCATATATGGATATGTAAGATAATACACAATTTGGGGTTGGTTTAATAAGTTTATGCAGAACTTGTAATCATGTTTTGATATAATTAGTAGTATGTTATAGTTTTTCGTGTAGAATGGTGCTGAACCATGTAAATCCTTTGTATCATATTATTTTTTGTGTGATGATGTTTTATGTGTATTTTCATCAACTATTCTTTGTGTATGCAATTTTTCCAATAGGTATTTTGTTTGGAGAATTAGGATTGAAAGAATTGATTTCATTAATCATTGCATTGACATTGAATAATCGTGCAAACTATATACTTATATTTTAGAAAATAAAATATCTTTCCTTTCTACTCTAGAGATTAGAATCCCTAAATTCATGTTTTTTTTTTCTTCTAATCATTAAAATCTGTGCAAACTAAAACATATTACAGAAAATTTCAAAAAATATCACACGGTTTCCCTCACTATATCTAGCTGTCTCAAATTGTCTTTTTAAAATGTATATGTAGTCCGACTCGCAGAAGGATGCCCAGACAAATATGAGTAGTGAGGCAGATTTTGGTTGTCAACCCTGCCTCATTACCAATGGAGGGAAGAGTGGTGAGGAGTTCTCGTGTGAAAGCGAAACATTCCCAAGCTTTGACCTTGGATTTTAACAGGTAATGCATCTTAAACTCATGCTTAATTTATTTCCTCATTACTTCTGGTAAGTCAACGTCCTAGACATTATACTCTTGCTGCAACCTTCCGCTACCTGGGCATATATATAACTTACATAATAAATTGAGATGAAGAAAGCATTTCCTGCCTAGCTGACATGAACTGATGCGCCATTTTTATTTGTATTTTTTGGTCAAAAACAGTGGGAAGAAACCCACTGACGTATCACGTAACAATTAACAACCTCTATAGAAAGAGACCGAAGATACATCCGCCAACAGCGGCAAAGAAATAAAATCAGGTACATAAAAAATTCTGCCATAGCTATCTAAAGACGACCCAAACAATGCGGCATTTGTTGTATATTGTTTCGTGTTGGCCATATATATATATCACTTACATAATAATCATTAATAATTCTAGTGTTGTGTACACATGACATGGTTACATTACATGTTTTGGCAGCAGCTCCGTACATCAGCTTTTACTTTTGAAGTGAAATTTGAGGGGTGGTGACAAGTAAGGGGTGTAATAATAAAAGTATATTTAATAATAATCATTGAAAAGAGTAAATTATATTTTCTGATCTCTAATATTTTTTACATCTGATTTTCGTCTTACACTTTTTCCTGATTGATTTTGTTCTTTAAACTTTTATTTCTTCCATGATTTTATTCTTTTTTATTTATTTTAAGTATGAAGAAATGATGTGATATTTATTTTATGATTATTTTATTCTACAGTTAAAATGGTCAGAAATTACATAACTATAATAATTAAATACTTTAGGATGACTTTTAGTCATCACAAATTATTACACGAACAATTAAAAATCCAAATGCTTTCTAACATTTGAACACAACACAACAACACAATACAGTAAAACACACAGACCCATTATACAGTGATGACTTTAACCAAACAAACCAAGCACTAGAAATCTGTACTGGATTTTGAAAAGGCTTCTAATATATGCACAAAAATTTTACATGCTCAAGCTCGTCTCAACCTAGATGACCAGAAGGAGCTCCGTCATGTCGTGGTCGAAATTGCGGTGTGCTGTGGTTCCGGCGAAGAAGATGAATGTTCGCAGTGGTGGTGAAGAGACCCACGGAGGAAGATGCAGTCCTTGTCGTCGACAAGCATCATATCTGAAACACGGTGAAGGCGCCGGAGAAGGGAGGGCCGTTGCGGCGTGGCGGTGATGAAGGTGGTGGTGAGCAGATTTATGGAAGATTTGTGGAGTCGCCAATCTTCGATGTGAACTTTCCCCACCGCTGCGAGTTCTGTTTGGTGGTGACGGTGAAGGTTGATGGTGGTGTTTTTGAATTTGGTTTCAATGAAGGTGATGAGGGATTTCGGGTTTAAAGATTCACTGTGGGTTTGATTTTTACCCATTAAAAATTGAATCTATGGCAATGTTCCACTGAAAAATGAAAAATTTCAGTCACGCAATTCTTTTAGCTGTCAAAAAATATAGTAGAATAAAATAAGTGTTAAGTCATTATTAAACATCTAAAATATATGTAAATAACTAAAATCAGGGACAAAATAAAAGTTTAAGCATCAAGACCAGTTACTGGGAACACAAATAGGCTAGATTCCTTGATAGGCCCTGTAACCTAGCTTACATCAAGCCTAGGTTGGGTTTGATTTTCTTTTTTAAAAAAAAGGTTAAATCAAGATTTTTTTTAAAGGCTATTTAGTTAAACAAGTAGCTCTAAGCCACAAAAGGCTTTCTAAGCCTAGTAGGCTGGTCTATTTTAACAATTATAAATAATAATTTATTATTAGTTTTATTATTATATTAATTTTTTTATAATACATTAAAATCTTACATTTATTTATCTTTTTTTAAATATAAATCATGTTGATTTACACAATTTTTTTCCTGATTATGTATTAGTACGAAGTTATCATAGTCAAGAGTAATGACAAATGAGTTAAGCTAAAATTTTTAATTAAGTTTATTAAAAAATAAATTTATATCTTATTGTAAAATATATTTTTAAATAAGTTATCATAAATATTATATTAAACCTTAAAAATATGCTTATATTATATAAACAAGTGAAATTTGATTATTATAAAACTTTACATACATATTTTTATCTTTATTTTAGTGTTAAATTATCAAAAATTAAATCAATAAATATGCTTGTAAGTTGTAAGCTATGCTAGACTTTTATGTAGGTGTGATTTAAGTCCTTTAAAAAAATCTTTAATAGATAAAGAAGACAAATTCATGTCATGTTCTTGTAATTCAAACTAGAGACTCAGAACTAGTAAAACTTTGTTCGGCTCAATCTATTTTTAGACCGGTCAATCACAAAAAAGTACAAAGGACGAAAACTTAAAATATGAAAAAGATTAGGGAAAAAATATAATCTGCTCTATAGAAAATATGTTTAACAATTGCCAATTTATGGACTCATCGTAATTAGACCACTTTATATTATAACCAATATAATTGTATCAAAATATGATTCTCAAATATTAAATTGAAATTATAAATTTCTAACAAATGTTACTTTTTCAGGTATGCAGGCTTTGCATTTTTTTAATTGCAGGGTCGGCCTTGAAAAACACTGGTTGGGGCGTATCAAATCCACTTGGATTCTTCCATTAAGAATTAACGAAATGATTGGCATTCTTTTTAAGGCTGAGAGTCGTATTTTGAGGCTTGATTCTGTTTAGTTGCCGAAGCAAAAAGAATATTGATTAAACAAAACAATACAAGAATTGAAAAAAAATTCTTATTTAATCACTAATTTTACAAATTGTTATTCATTATGCTATTTATTGGAGCAAAATAACGATGGAAATGAAGAGAGAATAACTAAAATCAATTTGTTTTTTTCGAAGTTAGCGATTAAAATTATTAATATTTACAATTTCACGAATTGGAATAGGGATTTATGAAAATGATGGCCAGAATTTCACGAAATTAAAAAATGAGCGACATTTTCAAAATTGTTATCATGTAGTATAGTGTAAATTTGTAATGCATTATACTTGAAAGCTCTCAATTTATATTTTATTTTTAAATTTGTAATACGTTACACCAGTAATTCATAAGATATATTTCTTAACTTAAAGAATAATATTTTATGTAATGTAGTATTGTATTTGTATTGATATTGCTTAATTTAAAATATGTTTCAAAATATATCTTGATTTTATTTTTTATATTTCTTTAATTTCATGATTCATGTATATACAATTGGGTTCACCTAATCCATCTCATATATTATCTTTTCTTCATTGGATTAGATTAAAATCTAAACAAAAACTTTATTAAAAAGTTGGATCGAATAAAAATAAAGATAAGTTCGTTTCAGGTCATGTCATGTTCATAAATGTATGTGTAATATTTTAAAAGTTAATAATTAATTTTAGTTACAAATTTTACATTGAAATAATGAAATATACTACCGTGGAAAGAATTAATTCCATGTATTTGACAAACAATAAATCACTAAAAAATATTGTTTGTTACGCAGAAATTCTAAATTACGCTGGTGTGCCCTCACGCTCAGTTGGCCTTATCCGTATCTCTTTGTTTGGGTGATAGGATACAACACCTTCTTCTTAGCTTAGCAATGGCATCGTCTTCGCTCACTTCAGTTCCTCTCTCATCTTCTTCACTCAACATTCCACATTCTTCCTCCAAAGCTTCCGCTAGCTTTGTATCTTCTCCAATTGGCGCATTCTCTCGCACCCCCAAAACCCTGTTTGCCGAATCAAGGTTCCACTTTCACCCGAAGAGAAACGATTATGGGTTTTCCATCAGAGCCCAGACCCTAGACTTCTCGGATTCATTCTTCGAAGGGGGTTTCGGCTCTGAAGACGACCCTTCTTCTCCCGGCGGACCCGGCTTCACGGCCGTGGAGGAAAAGGAGGAACCCCAATGCCCACCGGGTCTCAGACAGTACGAGACTATGATGGTTTTGAGGCCCGACATGTCCGAGGATGAACGACTTGCACTCACCCAGAAGTACGAGGAGGTCATTTTCTCTAACACTTTTAACTTTCTTTTTTCATACATAACATAAGATAATCAAATTGAACTTTATATCCCATAGCTAGGTCTGCAATTTGTTTTTTGTTCCGTGATTCTGTATCTCTTTATAATTGGGAAACTACTCTTGTCTTCAGTATGATTGGTTGTGCTGAATGTTTTATCTTTTCATTTGAGAGGGATCATTTTTCAGTGACTCAGTCCTTGAATTCGACCATTGTAAATGCTTTTTTATGGATATATTTATGATCAGATGATTGACGTGATGCGGTTTTCCTACGATTCAATACGTTTTGGCTGCCTATCCATTTGTATCATAACGAGACTATGTACCTTACAATACACAAGTGAACATCATGGATACGGATCACACGATTTAACTAAGCGTTTTTTTTTTCTTTTTTAACTAATCTCGTAAGAATAGTGCTAGCAATGCACTCTTAACACACTCTTTCTTATTGAATAAAATAATTGAAAACTACAAAATCATAAAAAAGAATCATTAAATAAGATGTGAGATTCATTGAATTTTATGATTTTTCAATAAATCTCAACAAATAAAAGAGAGTGCGTCAGAGAGTGTGATCCTAACATTTCTCATATCGTAAAAGAAATTGAAAACTCATATAAGCTTACATTTTGTTTTATGGTTAAGTGATTTTATCTATTTCTAGTTTAAAATTATTTTTCATTGTGTCTAAATCTTACATGATTGGAATCTCAATTTGATGACGTTGCTTTGATTTGATGAAGTTGAAGCCTAATGGATTATGTGTGTTATTAGAGGGGACAGTCTCGTTGCAATTTAAGTAATAATAGTGAGCTTGGACTTAAACTGCAATGTGTGCTGATGAATTTGGTGTGCTATTATTGAATAATGGGAGATTCGTTTGGTTTTACTTCTTGCAGGTGCTTGTTGCTGGAGGTGGCATGTATGTGGAGGTTTTTAACAGAGGAGTTATTCCACTAGCATATAGCATCAAGAAAAAAAACAAAGCAGGGGAAACCAACACTTATTTGGATGGCATCTACCTCCTGTTCACCTACTTCACCAAGCCTGAATCAATAACCCCTCTTGAGGAGACAATGCTAACGGATGATAATGTTATCCGATCAATGAGTTCCAAAATTAGGAAGAGGAAATATTAGTTTTTCTTTTTAAGTCTCGAGTAACTCCTTGAAGGAGATGCTTATAGAGTATCATTTGTTATTATGTATTTTTTCCCCGTTTCATTTGGATTCAAGGATTTTTGTAGCATGATTGAATTTAATTAAAAGAGAGATGTAGGTGCTATCACTTGCAGTCTGCAGAGTTGCCATGCCCTGTGCAGTGTTGGCAATCAAGTTGTAAATTTTTCATACCACTTTTTTTTTGGTGAATTAATTTTTTCATACCACTAGTCCACAAAATTTATATGCAACTATTAAATTATTTAACGTTATATATTTTAGACGTATGAGTTCATTTAATTGATTGTCTAAAAGTCAAACAGGTGTAAGTGTTAAAAGAAATATGAGATAAATATGTATTACGTGAACTAAATATGATTATTTTTTCTTGATGAACTAAGCAAATATTAATATTTAAGTCAAAACAAAAAAAATAATGTGTAATTTTATTTCATATAGATATAAAGGTAAAGAATAGTATATTAATATTTTTTCAACATACTTTTATTACTATTTAAAATTTATTTGGACGCACGAAATTATGTGAATGTTACTCTTTATAATAAATTTACAATAAATAATTAAATAATAAAAAATCCATAAGTAGATCTCATACAAGCATCACTTTTTAGTTTACTAATTTGAAAAAAAATATTACAATAAAAAATTAGAAAAAATAATAAAAATCTAGTTAAAATCAATTTTCTATCTTGGTTCTTTTGACATATTCTTAACTTGTTCGACCAATTTTTTTGCTCCAATTCTAAAAGTTGATTGGATCAACCCCGTCATCGATTCCCAATTATAACTGGTGGAGTTAGTCATCTAATTCATTTTTCAAAACTATTGCAAGGATCAAACTCACAATTTTTGTCCCATGGCTTCACCATGTTATGTGACTTTAAGGGACCATATCGTGTTAATCAACTTCAATGTATTAACATGCTAGTTTAATATGTGGACAAAAATATTATGTATTCTACAGGATTATACTGAACTTTTGTCTCTAGAATTATAACTTTCAGTCTAATTCAACTTTACAAAATTGATTAATAAGATAAAGATTATTTTTCATTTATATATTATTTTAGTCATATAATTAGTTGACGGATAATAAGTAAGTAATACAATAGGTCCAATAACAAATGTTAAAATGTTAAACTTTAATACTATCTTAAAATATAAATATAAATTATGACTCTAATTGAACCTTATAAAACTAACTTATATCCTATTCTAAGTAAAATGAGAATTACCTTACATATATCCTATTCTAAGAGTAATTGGGAAATGAAAGAATAGTTTAGCAAAGCTGTGCAGTTTGCTTCAACAAGCCATCAATTAACGCGCACGTTGTTGTTGTATATGGGATTGTCGACCGGAAGTCACACTAGCATAATTTTATTGAAGGACAACCCTGATGACTTACATTTCATTATCTCCTAATGTAAGATTCGCACATTGCATTTTGTATATAATCTTTCTTACTTTCTAACATTTCATATTTCAGGTTCTAAATCTCGTGATTACGTTGTTGATTTACACGCGACCAAACATTTGTTGTATTCAGCAGTGCTGTTGTTAACTAGGAAAATAAATGTCATGTCATGTTAGAAGGTTGTGTTGTGTCAAATGGGTCATGGTTTTCTGCACGTTTTTCATTTGATATCTTGGACACTGAAGTGAGAAGTTCTTATAAAGAGTGATATGAACTGAATCAGCCGCCAACCAGACATTTTTTTCTTTAAACTAATGATTTGAATGTCTACTCAAGAATTTATCTTTGTATATGCAAATCTCTAAGATGCTAAGTACTTCCGAGTATTAAATATAACATGAGCAACATAAGTGGTTGCACATTGTTTTGTCATGTGTAGAACAATAAAGCAGCAGGGTTCTTTGCACCCACTGAAACAAGAGAGAATCTGGTATGGTGTTCAGATTGAGATCTGATCCTAAACCCACTCATAGAAAAGAGCTTAATTAATTGGTTCAATTAATCACGTTCCACCAACAACAGTGCACAGTGTCATAGTCCTTGACCCTCCTAATTAGGTTAGCATCAAAGTGCATTATACTTTTACATAGGATGAGGTAGGTCTCTACGAGGGGTAGCCAAAAAACAAGTTCGAAACTGCATCGTAGAATTGATGGACTTATTTATTATTATTTTTTTCTATTCTATGTACTAGATATAATGGTTAATTGATTAAAAAAAAGTAGAAATTTCTAAAATAATGAATCATTTTTTGTTATTACCGATAATTCATTTTTCTTAATTTGACAAAAAAAAACTTTATTTTATTTTTGTTTTTAGTCTCTTAAGAATACACAGAAACTGTGTGTAATAGAAAAATCTTAATTAATATACTAACATTTAAATTTTCAAAAGACTATTAAATTTTTTGAAAGACTAATACAGTCACGCGTGTAACTTTTGAGAACCAACTTGAAGCTTTACTCTATCGCCCCCCCCCCCCCCCCCCCCCCCCAATTGTTTTAACATTAAAATTAAACTCATGTGAATATTTTTACTATTAAATTTCCAAATTAAGCAATAAGATGTGATGTTCATTTTACAATAATAAATTGTCTCTACTAAGAATTACAAAATTTATATATATATAGAAATCAATTTTCACCCATTAACTTTAATGCTTAATTTTTTTAATGCTTTATTTGTGACATAATATCTATTCAACCTTATAACAATTAGCAAGTTGCCAAGTTGGAGAGACAAATGATAAAATGAGAATTTATTTATTTTTATAATAAATCCTCATTAAATAATATTAATAAAAAATATTATTTATGTTATATGATGAGATGCAATAAAAATTAAAATAAGGAAATAAAAGAAATGAACAATATTAATATTATAGTATAAAATTATATTCCTTTTAAATTTATAATTGTTCGTCTATTTAAGAAAAAAGTTTTTTCTTTTCTTTTTACTTTCTATTTAACCAAACAAGTTAAAAAAAAATCTTTTCTTCACTTTCTTTCACATTCTTCTCCTATCAAATAAACTAAAGTTTTACCAATTTTATCACCATTTTGTTTCTATCTATTTGCTTTCTTTAGGCAAAACATAGTGTGTGTATAATGCTCCACTTTCTTAGCCAAATAATACTCCATGTCGAAATTATAACCTTTCCTAATGCAACGTAACAACGTTGTACTGATATTTTGACTGAAAAACTATGTAAATATTTTTGGATATCCGAAACCCGGAGACTAATCTCTGAGTACATATGAAGATTAACAGAGATGCAAGGGACAACGATAAGTTCTGTCATTTATCATGTTTAAAGAAAAATTGTTCGACTTTGAATAAGTCATACAGACCACTAAGGCACTAAGTACTAAACCTCGCCTTTGGTTAAATAAAAGTAGAAAGAAAGGAAGAATGTGTTTCCTCATCATATTGGTTTTGACAAAAGGATTTAGAGTATGTCATTTTCGTCCGCATCATGGAAGAATAAAATCTAAACATGCTACCATTATCACTTCAAAGATCATCGTTTAAGAAATACAAATACAAATACAATATTACGTATATTAATATATAGAGTCAAAATAAACTTTGGATGGTAACTAACAAGTATTTTACTTTAATCTCAAAAATAAAAAAACAAGTATTTGACTTCTTCTTATGTGAACAGGATTCATAGAGAAAAGAATCACGTGACGCTAATTTGTAATTCTCCAACGGCAGCTTTGGTATTTTTGAGGTGTAGCGTGGAATTTAAGTCCATCAAATATTAATTTTGATGTTTAACCCATACATATAATTTAGAGAAAAAGAGGTATGCATGGTGAATGTAAACTTGTTGGCTTTTAATAATTCAATTACAATTTTTCATAAATTTATTAACTTTTAAAATAACTGTTTTAAAATAATTTAAATGATAATTTATGATTGATTGACAATATAAAACTATTTCACATTATCAATGAATAAATAATAAGTTCTATAATTTAATTTATTTTAGAAAATATTTTTTTATTAAAAATAATAAATAAGAAAAACATGGATGAAGGGAAAATCTCTAAAAGATTATTAGTTAAATTATTCGACACATTAATTATCGATAAAAACTAGTAAACATACTAATAACATGATCATTAAAAAAAGGTTTACAATTTTATTTTATAAAATAAGTGGACCTTCTTCAAAGATGGGTTTATTCTCTTCTTACGACCTAGTAAAAATTTAATCTCACACATAGTAGCAATTCCTAGTTATTATTAAAATAATCATTCCAAATTTTCTTTTCTCTCTTTTAGATAAACGGCTTTACTATATAATATTTAAAAAATGAAACTAATTATTTAAATGAATTAAAATGTTATTTTTTAAGACCAGTAAATGATATTAGAACAAGTTTCTTTTGATTAGTTTCATTAGTTAAGTTATGTATGAGATTAGTTTCCGTAATTTTAAAGCTTATTACTTAAGCAATTTATTTATTTATTTTGTATTTAAAATGGTTTTTAATTGCTATTTTAATAAAACCCATTAAAGAAGTTATTTCTTATTTTAAAATAGTTACAATTAACTAACAGGTGAGATTGATTGAACTGGTAGAGGCTTTTTTTAAAATAAAGTCTTATTTTTTTTAGTTTTGTAAAGATATAACAAGATTGCCTCCTATGTTAGAATAGATGTGGTTTAAAAAAAAAATACAAAAGAATTTCTCATAAAGATCGATACAAGCCACGGAACAGTCAAGTGAATTGATTTTATGACTTGGTGAGTAAACAACTTGCCTAGTGCCTGTTGGTATTATTCATTTTACAACAATCATAATTAACTTTTGGTTTTCCTCTCTCAAGCGGGACGGTAATGAAATACTATTAATTTTGAAACCAGCCTTTTCTAATTCTTGAGACTTTTGATAACCTTCTCACTCAGTTAATTTAACATGCAATTTTGCACTAGCATGTTGATAATGACACAGAGAATTCTCTTAGTAGTATACATGGCGTTCGCCGTTGGGGTCCACATCTTAGTAGTGGAGGATCATGGGCCTGTTCCACCATTACAAAACACATAATATGTACTAATGCCATTATCATTTTCATAAACGTCACACATAATAATCTCATAAATATAAATATACTGGATATATAAGATTAGTCCAGTAATAAACGAAGAAGGAAAGAAAAAAAGTTCCCAGATTTCAATCCTTCAACTAACAAAATTAATAAAATAGACTATTGACAATTTTAAACATTTGGTAAATATCTTCCTTTCCCTAATCACCAATTCTAACAAACATTTATTTTTTGATGTCTCTCTCTGCCGCCCAAACAAAGAAAAGAACCAAACAAACCCGATTCTCTTAGAGTAGCAAACCACCGTTCCATCAACATATCATCACAAGTAGTGCATGCTCAACTAAAGCTAATATTGCATAACATTTTCAACTCTCTGTCAATTCTTACTATTCAACAATATCTTTCTATTAATATGTTCCATACATTTGCACCTGTACTAAATATAAGGCAGTGGAAGAAGGTTTAATTACTGTGAATGTTAGGGAAGAAGTACTGAAGGTGTGGTGATGGGTGTTCCACAACCTCCACCTCCCTCTCAACATCTCTATCCACAAGAAATTCAGCTTAAACTTTACCAAGCCTTCATATTCTCAATTCCCATACTCTTTTCCATCATTTTGGTTCTTTTGTTTTACTTGTTCTACCTCAAAAGGAGGGCTTCTTCTCTCTCATCACCACCTCTCCACATACTTCCCAGTACTACTAATTCACAAACTACATATCCTTATCCTTCACAAGTGAGTAAGATTTTATTTCTTTGTAATTTGAAGTCATAATTGCACAACACAACAAAGGGATCTAGATTCTATGACTAGCTTAGGTGGCTGGCTTCAACAACTTTCTGCACTGCACCACCATGCATCCATTATATATCAGTAATTGAATAAAAAACTAATGTTAGCCTCTATGTTGTTGTTGTTGTTAATATCACAGCCTTGCCGTTTAGATCTGACAGTGCAATTTCTGGACAAACTTCCAAGAATTTTGTTTCATGAGGATTTAAGAACAGGAGATTCAGTGTAAGCCTTTTCTTTTCTATTCTTTTTTCTTTTTATATGTCTATGATTGATCTTTTTGTTTGTATTATCTTTGAAAGATGGCTGCCTTCCACATGTTGAGGCTATCCTCATTAAGAACACCCTCCACATAGGCAAAAGGATTTCCCTCCAATCCCAAAGGACTCCCCGCCTGTGTACCTGTGTAGTTATTGGTTTCTTTTCCATCTCTCTTTTTGGATTTTGCTTATTGTGCTTTAATCTCTATCTATTACATAGGGTATCTACAGTAGGTGCCCTGGACTTAAATTGCTAATTTTCCATACAGTAGTTTCATCTCTACTAAATTATACCCAAATGCTTGTTGTTCTTCAAAAGCTGAAATTTTTTAGCAGAATATTCGATTTCCAAAGTTCTTAGAACCTTTCATGACATCCATTATTTTCATAAAAAGTGATATGGAAAAAGGAAGTATAAGGTGTAAAGAATATATGAAGAATGACCTTTTTTTTATGCCAAACTTGCACATTTGAAGGTGACTCACCAGGAATAAAGTCAAAAGAAAAAACAATATATAGAATTCGTGCACGTGTAACCCCAGTGGATAGTAAAAAAACCAAATTTTAAAGATAGATAGATATAGGTTACATTTGCTTGGGAATTTCTAGTAGGCAAGTGCTGGATTGCACTTTGGAAGCTCTTGGATTAATTTCTTATGCTGTTCCCCTGTAATCCTTTTTCCTCCCCACGTATCCAAACTCTTGTCTGCTACTGATTTAATTTAGTAGTGTTGAGCATCAATATTTCAAAACTAAGGATATGATTGTGCTAATATTAGTAACTATAAATTCATGAAATGAAGGCTAAAAGGTTGTTGAAATTTTTCTGTAACCAGATGTTGTGTTTGCCTAGGAGAATTTGAGCTGAAGGAAGAGTTGCTACAGATTCCTTATTGCAAGCATGTGTTTCATATAAGCTGCATAAGTAACTGGCTGCAATCAAACTCCACGTGTCCACTTTGTAGATGCTCCATCATTCCCTCTACCAAGTTCCTTAATCCCGCGCCACCTATTATATCAGACCCAACACGGCAAGGTGGAGTTTCAGGCTCTTCATCACACATCTTGTCATTGCCTCATCAACAAGAAGAAGTTGGTGCTTCCACAAATACTACCATTTTTCAAGGGAATGATGTATAATGTATTAAATAATAAATAGACAATAATACCTTTTGAATTGTAGGGGGAGGAGGCATTCAACTGGTCCTCATGAGTCTAGAGTTCTGTATATTCAAAACCAATATTAATGTATGAAATAAAATGTGGCCTTTCTTTATCTACATTGGAATATTCGGTTAGTTTGTGGTATGCATAACATAATATGTGCAACTAGGGGTGAAAATAAGTTAGGCTGGCCTACAGGGAACTACGACCTTGCCTACATAAAGTCCTAGTCTGGATTGACCTATTTAATTAAAAGGTTAGACTCAAGTTTTTTTAAAAGCCTATTAAATTAAATAGACTAGACTTAGCCTTATTAAAAAGCCTGATAGGTCGACCTATATATATATATTATCTTTTGGGTACCAATATATATTTATATTATTTTTTGGGTACAATTAATTTTTTTTAAACTAGCAGACTTTGATTACACATTACTGCTCCATAACTTCTATTCCTATAATCAAATAAGACTTTATTTATAATTTAGGTGTGAGTCATGTGTCTCTTTATATTCCTCATTATTTTTATTGGTTTTTCCTATTTCCGTTAACATTTCTTTTTCCTTTAACTTTTTTATTACTTCCTCCGGAGCAAAACAATATTAAAGATTTAATGTGAAAAAGACTTTAAAAAGACGATCAGACAGACTAGGCTTTTAAACAAGACAGGCTAAACCAAAATAAAAATCTTTGATAGACTATAGGCCAAGCTCAGACCTCAAAAATTCATGATAGACTAACCTCATACCTTTTAAAATTTGGCCTGATGTATTCCTACCCGTATATGCAACCTTGCATTTGGAAAGGAATTTTGGTACCCCACCATTAATTGAATTTGGATGGAGCCTAGATGATCGTACGTACATTTGCCAATCATGGTAATGCGCATTATTTGGAAGAAAGTGGTGAGAGTATCTGAGTGAATTTACTTGGGTTATGGGCAGAATTGGGGATAGGAGAATAAGCTAATAGCGTGCAAAAAAGAAAAGCATCAAATGATTGCTTAAAAGAAAAGCAGGCCTTTGTTTTGCGACTTTACTGAAACCTGGAAAAAGATACGTGTGTTTGCAGTACGTACCTAAAATAGATTTTTTTTAACAATTAATTATGATTATAATTCTTTATCATCATCATTATTATTTATTTTTTAAGAGATTATTATTATTATTATTATTATTATTATTATTATTATTATTCACCGATAAGATTGCTAAATTATTATGTTAATTGATCTGAAACGTCACCTAAGTTGTTTGTTGGTTTGAAGCATTTCCTTCAACCTTCAAGCACCTAGGTTTGAAACTTGCATATGTTAATTAATATAAAAAAATTTCTTTCATT
The DNA here is from genome assembly GCF_004193775.1 of Glycine soja. Taxonomy (NCBI): domain Eukaryota; kingdom Viridiplantae; phylum Streptophyta; class Magnoliopsida; order Fabales; family Fabaceae; genus Glycine; species Glycine soja. The sequence goes on along the minus strand of NC_041006.1, from coordinate 41,767,322 downwards.
TTTTTCATTGTTATATTAGTGTGAAATATCTATTTATTTTATTTATCCCTGTAATCTTCCCAGAAAACTCAGTTGAACAATTTTAACAGGATGTATATACATTTGTGACAAGCTAATAGAAATAATTTCATATATAAGTTTTAAAAGTAATTATGAATAATTTATTATAAAAGTTAATAAATTTAATGTATAAATAATTTATGATTTAATCATAGTACAAAAAACTTTTATGCCATTAATACATTCAAATTAATTAATTGATATAAAGTAATTTTTATGTTTAAATATATTGAGTAAAGAGGTTATTTTAAAATAAGGTATTCTATTTAAATTGTTTAAAATAATTCTTTTTATGTTAAAATTATAAAAATGGACATGGAATAGTTTGTAGTAATTGTTTTGTATTTGAAATAGTTATTTGGTGAAAATAAAAATGAACTAAAAATAGTATTTTTTTTAAAAATCATGAACTACTCAAACTTTATTTGTATTAAAAAAGATATTTTCTTTATAAAAAAAAATTTCTAATCTAATCTACTTATATATTGTAAATTAGAGGTGACTGGCCTCTAACTTGCCCAACTCTTTATGTTATACTCTCAACATTTGCTTTCTTCTCTCGTTATTAGAGGTATACACTTCAAACATTATTTTTGAAATTAGGAGTAGGAATATTTATTTTTAATACAAGTATCTTATCATAAACTATCAAAACTAAAACAAGTCATGCGAGTTTTGTTTAAAAAGTCACATAAACACATTTTAAAACTTAATTATTCATCTATATAAGACTCACATTTACTCTTTTCATTCTCGTATAAAAGTTACTTTCTCATTAAATATATCGCATCCATATATTTTATATATATGTAAGTCAAATTATTGTTGATTAGGTTAGTTTAGTTTAGGTTTGACAAATATAATTTATAAAACTGATTAAGTCAATCCATTTTAATAGATTTTTTATTCATAACTTAAAGCAAACTAAGTTGACCTATAAATATATATCCCTTTCGGTGTATAGCAATAAGAGTGTGTTTGATTTGTATTTTCATTTTCTGTTTTTATTTTTTGAAAACTGTTTTCATTTTTAAAAGATTAAAATTCTGAAACATGTTTGGTTTGATTTCTTATTTTCTACTTTTAAGAAATAAAAACACTGAAAATGTGTTTTCAAAAGGAAATATATTTTTAGATGTGCTTAAAACTATATTTCTTGCCACCGTGTTTTTATTTTAACCAAAATGAGATTCCTGATTTCAAGTGAAAATACTGAAAATGGTATTTCATTGTTTTCAATTTTTGGTTCGTTTGGAAAAATATTTTCATTGAAAATGAAAACAGAAATCCAATCAAACACATTTTCATCATCATTTTTTATTTCTAGTGAAAATGAAAACAAAAGACAACCAAACCAAACACCTCTTGATATTCTCTTTTATTGTCTCTATCTCATAAATTCGTTACTTGTTGGCAAGGGTAAGGGTTGCTTTTGTAAGTATTGGACCTTATCTCTCTCAATAATTTGAAGTTTGATTCAATTTATGACTAATGACCAAAAAATGTTCCAACCAGGCATTAGTGAGAATGATTAATGAATCCTATACAGTACTATTAGTGAAGAGTCTAAGAAAAGGGCATTGGTTCATAAATTTGAGGTTGATTCCTCTTAAAGGCTTTAATTTTGATCGAAGCAACAAAAAATTGTTAGCGCTCAAGCATCGAAATTCGTGTTGCATATTAAATTTAAATTTCGACATGTTTGGAGTCAATCCAAATCGAGGATAAGTTTAAAGGGATCATCGGAAAATTGATAAAAAACCACCACATATACAAGAGGCCAATACCCAATGCTTGCTGACTTGTGTAATATTTCAATTTAGTGTATTGTTTTTAGCGTCACAAGATCTGCATTAACCAGAATCTATTAGGGTGACAGCGGATTTTTCGCACACTCTTAATATAAACCCAAGCTCAATTCATTAAAGTAAATGTTAATTCTTCCCTCATCTGCAAGACTTGACTGCTGCATGCGTTGAAAAGAAGTATTAGAACAATAAACATGTAAGCGTACGTAGTTCAGCGTGATGAGTGATCACAACCATTATCTAACAAATCGTGTTCCATTTCTCCAACCACAATTTGCATGGTCAAAATGAACCTCCTGGGGCTGTGAGTCTGTGACTTGTGAGGATGCCTAAGCACTCCACAAAAGTAGTCAATGAATTGATTCCGAACAAGAAACATATATACTACATGATAACCCCATTTTTCCATGCATCATCCCTTTTTCCCTAACATACAGATTTCGCGGATGCCTTGGGAAAGATAATACGTGTAGCCATTTACGTTCATTGAAGTGAATACAATACCCAGAATCCATGCAGTCCACCTTACTTTACTAATTTATTTTGATAAGTGATAGATTAAATTATACAAACGAAAGTGATATACATACAAAAAAGTCAATGAACAGATACCTCATATTATTTCTTCTATGGATCTAATTGCCCCGAATTATAAATATTAATTAATAGATGTTTTGAACGTTGAAACAGCTACTTAAAAAAATCATTTTTCAAAAAAAAATTCTCTCAAGAAATGGATAAAAGCAAACTGTTGTCTTTAAATAAGCATAGTCAAACACGAAATAATTTACGATATTCAAAGAAAAGAGTTAGATTACTAATTCTGACACACAATGAACTATTTCCTATACAAATCTTCTAAAAGGCTTTTCCATAACACATTTTTTTCTCTATTTCTCTAATTTATATTATTTATCTCATATTATTTCTTCTTATTCTGTCTTAATTGTAAGAAAAAAATTGTACGTTATTATTGTACAAATGGAATTTTTCCAATTTAAAATGAATATATTAATGATTGATTTTTTTTTCGTGTAGTATTGTATTGCACCCCATGGCCAATTGTTCCAAATGATGGGCAAAGGTGATATGTCTAGAATGGACTTGAAATTAGACTGTTAAAAGTTTGTCCAATTTTTGTGTGAGATCTGAATTTACAAAAAGCAAATGGTAGGGTGTCGGCATTCTCTTGAAGATCAGATTCACGAAAAACAAAACTACCTCTTAAGCACACTAACCAGATTGAATTCTCATTCGTAATGTAACTTTAGCAAAGGACAGTATTCAACACAATTACTGAAAATTATATTTTATTGACTTCAGTCTTCAGGGCTCATTACATTAGACCACACGATCTGGGTATATGATTTCAATACATACGAAACAACTATTTTCCATCCATAACTCATATAGTCCTATGAATTTGTGTCCAAAAATCACTGGTTCTCAAAATGTGTAAAGAAAAAAAAAAGACAAAGTAAAAGAAATACTCAGGTTGAGTTTGAATTCTACTTATGGCCTGAATGGGGCAAAGACAACTACTGAATTGTGTCCACCGAATCCAAATGAGTTGGATATACCTGCAGGGATTACACTAAAGATCAGAAACGATGAATTTTACATTATTACCTCTATTCGATTGAAGAGATAATACATACCAACATTCACTTCGTGCTTCTTCTTAACGTTAGGGACAGTGTCAATGGTAACACTAGCCTCCAAGTTCTGTGGAAAAGTGAGAAACTTAGACGCTTAATATTAAAATGTTGTGGGAATCAACAAAAGTTACAAAGTTTAACATTTGATTAATAGGTTAAGATGAATTTCTAGTTCAGGACGTTACATCTTGGTTAATGGTTGGATGCAACCAGCCAGTTGTTATGGCTTTGATTGTTGCTATGGCTTCCAAACCACCAGCAGCCCCAAGACCATGACCAATCATTGACTGAAACGATAAGAAAATATAATGATAACTTCAAGGTTGACAGAAGAACGCTGTTAAGATTCTGAAGTATTTAAAACTAAAAAAAATGTTTCTTACCTTAGTTGCATTCATTTTCAATTCTGACGTGTCCTTAAAAACCTTTTTAATTGCATTAACCTCAGCCAAGTCACCAGCCAGTGTTGATGTGGCATGAGCATTCACATAGTTTACCTGTACAGTTTAGAGGTTAGCCAAGCCAATTAGAATTCATCAATTTTACATAAACAATTGAACGTAAGAATCTGAATTGTTTTTAAAGGAGTGTATATATATATATATATATATATCAGTTCAGTTCTGATACTGGTTACTTGGTAATACTCTCTATTTCTTACCTCTTCAGGGGAAACTCCAGCATCTTCTAAACTCTTGCTTATGCAAGATGAAACTCCAAGCCCATCAGCTCTTGGATCAGTCATGTGATGAGCATCACATGTTATGGCACCCCCCAAATATTCTGCTATTATTCTGGCTCCCCTTTTTGTTGCACTCTCCAAGCTCTCCATTACCTTTTTTTTTTTTCCGGTGATAGAGAATCAAGTTGTCATTAGGTGAACAAAAGTAAGTTAAAACAAAAACTTGTTAAGCCATATTGCTTTAGAATTGCTAGCAAAAGATGCATATGGTGTAAAAGAAAATTTTGGGTTCAAGGTTCTACCAGCACACCAGAGCCTTCACCCATCACAAAACCATCACGATCTTTGTCCCATGGTCTTGAAGCCTTCTTGGGGCCTTCATTCCTGTGAGACAAAGCCCTGCAAGCAATGAAGCCTCCAAGACCACTAGGCATGATTGCAGCCTCAGTTCCACCAACCACCATGATATCTGCTTCACCTTTTCTAATGTGATTAGCAGCCGAACAAAAGCAGTAATTCGCCGTTGCACAAGCAGTGGAAATGGAATAATTGGGACCCATTAGGCCTGTGTCTATGGCCAACAAGGCAGAACCCATGTTGGTGATGGAGTAGGGAATGAAAAATGGAGTAATTTTCTTATACCCCTTCTGTACAAGAGCTTCCACACCAGTAGAGAAAGCCGTTATACCTCCCATTCCTGATCCCACCAGAACTCCTATTCTTGTTTTGTCCATCTGCTAGAAACATAATGAATGTATAATTCCGTATCAATCCTCCTTATTAAATCATTGTTCTAATGATTACAACATGGACAAAACTTATATACTGTTCTTTCTTTAGGTGTTGTTTGTACTTTTCTTCAATTAAAATTGGAGTTTCACCTTAATAATCTATCGAATCTTCTAATGCAAACCTTTATTATGTGAATTACTAAGGTAAAACTGCAATTCTAATCGGAAAAACAACACAAACAACACCTTTGAAACTGTATCTAGATTTGTCCTTACAACAAATCAATCACTACTGATATGGTTAGTGAACCTAAGAATTTAAATACAATCAAATTAATTAAATTGATACAATCAGAATTTTCTTCATTAGTTAGGCAACTACAAATGCAGCTTCAAAAAATTCTGTCACTTACAGTGTCCAGGACTTGCTGTCCAAGGTTGGCATCATCAAGGGCCCTCTTGCCTGCAACAATGCAATACCTCCAGCAATCGTCAAGGCGCCGGTCATTCTTGCCATCAATGTAGCCTTCTGAAGAGAAATCACGTATCTGACCTCCAAAACGGACCGGGAAGTTTGAGGCATCAAACCTATCTATTAGGCTTATCCCACTTTCTCCCTCAAGAAGCTTGTTGTAAAAGCCATCAATGTCACTACCAAAGACAGACACAAGACCCATTCCTGTTATTACTACTCGCTTTTTTGGATCCTTTTCTCTCTTTGGTGCTGCAACAGTTGGTGAAGCCATGACCTTGATTGTTCTGCATCTTGGAGCTGCTGCAAGTGCAAGGGTGAAAGCTTCAATCCACAATTCCCTTTAGAATCACTGTCAACATTGATTTAATATTATGTTTACATTCTAGTTTAAGTCCTGATATTTACGGTTACCCATGGAATATTGGGATTTGACTCATCTAGAGCAAACAATTCCCTTTAGAAGCTAAAATAAGTAATCACTGTCAACATTGATTTAATATTATGTTTACATACATAACATAAATCATAAATACATTAGAACACCAACTGTTAGATTTTTTCACAATAATCATCATTACTTACTTTATCCTTCCGAATATTGGTATGGCAATCAATAGAAGTACTACTTCCTATAGAGCGTGAACAAAGGCCAACATGGGCGAGTTGCTAGGCTCACCTAATTGATCAGTATTACAGAATTGTTGATTATTAGTTCTATAAGAAGTTCCAAAACCTGTTAGTACTATGGGTAGGATGAGATTGGTAATAGGATGTAGAATAGCTCACATTCAAAGCAGAAGAAATAGACATTAAAAAAAAAAAAAAAGACTACACCGTTTAAACAGTCTGTGGCTAACATGATAAATGAAATATTAATCTTAGATACACTATGTTTACCTATCCAACAAAAAGAGAAAACAGAAAACTCTTCTAATTCACGATCTGCATTTGAGAATCTAATTTATTGGCAGTCCCTAACATACAAACACAACATACACGGCAAGGAGACGTAGGGTTGGCCTAACGGTGAAGGGAGAAGGAAAGGGAGGAGAGGTGGCAATAGGGATGTAAGTGGATCAGATCCAATGGTGAATCCATCCAATCTAATCCAACCCAATTAGATTTTTATGGGTTGAATTGAGCTACTAGATTAGATTGATTTTAGTTTATTGAACCTAATTAAAATTGAATTAGGTGACCATTTTATTTTGTGAGTATATATTTATCATTTTTTTTAGTTTATCATATGCATAGTATAAATTATTATGAATATTAATTTTTAAAAATATCTTTACTATTTTTGAATTTGAGAATTTCTTTAATTTTTTTCTAAAACTTAAAAGGTCATGATTTTTTAATGATTGGATTGACAAAATAAAAAAGATATACACAATCTAATCTAACCCAATTAAGTTTAATTGAATTGGGTTGAAAAATAAACAAATTTCAATTCAACCCGGATCAGTTACATCCCTAGGTGGTGGATTTGAATTCCCACTGACAAAAATTAGCAATTAATATTTATTGATAAAAAAAATATACGTCTACGTCAGCATCACATGAAGTGAAATTGAGATAAATTTTAGCAATTAATCATTCAAGTAATTAGTTCCCTCCAATATACATTTTCAAGGACATTGGAATTCACACTACCACGTTTACATTTTCAATACAATCATGCCCTTACTAGTCATCAAGGTTTTCCTTTCATATATAATTAAGCAAAAGTACAAGTACCAATAGGAAAGAGTAATGGCTCTTACATGAAGAAGCTGAAATGTAGTGACTTGGCGAATGCATTTGTAGTCTCTGCTGCAATCTAAGCCCCTCATAATGAACGACAGATATCTTCCCATTGTTTTCTGAGATGTTTCTGAGCAATGCTCCTAAAGGACATGTACCAGCAATGCTTGCCATCTCTCACACACACTCTCTTGAGATGTTTGTTGATTTAAAGTAAGGGAGGGAACTTTGGATTATCAGTGGAAGAAAGAACTAATGGAAAAGAAGAGTAAATTAAAATAAAATAAAACAAGTATTGTTTAACGTTTGGTTTGGGAAGTCCGTCATTGTGTTTATTGTCCTGAATTGCGTTTATGTAACCAATGGCTTTGGCGAAAAAAACAGTGTTTCTTTCTTTTAATCGCCTAACTACCTAAACAACCCCATTGGACCTTCAATAAAGAGAAGTCGTCGTCCATGGCATACTTTTGTTGTTGGTGGATCATGTTTATTGTCCTAACTACTTATGCGGCTTCAGTTTAGGTGAACCTTCAGAATTCAGAACTTCTTGGAATAATTAAACACTGCTTTATTACAAACTTCAATACTTACTACATATAGTAGTCATTTATCAGTACATACATGGAATGATGGAGCCATTACCAAAAAATATACTACATGGAACGAGAGATTTGGAAATATAGCTCGTTAAATTTGATAATAATAAAAAAGTTTTTCCCTTTTTATAATTTTATTTATTCTGTTTAAAGTGGGTTAAATATTTATCATTAGATTCAAAAATAAAATATTTGTTAAATTAAAAGATAAAGTTGAAACTAAAAACTTATAATTTTGTCGTCAAAATTTTAAACCAAGTAATATATTATGAATATTTTATCTTAATCGAGTTACATATATGTTATCCTTGACATAATATGCTACTAGGTTAAAATAAAAATTAATACGTCTTATTATTTTTTTGATCCCTAAATATGTCTTATTATTTAATTTGAAAATTTAACAATAAAAAAATATGTAAACTTTACCCTAAATTAAATAGCCTCCAAATTACGTACTTTTATTCCATGAAATGATCTTAAATGTGATGTATTGCCAGGTTGGACCAAAGAAACGAGGATTCGTGGTGAATGCTGAATGAAAAGGCATGTTTTTCATACCTTTATATAATGTATACACTTTAAAAATTAAAAACAGAGAGGAACATGATTTTAGGAGTGTAATAAAGGTTATTTTCAAATTAAAAAGGTTAAAAAATAAATGAAATAAGTCAATGTTTGGGTTGTAAAACTCAGCCTTATGTCGTTTATTATTTAACTTGATAGAAAAGAATATGAAATTTGGCCTTGTCTCTTGTTTACCTCATTATTTAATTTTCAAATTTCCCTTTAAATAATTTTATTTGTTAATTTATATTTGATAAATATATTGTAATTCAAATCATTCCGGTCTTACAACTGACATATTTATCAATCAGTTATTAGATTTGAACAATTTAAATTGAATTACAATATCCTAATTAATCACACCAACATATATTAACATGTATTAAGAAGTGAATATAATAGTACTATAATATGCATAAATATATCTAACAATTGAGAATGAAATTTTTGACGATCAAAATAGTAGATTTTTTAAAACTTTATGGTCATTAATTTAAAATAATATATATTGTAAAGAAGAAGTAACAAAGAGGAAGGCAAATCAAAAGAAAATGAAACATCTTCTGATAATGTCGACTTTAATATATTGTGATAAACAATCAATCCAAAAATAAATATCATGACAAAAATTGAATGTGTTAAAAACGAAGAAAACAAATTAGTAAAGGAAAAGATGAACTTTAATGAAATGCAACTTCTCTAAACACTTTCCTTTTTTAGTGACGGATCCTAGCAGTCTTTTAGATGCTTTTTTTTTAGTGTGTCTTTTAGATGCTTGGAAGTTGGATCATCAAACTCTTTTCCTTTTATGTAATGTTGATTCGCACGTGCTCAAGTCATGTACTATTTGACTCTTTACTATAAGTGTAGTTAACAATTTTGCACGCAATTTATTTCAGAAATCCGTCCTAATCTAATGCTTTTTTATCTATTATAAATTTTTATTGTTAATTGTCTTGGCTCTTAAAAAAATCATATTTTTTAATCATATAAAAAATATTCCATGATCTTGGTATTAAAAGAAACAACTCTTAATATGAAGGATAATCAACTTGACAAACATGATGAAAGAATCATATAATCAAGCAAAAATTATTTTAAAAAAAAGTTAAATTCTAGTTTGTGCCACTTAAATGAAAGTAGTTCGTATGAGTCATACGAATCAACTTGATCTATATGACTCATACGGATCAACTTGATCCGTAATATGAGTCATATGGATCAATTTGATGCATATGACTCATGCAGATTAACTTGATCCGTATAATTCATGTGTGATCAACTTAAGTAAATGATATTTTTATTCATTCACTTAAAATGTTGAGTGCATCAGTAATAATGTTAAATGTATTTAGCATCACTCAAAATATAACTAGTAACTTATGTAGGTCGGTCTTTTTGGGCTTGAACTAGACCAATCCACCCGCCGGATTAGTCATAGTGAAAAGTAATCTGAAACTCCTATTCTTACCTCATTTTATGTTATCCCATCTAATTCTTTGTTTGGATTTTACAATTATTGATAATACTCCTAACTAAAATGCGTTTTTGTCAAGCAAAATACACAACAATTTTTGTTGTGTTAAAGTGTGCAACTCCATACACAACAAAAACACATTTTTGTGTGTTAATGGGTCATTTTGATTATGTATTGAGTTTACACCCATTAACACAATGGAAAGCACGTTTTTGTCACGTTAAACTTTTATAATTTTTTTTGCAGTTAATTCTTAATGTTGGTGAATTTTTTTATACTAATTAAATTATTGATGATATAAATTATCTTTTTAAGTTAAAATTAAAATAATTAAGATACAATTTACCGATTTTACTAATAGTCAAATAAAGTATCATATAGTCTACCTTTTTTTATTGAATTTGAATTAATTATGACATGAGTTATCGTTTATAAGTTACAACCATAATCAAATTAGTATCATAATTAATTTTACTATATTTTTTTTTGACAAAATTCAACTACAATTAAAAGGGTAACTTGTGTAGTCATTCATTCAAATTTTAATTCAAATATTCAAACTAATTATGATACAAATTGCACCCAATTTGCATTTTCGTTGAGTACTTAAACCCAAATACATAATGGGATCGCCATTCGTTACGTATGAATACACAACAAAAATTTTATTTATTAATCTCTTAATCAATATTATCTTTTTTCTTAAACATTTATGCATTAAAAAAAGGTTACATCTATCACAAGCTTGCAGATATAAAGGGCAAAAGACCCAACAAAAGTTGACATATTTGACAACTAACTAAATATCTTAAACATGTGGGTACAGGCTTAATTGCTTAAATTCCATTTTTGATAGTGTGTATGAAAAGGGATTTATTAGAGTATTTGTACCCACTCTAATAATTTTTTCTACTTCGAAATAGAATAGCCTGAAATTGTTGGCTAACAAGTAATTTTCTCTTTCTTCTGAAAATCTGCTAACAAATATCTTTGTACAGACCAAACATATAAAGGGCGAAAGAAAAATGAAATTAACTTCATATCTTTATACATACTTAGTATGTAAATGGGAAAGGTGAAGAAAAGGATAATAATAAGTAAATTTTGATTAACATTTTATGAGAGTTGTTAAAAAAATTATAAGTTATAAAAAAAAGCTCTTAAAAAATTTAAACTATACAACAAATATTCATTTAACATGATTCAAAATAGTATATCCGAATATTAATTACGGGTGATTTCTTTAAAAAAGTAAAGTGTTTTGCTTCTTTTTTTTAGAAGTTAAGATTTTTGCTAATTAGTACCTAGAAATGTTGATTAAAGTTTAATAAATATTTTGAATAAAAACTATAATAAAATTGTATTGAAAATCATGAAAATAAATTTTAATAATATTTTTATAAAAAAAACATTTTTAATTGTCTGGTTAATATCTTAAAGACATTTATTAATTTTTTATAATTGAGATTTATAATGGGAAAAAGGAATGGAGAGAGGAGGCTGAAATGGTAATTAGAAGCTTCAAAAAAGAAGAAGAAAGAAGTGGTAATTAGAAAGGGGGCACTACCAAACACAGACACAGGTGTCAATAAAGATCCATTGAACATGGCATAAACACCGACGTGCCCGTTTGTCACGGACCACAAAATCATGCACACACTCACTGCCTCCACACTGTTTTCTATTCTAGACTACACTTCCATTCCATGTCTTAGCAGCTAAGGAAGTTCAATCCATCCACTTTATCAAATAAAGAAGACGACAAAACAAAAACATAACTTAATGGAAGCCATATTTTTTTATTTAATTATCCAATTAGATAACGTAATTTAATTTATCTAGCATCAGTGCTTGGTCTTATACTTTTTCCTACAGAGTAGTAAAACAAAAACAACAATTCTTGGTCTGAACTCAAACTAAAGTAAAGACGATTCTATCAGCTTCTAGAACGTAGTATAGTATACCAAATCAAAACCCAAATGCCACCTTCCACTCCACCTTTTCACGTGTACGCGTTTTGGCATCATCATCACTCATCACTCACTAAGGAGCACCCCACCTAATTTAAATTAAATGAAAAAAAAATGACAACACCACCGAAAACAAATTTTCATTTCACATTTGACAATTACATACGCAACCCGTAAGTAACTTTCCACGAAGTTACATTTCATCTCATCTCATTTTTTCCCATCTTTTATATACCAACACTAGTGATTTCTTATCAAAATTTTCTCATTCCAACCTGAACCTGCTCTGAATCCAATTCTTCTTCTTCTTGTTCTCTGTTTAAGGCAATACAACATTTACTACTCATACTCAAAGTAGCTTAGTGTTTTGTTTAGCATATCATGGAGAATAATAATCAGTCGTTTTGGCAATTCAGTGACCAGCTGAGGTTACAGGCATCCAATTTGGCGAACCTTTCTCTAAACGATTCGATTTGGAGCAACAATTACATCTCCAAGAGGCGTGATGAAAGGATTAATTTTGACATCAAAGTGGGGGGTGAGATCAACTCTTTCAAGTCAAAGGATCCAGCTTGTGATTACAACGATAACGTGAATGGATCTCTTCTTGCCATGCCTTACAACAACAACAACAACAACAACATTATTTTGGGTGTTGGTGGAGTTGGTCTCAATGGAGGCTTCAACAAGGGAATTTACTCCAAGCCTGCCTTTGCCAATCTCAACAACAATATTAATCTCAATATCAATCCTAAGGGACACAAGGGCAAGGTTGAAGATGAGCTTTTTCACCCATCCAAATCTTCCAAGAAAAACAACAACCTCAACAAAAAACATGGGGACAACAACAACAATGATAACAATAAGGATTCCAAGGCTGCTGGCGACAAGAGATTCAAAACGCTGCCACCATCAGAGTCTCTTCCTAGGGATGAAACCATTGGAGGCTATATCTTTGTTTGCAACAATGATACCATGGCTGAGAATCTCAAGAGACAACTCTTCGGTATGTTCCTTAATTTCCTTGTTGAGACTCAATTATGCAATTGTTATATCTTATTGATACAATATACTTCAGGTTTTTTAATTTCCTAGTCATACACTGGAATTGAATCCTTGAACTGTTAAATTATCATTAACCTTCAGTATCAATTATCTTTTGCTAAGAATTTTATCCTGTCCCTTTTTCTCTTTCTTCCAACTTAATACATAACATGTTCTGATGAATCATTTTTATGATAAAGTTTATGCTGATAGCTGTTAGGTGAGGACCCGTGTATACTTATAATATCTGATTGATGCTAATTAAAATTCGTTTCATCGGAAAATGTTTGTGTTTTTAGGTCTGCCTCCACGATACAGAGATTCTGTTCGGGCCATTACTCCGGGGTTGCCCCTTTTCCTTTACAACTATTCTACTCACCAACTTCATGGAATCTTTGAGGTGTGTTAATTGTTAACAATTCAACATCTTTTTTCTCAGTTAATTTAATTAATGAGGCTGCTTGTTCTGGAGCCCAATTTGCATTAAATTAAGGAGTAGGCCATTTATATGAGTCATAACTCATAATTTGTTGTGGGGTTTGTTCAGGCTGCAAGTTTTGGAGGGACAAATATTGATCCATCAGCTTGGGAGGATAAGAAGTGCCCTGGTGAATCTCGTTTCCCCGCTCAGGTAAATCTGTAATCCAACTCTAATTTGAGTAATTAGGTTATCTAATCATAAATTGTTTATACAGATAATTACTATCTTACAATTCATACTGATGATAACATTGGTTGTTAGTGTAAAATTCTTTTACACTAATTAATGGTATCGGTATGAAGTATGATTTATTACTTTGTGGATGCTTAAGATGCTTCATAAATGATGATTGCAGGTACGAGTGATAACTAGGAAAACTTGTGAACCACTGGAGGAAGATTCCTTCAGGCCAATCCTTCACCACTATGATGGTCCCAAGTTCCGTCTTGAGCTGAATGTGCCCGAGGTATTTTATTTTTATCTTGCTGAATATTGGTCCCATTTGAAAGAAGATACTAACATGGTTCAGTGTTTTTATTTTTCCTGGTCCACTAAACTCTATCGCTTTTTGGGTTTATAGGCGTTGTCTCTTCTGGATATTTTTGCAGAACAAGACACCTTCAATGACACTTTCGAGGCTTTGCCGGCATAAAAGGAGATTAATAGCAAATAATGCAACAAGAATATCACTCACAGAGACAATAGATAATTAGAGGTTTCGGTTGGTTTGAAAGTTATATTAAGTATGGACTTAAGAAGAGAGTCCGAAAGACAAAACAAAATGAATATATAGCGGAGGGCGCTTGGATATTCAACAACCTATATATAATGTATTACTGGTACTTTTGTATAGAGGATGGTCCATTATAAGTATTATACACATATATACTAAGAGAATAGAATAAGAATGAACTATTTTTGCATATGGGTTCTTGTACAAAAACTACAGATTGGGTTCAAATGGAATCCTATATGTTGTAGCTTGTGTTGTGTTCAGAAGGAACTGAATATATAGTGGAAAAGTGTGAAACCATGGTGGTTCATTACAGTGTTATTTATACATGATACATGTGTGCTTTTAACACTAATATGCTTTCAAGTTTTTAAAAATCTTAAATCTTAATGGTTCGTGTATGACTCAATATAGTTAGATATTACCTGGTTCAGGAGGGGTTAATTGTAATCATGGGGTAATTATTAATTAAGCTAGACCATTAAATCAACGACTTCAAAATCCGTGAGGCTTGGCGAGATTTAACATTGACCAGGAAATTAGACTATTATCTTCGTCAAGATTTTGTGCTGTGTCTTTCGGGAATAATGAATGATCTTTTATGAACAAGAAGAAATTGTCATTTCATCAGTCATCACAATGGTAGGGTTAAAATTGATGATCATTGTGACAAAAGTATCAAAAGAGAATTAGGTGATCTGTTTCGTGATAAAAGAACATGCTTCATTTCCTAACACATGGCACGGACTCACGGTGCATCATGGTTTAAACGAAAGGCCAATATAAATAATAATTGATTATCTCATTATAGGTATAGATAAACTTTGAAGGAACGTCGTCTCATAAGTTAATAAAAATAATAATATAAAATTGTAAGAAAATTAAATTTAATTCCACATTCGTTTCAATGAATAGTTAGGGAGAGGAATCATTACCCCAGGACATAGTGGAGGTGGAGGAGGTCATAACCGTAAAATTGATTTTGGACGGAATGAAATGAAATAGATTTTTCGATTACCAAATGTAGAGACTCGCGGAGTTGTTGCGGGAGGCCAGAAATTGTCAATAATAACCAAAAACAGTGGGAGTGAACTATCTGTCTCTCGAGGGATTGTAAAAATGTTTCACCAGAAATATTCTTGTTAGTGACTGAGTCGAAACGAAGAAGCATTCTTCTTCCCACTAATTGACAATACACATTTTCATTTCTTTTGCCAATATATTATTTAAATTTTTCGTGAATTTTGCAGTTTGTATGTCACAAGCTAAGACTAGCCGGACACAACTGTTACTTTGGATGCTTGCGCCGATGCCAATGCTGGTGGGCGGTGGCGAGTCACCTTATCCCTCACGAGCCATTTCTTAAAGAAATTCTTTTTTTTTTTTTAATTTTTATGACTATTTCTAGTTTTCTACAAGGTTAAATTAAAGCTATATAGGTTTAATAATATAGCTTGAGACATTTTTAACAAGCAATGGGTCCATAGCTCAGTGGTAGAGCATTCGACTGCAGATCAAGAGGAACCGGTTGGGCCCTGTTTTTGTGTTTTTTTATTTGACAGAAATTCCATCCACTGTTACTAATTTAATGGGCTCGCAGATCAACATGTAGGCTAAAATCACATAAGTACAAATAATAATAAAAAAATATATAAGTACAAATATTATTCTTATCGTTAAAATTCGGTAGACATACATTTTATGATTTTAATATATTGCTTTTGAACTTTTCTAACCTTAACATGAAACTAAGTGCAGGTTAAGGTGCGCAAGTAAATTTATCTGCGTATGATAATAAAAAAAAGAGAGTCTTTAACCCCATAACTAGATTGGTAACAATTAAGATGGTCCAAAAATATTGGGTGGAAGGGTTGATGGTAGAGAGAGAGACAAGGTGTGAAATATGTATGATTCTAGTGGTGATTTGAATAACAAAATTAAACAGCAGATATGGAAGTTATGAAATACAAGCAGGGCAGTGGACCAAGCCATTCTCATTACAATTGGGGCACCTCTCTCTGTGAAGAAGCTTGCAACTCCCAGCACAGTCGAAGCAAGGAACGAACCTAGCCCCACCACAACCTCCACACGTTTGCCTCCCAATCCCCCTCTCCACACGCGTCGCATTCAATATTCTCCCGAGTCGACCCGTCTCGTTCAGCTCCACCAACTCCTCCAACCCACCCACGTACCTCCCCTTCACGAACACCCTCGGCAGCGCCACCCCTTCCCCGTCCACCAGCTCCTTCACCTCCCTCAGAAACTCCCCGTGCAGCGACACGTCTCGCTCGTCGAACACCACCCTGTGCCCCTCCAGCACGTCTCGCGCGCGGTTGCAGTCCTCGAACGTCTTCCTCACGCCCCCCAACGACGTCGTGTACAACACCACCTTCTCGCTCCCTCCCGGCGGACACTTCTCCGGGAACGCGCTCAGCGGGTCCCGACGAAGACGCTCGAAGGTGAGCTCCTTCTCTTCCTTCTGTCTCTCCAGCCTGTCCCGAACTATGAACATGTTTTCCTTCAACTTGTTCCCTCGGACTGGCTCGGTAACTATGCTACTGTTAATTATCTGATCAGCGGGCTTTTTCAATTCTGGATTGGGCTTGGGCTTGGGCTCGGGCTTGGGGTTGAGCTTGGCGTCTAGCTCTTCCACCGTGTGGAAGGACTTGGTCTTTTGTGGAGGTTGAGGTTGTTGTTGGGGTGAGGTGGAGGGGGGTTTGAGGTCTTGGAGTGTTTTGCTAATCTCATCCCAGGATTGGGGGGCATCGGTGGCGTCGAGCAAGTTGAGTTTGTGGAGAATAGGGGCGGGGAGGGAGGGTTTATTATTGTCTTGGGGGAGAGGGGTGGTGTTGTTGAGGTGCTTCAGCCATGGCTCCTCGATGGTGTTGATGTCGAACACCGCCAAGCTTGTGGGTGCGGGACGGTAGGGGACTGCTGCCGCATCAACACGCTTCGAGGAAGCACACCCCATTTGCCTTTCTCTAATTCACTCGATATGCAAATCATATATAACACTGCACAATACATATAGGACCATCCATCCATATCTTTATCAACTTATTTGATTGAAATGTGTGCCTTTTATTTTATTGATGAAAATAAAATAATATAAAAAATAGGATTTAATTTAAATACGGTAACAGCAAATTTTTCATTCAATTATATGATATTTTACTCGCTTAATTATATCATTGATTTTTAAATTATAATTAAAAATTCAATTGAGTCTTTTAATTATTGAAAAATTCAATCAAATTTTCTAATTATTTAAATATATCATAATCACATCATTTTCATCAACATAACTAGCTTAATAGATGAGTTTGTAAAAATAAATATTTTTACGTAGATTGTATTGAAAATCGGTGTAGAATGTTTATTTATATCAACCATAAATCTTAATAAGTACTTTATTTATACAATGTAACCCATGTAAAAATTTATTGTTTCACACATGTATTGAAAATTAATGTAAAAATATCTATTTTTGTGACAGAAAATGTATGATTGTAATGTTTTTTTAAACAATTAGAGAATCTAATTTACTTTTTTAATAATTAAGTGGTTCAATCAAATTTTTAATTATAATTAAAAGATCATTATATAATTAAGCCTATTTTGTATTAAAAAAATTGTTAACTTTTACACTAATTAACCTTCTAGTATTATGTTTGATTCCTATTTTATTTTCTATATAATAATTGCAATCATATTTGAACCTATAGCCTCATACATACTATCTCAAACTCTCATCACTAGATGGATTCTAGTGGTTTCAACAATTTATATAATTTAAAAGCATAATCCCTTCGTTCCTTTTAAATTGTTGAATTTTGAAAAAAAATTATTCATTTACAAAGTTTAAGATCATATTAATTATTATTTTATCAATTATATTCTTACTTTATTTTTTAATCTTTAATTAATTTATATATGCATTTATTGTGGAGTGAGAAAAAAAGAAAATAAAATAGAACATCACACAACTACTTTAATAGAATCAAGAGAAATTTATTATAATTTTTGATTTCTATAAAACAATCTTAAAGGGCAAATAAAAAGGAATAGAGTTGGTATAACTTTTTAAAAAAATCATATAAATATATGCAAATATATTTTTCAAGATATATGTGTTCGATCATTAATAATAATAACCCATGAAAGAAGTGTAAAAATGAAAAAGAAAACAGCAGGCAAGGGGATGAGCTAGCAAGCTAATCTATTGATAATGATAATGCTAATATGGCATACATATGTTGATACACGCGTGGTGCGAGTGCGATATAATATTTATGTGGCTTTGGTAGAAGGATTATCCATGTGGTTAAGTTTATAATGGACAAAATTATGGACAGCGAGTGTGAGTACATGAGAGATGAGGGCCTTACGATAAATGTCTGGCTGTGTGTTATTTACGTGGACCTGCAAGATAGTGCCACCTCAACTACTGTCTGTCTATTCTTCCAAATGGCAAGTGACATTTGTGGCTGTGTTCTGGAGCAAATACCCCGCATAAATCATGCTAAGCTTTTTTTTATATTTTATGCTTCTCAATTTGGTTTGGTCTGACCTATCGAAATTGCAGGCCCATAGATACGACCAAAGATGCACTTGGTCTTGGACTTACCTATAAACTATTTACTTTTGGCGCCATGGTCTCATGATCTCTCATCTCATGCCAATATGGCATATTTGCGCAAAATAAAAAAAAAGACATTGAAATAAACTAGGTATATTAGCACAAAAGAAAAGTTAAAGTAAAATTAAACTTTCCATCTTTGTAGATGTTGCTCATTTTTAATTTAATTTATATAAAAATTCAAATTAATCCTTATGTAAAATTGTTTTTTACTCTATTCTCAATAATAACATCATCATATAGTCATTTTATGTGATTAAGAGATATTTGCTCGCAGTTGGTTAATTATACTCCTTTGATCCTTTTTATAATTGAGAAACAAACGGATACTATTCATTTTCTTAATTATAAGAAACATTTACTCAGTTGAGATGTATTAAATTGTTAGTTTTCATAGTATACTCTTCATTTTGTAAAATCTATTAATGAAACATCCACTCATTTTTCATATATTTATTGGTCTATTAACAATATAAGTTATACATACTATTAGTGGAGGTGTGGTGTCATTAATGCAATTAATTAAAAGAGTGCTTTTGAAATAAAACTAAAATTTATGACAATATAAATTAAAATTAACTAATTTAATTATTTTTATTGGTCTTGACAAATTAGTTATTTGTTTCTTAAGTGAGTATTAAATTAAACTTTTTTTTTATACATAACACTTTTTAGTTTGGCTTCTATATATATAAAATGAAAATTTTCAATTTACTCTTTACCATATTAAATTTCAATTTTTTATACATAACACTTATCCTACGTGCATAGCTAATAGACTAATATGTAAAAACAACTTCTGTTTGACTAATCCTGTAACTTGTGTTAAATAAAAATTTTGATCGTTATGTATAATGTTTTTATTTTATTTACATTCATTGATTATTCACGCTAAAGAACATTGAGGAGTCATAAAAATAATCGAAGATTCAAGACATTTCAAAGAGTCTCATTATACATGATCTAAGACACTTATCTTGAGATAAAGAGAGTAATTTTAACAAATAAAGTTAATTTCTTTTACAAATTTTCTTATTATCTTTTATGATAAGTATTGAATAAAAAGAAAAAATTACTCTTTCAACGTAAAAAAATAAGTTAAACAAAAAATGTTATGATCCCAATGCCATTGACATGCCTGAAAATCCTCGCATATTTGGACAAATGTCACGAACTAAATAGACAAAAAGGAAGGTCACATGAAGGCATCTTCTCATGTTTCTTAGTAACCGTATTCCTTATTGCCCCATTAATGCCCTTACATCGAACCTATGAGTATGAGCTACATTAATTTAGATTTCAGAAAAATTCGCCTACCCCTTTATCCAAAAGTGCTTCAAGTCCAGACAAGAGTATGGGAATTTTCTTCAGTTCGAAGTAAAAATTCAACGAATGAACTTATGATTCAATTAGTCCCGTCGTTTAAGATTTGAACGTGAAGTTGATACAAAAAGTTCAATATTTTATCGTACCACCTCTGTCTCTTTGTACCAAATAAAAATATTCCTTTCTGTTTTCAAACCAAACAGAAATTGTAAAAAAAGTTACACAATGGAGAGAGAGAAGACACAAAATATGGGATAAGGTGATCATATAATGAAAAACTGAAAATGTAAAGAAAAGAAGGAAAATACCATTGTAAACAATATTGTATGATTTTATTGTATAAACAAGTGATATCCAACCCAAATACTTGCACGTTGAACCTTTTATAAACAAGTGACTAATAACACAGTTTTTTTTTTATCTTTTTATTAACAAATGTTAATTTATTAAAATATTAGTTTTGTTAATAGAGAAAATTAAATTTGTGATTTTTTTAACCATCAAATCTATTTTATATCTCCAAACTAATAACATAGTAGATTGACAAAAGTGAAGATGATAATTGTTCACTGTTTAATTTAATTTCTTCCAGCTCTTTAATTCTTGAAAATCGTTCAAAGTAAACTCCATTTTGAAGTGTTTATGTGCAGGGAAGAGAGAAATTAGGAAAAAGAAAGAAGGGAAGAAAGATAGAGAAATTGATAAATATAGCATGTAAAGAGATAAACACACAAAAAAAAAATGTGTGTACGTGGGATGAAAGAGAAATTGAGTTTATAAATATAATTACCCTTAATTCTTTAAAAAAAAAAGATGTATTATTAAAAACTTACGAGTGTGTAATAAAAGTTCCATAAAAGAAAAGTGATCACCTGAGGAGGTGTAGTAATTATGTTCTTTTATATTTCTGGAGTGTATACGATGGATTTCAACAACACCCAATAAGTTTTTCCAAGCAGAACAAAAGCATTCAAACAATTTCCACCAGGAAAAGAAAAATAAAAAATCATTGTAACAAACAAGAAAACATAGAGGGGTATAAGGGCCAGCAAACAACAGAGCCGGATGCAGAGCCTCTGGAGCGGATATTTTAAGTAAATCTGCTCCTCAACTGTTGTTTGATTCTTTCTCAATACTATTTAATTTGAGAATCCACTTCTTATTCTGTTGTTTTCCCTTTGTATTTGTCAAAGCAGTTCCCAACGGTCCAATTTCACATGCGCGCCGCTAAGAAAAATACACCAATTAAAATAAACAAAGTCCTAACAGGACAGCAACGTGGGGTGACACTACGAGGACAAGTTTTCCCACAACAAATTTCAAACTTAAATATGAGTTTTGAGTGGAGTGAAGTTACTAGCACTTTACACTAGGGAGAAACATTGAAGCCATCACTGAAATCAAGCAAATGGGGAATTGCTCAATGAAGGGTACCACTGGAGAATGTCACCACTCTATTCGTGTTATGTGTGACAGTGGTGCCATTTTGCAGTTAAAAGCTCCTAAAACAGTGGCTCAAGTGCTTCAACACTACCCGGGTTATGGTATTTTCCGCCAGGGTCATGCTTCAGCACCTTTGCCAGAGCAAGAGAGTTTAAGCTATGATCTTTTCTATTATCTTCTCCCTTTGAAGGAGGTTCAAGTGGAGCACCAAAAAAGTTGCTGCGACAAAGTCCAACAAGTGGTTCAAAGATCAGAGGAAATGTGCAAATCTGCAGCATGTGATTATGTTGAGAATTTGTCAAATGGGTCAGCGCTTGAAGTGCTGCCAACAGCTAAGAATGGGGTGTGGAGAGTGAAGTTGTTGATTGACCCGAGACAACTTGAGGAAATTTTGTCTGAGCAGGTGAATACTGAAGCGCTGATTGAGAAGATGAGGATGGCTGCAACTTCATGTTCTACTACCAGTCCTTCTCCTTCAAGGAGCCCAAGCCCAACTACGAGTTCTAAGAAAGTGGGGTGGAAGACAACACTCTTCAATGGGAAAATTGCTAAAGACACTATCCCTGTCCCTGCCCCTGCAGGTTCTAATTTGTACCTGGGTTCTTGTTAGGGAAAGCTTTTCTATTTTGTATTTGTATAATCTATATATGCAGAAAAGCATTTAGTATGCTAGCTAAGTTTTCTCTAACAAATATTAGGTCTATATATGATGTATTTGGACTACCTGTCCAAATATTAATGATGTGATATGGATGTAATGTAAGGATTATTAAACATTTTTCAGTTGTGAATGTTGGAGTGAAAAAGTCTGAGCTTTCATCTTTATAAAAGGCATAGTTGTGTTTGAATTGTGCATCCACCGATTCTAATATTTTTTACATCAAAACATTAGACAAGGGGTTCGGCTCCACCAATATGACAAAATCGATATGTAAATACACTATCATGCAATTATATGATCCATTTCCTATTATTTGCCCCTTTAATGTATTCAACTGAACTTCTTTGGATTGATTTTTCTCACCAGAGGGGTTCAGTTGGTGAGCAGGTTCTAACAATAAGTAAAAAAAAAAAAAAAAGGAATGAGTTTATCTGCCTAGTAATCCATAAAATGACAGCAATGATCGTACCATGTGAGGAAGATAAGAGAGGCTAAATAATTCAAAAGGTTGCTAGAATGAATGGGAAGCGAGGGGAACAACAAAACAAATTAAGATGCGCCATTTGGACAGTAAAGTAAAATAGACCATGCATACTGGATTCTGGAGCACGGTTGCATACCGGGCAAGTACTGAAAGTGTTGTAGAATCAAAAAATGCGTTGTAGATAACTTATTATAAGTTTTTTCTTTTTTAATTTTACCAATGAAATAATGATTTATTATTAGAAACACTCAATGATATAGTGTTCAAAACTAATTGCAAAAAAGAGAACTGCGAATACTCTTGCAGATAACATTTTTTTTTTGGGGGGGGGGGGGGGAAGGAGGAGGGCGAGTACACCTAATATTCAGGGTTATGGGCAGAAAACAGAAAGGGGGTGTGATAAATAATGCGACAAACAGATAAATATAGATGAAATGAGATACAAGATATGAAAGAGGAAATAAATTTATAAATATAATTACTCCCTTTCGGTTCATCTTAAATTTTTTGTAGGCTGTTCATGCTCATGCAAGAATTGTCTTTTCCTACTTTAGCTAACCATCTGCGATATAATTTAATAGCGATTTATTTTAAGAAAATAATTATATTTTAAATTTTTTTAAAAAAAATATTAATACAAGTATAATTCAATATAGTTCTAGTACTTTTAAAATATTGTTAAAAGCAGGATTATACCTTTTCTTGGGGGAAACAGGAAAACTCAAATGGCTGCATCATTTAATTATTTGTTTATTTCACAATAATGTCATGTCATGCCAACGGCCATTTAACTAACGTTGAATACTGAATGGTGCTAGCACCAGCTACTGATTCTAGCACTTTTGCTCTAGAATTTTGTCTAATTAGCTCCAATGGTCCATTTTACAGCTTCCCACTTGAAAGAATATGATTCATTTCAAAGGAAATCACATATTAGCTTCCTACTACTTTGTTAATTTCTATATATTCTAAGTTTCAACCAGTTTGCCATCATCCAAATTCCAAACCAAATAAGAAACCTCAGACTCCTCTAGCTTCTTGGTTTATCATTAATTCCCCGCCAGAAGAACCAACATGGCACCCATCATCTATAATTTTTCGTATTCTAAAAGGTTTTCAGAGTCATTCAATTCTTCAACATCAAAAAAAGAGTCATCCAATTCCAACAAGGGCAACACCCTTGCTTTCAACTCCACAGCTTCAATGGAATGCTCATTTTAAAGTCACCTAAGAAACTAACAAGCTGGTATGTTTGTGCAGCTACACTCTTTTAACTAGTTACATGATCAGCAAGTAAAGTTGGTTTTCCTGATATAGTCTTTCTTTAGTTATATTTGTAATATGCACAAACTTCATACAGTGGTGGGCTTAAGCAATATGTAAGGTTATAATGTGACAGTGCCAATGTGGTTCTAATGTGTCAATGCTAATGTGGGCCTTAAGAACTATGTAATGTTATAATCAGACAATGCCAATGAGGTTCTAAAGTTTCAATGCTAATGTGGGCCTTAAGAACTATGTAATGTTATAATCAGACAATGCCAATGTGGTCATAAATTTAGGGTTTAAAAAATATCATAAATTGTAAAAAATTTGACAAAAATTTCAAAAACAATGCCACAGATTGCATTTTCTATTCTTAAAAAATACCAACGCAGGTTCGAATTTACCCGAATCTCGTTTTAGGTCAAAATTTGACATATTATAATTTTATGAGGACAAAAAATAAACAAAATTCTTTACAAATATGAAATATGAACGTTTCCTATTTCTTAAGAATAAAAAACATATTTTAATATAATATTAATTATTTATGTTACAGTTGCATCTATGCATCTATCAAAATTGAAGATGTTAAAATCTTATTGAAAATGTTTTTTTTAATCTTGATTGTGAACAAATTATTTATCAGTTGTGAAAAAAAAAACAAGAATAATATTTAAATGATTATAAGAGCATAATTTTTTTTTGGTTCGCTCGTGGGCATCAAAAATCTCAGGAGCAACCCCTGACTTCATATAGATTATTAGAATTACTTCCTTCAAAATTATTTGATGGTAGCAGAGCTCCATCTTGGAGCAGTGCTGAACAAACACACTTATCAATGCCTCGCAACATAACCATGGTGGTTCTTCTACAGAGGTTCATGCAAATCCCACTAGTGATCCAAATGTTCCTATCCTATCAGTTCCCACCTCTCGCATGATTCCTTTTCACCGCAACACAAAGCATACTCCCTCTCTATCTCCCTTGATACAAAACCTTCTACCTATACCCAAGCCATCAAACATCAGCATTGGATTTCTTATGTATAGACAAGTGCACCTGTTGCATTTGTTTTAGCATCTTGTATCAAGGAGATTTTTTATTTTCTTTAACTGCGGGGTATACCCCGTTTATTATTGTATCATTTTGGGTTTAATATAATTTACATTTTTTCCCCAGATTATTAGAATTACTTAGTTATATACAGTGTAAACTTATTTTCATGTGAAAGAAGGTTAATGGATAGTTACAACTATTAGACTCAAAATATTTGTTTAGTAATCAGCATCACTCTGAATCCTTCTTAGATCACACTTCTGTTGTGTGGTCAGCCTTGATGGACAGATAACATCAAACTTGATTCTAAGATTCTCTTTCTTGCCAGGTTTCTTTGAGATGGGCATGCCTTCATTTGGGACCACCAGCTCATAGCCTGATTTTACAATATCTGTCACTTGGATTGTGAGATCTCTTCCATCCGAGGTAGTCAAGTTAAGACTCGTTCCCGTGAGAGCATCTGCAAGTAATATCTTCTGGATCACTACAAGATCATTTCTATCCCTCTTGAAAATAGCATGAGGCCTCTCACCCAACACAAAAACTAGATCAGCTGGAGCACCTTGTTCTTTGTTGCCTTTTCCAGGAAAAGTGATTTTTGTGCCATTTTCCCAACCAGGTTTTATGTCTATCTTCAAAATTTCTTCAACAGACTTTAATACTCTGACAAAACAAAAAATGAAAAATATATGCTCCAACTTTTATGTTGATAGAAATTCGATCCAAATAGACAGGTTCAACAGAAAATAAGCCTTATATTCAAACAAACCAAAGAAATATAGTTTACATAACACAAGCCTGATATTCACACAAGCCAATGAAACATATTTTACATACACATAACATCAAGGGGGGAAACGCAAATCCCCAAAACAAATAAATTTCACCTTCTTTTCTTCACTTGTGGGCACAGCATACAGATACATGTTAGGTATATGCGTGGCTTGACAAACGTGCATGATCAAGCCAAATAATTAAGTGTAACGCCAAAAGAAAAAACCTACGAAAACAACAGCAAGTATAGAATCCAAACATAATAATGATAAAAACACCAATAATAATAAAGACAACCAAACAAAAGGACAGACAGACAAGGCATGGTACCATGCAAACTGTCCAAGATTTATCGTACAACAAAAAAAAAAACATCATACTTTATTTAATACAATTCCATATTAGCAGCAAATTAAAAAAAAAAAAACATTTGATAACAGTTAAAGTTAAACAAAAGTGATTTTGAGTTCAATGTTAGTGGCCCTAAAAAAAAAAGGTTCATTGTTGGTAATGTTTCAATTCAAAGCCTAGCTTTGTAGCAAACACAAACTTGCGATGTCAATTAATGATAGTAGTTGTATGTATCTTGAATTTACATCGGCCCTTCCAATTCTGTTATGGACAAAACTTAGGTGTTTTTAGTGTTATTTTTCAATCAAAATTAGAGTTTTACGAAGCTAATTCACGTATTAAATGTCAACGTAAGTTACCGGTATGAAACTCCAATTCTGATTTAAAAAGGGCAATAACATAGCTAAGAATCAGTGTCTAAATCTCAGCATGTATGCAATGAAGCAAAGAAGGGCATGGATTAGATAATTACCCGAATTTATCAGAAACAGTACGTCCTTGAGACCTTATACTTCTCTTTGCAACCGTTGTAAAGCTCTTCAAGGGAACAAAGAAAGCTGCATTGATCCACCACTGCATCCTTCGTATTAGAGTCAAGGAGATAATTATCACCGTAAAAGTCATACATCTGGCGCTTGTTAGGGTCACTTAGCACATCATAGGCCTCAGAAAGCTGCTTGAGCTTGGCCTCAAACTCTTCCTTCCTTTCATGGTTCTTCAACTCTTCATCCGTGGCATCATGCTTCACCTTCAGTATTTTGTAGTAGTCACCAGCGCCCATAATGTCAACACCAACAGAACTAGTTCTGCGTGAAAGTCAGTGCTTTATAAGGGAAAAAACTTTTCTATGCTTTTGTCAATGGTCAATGACTTTGTGTAGCGGAAATATGCCTTAGAACTTAGAAGAGATTAACACTTTAACAAAGTAATGACAAGATACGTACAGCACTCGACGCCTACTTTCAACTTTTAGATTTTGATTTTCTTTTTTAATTATCACCAATTATCAATTATATATCACCATATTCATTCTTTTCTTGCTTTCATTTTCTTTTTTTAAAATTCATAAAAATATATCAATTTATTTATTTATAGTAACAAGACACTTATAACAAGTATATATATTTTGTTCAATAAAATCTTTAAAACCTAAATGAATCTTGATTTTATGATTATTATATTTTTTTTACTATCACGATTTTTTTATTATCACGTTTTATATTATAAGTATAACGTACACTGTATATATTCTATTTCAAATTTCAAATTTAGAATAGCAAATCATAAACGTGTATTTAATTATAAGAAAATAAATTCTTATGCTATCTTAAATACTAATTGCTATCTGTATCAAAAAGAAATACTAATTGTTATGATAAAAAATATATTTTATTAAAAATAACTAATAATAATGAATATTTCTATTTTATTATTGATTTATATTGTAATTACCTGTACAATTGATTTATGTGTTATTTATTCTATTATTTAGTTACATGTTAATGAATTATTATTAATCAATATTCAATTATATTTGTGAAAATTCAAGGATTAATTTATTTTTAAAAAAAATCAGAACTAAAAAAGCACACATTCCAACTTTTGAAAATCTACTCAGCATAAAATCACAACACATGACTATCAAACAGCTTCCCAAAGAAAATCGCAACACCCTTAAATATCAAGTACTCCTAATTTCTGCTTGTTCCTCTTTTCATCACTCTCAAGGTGTTAACTGATTTTGGATGTCAAAAGACATTTTTCCTCCCAAAAACCAGATCCAATAAACACTTAGCAGCAAGTTTCGCTTAAGAATCGAATTCTCTGCATTCAAATTCACACAAGTAACCTTGCATTTATAATCCCACGGCTCAATTGTTTTTCTATAAAAACAAAATAAATGGTAAAGAATATACTTTCACTTTCTTTGTCTCTATCTGACCGCAGACAATCTACCTAATAGTTTATCAGTGGGGACACAATGTGTTCATGATTATCCGCAGTTTGCACCATAATCCAATGTTTTTGCAGCACATTACCAAATTGAACCCAAAACCATCGCAAACTACTAACAGGAAACAAGCCTGTGTCTAGCAAATGCTGTGACAACTTAAGCTATGTTTGAATTACCATTTGTTGGTGTTGAAAGTACGTTAGGAGAAGAATGCTTTTTGATACTCTTGGGTTGAAAAATAAGTTTGGAGAGACATGTTTTTTTATACTTTAGGGTTGAGAAATGCGTAAGGGGACACATGCTTTTTGTTACTTTTGGGTTGAAAGTAATTTTGGAAGGATAGCAAGGGTAATCCAAAAACATGCACGTAAGAAACTGAGTTAAAACGACATTGAAGGAAATAATAGACTTAAATGTATTCAGTTTGAAGTTACACTGGCATTCAGTTTAGCCTTCCTGAAATGGCTCTCTAGCCACTCAGGTTGCAAAACACAAAAAACATTCACAGTGACTTCAAGTCCTTTAACAAAAAGGTCCAGTATCAAAGGGGCACCATGGTGCAGGATATATTCACCAAAAAGAAACAAGCAAAGCCACATCACTTGAGAGTTGAGAGGTCAACTCGGTATCAACTTGACTCCATTTTCTTAATGGCTTTTTCTATGGCAGGCACATTTTTCTTAAAGGTTGACCACTGCTCTTCTGTCAAACTTATTCCTGAAACACAAAATGAAAGTCAGAATTCGAAAACAACCTTCAATAATTGATCAGCATCATGAGTTGTATAAGGAAACCAAAATTATATATACAAAAAAAAATGGCCAAAAAGCAGTAGCAACAAATCTTACTTTCTTTTCATAGTTCTGGTTCTAGGTTAGATAGGAGAAGAAAAACTTTATCAGGAACAAACAACATATGTATTTATGCAGATACAGAATTTTGCTTTTTCTATATAGTATAAAAGCTGCTATGTTTGTTAGTAAAAGGTTCTGTTTATCAATCCACACATGGGCATTACAACCAGCAAGCAAAATCAAATGCAGAACAGAAATGCAACACAAGATAGGCTCAAATATGCATAAGCACTTTCATGCTAAGCTGCAGAGGAATTTATTAACTGGATGAATTTTGGCATGCCAACTGCAATACTGAGGCTTCTATCTAGTCAAATTGGCAACATAGAGTGGATAGGTGTAGTCCAATGAAAAATGCAACCAAACTTAAATTGAAGACAGGTAGGTAGTTTCAATTCAAGACATTTTAATGATATGTGAAAGGAATAAATATAGACCAGTCCAATTAATTAACATAATGAAGTAATTCTGAGACAGGGAAGAACCCCAATCCATTTTGGTCCAAATGTTCTTATTTACAACCCACTCTGGCCCTACACTCCTACTGTTTCAAAGCTAATGTTAATCTATAACCAAGTCCCCAAACTTTTTTTTATGTGCCCAACTATAGACCGTCATGTGAAATGCTAAAGTTGAGCTGAAACTGAAGACATTTGAAACATAACTGCAGCCATGCATCAGTTGGTTGAACAGGATGTGAGAGTTATTGTAAACCTCTTGACATTATCTTCGATTCCCACAAATTTTTTTTAAAAAAAGGCTATAGTCATGACTAATGACTTTGTTTTCGAATTAGAGAAAGATGCGTTCAGAAACCATAGAACATCATAAAGGAACTCCACCCCCCCCCCCCCCCCCCCCTCTGCTAATTAGCTAAAATTTAATGACAAGGTTTAGTACATAAGGTTAAAAAAACTTAAAACAAAACCATAACCAACCCCTATTTCGAAAAACAAAAAGAAAAATCAAAACTTTCAGACCCCCACAGTCCAAAACCGATTTCCCTTTACAAAAAGAATCAGCAGAATCGAAAGAAGAAGAAAAAAAAAGCTTAAAGGAAACAAAGAACACTAAGTAACCTTTGGAAGTAGGAAGCTCCTTGCCATCCTTTTTATAATACTCCCGAATGGAGACCAATGTTTTCCCTCTGAAATCCTGAATCGTCACCCTTCTCTTATCTGAAAGCTGAAATCACCAAAAAAGAAAAGAAAATTCACTTTTTTCCTATTGCCACCTGTAAAATGCCCAAAAGGGGTTCAGAGAAAAGAAAGAAAAAACAGACCCTGCAGATGATGAGATCGCCTTCATCATCGTACTCCTTGCCCTTGGAAACTCCTCCTTGTTCTTCTTCTTCATCATCATCATCTTCATCTTGTTGCTGTTGTTGCTGTCTTTGTTCTTCTTCTTGGAGAAAAGCCTTCACGACCTGTTTGACGAAGGCTTTAAAATGGGGCTGAGACAGGTCGAGGCCAAGTTGTTCGGAGGCCTGTTTTCGAATCTTAGACTCAGTAACCTCGTCCATGTCCGATTCTTGCAAAACCCTGCGAACAGTTTCTTCGATTCTTCCTTTGGTTTCGGCATCGTCCATTTTTGTTGCACTGATTTCTCTGACACAGAACAGAAACAATCTAACAGAAATTTCGGAGAGATACGGAAACGGGGGGATGTGTGTCACAGTGTTGGGTGACTTATTAACTTTCTGCTGAAGGGTGAAAGCCTGCAACATAATAACTCGGAAATCTCGGTTAAAAAGAATAGGATAAAATATATTTGAGTCCTTATAAAAATTTTAACATTATTAATTTTTGTATATTTATATTTTTGTTAATTTTTTATAGTAATTTTTTAGATGATTTTTTATGTGCCTAATAAAATTAATTTCTCTTTTTACCAAATACTCAATAAACACTAGAACTCACTTATGTTTTATTTTTATTTCTAATTTTATTAAAAAGTACGAGAAAATGTAAAAAGTGATAAAAAAAATTATAACTTGTAGGATGTCTAAATATGAAAAGTTTTTAATTCATTTTTGAGAATTTAAATAATTATAAATTATTTAATTTATTTATAATCAAAGTTAGTTTATTAATAAAGTCAGATTATTATGTAATAGAATTGTTATTGAACACCAACAAAATATAAATAAATTAATAAAAAAATTATGAAAATAAAAATAATACTTTTTAAATTTTACATGTTCCCATCCCATAGCCAAAGAGTAATAACTAGGAAATTGTTTTCATAATTTATTATAGTTTTTTTTCGATACAAGACAGAATAAAAGAAAACAATGAGTTATAGATTTAATTAATTGTTATTATATTCAGTTAATAATAATTTTTATAATTTATTTACGAAAAGGATATAAAATTATTTGGGGATGAAATAAAAAAACTTAAAGTAAAAAAATATTAGTTTTCAATGATGGTATCCAAAAAATTTTGTTGATTCTTAAAATATTTTCCTGTGATAGAAATAAATTAATATTATAATTTTTTTAATAAATATTACCAAATAAGTTGGAAAAAATTATGATTTTTCATAGAAATATATTATATTTTCTAAAAATAATATGAACTAGAAATTGAATGAATTATGTATAGATTTAATTGCTTTTAAGAAAATTTCTAATAATCAAGATGATACATCAAGTTATCAAGTTAAACTGTTGTAAAGTATACTCACTCTTACAATATTCAATAATTTTAACTAAATAGTTTTATTTCAAAATTTACAATTAGATTAAAATTTCATTTCATATAGATTATATTTAAAAAAATTATATTAATCTAAAACTATTTGATATGTACATCAAAATTAAAATAATATAGTTTTGAAAATACATAAAAACATAATTATTTGATTATCTTTAAAATATTGTTTAAATTTGACAGTTTTTTACATGTAATATATAATAAATCAATGATTGGATGGGTATCATTTACATTCTATTTAAATTTTTTAATAATATAGTTCATATAACTTACACTATTGTAATTTTATTTGTTCTCACAAACAATTATATACATTATTGATTATTATAATAATCAAATATGTGAAATTCATATAATCACTTATGTTTATATTCATAATAATAATAAAAAAAAAGAAATGTGATTTATATTTGGATATGTTAGTTAAAAAATATTTTAAGAAGATTTAATTTATTTAGATTGTCTAAATAATTAATTTATAATAAAAATACAAATAGTATGAAGTTATTTGTAATTTCTGGTTTTGTATCTTTTTTTTTTCCCTTACAAATTATAAGTTTTTTCTTGAAAAGGACTCAGACTTGAAACTATTAGCTAAACTGAAAGTGTCTCATATCAATTTATTAATGGTGAGGAATATAATGAAAAAAAAATAATAGTTGACTAGAAAATAATATATTAGTTTTTAATCGGAAATTTAACTTATTCAGTTAAAAAAAACAACTTATAATAGGAAATTTAATATTATAATATAATTTCACAAATATCACTAAAGAAGAGATAACAAATTATAATTTTTTAAGGAAACATATCAATCTCTAAAGTTAATCTAATTCAGTCACACCAAGAAGAATTTAGTCTTTTTTTTTAATTTAGTAAGAAAATTTTAATTTGTTGCATTAAAAAAATACTTTCACTTATAAGTACCCGCGCATGTTATTTATGATGGTATAAAAAACAAATAGTCGCTGGATATTTGTAATTATTGGTTTTGTATCTTTTTTCTTTTCTTTACAAATTATAAGTATTTTCTTTGAAAGGAGTTAAACTTTAAACTATTAACTAAATTAAAAAGTCTCATATCAATTGATTCACTTGGTGATGATCTAAATTAATTAATGGTGAGGAATATAATGAAAAATAATAGTTCATTAGAA
Source organism: Glycine soja (assembly GCF_004193775.1). Classification (NCBI taxonomy): domain Eukaryota; kingdom Viridiplantae; phylum Streptophyta; class Magnoliopsida; order Fabales; family Fabaceae; genus Glycine; species Glycine soja. The sequence goes on along the minus strand of NC_041006.1, from coordinate 41,734,615 downwards.
AATATTGTATTAGTTTTTAATAGGAAATGTAACTTATTTAGTTAAAAAAAATAACTTATAATAGGAAATTTAATATTATAATATAATTTCACTAATATCACTAAAGAAAATATAACAAATTATAATTTTTTTAAGGAAACATATCAATCTCTAAAATTAATCTAATTCAAGCACACCAAGAAGAATTTAGTAAGAAAAACTTAGCATAATTTGTTGCGATAAAAAAAAAAAAAATACTGGCACTTATAAGTACTCGCACATGTTATTTATGATATTATAAAAAAACAAATTGTTGCCAACCTAGAGGCAAGGATTAAACTTGCGGATTTCTGGAATGATTAAATCTTAACTTCAACTATGTTCAATCACTTGATTAGTTGTTAGATATGTAAAGTATTGTAATGCAGACCTTGCAAATACTTAATTTATTAGTAAAAAAAAATTATATTATTTAGGTTACACTTTTTTTTCCTACTCTTTTGAGACGAGATTTTTTTTTTATGATTGTCCAGCATCTCAATTTTAAATGGGCTGTTCGGAACAGCCCAAATTTCTTATTGGACTATCATTTTTGCAACCCAGTCTGACCTAATAGCCCGTAAAGCTAAGTCAAATAGGTCCATTTTGATTTATTTTGTCTAAATTTATGTAAATTTAAAAGAAAAATTAAGATGAAATAAGTTCAAATGGTTATTGCTGTAAAAAAAAGTTCAAATAGTTTTTTTTTTATTACATTTCAACTTCATTTTACCAATTCGAACAATGAAATATTCATTATTAATTTATTATATTCCATTCTCTTCTATCTTCAAAGATAGCCTAAAGTAATTATAATGACAGATAACTGATGATGAATGAAGAAAGCCGTCGAGATTCAAAGAAATCCTGAGTATATACATGATTACATGGCATTACCCTATTTGCCAATGCATTTATAAGACGTACATAGCTTTCCATAATCCTTATCGAATATTGAATTTAAACATTTGTAGCAGACCAGAACACCCACATTTTCTTTACCCCTCTTCCTTAAATCTCTTGCTTTTGTCACCTCAATAGAGCCACGACTGGAATATTCCTCCCAAACATTTACCTCTTAGCTTTCTTCGAACTTTCCTTTTTGATACTGTAAAATTTGGCACCATTTTACAACACTATTTAGAAGCTACAGAGGTACGTGAAAGATCAGAAAATCATGACAAATTATAGAGCTCAGATTTTCAAACAGAGTATCACCTCACCTCAACTCACTCTATAAGATCAATACACAAGTTTGAACAATAATTTAGGCTAGCTAGCTAATTCAGATACTCAAGTTCTCCACTGGAATACTAATTTTCCTAGGACCATGGCTTGACAAATAGTTGTTCCCAACCTTTTCAATTATCTGTATAAGCTTCGAAGCATGTACAATAAACCAGAAATAAAGTGGAAAACAGATGCAAAATTAGATTATGTGCGTTTTTGTGAAATCAAAGTATCATGCAGGTCTAATACATTCACAATATCACAAACAACTTCTGCTCAACTAACCACCCCAAGACCTGTTCTCAACTAGACATGCCAAATCAATAGTTGAGGCGTTCGATAATCAAACACCTACATCAGAGTTTGCTTGTATTCGTTGAGAAATACTGTTCTCAAAAGGGTGAAACTCAAGACCTTATTTTTTTACCTTGGTTTTGGACATTCTTATTCAACATACCTAGGAGCTAGTGCTTCAATACATGTTTTTTTGCAAATAGTACAGTTCTAGTAGGAAAGTCGGAAGAGGAAATAAAATGCAAACTGAAGCTATAGGAAGAAGCTCTGGAATCCCAGGGTTTCTGTTTAATTAGGCATAAAATTGTGTACAACAAGGAAGACAAGTTTAGTAAGATGCATTCTAGCACTGACCTCAAGGTGAAAATTGGAAATTAAACCATACAGTTAGGCATCTTGGACCTATGATCTATATCATATATACAAAGTGATGCAAATCATAAGATTCAAACCAACTAAAATCAAATGGCATCTCTGAAGAATTGGTTTCGGACAAAACACGGTAGTGTTTTGGAATTCACGTAATCAACCCACCTAGTGGGAAATGACTTTGATTGTAGCTGTTGATACTCTTCTCAACAACAACAACAATATGTTATCCCGCTAGGTTAGCAGAAGATGCCATTGGACTTATTCAAAAACCAAATTTTCAAGGACACCATGGGATCCCTTGTAATAATTTCCTCTAATATCCTTGGTTTTCTTCTACCTTTTTTCATAATATGCTAAAGACCAAACAATCTACTCTCCTTGCGGGTGCCTCCAATGGTCTTCTTTACACATGTTCAAACCACCTTAATAGATAGTCATCTTCTACTCAATAGGTGTCACACCTCTCTATCTTAACATTTTCATTTCTTGTTGATACTCTTCTTAAAAGGATGAAAGAAAAAAACTGATAGCCATAAAAAAGGTGATATTAGAATCCTCAGGAAGTGAAAAACAAGACATAGTGAATAGTGTTGTTGCAGGTGTCCCTTGTGTTGGAGTCAGTGGTGGTGGGTGTTTTACTTTTACCACTTCCGGAGACAACCTCGTCCATGCTTTGTCCTTGGCGCCTATACCTACCACCGGATGCCATAAATGCAGGGCATGGCCTGTAAGCCTTTATAGGCCACCAACCAAGGCCTGGTACTGTTGCAATCCCACCCTGAATCCTTCCCTCACCATTGCATCCTTGCTCAATTTCTTCTCTTCCACATGCCTTACAACCACTGTATAAGGAAAAAATTAGTTGTTGCAAGAGACAAGACATAACATATGGAAGGATGATTATACCTCGTGAATTCCGAGCTATCAACAACAACGGGAAGTTCATCTGGTGAAGGAGAAGGACCCTCTTCGATAATAGATGTTGGAGGGGAAGGAGAGCACAGTGGAACAATTAACTTGGAAGAAGAAGAAGAAAGAGAAGGATAAGTGGAAATTGGCCATGAGTTTTTGTAGTTGCACAAATGAGGCGTCGGAGGAACTAAGAAAACAGTTATTGTCATTCTCTCTCCCCTCGCGCTATCTGGAGAGGATAACGTGCGCCACTACTTTAATTTTATTAACAATATGATATGAGGCTCGTAAGTGATAACGTGCGCCACTACTTTAATTTTATTAACCTCTCCGAATATGATATGAGGCTCCTAAGTGATAACGAGGTGGCCACTTCACACTTCACAATTCGTTACTCACTTCTCATCAGTAATCAAGTTACATGGACAGACTCTTCCAAGTATCATTCAGCAAAATTTCTATTTTAACGTCTTGCTGAACATTATAATTAATTAATTATTATTCGAATTATCCATTAACTGTTCTCCTAACAACTTACCAAAAAACCTCTTCTTATAACATAACAAATTAACTCCCGTCAATATTTCTTAGACCGTGATTTTACTTGATTATATTGTTTGAAACACAATCTGATTTTGGAAACTTTCTGCAGATTCTTAAATTATACTTTTGCCATCCAAAATCTGTCGGGGGCTTAAGTAACAGCAGGTACTTCTCGGACCATCAATTTTGAATCTCTCATAATCATGCTTTACAATAAAATCATGATTTTGTTAGCATATGATTCAAAATTCAACTCACAGGAAAAAGATGCACACTACTATTAACTAGGATGCAGATGCACGACAAAAATGGAAAACACTTGTGCATTAGCTCCCGCCCCGGTCACTGCTCAGCCTTGCTTTTCACAAGTCTCGACGGTCTAAACATTGGAATGCCTGCGAAGTGCGAACGTCCTGTTCCAACGTATCATTCACAGGTAACCCCTTTCTGCCCATCTTTTTGTATGTACTTTAATCCAATTACTGTACTTATAACTCTTTTTCTGGCACCATAGCGACTTCCTGTCTTATATACATTATAAAAATGAAACTAAAATGGAAACTGCAAAAGGATCTTCCAAAGAAATCACGAAAATTTCAAGCATCTTGCTTCTGCAAATAAAACCACCTTCTGTAACCAGTTTCAGACATAACACTGTGTCATCATCTCTCACTATTATCCATGCACAATCATCAGGTCCACATCCCCATTCATCACACAACTGTGATGATGAACCATATACCACCGTCCATTATGGAACTCATAAATATTGGTCACATTAAATGGTCCTGTATCCATATCAACGTATGTTTTCATTGTAACCCAAGCCATATCTGTCAAGATGCGAGCACGTACATCTTGAACCTGAGTGTTCAATCCTTGCTCCCAGTTGAATGCGAGTTGCCAACTCTGCATAACTGCATTGTACCTGTAACATGGATGATTGTGTTACTGATTGTATAATTGCTCGCTAGTACAGCAGAAATTGGATTAAGGTAAAAAAAAATGAATAAATAATTTCACAAGCTTGTGAGAATCTTAAAAATAAATATATGGAAGAAACAGAACTTTTTTTCCAAGGGCAAAAATATTCTATCATATGTTCAAAGTGCTTGTATCTCTGGAGTATCAAGCTCCACACCTCAGTAATGCAAAAACCAGTATTATGGGCCTGAAACTAGTATACTAGAGGATTCAGCCAAAACATCCATGCTAAAAGAACAGTAATAGGAATTTTGCACTACCATATTGCTCACAAGCTAGATGAGACCTCTCCAGAACAAGGAACAAACCCCACCTTTCTTATCCCCAGAAATATCAGCACTAAGGAGTAAAACTTTGCATAGGTATAACATAATAATATATACTCTCATTTCTGGTCTAAATACAAGACCACTGGTCCAGGTTTAAATTATCGATAAAAATGAAATTCAATGACCTAAGTCAAATAAAAAGCATCCAAGAACTTTTGTAAATTTGATATATATCAGACCTGATAAACAATATCTTCAAGTATCACTCAGCATATATCATACATGTCACGACAAAAAATCAACATGAACAGCAAGTCCAAAAACACGAAGATATTCTTGCAAAACAGACAAGTTTATAACAAGAAAGCAGACCAGCTACTCAAGTAACAAAAAATCATACCCGGAAAAGAGTTCTCCTGAGGCATGAATGCACTTGACATAATCTGCATTCAGCCAAAAACGACTCATTGCTTGAAGAGACTTATCTCTTACAATGTTGAAGAATTCTGTATTAATATTCACAATTGCTCTAGTTGCAGCATAGTAAGCCTTCCACCCATTAGTGGGCGTAACACTATCTTGTTCCAACGTGAAGTCCTAAACCCAGAAATTCAAAAAGGTTAGAACTGAAGATACATAGGACAAAATGAGAATGATGGATTTCATCTAAAGAATCCAATGAAAGTAATTACACATATTCTCAGTTTGATAGAAGAAATTAGAGCATATTTATGTCAATTTGCTTTATGCCTCTATCCTACAGCACAATCACTTCCCCCTGTATTATTTTATCATTCCACTCCTCTTACACTTCAATATTGGGCAAAGGAAGAGAAGAAACTTCATTTATTCGGATGTTTGTTTGTAGAAGTCTACTCGGTTAAAGGAGTAAAGCGCAACAGACAAATCCCCTTCTTTCTCTAGATTAAATGGAGGGCAAGTTGAAGTTCCAATGGACCAGCATTATCAATTGTGAATTGTGGAAAACGGGGGGAAGCCAATAATCCGCTATATCATTATCATATAGCAGTTAGCATCACAGGAAAATAGTGAAAGTTGCATAGCAGTTTCAAATTATGAGATATATCAATTATCAATTGTAGAAAATTAAATTGGATGGAAAAAAACATAAAAATTGGCACAATATTAACTCAAAAAGTTCAATTGACTGGAGATTCGTCAAAGATGACAAGAGGATGCATGATCTGTGCCACAACCACAACACCCACCCATAGCAAACAAAAGTTTTGCCAACATAAATGTTGATTCAAGGAATTCCGTGCAACACAATAGCACTATAGCACCGTTATAACAGCTATTTAACAACATTGCAACAGATCAATCCACTTTACCATGTCATCAAAGGTTTTGCAAGACAGGTAACACCTTCATACTTCCAAACAGACATTAATAGGATTTTCTATTATATAACAATGATGGAAAAGCACGTAAATGAAACTTCAAGCATGATTCGATCAGCAATTATCCAAACAGATTCACACAAACCCTAATGCCACTTCTAGCTTTATAAGAAGCCTTAAAGCTTTGCATACAAACCTTAGAAACAAATGTCACTGAGATTTTACAACATTTAAAGAAAACTCCTAACATTCAATTCAATTCAATTCAATTTTTTCCTTGGATAACAAATAGTACAAAACATGCAATTAGGGCCAAAAAGGTCATCAACGCCAATAAAATGCTACAAAGCATTTTAAACAAATCAATGGAAACCCTGCAGCATTCTTCATGTCTACTCTACAAAAACGGCACAAAAGAAAAACCTAAAAAAAATTAGAAAATCCTAACAGTCACTCATTCACGATTTTGGGTGTCTATTTAGCATAAGATAACAGTTAAAAGAAGCACGAGAATTAGAATTGAGTAATAATATATGTAAATACCTTGTGATAAAGGGCCTTCCAAGCATTATCATCATTCGCAGCCTTTCGCATCAACGAATTGGTCATCGAGAGGCGACAGAGACTGGGATAATCCAAGTAACTGAGAGCGTGCGTTGTAATCTCCGGAACCAGTTCCTCCATCATCGACGACCCCGTTCGCCGCTCCGTCAACACCGCCGGCGCCGGAACGGGACTGGGCTCGAGCATTTCAGTGCAGCCGCCGTTGAGGTAGGGCACGGCGCCGGCGTCGGAATTGGAGGCGCAATCGCAGTGGTGCTTCCTCGGGGGCGTGAATCTGCGGGGCAGGGAGAAGGAGGATCGGAGGAGAGCGAAGAGCGCGAAGAGGAAACAGAGCGCGGTCACGGCGAGGGCGACGAGAAACGGTTCCGACAAGACAGAGAAAATCTCCATTCATAAGTCATCAAAAATCGGCATTCGAAGAACATCAAAACCCTAATTCAATCTCAATGTCCAATATTGCTTGTTATATACAAAAATTCCTTCAAGTGGATTGAGTTGTGACGTTGAGTTTAGTTCCCAATTCCCAAACCCTAGTAAAGTTTTGAGGATTTGAAGAGAAAAAAGGGTTTGGTTGGAAGAGAGAGCCAAACCCGTGAGGTGAGGATAGTGGCGTTTTTGCTGCGCTGCTAACCTGACTCTGACTACTCTGACTCACTCATTCGAACAAACAAGGAAAACCCAACTTCTGCTGTCTCTGCTCTCTCTCCGTTGCTCAAATATTCAATTTTCAAAGGAGCAACGTCGTGTAATAAAATAACCCATCAATTTATTTGGACTTTAAATATTCTTTTAATTCAATTTGAGTAATTGTTTTTATAATTTATTTTTATTAGTTGTTCAAATTTTTGAAAAGTCACTTTTATTTGTTAAATATATTAATGATTTCATAATTTTTAATCGTGATTTTTTAAAATTTTTTTTAAAAAAAAATGATTTGTGACTATTTTATTTTGTCAAATATTTGACTCATATGATTTGATGATATTTTTTTATACATATTTTGTTGATTTTAAAGAAAAAAATAAAAAAAAATGGAGAATTGTTGTAACTTTTTTATATATTCTATGTTAAATTATCATAAATTATTTTAAAAAAAATTAAATTAGGAAAAAAAAAAATTAACGGTGATAAATTATCACAAACTATAACACAATTAACACAAAAAAATAAAAAAAGATTAAAAATAATTTTTCAAAAATTAAAGGGATTAATAAAAATAATTTTTTTAAGACTAAAAAAATAAATTAATCAATTTTAAAAGAATAAAAAAATATTAAGTCATTTGTTTATTTATTCTGGATTAAATTAATTAATTTCCATTATATTTTTCATTTATTACTTAACGCTAACGTTAGCCACGCACTTTTTTTAATATCGGTTATATGACGTGGGTTTCTAGAATAAAATTAAATTCCATGATTATATTTTTTTTTTGGTTCACTTGTATATTGTTTTGATAGTATGCGCGCAATTTTTATTAAAAATGTTAATACATATTTTTAATAATTTAATTTTTTTTATTAGACATTACATGAAAAATTAAAATTATAGGAAATTTAATGAAGAGGAAATAGAAACAGGTAGTTAGTGGTTTTTAATAAGAGACAATTGGAGATATTGGTTGTTCGAATTAGGTTTTGGGGGATAAAATTAAATTTGATTTGACTATTAATGTATAATATTTTCATAAAAACATTAGGAATATATTTAATACATTATATGTTTTCCATTAATAAAATTTTGTAAAATTCATTAAATAAAAGAAAAAATAGCTCAAATGTTTTATTTTCTATTTAACTTTTTATTTGTTTATGAATGCCAAAGTAGTGAGAAAGGGTTCCACTTTCTTGATTAGGGCAATGAAGATTCCATCTCTGCCGTATGACTCACTAAATAAAGGCAATTCCCACGACATAACAACACTACAATTGGCACTTGTTATCTCATTTTGATACGAACTTTGAAAGTACAAAACCTTTGTCGACAAATTTGCTTGCTCAAAATCTAGTTTGCAAAGAATATGATATTTGTTACTGATTGCTCCCAAGTTACATATGGAATAACATGTATTCCATGAGTTATGCTGCCCTTGAAAGGATGTTATAGTTAAACTGTCTGGAAAAGACCATTGTTACAATACAATGAAAGAAAAACTCTCAAAAATTTGAAAACCTAATGGTGGTTTCAACATTAAGGATGTTGGTTTACATGGTCAAAGTTGATTTATCCTATCTTTCATAGCAGTCCGAGGAGTTGGTTTACTTTTGGACATGTTTTATTTACTCTGCTATTCTTTTTCAGTACATCTGGCATGGTATTAAAATTTTCTTCAGAGATGTTTTTGCTGGTATCGACCCAAATTTAGACGCTCAAGCATAATTTGGAGTATTCCAAAAACTTGGAGATCCAAGTACAAAAAGCCAGGTAGTCTAACATTCTTTTGTTCTTTTTTGCCTTTTTTTATGATTTTTAATTTCGCATAGAGCATGAGAATAACATTACTTCAAAAGGCTTATGGATGATTTTTTATTTTTTTTTTACCATTATTTGGTGGTAACGGAAAAGGAATCTATATTTTGTTTTCCTACATGCTAATGTGAAAAGAACCGTGGTCTAGATATTCTTTAGTTTAAATTTAGTTATTATGATAAAAAAGTTTTTTTTACTTGCAATGATTGTTACAGTGGGTAAACTCATTAAGATTAATAATAACACTACTAGGTGGAAGGAGGGAAATTTGCATGTATTTGCGTAGAAATCGATCTTAATCGATCGTCGGAAAACGGCTTAACGACCATTGGCATTAAGTCAAATAGAGGGTTTTTACATAATTTGTGTTAAGTATGGTTGTTTTTGTATGGGGATTGAGCTAATGGAGACACCACAGTTAATGCAACATTAAACTCAACATCAACAAATTTGGGGACAAAATCAGAAATTACCATCACATCCTATAAAGCCAAAATCGGTGGAATCATATTTGAATGAGATTGACTTATTGTTACAAGAAAATAAAAAAAAAAACTCAAAATGCAGATGATATGGAGAGAAAAAAAAGGCAAGAGTGAATTTATTTCAAATAAATATGATAATTTCAGTGTTGGATATAGGGAATGAGCTAGTGGGGCATGAAGCAAATCATTAGCAATCAATTGTTATTTCAAATGTTTTTACAAGCTAGGGTTTAAATTTGGTTTATTATGATGATTTTTGTTTACTTACAACAATTGTTGTAGTGGTTAGACCCATTAAGATTAATAATAACACTATCTGGGTAGAAAGGCATTTTGCATAGAAATCAATTTCACTCAATCAGTTGACAATAAGTATGGCTTAATGTCCATTAGTTGAATATGGGGTCTTCACATAATTTGTTTTAAGAGTGGTTGCTATAGACACTTAACCAAAAAAATCGTAATTTAAAGCCCAATCCTATGAAGGGTGATGGTGGACCACAAACACAGGTCAGCTAGACTACTAGCAGAAACACTACCAAAATGCAACATTAAGTTCAATATCAACAAATTTGAAGGCAAAATCAGATGTTACCACCACACCTTATCAAGCCAAAATCGATGGAATCATATATGCATGGGGATTAACTTATTGTAAGGAGAAAAAACGTAACTCAACCAATTCAATTGATATGGAAGAAAAAAGCTAAGAGTGAATTTATTTCAAATGAAACTGATACAAATTCTGTTTTGAATAAGGAAATATGCTAGTGGGATATGAAGCAGATTACCATCGATTAATAACATTAAATTCAAATGTTGCTACAACTTGGTCCTACAGCATGATGATCGAGAGGCTAAAATGTGAATAAGCAAAAAAGAAAAGAAAAAAGAAGGCATCATGATGTTGCTAATAATTATGCCAAGTCACATGCGAACCAAATAGTAACGTCATCTCTAGGCGCAAAGCTCTTTTAACAATTCCCATGCACGTGGTGCAAGTCACAACAAGAATAAGGAAAAGTTCACCACAATTGAGCCTTCTATAAGCATTGCACAACAAAGCTTTAAGGAGGTGGTGCACCAACAAAATTTTAAAAACTTTTGTGAGTATTTAGCAACTTAGACAAGTTTGTTGTCATTTTGTTAATGAAACTAGTTTTCCTAACCCAAATGTTATGTCTCGATCTAATGACAAAGATTGTATCACATTTGAGACTATGGCCATGGAATGACCACATGACATTGTTGGTAAAATGGAGCTAAATGGTTAGTGATTTCATTCTTGGCACTTGGACCCTCACCTTTAAACTTAATTTTGATGAAGGATTTTGATAATGGGCTATTAATGTTCAAACCAAAAAAGTCATAAACAATGGTTTCTAGAAGCACATCTGGCATTACTTAATTGGTTGCTAGGTGTTTATGGAAGCACATTGGGTATGACCTAATTTCCATTATTGAAGTCGATGGGAACGTGGAAATGGGTCTTTGGGTTTTTGATAAGCAAGGTTAGAATTGCACCGTTTTTCTATTGAGCACCTGCATTTACTCTTCTAATCTCATTGTTACTTTTGGTGACCAAGTTTAAGCGTGCACTAGTGTCTATGTTATTCATTGTTGAGATCCTTCTCCCTTTAGAACAAATGTAAGATTGTTTCTCACAACCAAAGGTGAAGCTTTTGCTCAAATGATGAATTTAGTATGGATTGGTAGATTGTGAATGCACATAACTTGTAAAGGTAAGAAGACTATTACTAAGAAGATTGATTGAGCCACCTTTTCTTACTCTTATAGAATGACCTGCCTAGATGTTTTTGCTAAATTCTTGTCAGTTTCACACAAATCACAACCCCATTTTAATTAGGATGGGAGGAATCCCCCAAGAGAAAAGGCCTAGGCTGTTTCTCTTTGTGGCAACTTAAATTGTGCATAAGGATTGTATAGGTGTTTGTAAGATTGAAGTTTTTATTTTACTATTAACAATGTTGTTTCTAGTCTCAATCATTTAAATTCATGGATATATTCTTCTCTTATGACAAAGTTTGGATTCTTTAGAAACTAATTACGAGAAATGTTAAGAACATCATCTCTCATTAGCTAAAATTTATTGAAAATGACAAAATTTGGGGGGTCTCACATGATTGTGTTGTATGTAGTTTTGTGATTTTGTGTGGTTTGTACATCTAACATGTCTTTGAACCCTTGAAGTTTATTTGATGCAATGAGTTTATGTTTTGTTTTGTGGTTGATATATTTGAAGTGGCTTCTCTAGTTTTGGGGGGTTTTGTTTGGTAGCTTATTCTTAAGACTTTATGAAAAACAAAGTGAAAAATTTATGATTCTTCTTATGTTCTTGATTGTTAGCAATAACAATCGAAATTCTAAAGGGTATGAGAGAAATCACACACACACATGTAAACACAAGAGATTTAACGAGATTCGACAAGTGTATCTACGTCCTTGGAAGTAGAGGGACTATTTCTATTTCTTATTTATAAACAATAAGGTTATATCACAATACATATTATTATGCATACTATGGACTTTACCCGCACCCCAACCCATTTTGCAACCCAACAACAGGTGGACTTTATGCTCTACTCTATAATTTTGTTCAAGCCATAAATTTGTCCAGCCCATAAAATATGAGTCATGCACAATAATCTCCACCTTGACGAATATTTAGTCCCGTGGAAGATAAATAATAAATCCACCTCGGTCCCCTGGGTTGAGAATCCTGTCATGTCTAACACCCAACAACATTAAATAAGTCCAAGTAATACTTGAACTTGTCAATTGTGACCGCCTTCGGTTAACATATCAACTACATTCTCTTAAGTGTGAACTTTCCTAAGCAAAACCTGACCAGATGTCGTCAACTCGCTAATCTTGTAGAACCTCACATCAATGTGCTTGGTTTTAGCATGATACACCTGATTCTTTGCCAAGTCAATAGCACTTTGTCTATCACAATGTAATTGAACTTCACCCTACTCAATGCCTAGCTCCTTCACTAGCCTTGCTAACCACACAACTTCCTTGCTAGCCTTTGCTACCGCCATATACTCCGTTTCAATTGTTGACATTGCCACAAGAGATTGAATATAGACTTGCAACAAACAAGCCCATCTCCAAGAGTAAAAACATACCCTGCTGTAGGTCTTCTGTCATCCAGATCACCAGCATAGTCAAAATCCACATATCTTGCAACTGAAGGACCACCCTACTGACTACCAAACATAATATCATTGCCTATTGTAGCCTTTAGGTACCTCAAGATCCACTTCACTACTTCCCAATGCTGCTTGCCTGGGTTAGACATAAACTTGCAGACTTGGTTTACAACATGTGCCAAATCCGATTTAGTGCACACCATAACATAAATCAAGCAACCAACTATATTTGCATAGGGAACCTTTGACATGTATTCCACCTCAGCATCTGTCTTCAGACATTGATCTACAGAAAGCTTAAAATGTTTTGCCAATTAAGTACCCATAGGCTTTGCATTGCTCATGTTGAACATGTCTAGCACCTTCTCAACATAACCCTGCTATTAGAGCCATAACTATCTCAATTTCCTATCCTGTGAATCTCCATCTTGAGAATCTTCTTGGCAGAACCCAAGTTTTTCATGTCAAACTCCTAGCTCAACAGTGATTTCAACTCATTCACATCATGCAAATGGTTACCAGCAATTAGCATATCATCAACATATAATATTAGAAAAATAAGAGTCATCATCAAGGTTTCTCACATAAACACGACAGTCATACTCACATCGCTTGTAGTCAATTAGAAGCATGTAGGAATCAAATTGTTTGTACCATTGCCTTGGAGATTGCTTCAATTCATACAAAGACCTCTTCAACTTTCAAACCAACCGACCTAGTTCACCTATACTAAACCCTTTTGGCTGCTCCATGTAAATTTTCTCCTCTAGATCATTGTGAAGAAAGATCACGTCCATTTGCTCCAAGTGCATCTCATGACTGGCTGCCAAGGCTAACACTATCCTAATAGAAATGTGTCTCACGACTGGGGATAAAATCTCATCATAATCAACCCCCTTCTGTTGTGCATATTCCTTTGCTACTAAACGAGCCTTAAACTTTTCCCCTTCTTTTGCACTTTTGACTAGTGTTGAAGATCTTTCACATGGAGTAAAAATGAAAAAGTTGAGCAACTTATAGGTGAGGAGAAAACCTATAAACCTGAACCTTAAGGTTTTGAATTAAAATGCGGTGTCAGATTCACGTATATGGTTACTCATGGCCCATTGGTGTGAATCTCCTCGATATTTATCCCTTGATTTTCCAACAATTGATATCAGATCCGATGGTTTAACTTGGTAATGTTGATGAATTGACAAGTGCACCAATGTGTCCCAAGTAGTAAAGTTAAAACAAAAGTCCGAATATCAAATCCATATGAACTTTGTTTGTACTTAGATAAATAAATATTTTATTAATAAAAAGAGTTAAAAAAAATTGACTTGAAAATGTTATGAGAAAAACAATAATTTAAGTTAACAGAAAATTAAATCAAACATGAGGAGAAATTAAATAAGAATTTAAATTAATTAATTAAAAACATAAAAGATGAGAAAATCTAATATTATTGTAAAAGGAAATTCAGAAAATGAGAATGTTGGAAACTTAGCATACGAGAACTACTCTTTGATGTAATGTTAAAAATTTATTGGCTACACGTTGATAGCAGAAGCGAATCCAAATATAATATTGTTATACAACAAGAAAACTGAGTAAAAGGCACACCGTTCTCATCTTCTTTGGTTTCTTTGTTCTTTCCTCCATTTCCCCTTTCGTTCGAATCTCTGTCTTCGTACCGTTAGGCCCATTTTCTTCCCGCTTGTGCTTTCTGGTCTGGGGCTGATACTCTGATTGTTCATTTTAATAATCTGTTTGAATCATTTGTAAGCTTTGATCTGTATACATTATGATAATTGAAAAGGATATACGGTATATCTTTTTGATACTTAATGCATTGCCCGCCTTTTAGTAAATTTTGCGGGCATAGATTATATAATGACTTTTATGAAATTATTTTGTAATAATTGACTTTTATGTTAAAAATAATTAACTGTTTTACCAAATAGAAGTTTTTTCCCCGGGAATACAAATAAGTATACGAAAAGTGAAAATGTGAAACTCAAGGGCAAGAGGATTCGACGGGGTAGTCGTTGCTATGTACGTAAGACCATGGGGTGGGACCAAATTCCCAATTAGTAATCAAATCATTTCATTTGATTAATCACATGAAACTTTGAGATTTTACCCTTTGACTCGGGTTCTCTCAGCTCTTAATGTTTGAATACGTTAGACCATTCAAAACTAAGTTGAAATACCAGCTAGTGTGATTTTAAGTAAATATTCATATGTTGGATCCTAAGTTGAGGAACTGATTGAGTTAAAACAACTTTATATAACTTTTTGTGTTGAATAAAAAAAATTATACAAAATTTTATTACTAACTTTTTTTGAAATAAAAACTTTCAAATATAAATGACGAGGTGAGACTAATCTTAATATATCAACAGCTTCCCAGTAAAGCAAGTATAGCACCATAATAAAAAAGGCGGGTAACGGGCAATAACTAAAGAAAACATTGAGTATGAAATGATACCATATGAATCAATTTTTTCTGTTCTGTTGGGCTGCTTCAGCATACTGCTCTGCAAGTTTCTTTACTTTCTCGCCTTCCTTTATGAGAAAATTAGCATTCTTTGCTTTGGAATGATATTTCATAACCTTCTCAGTCGTTTTTGCAACAGCCCACTTGTATTGGTCAGCCGTGATTACACCACTCTTGCACAGTGGTCTGATGTGCTCCTTGATGTAAGCTTCTACCTGTACAAACTCCAGCATTATTACGGAAATATGGCAATTATACAGGAAAATATAGAAAAGGAAGAAAATAAAAATGATAGTACAAGCTACTGCATATTAAAAAAAATAAAGAAAATAAGATACTTATGGGAATATTAATTTTGCAATACCCTTTTAGTTACATGATTTACAGAGTCAGTCTGCTTAGCAATGACATTAGATTTCTCTTCCTTCTTTTGGGAATTTTCACCACCCTCAGACACATTAGAAGATTTGTCAGTGATGGTAGTAACAGAAACTTTTTCTGTGAGATTCTCATTCTCAAGTTCTGAAGCATTTACTGCATCGTCCAAGACCTCTGTTTCGTCATTATGGCAATCATTGGCCACACTTAGATTTTCTGTCTTGCCATCTCCAAGTAATGATCTTGATTCACTGACTGGAAATTTTTTTATAAGTGGTTCTTTGTCTGGGCCATATAATTCTTCAAATTCTGAGTCAGGTGGCTCAACAGCAGCCTCACAGGGTAGGAGCTCAGAAGAAACAGAAGGCTGGCCCATCTCCTCATCAATTGTAGAAGCCCTGTCCCTAAGGACTGCATCATTGTGACAATTTGGTGAGCAGGATGCATCTCCTGGCACTTCAATTCTTTCAGACCCCTCCCAGTCTGCACAATCCAAAGCGATATCTGACTTTTTCAAATTCATCGTGGAGAAAACAAGTTTCACTTTTGACTCATTTTGCTCTTGTTTTGGATTTGAGACCTTTGTAACACTAGCACCAATATAATCTTCATCTTCCAAATCATACTCAAAATCACCATAAATATCCAGATCAGGATGAGAATCTAGTTCAAGTATATTATCAGGCCCTGACATATCACTATTACATGTTTCTCTGCTCTCATGTGGACTGCTAGGTGGGGAATCAGACAACAGACCAGCATTTTTCAAGGCTGTTTCAACTTCCGGGTCAGTTGAAAGATCATCAGTATTAAGTTCCGATTGTTGATCAGTAAGCATTGCTGATGAGGCTGGTGGACTTGTATCTGTGGCTACATTGGTTTTTGTGTTATTTGTGCGATGCAAGAGCTCTTGTGAACTAAGGTTCAAATACACAAGTTTGCTGTTTGATCTGTCAGCAACTTCTTTTTCAATATTAACTGCATCTGCAACAGCTAATTCTGTATCTGCAGTTCTGCGAATCACAGCCAGATTTGTGTTCCTCAATAAGCGCTCTGTCAGGCGGTAAAGCTGGGCCTGCACAAAAGTAACAAAGTTTAAGAGGGTAAAAAAGTAACCAACAGAACTGTATACATAAATAAAGCAACTTGAATGAATGTTGCACTCTATGTCTGATCAGTAACTTGATCTTTTGGAAATAGCCATGCTCCATTACTTAAATGTGATTCAACTCCACTAACATGCCAAATGAGGAACACAATTAAATTATTCTAAATTTGTATAGTGTTCACCAGTTTTAATCCCAACCCTGAAATCTGGCAACCAGTCAATCCATGACTTTTATCTATTGAAAATTAATTATTCAAAGATTTAAGATTCTATCACTTTTTCTGAAAGGAAACTTTGGGTTGCATCACTCATCAAGTTATATTAACAATGGAACAGGAATAAAGGAGAGGGATGGGAAAACCAGTGGCAATCAGATGTTTGTGTTAAACATTTGAATACAGCAGATAACTAAATGCCAAATTTAGTTCCAAAGTAAGCTGAAAAGAATAACTCCCCTAAGGAATTGGAACTTATTTTCTCAAACCCAATGTCACTGTGAATTGCCATCTATTGGTGCCTTCATTAACTTATTTTTATTGTTTTTTTTTCATCTCAAGTTTTCTCCTCTAATCTAACGTGTAAGTGTAACATAAAATGGAGGAAATGAAAGGTACAGCATACCTGCCTCACTGATATAGGAATTTTATTGTGGCGACAAGGTGCCAATACTGGTCTCATATCAATTGGCAATTGGGCCTACTCACAATAACAGAAAGAAGTAACAGTGAATTGCCATATACAATTTCTGACAATGTCAAAGGTAAAATAAAACAATTTTATACAAAACTAATAAGATCATTTACATACAAGCAAAGGATAATTTCCTTTAAAAACTGCATTGTCTTCCTGATTTCCATTTGCTGTGTTCCTGCTTGTGGCAGCTGTTTTCCTCGCAAGAACCTCCAAGGCCCATTTTCTTTTATCACTCTTCATACAACCTAATTTAAGGCCTAACTCTTTTGTGCTAGTTTTGGCACCAGCTGATGAAACCGATGTCCTTTCTGAGTGATTGTTTGAACGTACTTTACCAGAAGTTGAATTATCACCAACTGGACCATGTACAAGCTTCTTATCTACTTTTTTTTCAGATGAACAAACGCTGTTCTTTGATAAAAGATTATATACATTAGTTGCTTTAGTATTGTTATCAACAAATAGATTTGGTGCTTTGTCTGATGGGTTGTTATGCTTAGTTTGCTCCGAGTTAGCAATGGTTTTAAGCACAGAGAGAGGTTTGACATCCTCTTTCCGAGGGAAAACAGATGTATCTGCTAAATACAACCTGGAAAGAATAGGATTCTTGGCCTGACATTCAGAAGCTTGCTTTGATTCTGGACTGTCTGAACCTTTTCTTAGTAGATCAAGAACTGATTTTAAAGTTTCAATCTTTTCAGGCTTTGTAGCTCTCATGCAACGATATTTCCAAAACTCAATTTCACAGTCCCTATCCCACGCACGCTTTCTTCTTCCATTGGAAGTCCCAAAAATTTTCTTGGTTAGATTTTCACGCACTTTTCCTTTCTGCAACATTGACTTCTTTGCCTTTATAGCTGCAGGGGATAACTTGTTTACAAGTTCAGTTTTAGGCCCTGTTATAGCAGCCCTAAATGCTTCAAGAAGCTTGGGATCAAAATGGTTATCCTCAAAGTTTATAGAGGATTTGTTACGGACAGCTTCTCTAATTTCTTGCCTTAGATTTTGAACTACCAAGGATGATTCTCCATCATCAGAGACTCTCTTCATGATCTTTTTAACCCTCAACCCAGCCATATTTCCTTTGTTTTCAGATAACTTGTCACAAGCATTAGTGTCAGTACGTCCCTTGGATTGCCTCCGGTTTGTCCCTTTAACTATATTCATTATATTTGATTTGACAATGGCCTTTGTTGGAGAATGCTTTAAAGCAGGGCATTTCTGAGCATTTTCTAAGGGATGAGCATCTGCAGAGTCATTAGTACTGGTCATTTGACTACCGGTAGCTCTAATTTTCTTTTGTCCAATTTCATCCGGAAGTTCAGGCTTGTCATCTTCTTCTGGAAGTTCAGGCTTGACATCTCCATCATCAGCCTTTATATAAACTTGCTCATCACTGTGAAGTCAAGGACAAAAATCAGGGAAAAAGAACAAAGAAAAGAAAGTCAAATTTTGAACTCCTCATGTGATGAACATAAAACAAGTAACAATTAACACATTTATTTCGACAGAATATGCATTTAAATATCATAGACAATTGGTGCAGTTTTAATAGCACACAAGAGTATCAAGAATATCTAGGCACCAGCTCCTATGTCTTTCTGTTTGATTATGACTATTAGAAAACATCAATATTCAAAGGGCTCTTTGCAACCGGCAGCACCACTTTCATGATGATATTTTATGCCAACAACTACATCTTTCAGGCTTTAGAATAATATACGACTTTCTATCTATTTTGTTAAGAAGTGCCCCATTAGCTAGGAAAATAATCTAAGTAGTTGTTATAAGACTTGAGCAACCCTCTCCTCTCGAGCTAGCTTTTATGATTGAGTTAGGCCTGGTCCATTTAATGGAAATACTTGATTTGGTAACTGTTAAGAATATAGGCAAGTATTATGGATTAAGGAAGCAGCGACTCCTAAAATCAAGGGGTGACTAATTGGGAGCTTGATTCTGGGTGGCCAATTCCTATTAATTAGGATGTTGATTGCAGGGTGATAGATTGACAATTAAACATTTGTATACCCTTAACCCATCCTTCTATTATAACAGATGCAGTAGGGACACTCCCCTTTCTTGAGGTGTTGAGTGTTAGACACGTTAATTCCCACACCAACACCAGTATGGCACATGTTAGACACTACTCATTCAATGTTCACTTAAAAAAAAAATTATTGACCCAAACATACTATATGACTCAAACACTCAAGTCAACACCTCCATCTCCATATGGACAGACATTTTAAGAAAACTAGTATTATAAAAAAATATTTAGTTTTTAGCATTAAGAAAAAGTCACTTTAAAATGTAATATAAAATATTAAAAAACAATGTCTCTTAGTATGTTTTGTGAGGCTCATTATAATAGAAAGGTGCATATACAAGAATATACAAATATTGGTTACTATTTTAGATCTTTTATGTTTCTCATATGTATGTGTGTTTTATAGAAGTGTCCCACACTCCCACTATCCTATATTTTTTACATTGACCATGTCAGAGCATCTGTGTTAGTGTTGGGTCTAGTGTCCATGTTGGAGTCATCTGTCAGAGTATAATAAGCATGAGGAGTGAGGACTAAGGCAAAGTGTGCTTCATCCCACAGCATTTTTACATTCTCTCTCTCTCTCCCCAACACAATGACCATGGAAAACTACTCATTTAATATGATATGATACAAATTTAAATCATTTCTTACCTATAATCAGTATGCTTTCTCTTTCCACCAGCCACTCTGGCATTGTCCTTACAAGCATTGGCTTCAATTTCATCTCCTGAGATAATTTTATTATCGACATTATAAGGTTTAAAAACCGGTATAAATGCTTTGAAGCCACCAATATGATCAATGGTTTCCCACAGTCCAAGTGTGGACTAAAATAAAGAAAGCAACAGGAATAATATTCCCTGTATGGTGAGTACCTTTCAAAAAACATTCTTCTGAACTCAAGCACAGGACATCAGTTGCTTGATCTTTTGTTTCATTCTTGTCTGCACTATCAACTATAAGCACGTTAAGATTATGACAATCAGTCTAGCTTACAGAAGAAGAGCACAAAAAGTTGATTTATGATATACTTTTCATTCAACCAAAAAGCTAGTGATATACAATTTAATTTACCAGATAAGAAAGAGCCCACTGACAAACCAAGTTGAAGACCCATTTCAGATTCAATTCTGGATGGACTAGTTTTGGTAAGGGACTCGTTGAATAACTTGGTTCCGTCAAAGCCACTTGGGTCATCCCTTGCTCCACTGACACTTTTCTTTAAATCATTATGCACTAAGGATTTAGAAGTTATGCTACAGGATATGTTGTTTGACAAAGACAGTTCCAGTTCTTCTTCCTCCATGATTCGTAACGTATTTGTCTCTGTCTTCACTTCCCCACTTTGCTGACCATTTGTGTCAGACATTAAAATACATGATTCAGTCATTGGGTACCCACCAACTTCAAAAGACAATAGGCTTTTCTCACTTGTTGCCGGAACCCATATTGTTTGGTCAACCATTGAAACAACAACAGCTGTCTCTCCTGTATCAGCAACAGACACAGACACTTTTCCTGAAAAGGAATCCTCAGCATGGCATTCACTGTTACTATTACGATTATCTGCATTACATTCCACGGTTGTCCTCTCTACTGAATTGGATGTTCCTTTAGAAACTTCATCAGCAACACATCTAAAACAAAACCCTGAATTAGAAGACTAAAAGATAGAAAAATATATCAAATCAGCAGCAACACATCTAAAACAAAACTCTGAATTATAATACTAAAGGACAGAAAAAAATATCAAATTTTGTCAGCAAACAATTTTATAATTCATGTGATGGAAGCTTACCTAGGGATTTTGTTAAAGACACCCCTTTGCTAGTTAGTTTTATTTTGTTATTGGATAAAACACATTCTTTTCATAGTTAATTACATCGTAAATAATTTCTCTTTTGTTTAGATTACAATCACCTGACCATGTTTTCTGTCATAGGGAACCATAGACTTTAAATTAGCAGCTACAACTTATTACACTCTATATTACTATTTATAAGATAGTAGCCAATATGTACCAAGGATGTTAATAAATACAAACCATATTGAGCTTTGAGATTAAAGGAAAAGAAAAAGCAATTAGAAGAACAAAAATACCCAGCAGAATGACCAGTTTACCTGGGGCATAACCATGTACTGTCTGATGTACCTTCAGTATCAAATCCCACACAGAAGGCATGATACCTGTCAATAAAAGACACCTATTAGACTTAACTATGCTTCTAACAGTGTTTGTTATGAACTTATCACAAATACTTTGACAAGTTAAGAAACACTTTTTTCTGCCAAATGTCCCTTACAGATGAGGTCTAAGCCTAGGCAAACATGCAATTACACATAGCTGACCAATCCAACCCCAACATCCTAGTCATAAAAGATAATAATAACCTACTGAAATTTTAGTCAATGACATCTTAAACAAAAACAAAAATCATTTCAAACAATATATCTGAAACCTATTAACCTAATCTGTTGATTTAAGTTTACCATATATCACATGAATCACAGGCTATTGATGTATCGAGATCAGAATCTCCTTCAATAGTAGCCAACCCATTGCGAACCTTGCAGCCATCACCATCCAAGCAAATAACTGCCTACAAAATGATGAAATACATAAGGATTAGTGTTATGCATTAAATGTTCAAAATGGCAAGAATGTTGACAATAATATTAGTCCATGAACAAATTATCTGCAAGGATTTTCGTTATTTAAAAATGTTGAGGAATTTATAAATGTATTAATTGTGTCGGAGAATCAACTTATGATAAGAATCAAAAGATATTTGCATAGAGGATATATGCTCATGCAAAAATACAAGAAACACTAGAAGTCAAGATTTTTTGCCTGCAATTCTAAAATTATATTATATGGAAAAAAATTACATTTTCATCAATGTAGTAAGAGGGAAATGACAGTGTGTTATTCTTCTCTTCAATGGACCAGTCATCATCTCTGCAGTCATGAAGGAAAACAGTTAAGATTATATAAATTTATTTACTGCAGAAACATGATCAAACTGTAAAGCATTTATTCAAAATTGAGTAATGAAACTGTGAAGAATTTACTTAAAATTCAGTCATAGTGATGGACGGCTAGAATTATGCAAAATTCATGACTTTCAACTCAAACACCAATTCTGAAAATCCTAAGCTTAAATTGAGTAATGAAAATAAGGCTGTCAATCATACACACATAATAGAGGAAAAGTTACCTGAAGAATGAATCATCTTCAACTTTATTGTTTCCAATGGTATCATATACCTTCACAATCATGAGTTTCACATGTTTAGTCAAGCACCAAATTTAATAGTATTTTCAAGGTATTAGATGCATTAAAAACACAAAATTTCATAATAATATTAATCAAAACAACAAAGTAAATGGCCTAAAACAGAATTAATAAAGTGAGCAAATTCAATTGTAACCTGAAGATTTATACTAAAGCAATGAAGATAAAGCAGCATTCCGCAATTTTATATCACTCACTGGAACACAAGTGATTAACTGAAACTCATTCTGGCAAAGTGGGCAAAGATTAGTGATAGTAGCCCAGTTGTCAATGCATACAAAGCAGAACCTGTGAAATAAATGTACCGAGTCAAAATTTCAGATATTTCAACATACATACTGAAAAGTGAAGAAAATATTATCAACATTTAATGGGACCAAGTGGAGGAAAAGAATGAAAATTTAACATAACGAAATCATGGCGCAAACTAATAGAGGCTCTCCTACAGGCATGACGACAATCCCCTTAAACATATACATTCAACCAGAAGACTCTTCTTCCAAAAGGTCATATAACACATTCCAATATAAAGAATAACTGCACTAAGTAAATTGGAGAGGCTAATGTTACACCAGTAACCTTAATGCTTTTACTAAGATAGTATACTATCAATGGACAAATACGTAATACATGAGGAAAAGAAGCTGAAGTTTACACCAATGAAAAATGACCACAGAAAGAGTAATCTACTACAATATAAAAACAAAATCTTCTAATGGATACTGGATAGTATAGAATGTCTGTGTATCTGAGAAATCCCTTTCATTTGGGAACTTACGTCCATGAAAATCTTCACATTACAACACCACTTTTTGGCATAACTTCCCCTACAAAGCAGAAAGCAAGTACAGAAGGGGGGGGAAAACACAGGGAGCATAAGCAATAAGCAATAACCAATTTAACACAGTTTAACCAACATCACCCATGTCCATAGTTCCGGAAAGATAACTAGGCCTGATCACGGTTCTGTTATTCTTACAGATGAGGCGTAAGGCAGAATCAATAAAACAAATTGGCACTACCGAACCAACGAGATCGAGAAGATGACAATTAAAAGAGAAAAAAGAAAACAAATATGTGAAGTCTTTTTTTAAAAAATAGATACCAGTGCTGACAGCAATCCAGAAGTCCCCTGTCAATAACCATATCCATACATATTCCACATCTTTCCCCTTCAACAGCTACATCATCCTGTTAATTAAGAAATACTAGGTGTTCGGTTCAGGTGAAACATATACCATAAGTGAAATTAAAATTATAATAAGCTGGCATGAAATTATCAAAGCTGCAACAAAAATAAGCGCAAGCGAGGGTTTAAGAGGCATTTCATAAGGTCGAAACTATGCAGAAGAGAAGAGAGCGATGAGCTTACATTATCGTTGGCGTAAAAAGCGTCCTGCGTGAGTGTGAGCATGTCACTGGTGACGAAATCCGCTTCCATTGCACTAATTTCACTGTGAACTTTGCGTCAATTAGAGAAACGAATTCTCAATTGGAAGGAGAAAGAGGAAAAGGAATGCGATGAGAATTGGTAGAGAGAGAGTGTGTTTATTAACCGACTAATAATTGTTTAATCCATTACCTGTAACTGTAATTGAAAAAGTGTATATAAAGGGAATCGGTGAAGAGAAACCACGTTAGTATTTGGGTTCAATTCATCCGATCTGCCTCCGAAACGTTTTGCTTTGAAACTTGAAAAGCTTAATACGTTGTCGACGTCTTAAGCATCACGTGAGCATTGAGCGCTTTCGCACCTCCTGGACATTCTTTTTTATTCTTAGGCCAGTGAGAATTCAGTTTAGGCCCAAATGATAGCCCTATGCATTAGGCCTTAGGCTTTGTCTTTCTGCACCCTTCAAAAGGTCATTCTACACCCCCTTCCTTTTAATATTTTCAAAATCCTTAAACTAATCTTATACACATATGCACTTTATTTTTTTATCCATATAATTCAAAGACAGGTATTAGAGGTTTTACAATAACTCGGGCATCTCTTTCCTAAAATATTTGCGGCAAGTCATCTTAATTCTTTTGAGTTTTTTTTCCCTTCCTTGTTGTTTACATAAGAATATATTTTAACTTAGTTATAATAAAATAAAATGAAAATTTGCGTTTTTGGTCCCCTATTTGTCTCTAATTTTGATTTTAGTCCACCTTTAAATTTATTCACAAATTTAGTTCCCCAATTATGTTAAATTCTGTAAATATGGTCCCCAAACTCAAATTTAAACGTTGATTGTTACAAAGAAATATTGACTATTATGTATCACATTCTGATTAGGCATAATTGGGGACTAAATTCATGAATAAATTTAAAAGAAAAATAAAATTGAAATTGGAAACAACTAGGGAACTAAAAATGTAATTTTCCTTAAAAAAATATGTTTTCATTTTATTTTTTTAATACCCGTTGTTCTATTTTTTACATAATTAGTGACAAAGAACTTATTTGTATTTTTTTTAAATGTATGTATTTTGAGAAAAAAATATATGAAAATAATAATAAATATAATGGACAATGTGGTTAAAAGAAATCGTTATTTAAAAAAATTAAAGACAATAAATACAATAGATATTGGTCAAAAAATATTAAAACCACCAATAATATAATTTAAAACGCTCTCATTTTTATCAAATAAAACAACCAAAACTCACATAACAAAAAGTCATAGTCCATGTGAAAAAAATACTAGATACTCCCTCCGTCTCATTGTAATTATCGTGTAAGAAAAAAAAATCAAAATAATAATCATTTTAACTTGCATTGTAACATTAATTATTTTTTTTCACTTATATCTCTTATGATATTAATAATATGATTTACAAAAACAAAAAAAATAATTAATGACATAAGTTTAATTTTATAAAATAACTATTTTCTTTCATTTATTTATCGAATTTTCTTATCCTATATAAGACAACATAAGTTGACAACTATAATGGGATGAGAAGAGTAATTCTTATTTAATAAACCCTAAACCCTAAATATAAAAAAAACTAATGCCTACGATCTTAGTCTCTAAGTTATGTTAAGGT
The DNA here is from genome assembly GCF_004193775.1 of Glycine soja. NCBI lineage: Eukaryota > Viridiplantae > Streptophyta > Magnoliopsida > Fabales > Fabaceae > Glycine > Glycine soja. The sequence continues at coordinate 41,708,895 of NC_041006.1, read as the reverse complement.
GTCAGCAACATGACATATAAAAGAAAAGATTGTCAAATTAAGAAAGGTGACGTTTTAACCACTCACCCCCACTTTAGTTCCTATTTAAATTATACATATTATTATAATTTTCATTAATACATTAAACAAAGTCATTAGTTTAGTGATTAAATATTTTGTTAAATTGTGGGGTGAGAGGTTCAATCCTCACCTTTATTAATTTGATAATTTCTTTTTTATGTTTGCACGTCATATTACCATGTTGTGAACTAAAATAAAACTTGGGAACTAAAGATCTGGCATGCTTGAGTTATTGTGAATTTCCTCTATCTTATTAAATGATGTGTCTATCAAGCCCATTTTCGTATAAACTATAAAGTGTAACGTTGAATATCATAAACATAATAATATTTACAAAGCAAATGGTCGCAGTGACTCAGCACGTAAATCAATCAATTAAAAGGAAGAACGAGGATCCAATCGTGCGAATGAAGCTGTTATAGGTCTACTTCTGAATATTTCTGTACCTTTGAAGGGCACAACCATCTATTCTCGTTTCTGTAAGTCGCTTTTATACCATTTAATGGTCTATGTTTTATTATTCTTGCTAACTAAATTCTAAGATGTTTGCACAATGTATTCTTCAATATACGAGGACGGTTATTACTTAATACTGGTCATCATATCATGTCATAGCAAAGATTCACTGCTCTTTTTTGACTTTTTTTATTTTTCATTTCTTTCGAATCATTAATTCATTGGCATTCGATAATATCAATGGAAGTGCAATTAAATGATAAGACAAATGATCAGATGTTATCAATAGGGATGAGAATAGGTCAGGTCAAGTTTTAAAAGGTCTGAATCTAATCTACGATTAATTTTTTAGGTCTGAGTCTAGTCTATAATCTATCAAAGACTTTTATTTTGACTCAGTCTGATCTTTTTAAAAGCTTAGTTTGTCTTGATAGCCTATTTAAAAACATTCTTCACATTAAATCTTTAATATTTCTAGTTATTTTAAAAAAAAAAAAAAATAACACACCTTCTATAATAAGCTAAACAAAGCCTTAATATATAATTTGCCTTAATTTTTAATCTAACGTTAATTTAGTTGGTGGTCCTTAATATATTAGCTGCTTTTGCTTGAAGAAAGCTAGACCAAAGACTAAGCAAAAACTATCCACCATTCTTGCTTCGGAAGCATCCTGTAAGCAGAGAAAACAACATTCACCTAATTTACTATTTTGAGCTCTTTTTAAATCCTACCTCTTGGAATTTTCATGAAATGCACCATGACTTTGCTATCATTATCAATCTGGTCATGGCCTTTACGTTGTAGTTTATGCCTTTATGGCATGCCACTTGTCACTAGACCTAACTAGTACCTCATGCTGTAAGCATAGGACTACATGGGAGGTGTTAGTTCTTCTTGTTTTTGCAAGTTGTCATGTCAATATGTCACAGCATGCATGATCTCATTGCAAACTGCTAGGTGACAAACCAAAATTTTAGCAGCATATGTTGTGCACTCATGAGTTACTTAATTATGCTTGACATTTTGTGAGGATATACATGTGAGTTTCCATATAGTTTCACTCTCAGGTGCCCTTTACCGATTGACAGTTACTGTGAATGAGATTGAGGCTTTGCTTTGCACGTTAAAGAAGCTAACTAGTGCGTTGTTGATGATGACTTCCTTCACAAGGTATTTCCATTTAAGCTAGTACTAGTAATAGGGATTCCATTTTTTTTCCTAATTAACTAAATGAGCTGATATTAATATTGCTCAATGCCATCATAATTTATTAGCATTTTGATAGAACTTAAGTTAGAGGTGCCAAATTCATGAAGATTTTTACCTGCAGGAGGAGTTCCATCTTGCACCTTTTCATAATAGTAGCAAGCAGAATCTATTTGCAGGTAGGGTGCGTACTTGTGCCAAATCTTATTTATTTTTCTTATGTCCTATTAAGTGCACGAACATTTGTCCAAGAAAAATGATAAATGGTTACTTTACCAAATTGTACCAATATGAGGTGCTTAGTGTTACTTGCAGTGTGAGAAATTTTACTTTTGCTACTAGGAGAGAGACAGAAAGAGAAGAAAGAAGTTAGATATGAGACGAGAAATAAGATTAAAAAAAATATAAAAAGTGTTATAAATGTTTATATAAAAACAATATATTATAGTTTTATTGGTAGATGACTTCTTTTTCAATTCATCCACATATAGTCAGTCATTCATAGCCTAATTAGTCAACTTGTCGTTCATCACTTTTCATATTAATTATTTTTTTACAAAATAGCAATTCTGTATATACGATTGTAATAATGATGAAAAAAATTAATATTACTACCAAGTTTTTGAATTGATCACCGAATATCTGAAAGTTAATTTGAGTATCAAGGTAACCATTATATGTGTTTGTGATGTGCATATTAAATGAAGACATGACTCTACAACTTAGCAAAAATTAATAGTAAACATGTTTATCGGCAAAATGCAGGTATTTAATATGTTTGACACATCAAGCGTAATGGAGTAATTGGCTTTGGGGAATTTGTTCGCTCACTGAGTGTCTTTCATCCAAATGCATCTGAAGAGAAGAAAATTGAATGTATGAAATTATTTGTCTTTAATTATCACATAAACCAAATGTTATTTCACTTCTATGATTTTTTTTGTTATATAAGTTGAGCAGAGCTTTGCCCTCTACTTTAGAGTTGCATTTAGCTAAATTTCAAAGTAGTTACTAAAAGTGCAAAATGTTAATCAATTCACTTCATCTTCTCATATTTCTTCCTTTCTCGTATTTGCACAAAATATCAATTTAGTCCGTAATTGTACTAACTTAATATCATTTTTTTGTTACAACTAACGTGCGTAATATCAAATTAAACACACACTATATTAATAATTGAAAACTATTAAAAAATACAAAACTATTACAAAATACAAAGGTAGGTCTTATTTTTTATTTAATGAGCTCTTTATTTTGTAGTGTTTAATAAATTTCAATTAATAATATTGAGTGCGTCTAGAGGAATATATTAGAAAGTAATTTATATTTATCTCCAACAAAAAAGCGTAGAAGTGTCAATAACGTTCGTCCAAGTTGCCTTTCGGATAAGTTGAAACAATATGCATGAAGTGGGTGTTAAAATATGAGGAGGAACAGTCGTGAAGGAAACGAGTAGCAGTGTACGTACGATTGCGATTCGAAGGCCAAAATAAATTCAAACTTGAACGTGTTCTTGACAGACAACTATTGACTGGATATAGTAAGTAGTGTTCCTAAGTAATTAAACTTTTGTTGTTTTTCTTTGCATCTGCAGAGAATGCTTGCTTTGGAACGTAGGAATTGGAATCAGATTCGCGCCTAATTACTGAACTGATGGGGGGCAATGGAAAAATGACCATTAATTACAACGGAATATGACTGAGGGGCATATCACGTCACCTCATTCACCTGCCCCGGTCGTCGATCTGCACTGCATGTGCATCGAACAATTCCTTATCTCAAACAAATGGAGAATAGAGGCCGATCCACTTTGGTGGCACATATCGCAATACTCTTTTTTCCGCAAATAATTTATCCAACACTTTGTGTGAAGATGAAAAAGAGAAAAGACAAATTAAGTGAATTTGGCAGGAGGATTCCTTTCTGGGGTGGTCAGTAAGTATTCATGAACATTGCTATTCGTTAAGAAAAAAATTTCAATACAAATTGTAACGAAAAATGGTAAGCCAATCACATTGCTATTTGTTGTTTAATTAGAAAACATCACGGTGGTTTGAATAGGCAGCCAAATAATAACTGGCCATGTAATTTGATAGGTCAATAAGTTTATTTATTTTTATCATATTCCACATATCCTTGATTAATATTATTTATTTGAAACTAGTCTCTTTATTAACAAAATAATACTTTGGGAAAGTTAAAAAAGAATATAATAAATTGTATTCAAGCTCTCCTTCATCTGCCACAAGCCTTCTAGGCTTCAATTTATAAAAGGAAAAAGCAATGTGAACAATTGTTTTATTTTTCAATAAAAGCATGCACCGTAAAACATTTTTCAAAGCATTCAAATTAAGTTATTTGCGTTGCAGGCTATAAAGCTAAAGGAGGTTAGTAAAAATTTTCAACAAGTATGGTGCATTTACCGTAACTTTTTGACTGGGCCCTAGAGAGACTTTTTAATTATTGGCTAAATTATCCATCTAATCTAATTCCTATAACTCCCGCTACTTTAATCCTTATACCTTGATATTTAATGAAGATTGATCTCTTTCATTACATCTATGTTAACTCTATCAAGGTATAGTTAATGTGAGAGACATATATGAATGGCGTAACTAAAATTAATAATTAAATTAACCAATTTTAAGAATAAGTTCCTATATGAAAATTAAAAAAAGGTGGGAGTCCTTATAGTTTTTCTTTAATAATACAAAAATATTCCGATCGTTCCCATGGAGAATAAAATAGAATTATTTTTTATAGTACGATCGATGCAAAGCAAGTACTACTTAACTATGTATCAAGTCCTCCCCGCCCAGAGTATAGGAACACAAAGAAGTCTAATTGATGGGGTGTTGTTGCACCAAACAGCGAGTCGATCATAAAGATCCAGCAGTTCTTGCTTCCCAAACCTATTGTAAGCCTTCTTTCTAATTTTTACATTCATGGTCCAACATTGCTGTTCTGTTTTTAATCAATTTCTTATTCGTCCAGTTAATATTTCTGAAATTGAAGCACTGTATGATCTGTTCAAGAAATTAAGCAGCTCCATCATCCACGACGGGGTTATCAGCAAAGTAATTAAATTAAGTTCATATGTTCAAGCTAAAACATGCACCATTACATCGACGCTCCGTATGACTTGTTGAAATTTCACACGCACGATACATATCTTTATCTTTTTAACGCTTACAATGACTCTTCTTATGGGGATATATGGTAGTACGTATACATGTTAAACAATATTACAACATGTTAATAGCGTGTGAAATTTCAATAAGAAACTACTGGTTGAATCAAATTAATTTGCCCTTTACTATATATAGTTAACATTAATGTGGCAGAGGCTTAATTATCAAACAGAAAAATATATATCATGAATATTATGCAGGAAGAGTTTCAGCTTGGCTTATTTGGAAGCAGCGAGAAACGGAGCCTCTTTGCCGACAGGGTCAGCAATTTTAACTCTTGAAATTTAGAAAACATCGTGTGATAACTGACTGTAACAAAAATAGGATGATATGTGATCGGTGCAACAATTGATATTGATCTTACAATTCACTGCTGTTGTCTAAATATGTTGACAGGTCTTCCAATTATTTGACTCAAAAAATGATGGGGTGATAGAATTTGGAGAGTTCGTTAAAGCTCTCAGCGTCTTCCACCCAGCAGCGCCACAAGCACAAAAAGCAGATTGTAAGATTTCTTCTCAACTCGATCAAGAGAGTGTGCATGTGAGTCTGCATGCCTTAATTTGCATTAATCGAAGCCTTGGTGTCTAATATTGTGGCAGTTGCATTTCGACTCTATGATATAAGTCAAAGAGGCTTTATTGAACGTGGCGAGGTAAACAACATGAACTGTGTCAAGCATGAGTACTTACCGTTACCCTAATACATCTTCACATGATTATATCATCTGAAAATTTTGTATTCATCTCTCTTTTTAAATTAGTAAAAATTTGTATATATTTAAGAGGAGAGAATTATAGACAAGATTTCCACATAATATAATAATGTCATAATGTAATAAATGATGAGTAGAGATAAATACAAAAGATAATGTTGTATAAATATTATATATCTTATACTTTTCAAAAGAACAATATGCTATTTGGTACGCACGAATCTCGTTTTTTACAAATGTCACGAATTAAGCTATGAGAGCAGTATCATTTTTAAAAAAAATATGAGAACATTATTGTTTGCGAGGAATTAGCAATGGATTTGCGACAGACTGTTTCCTCGCTTGCCTGCAAGTTTCTTGTAGTGATATAAAATAAGCTTCAGTTAGAAATTACCCTCTTACAGATTTTATGGAAATATTTTCGTACTAATGAGCATCTCCCTTTTCAAAATATGTATGGAAGGTAAGAGAGATGATCCTGGCACTACTGAATGAGTCAGATTTGGTTCTGTGTCATGACATTATTGAGGTCATAATTGACAAGGTATCGGTACTTTCCTTTGGTTGCTATTTAGGTTTATATATTGTTGAATCATATAATATGGTGTGATTTATTATATTATTAAATTTAATTTTTCATTTAAACTTAAGAATTTTTTTAAATTTTATTTATTTTTAATTTAATGTGTTTTAAAAAGATATTTTAATTTTTAATTAATTTCTAATCTTCCTAATTTTAAATCTAACCTTCCTGAGATCTATCAATATTTTCCACCGTTGCGTCATCATCAGCTATCAGAGCACCGACTATTTGTGTTTTACTCGGCTTCTTCTCTGACTTTAGCATATTCAAGAGAAAAATCGTGGGTTATGGAATGTGAAGTTTTGGCCATGAAATTCAAACTGGTCAAAAGGAAAGTCTACTAAACCAACGGTTGATGAGTTTGGAGTTGAAGTAGTAGTGGCTTGGATCATGTCATTGATATGAGATTCAGAATTTGACAAATTAATTTGGGTTCCCTCCAAAGCTGTTCACCCCACTCGAAGACAAGGAAAAGTAATTATTTCTAATGTAGCACGGGACATATATATAAGAAGGAGAGCTGAAGTTTTCAAGCACGGGGGAAGGGAAAACTTGGCTTTCAATTTTGATGTTTGTGGACAAATGGAAAGAATGACTGGTCAGGGGAATCTAGGTTCTCTGTTTGGACGCAGGGAATTAAGATTAGGGGAGTTCGTGCTTAGATAGGTGATGACCCATAGTGGGAAAAATTTATTAAAAAAAATGCAGCTAGACTTACAATTAATTAAGAAGACTGGAAATTAGTTAGAGATTAAAGTATCTTTTTTAAAAAATATTAAACTAAAAAAAAAACAACTTCAAATTTATAAAAAGATTCTTAGATTTTAATTATAAAAATTAAAAATTAAACTTAATTATCTGTGTAATAAAATAAATCACGTAAGATTTTATGATTGAACAATATATAATATAAATTAATGTGATTTGTTTTAAATTCACATCAAAATAACTGTGCTTTCATTTATCCTCTATTTAATTTCTCTTCGTTCTTTGGGGATTAATTAATTATATTTTCTTAATTAAAACATATGAAAAATCTGGCAGCTGGGATTTTGTGATTAAATATCTACCCCTTTCCATTATTGTTACATTGCACAGACCTTTGAAGAAGCAGACTCAAAAGGAGATGGAAGGATTGATCCAGAGGAGTGGCAAGAATTTGTAGCTCGAAATCCATCCTTATTGTTGAGGAACATGACAATTCCCTATTTGAAGTAATATGCTCTTTCGATTCCCTTTGATCATAACTTTCCATCCTTATTGTTGAAGTAATATGCTCTTTTTCACAGCCCTCTCTTGAGGCTCCCTACCAATAAACAGAATCTTAAATCACACCGAAAGCTTGCCCCCACATAACAAATTAATTATTCAACCGCTTATTGCACATATATAACTTTATGCTAAGCTAACGAGAGTATATATACTATCAATGGAAATCACCTGTCGTTATTGTGTGTCCCCCTTTCAGCATTCAACCGATGCCCCCAATGGATGGATAATTTTAAGTTTTTACTTGAATCACTAGACCTAAACTTTAGCTTGGCATTTCAACCTACGCAATATATATGTTATTTGACTTAAATGTATAACTCCGATCCAAGGCTTCCAGAGAACTATATTAGTTTTGGATTAAAATATATTTTTAATCTCACATAATACTTTTATAATTTGTTTTTTTATTCAAAATAAGTTTTTAATAGTCTTTTTTTATTTGATATTCATCATATGTTAATATGATAATATTGATTCATACTCCATTAATCAATTTGATATTTCTATAGTTAAATTCTATTAGAATGCATTAATAATGTAAATATTTTTTTAGATTATTATCAAAACATGAATGGTCAATGTGTCGTATATTATAATATTATTGACTTTCACAATAATTACTTTAAAAATTATATATATTTATAATAATTTCTAGTTATAAGTTAATAATATAAAAAATTATACTAATAATATATGAAAATTAAACTTTCTATAATTTACATGAATTTTATGAGTTTAGTTTTAATACATTGTTGTGTAATTTTGTTATATTATCAACAAATTAAATATCAGTATGACTTTAAAAATTATTACATAAGTTTACAATCTTATCATACATTATTTTAGGATAAATATCTTCTATAAAAACCTAAAACTAAAAGTATATTTTGCATTAATAATTTTAATCATCATTAATTGACAATTATTTCACGCCCGCAAATTTCTTTTAAATATATTCAGAATTTTCATGTGACTAATCTTGTTTTTTTTTTATTGTAATGTTATTCCTTGACATGGTTGGTTTATCCACCTACTCATTTGTTACTTACTAGGTTAAAATAAGATTGATTATTAAAAAAATGTTATAAAAGAATTTAAAATTATTCTAGAAAATTTTCAAAACTTCATTTTATTCCTGAACGATTTTTCAAATTAGAGCTAACAGTAGTTACTGGGCCTTGCAGGGATCTTACTACACAGTTTCCTAGTTTCAAGCTAACATCAGGCATTGAAGACTGTACGAGCAGCTCATCCACTGAGAAAGATATCATCTTAGAAGGACAAGTTCAACGGTGTCAGCATTAATATTGCTGCGCAAATAAAGGAGATAACCATTGCAGAACATATACACAATTCCTGTTAGCAATACATGGAAATTGTCCATTGTCCATTATCATAGTGGTCGTATTTGTAATTTCAGCCTCATTGTATTTGTAATATTGCGCAAATTTTTTTCTAACACTTTTAGTTTTTCATTAATTTAAAAAAAAAAACATTTTTAGTCCCTCTAAATTATTTTTATCTATTTTGAGTCTTTCATTTATTTTTTATGTTCCAAATTAATCCCAAATATACAATAAATAAATGACTAAAAATAGGTAAAACAAAAATTAGTTTTGAATAATAAAAATAAACAAAGAGATTAAAAATACACATATATTTATAGATCCATTTATTAGATTCTCGTTAACATATTCACAAGGGCTCGCTCAATGTTAAATTTAAATTTGAACTTCAATTTCGTCGCGGGTTTGTATCTTATTATTTTCATAAATTAATTCATTACTTGTGCAGTAGAAAATAACTTGGTTCGTGGGAATAAGAAAAATAATACATCGCATTTAAATATAAATATAATTTTAGTATAACTTTTTATGCAATTTATTGTAATAAAACCTTAATTTTAATTAAATATTATTAATGATATTTAAAGTGTTTTATTCAAGATTTATAACATATTATGCCGTGAATAATAAAAAAAATACAGTACAGTAAAAGTAGTGAACAACATTAACCAGTTAACACATGTGCGACTGCCCCACCGACCATAACGGTCAAAGAAGAACAATGACGACGTGAAAACTGAAAAATAAAACATTATTCTGCAAACATGTTCCTGCACTCCTATCGATGACAATTTTGTTTGTTTTTTACCTGGACACTGGACAGTGCTCTTTAAAAAATAAATATTTCTTCCTGTTTCCTATTCATTCATAAAGTGTAATCACAAAAATGCAAGAAAATTCATGATCTTTCCGTACTTTTTTCGTTTAGTTTATTTTAAAAAATAGTTATTTATTTTTGACAAATTTTTAGAAAAATAAAAATAATGATTGTTTTCTAAAATTAATTTACACTCAAGAGAGCACTTAATCAACCATGAGAAACACAACTAAAAAAGTTAAATTTCGACATTTTATGATAATTATGAGCCATCACTAAAATATGCATTGTAAATTGTCGAATAGTCTATAATGATGGTTTCGTAATTGTCTTAGTAGGTAAAGAATTTTAAAAAAATTATGACACAAAATTATCTTAGAATCATAAAATCGTCTTAATATATATAATATTTTAAGACGGTTGCTAATATAACCATTTTAAAATGTATGAGATTCTATGACGATTTTTGATATAATCATCTTAGAATATCATACATACCAACTGTCTTAATATGTAAAGGATTTTAAGATGATTATGCAATTAACCATCTTGAAATGTTTTATCTTCTAAGATAATTATTGATACAACGTATTAAAATGCCATTCATTTTAAGATAAATTTTGATCTAATAGAAAACTTTTTTTTTCCAACTATTTTACAATTATTAATATCCATCATCAAAAGTCATGTACATTTAAGGCTTGTTTGACAAATAATGTATGTTAAACATACATGCATTTCATTATGTGTGAATCATACAAGTTATGAAATAACTAAAATCGTATTAATTGAGAAAACTTTTGCTATACAATTTTTATTATTGACGGTTGAAAAGAATATACAAACTCGAGTAGCATATATGTTATATAATTTGTATGTACACCTCATCGTAATCGTACAAACTAAAAATATATGATCTTTAAATTAAGCCTATCTTACTTTATTCTACACGACCGTGATAAGAAGTTGACTTTGGAAGTTGGTCTAACATATCTTAAAATCCACTTCAGAGCATTTCAATGTTGGGTTTAGCCAAAAATCTGCTAACAACAACACCAACTGCATGTGTTATATAAACTTTGCATTGTTCCTTCACCAGATAATATTATCTTTACCAAGAAAAAATCTGATTGAGTGCATGTTTGGACATAAAGGTGATAAATATATATTTGAGGTAAAAGTATTTTTATAAAAAGGTCAAAATTATTATTTTATTTTTTATTTTATTTTTACCCGTTAGATATATTACAATAATTTTATTTGTAAACAAAATATGCATTAAGATATGACACATAAATATAGAGTTCGCATTAGCTAGGCTCGAGCTCAAAAAAGAATAATTGGCATATGAGGAATATTTGGGCCAAGGAGCATGTGAAGAAGAGTCATCACAGTGAAAACATATAAATAAAAAGGTTGAATGATGTTGGGGCAAATAAAATCTATTCACCTTTGTTCCATTACTAGACTGCATCATCAGTGATAATGCAGATCTCAAAGTCATGGGACACCAAATCCCATATTCCTGTAGACATTACTGAATTTTTTAAACATTGGTTTGCTTATATCGAAAGCTAAACCTATATTTTAATTTATAAATTGAAAGTATTATTCAATGAATACGATCTTTAAGGAGCAAAAAGCAAACAAAAATTGAGTGCATCGGAAATTATCTCGTGGAGACAAAATAAAGCAAGTATCTATTTCCTTGGCTAGTGCTTTTGTGAACATGAAGGTATTTGCTAAAGACGCTGAACTTGAATTTCTAGGAATTAACCAACGCAAAGCCAAATCCGTGATAGATACACTACCTAGCGTTGATTGCAATGGGATGTACCATGCACTTCGCCAAATGAGGATATCCATTAACCTTCTAAAATCATTATTAGTCTACAATGCCATGTACCAAACTTAATTTATTGTTGTTTATTTTAAAATAGAAAAAGAGAATCATAAGACAATGAGGTTTAATAGTATTTTTGTTTCTCTACTGTACCAAATATGCAATTTTACTTTCCTTAATTTCAATTATTCTCATCTATTTTTATTTTTTAACTATTTAAATTATTTCTCTTGTCTCCAAATGTTATCGAATAATTAAAAGAAATGTAATAAAAGCATAAAGTATAATTAACTATATATATTATTTAAATAAATATAAAAATAGAATGTATAAAATATGATGAAAAGCATTTTTTTTATTTTAATAAAAAACAAATTCTTTATATATCTTCCTTTAAAAATTTATGCAACTCAATGATATACAGGTTTTTAAAATTGGATCAGATATGGAATCAGTGAAAATATATATTGATCCAAGGTTCAATAACTTAATTTTATTTAAATTAATAATAATTGAATAATATTATTTTAATTTTTAATATAGTTTATTAGGTAATATTAAAAATCATAGCATAATATTTATATTTTTTTATAATTTTATTAATATTAAAAATCAAATTACTCATCTAAATGTCAATACACATGACATATAATATTCAAAATAAAATAAAATTTATAAGATAAAATATATTTTTATTCTTTCTAAAATTTTAAAAATTCGATTTTCATTTCTCTTTTTATTTAATATTTATTTAATTTCTCTTTTGACCCTTCTAGTTTTGCAATGGAATTTTTCAAGCGCTATTTAAATTATTTTTCATCTTGAAAGATCAAAAGTGTACTTTTAAAAATTAAAAGACAAAAAAAATAGAAGAAAAAACTATAATTAAATTTTTAAAATTTTAGAAGAACTAAAAATATATTTATTTTTCTTTATTTGACTTAACACGTTTCACTATCGTTTCTTAGTTCGACATTTGTACGGTTTACCCTCGTTGCAAGTGCAATGTTCGTGCAACGGTCACATACATGCATATAAAAGTACTACACTGTCAGTTTCCACTTTCCAAGTTTCAACTTTCAATCAATTGATTTTTTAAAATATAGAATAAATTTTCAATTTAAATATAAACAAAAAATGTTAAATTAGTTTATCTAATTTTGTTTACTTTTATATAGAAAGATATTCATATTTCTTTAAGTATCTGCAATCTTATTTATTATACATGATACTCACATTTGAATTAGCTTAATGGTATTTTGTAAATAATAATATTATATATGATTGAATTAATTAAAATTTGTTTATTTTTTAGTGTATAAAAATTGACATCTTTTTCTTACATTAGAGTCCAAAATGAGTATTTAAATAATTTTTTTCTTACTAGTAGGAAAATTTTGGATTAGTAAGGACTAGAGAGCATCTTAAATTTTATTATTGTGTTGAAACAATTCAAAGATTGTGATTAATTTATGGTTTAATTAGTTATTTATTTTTGTACTTGCATTTTTTTAATTTATATTTAAAAATATTCTTATTTTAGTTTCTACATATATTATTTTTAAAATTTTTTAGTCTACACATATTTTAAAATAATATGTGTAGACTAAAATTAATTAAAACAGTATTATAATAACTAAAATGATATGTTTTTAAATATAAAAAGTAAGAAATAGAGTTTTTGTGACAAGAGTTAATTAGTCATTTAGTAAAATGGTCCTTTATTTTTAGAACAAAAGATCAGTTTAAATAAGACAAATGACTAAAATGGTTATTTAGTCATTTTTTCAGTCTTCTTTTGACATGACGCAAGTGCATATTTAAATAAGCATTGTCAAATAAATTTTAAATAAAATTAATTTTAAAATAATGTGATTAATATTTTAAAAGTAAGTTAATAGAAAAAATTTAATATTTATTTTTATTTAGCGTAAAGACTACCTAAAACTATTTTAATTGGGAATTAATTTTGAATTAAAAACATTTATTCAATATTTGAAATATGAATATAAATACTTAACATAATTAGGGCAGCTAGAATTTTAGCATAATTTTAAAAGATTTAACATAAAATCAAACACACATTAACAATGATTTAGTTTGAACGAAAGATGAAAATATAGGGATAAAGAAGCATAGACATAAACACCTATATCTAGTATATTTGAAACCTTAAGAGAGAAAAATAGAAAAATAAAAAAGAAGAAATGGTGTCAAATAGTTGTTGTTAATATATGAGGGTATCCAATTATTGTTCATTACTCAAAAACAAAAGAAATAACTTGATAAAAAAAAAAAAAAAAAAAGCAAGCAACAAGGATCATGTTCCCGTTATAGGAGAAGGGTCAAAACTGTATAAAAGGCAACGGCTACAATACCCTTCACCTCACACTCCTCTCCTTTACAGCATCACTGGTTTATCGGACCAGAAAAATTCGGCCCCTCACTTGTGTGTTGTGGTAATAACACATAACAGACCGCATACATCATTATCGGAAAATTCCACAATCCCATTCCTCTTAATTCTTCCACAATTCTTCGTCCTCTCTGCAATTTAAGCTCTTCTTTCTCTCACTTTTTCCTTTGATTCTTTCCTTTTGGTAAGAGTCCTCTCTCGCTCGCTTCCCTTTGTTCCACCATTCCTTCGAGAGTTATTTTTATCTATTATTGTTGAGCCCCCCACAACTCACACAACACAATTCCCTTCTGGTACCTCAAGAAACAATTCTTTTTCGTTTTTGTTTCAGTCCCATTAGTTGAACTACCTTGTTTGTTCTTACTTGTTTTATGGATTTCTAACATTTGTTCCTGTGATATACCAATTCAAGTAAAGCAGCAAATAGGTAAGGTGAGGAATTTTCGAACCAAAAACAAACAAAAATTTTTAAAAAGAAAGGAAAAAAAAAAAGTGATTGGATTTGAAAGATGTCAATTGCTTTGAGTTCAGTTTGCAAAGAAAAGGTACATTGGGAAGGGCAACCAGGACATTGTTCTGGCGAGCCAATCTTGATTTACCTCACAGTGGATGGTGCTGTGACCCCAATGCGTGTGTTTGAGTCTGATTCCATTGCTTCGGTGAAACTGAGGATTCAGCAGTGCAAAGGCTTCGTGGTGAAGAAGCAGAAGCTGGTTTTTAGTGGCAGAGAGCTAGCTCGCAATGGCACCCTCATCAAGGAGTATGGTGTCACCGATGGCAATGTTCTTCACTTGGTTCTTCGCCTCTCTGATCTTCTCTTCATTGTTGTGAGGACCGTTTCTGGGAAGGAGTTCGAGTTCCACATCGATAGACACCGGAATGTGGGGTATCTGAAGCAACGCATTAGAAAGAAGAAAGGGGAAGGTTTCATTGATCTTGAGGATGATCAAGAGCTTTTCTGCAATGATGAGAAGCTCGATGACCAGAGTCTCTTCCATGACATATGCAAGAGTGATGATGATGTGATTCATTTGATAATTAAGAAATCGGCTAAGGTTAGGACCACACCAATTCACAAGGATTTGAATCTCTCGGTGGAGGCACCAGCTAAGAGAGTAAAACATAAATGGGAAAAACATGTTCAGATAGCAAAGGTGCCACCTGATGTAGGTTTCTGGTTGGAGCCAATTATTGTGAACCCTAAGATCAATTTTTTTCCTTTCCTTTGGGACATGATAAACTCCACATTTGAAGGTTTGAAGAAAGGAAATCACCCTATTAGGTCCTCTGAGGGCACTGGAGGGACATACTTGATGCGAGATTCAACAGGTCAGGAGCATGTTTCGGTTTTCAAGCCCATGGATGAGGAACCAATGGCGGTGAACAACCCAAGAGGTCTTCCAAATTCATCTAATGGTGAAGGTTTGAAAAGAGGGACAAAGGTTGGAGAAGGAGCCTTGAGGGAAGTTGCAGCTTATTTATTGGATCATCCCAAGAGTGGACCGCGTTTGGCGTCCGGTGAAGCAGTGGGGTTCTCTGGTGTTCCCCCTTCTGTTATGGTGCAGTGCTTGCACCAAGAATTTAACCACCCAAATGGGTTTGCTTGCTCCTCAAAACATGTTAAGATTGGGTCACTGCAGAAGTTCATGAGTAATGATGGTAATTGTGAGGACTATGGACCCTCGGCATTCCCAGTGGAGGAGGTGCATAAGATTGCTGTGCTTGATATAAGATTGGCTAATGCAGACAGGCATGCTGGGAATATATTGATCAGAAAGGAGGCAGATGGCCAGATAAAGCTCATTCCTATTGATCATGGCTATTGTCTACCAGATAAAGTAAGCATTTCTTTTTCTTATTTTTGGATTCATGTTGAATCATCTAAAATCACGTTGAACTACCAGCTAATACGATTTTAGATAAATGCTCCTATGTCTGGTACTGTGTTGAAGAATTGATTGAGTCAAAAATCAATTTTCAATTGAAATAACTTTTATTTTTACTAATATTTTTATTTTAGAATAAAAGCATTCAAACACAAATTATTTCAATTAACTCATTTTTTACCATTATAAAAATCTTGCAAAATCAATTTCATTCAAAATTAATTTTTTTTAAGTGCTCACCCAAACACACACTAATTCCATTTTTTTCCTGAATTTCTGCTATTATTTTGCATTCCCCTTTTGGCATCCACAGAGCTGATTAGATGTGAGAATTTGATAGATACTAGGAATTAGGGTGTTGCATTGATACATCCTAGTCTACTAGAGGTCCACATCCTATAAATTAAGATTTTATTCTTACATAGCTTGAATATGGAGTAACTTCATTATTCTTTCTGCAGTTTGAAGATTGCTCATTTGATTGGCTTTACTGGCCACAAGCACGTCAGCCTTACTCTCCTGAGACTGTGGATTACATCAATTCTCTGGATGCTGAAAAAGACTTGGAACTTTTGAAATGTTATGGATGGGATATTCCACTTGAGTGTGCTAGAACACTTCGCATTTCCACAATGCTACTAAAGAAAGGGGTTGAAAGAGGCCTTACTCCCTATGCAATTGGAAGCATTATGTGTCGGGAAAATTTGAACAAGGAATCTGTCATTGAAGAAATTATTGGGGAAGCCCAAGATTCCTTGCTTCCTGGCATGGAGGAATCGGCATTTCTTGAAGCCATCTCCCAAATCATGGATTACCACCTTGATAAGCTTGCAAACTAGACTCTCTTTTTTTGAGTTATAGGTGTATTTGTATGTATGTATTCAGTGAGTGAACTAGTCCATTTTGGGATGGACTGCAGGTTTGCATAAATTATGACATATATATATATATATATATATATATATATATATATATATATATAAATTATGGCTTGATGTGTCCTGGACATAGGCCTCAATCATGCTCTTGTCTATTTCTAGCTACTCGAAACTGTTTCTTCGGGATTGTATTGCAATTTTGAACAGAAATCAAAAGGTCTGAGCAAGATTGTATTACACTGAGGTTTCATCTGTCATAGTGGGAGTGTACGAGGTGTGACAAAGGAGCTGGATCTGTCACGTGTATATAAATAAAAAATGTAATGTTAGGTTTCAACCCTAAAAAAATGTAATGTATTATAGGCTTATGAAATGAATATATTATATTTTTTTCTCTTCGAAAAAATGAAATGAAATTTTTGCTACTTGCCCGCATCCTAGTTGGGCTTGGGCCATAAGAAAATGGAACAAACAAAATATAAATAAAATAAAATATAAAAAGTATGAATATCACATAAAAGTATAAAATTTATCTTCTATCACACTAAGGAAACACAACCTTAGAAAGAGAAAAAAAAAAGAAAGAAATATGCAATGATATGTATAATAAGTGAAGGTGTCCACATTATTTTTTTTTTCTCTTTATGCTTGTGAGATGCTAGGCATATTTTGGCATTATGATCAGATCTTGATTCACGAAGAAAAGCAAAATAATTCTACTAGCGGTCAAAAGTGAAAAAGATAATGACAGCCATGTGGTCTGGTCATGATTCATTATAATAACATTGATTGTGCATAGTAAAGGAGAGACGCCAATTTGTGGTTGAGACGTAGTCGTCTAGTTGAGGTTGTTCTTGGGTGGGATTTCGCCGGTTAGAGAGAGAGTATACTATGTAAAAACACTTAGATTGAATATTAATCATAACTTGGAATTTATTTTGATGGCTAAGATTAACAAATTAATGTACACGACTTGTTTAGTAGTCATATAATTATTTATTAAGTTTTCATTTTAATAATCCATATATATTTTTAAAAAAATGACAAGCTATAGTTGTGAAAAAGACAATAAATTTCAACTAAGTTGACAACCTCAACAAGCTAAAGTATTATATTGAAGAAATAGGTAAAAAAAAATATATATATATGGGGGGACTATACCAACACCCATGAGCAAAGAGGTATCAACAAAATCTATATAGTTAGGAAAATGTAACCTATTGTGCATATCATCAGCTATACAAAAAGAGGAAACAGAGTCCCACCAAGTGAAAGTATTAACTGTAATACCATGGTCAACTAATTTGTCAACGCAGGTATTACCTTCCCTGCAAATATGAGAAATCTGAAAATGCATGAGTGGTCACAAAAAGGCTACTGAGGGAACGATTCCTGAGTTTCCAAGGGACGAGAATAGGTTTGGTGAAAGATTGAATGACTAAAGTCGAGTTTGTTTCAAGCCAAAATCTTACCCAAACCTTTTTGCCAAGAAGTTTCAATGGCCAAAATAGCTCTCCACAGTTGAGCAATGAAAATAGCTCTCCCAGGATGCCTTTTGGCAGCTCCATCAGAATTCCCTTTAATAATTCATATATTATAATTGTATGGTTAAAATGTTATTTGTACATATTTTAAATGACAATTGTTCTATAGAATGAATAGAAATTGAGAAGAAAAAAAAATGAGATGAGAGAAGTAGAAGATAAAAAGTGATTTCATGTTATTTGGTTGAGTACAGAAGTAGAGAGGACAAAAAATATTTGTGAGATCCACCTAAAAAAAATCCTCCTTTGATAAAGAAAAAAGAGAAGAAAAAGAGTAAAAAATTGTAAAATCTACTAAAATTATAATTATAATCTTTTTAAAGAAAACTATATATACAAAAATAAATATTTTTTTTTTATAATTTTTTCTTCTTATTTTTCTATTCAACCAAACAAGTAAAGAGAAAATTTAACTTTTTTTCTCTCTTCTATTTCATTTTTTAATTTTAACAATTCAAACACATTAAAAATCAACTCATTCTTTCTATCCGACTTCTTTTCTCTCCACTTCTTTCTTTATCCAAACAGAGGCATAGTGAGAGGGATATACCTAATGAGAAAATTATTTCACATGCACAATCATTTTTAAAACTTAAGCATATTTATAATAAATGTTTAATATTAGTAAATAAAATGCATTGTTTATTTAGAAATGTTTCAACGTTGCACGAAAATCAATATAAAAGTGATGAAATAAAAAAAAAAAAAGAGAAATTGAATGAAAATACAAATGTAAACCAGCTAGCTTTCCATCACGGAGCTCGATTGCCCTTTAATATTTTGGTACAGGTAGTGCACAATTGTCAAACCAATATCTGACACCCTCAATATTAGTCTTCCAAAGGTCAGGAACATTAGGATGTGTACAGTGTCAAAAGCTGTCGTATTAAAATATAGTCATATTCAAGTACCACTTTTTTAGGTAATATTCATATAGATTTACTGCATTATAAATAGCAGTATAATTTTAAAAGAAAAACAATTATCTGTTAGGACACTCATTTAATTATAATTTATCATATATAATAAATTTATTAATTTTTAAAATAATTTAAATATTAATTTGTGATTAAATGATAATATAAATATATAAATATTAAAATTTAATTTAAAATATATACATTTATAATAGAACAAATGTAAAGAGAAGAAGAACTAACGGATCCTTTGATTTGGTATCTGTAGCCCCTTGGGTGTACTCAGGGGCAGCACCTGGTCATTCCTTGGGCAGGAATTAGGATCATTTGGATATAGGGCGATTGAGCCTTAAGCAAGCACTACGAGGGACGTTGCATAACAATTGGGGAATAACGAACCATGATACGTGTAAGGAAATCTCAGACTAGGTAACTACGTTGTGTTGTGTTAGTTATCCGTAATCATTTTTGAAATATCACTACTTAATCAATACGCTTAACAATATATAAACCTAGGTTGAATCCTAAAGAAGATAAATTATACCATGGTTTATTTCAATCTGTTAATAGAAATCGCAGCAAGTTGCTTTTAATTCTAAAGAATTCTAGTGCGGCAAAGGGACCACCGCCATCACTTCATGTACTCCAACAGCAAATAGTCAACAAAAGTGTCCATAGTTCACTTCAATACAAATATCTTGTTTCGGTAATAAACATCAATTTATGAACCAGAAAATACACCTTTTAATGCATCCTGTCGTATCTTTATTTTCTTATTAGAAGAAATTCAGAAAATACCAGAAGGACTAAAGTTAAAATAGTTTCCAAATATTCAAAGAATTTTAATATTGTCTTCTTAATCTCAACTTGACTATATCACTTTTCTTAAAATGATTTTGTTTTAGAATTAAGAGTTCTTTAAAAATTTCTGAGATATTTAGTAATTTTTTTTAATTATAGTATGCTTATAATCAACTCTTAAACACAAAATGAGTAACTTTACATTTAATTATCAGAAATCAATTTCTACCTATAAAAGTTAAAAAATATATTTACATATGCCTCGAAGGAAAAAAATGCTACATACTTTACTAATGAGACGTGAGAATATCTAGAGATGAAATTATGTTATGCTATTATATATGTTAGACTCTTGTTTGTTATAAAAATATAAACAACATAATTTTATTTTTAATTCTTTAACTAATATGTAGACATAAGTTAATATTTGTGTACTCTATAAAGTAATAAGAAGGAAAAAAGAAAAGTCTTGTATCATCATATCTTAATTTATTTTCTTAAACCATGTGGGGTTTAGTTTTGGTCTCATCCTTAAATCATGCGCATTCACATCCCCATTCTCATCCGCATCCTGCTCTCAACATAAAACAACACTCTGGCTCTCCCTCCACCGCCCCAGGCCATGGCGGCCGGAGTCTCTGCTCCGCCCCCCGCCCCGCAGGCGCCGAGGCCAAAGCGGCCTCGGCCTCCGTCGGGGCGCACCAACCTAGCCTCCTGCGTGGTGGCCACCATCTTCCTAATCTTCATCATCATCGTTATCCTCATTGTATACTACACCGTCTTCAAACCCCAGGACCCCAAAATCGCCGTCAACGCCGTCCAGCTCCCCTCCTTCTCCGTCGCTAACGGCACCGTCAACTTCACTTTCTCCCAGTACGCCTCCGTTAGAAACCCTAACCGTGCCGCGTTCACCCACTACGACAGCTCCCTCCAGCTCATCTACTCCGGCAGCCAGGTCGGCTTCATGTTCATCCCCGCCGGCGAGATCGACGCTGGCAGGACGCAGTACATGGCAGCCACCTTCTCCGTCCAGTCCTTCCCCCTCTCGGTGCCGCCCAGGATGGGCCCCACATTGGCCAACGGCGACGGAGTGGGCTTCAACTATGGGCTTAGGGTTGAGCCCACTATGGAAATCGAGTCCAAGTTGGAGATGGCGGGGCGTGTCAAAGTGTTGCACTTCTTCACCCATCACGTTTATGCCAAAGCCGGTTGCAGGGTTGCCATTGCCGTAACTGATGGATCTGTCTTAGGTTTTCACTGCTAATTCTTCTTCTTCTTTTTTTTTTTTTTGTAACTCTAGACTTTTTAATAGTAAAAAAGTAAAACTGTAATTGTTACTTGTTAGTCATGTTAAGTAACCAAACCCAAGGCGTCACGATTAAAATTGTAAAGATGATTTTCAATTTTCCTTCTCGAATGCAAAGTTTCGCCATTTTGTTTGTCGAATTGGGAAATTGTGGCGTTTCTAAAAGAATTTTTTTTCTAGTTTAGAACCAGAAAGTTGTAAACTATTCATTTTTATTTTATAGAACAAGCCGAAAGACGAGAGGGGAATAAGACATTTAATTTATAATGCTAATACGTGGATACCATAGGAGAAGAGAGAAAAGTATAAAAAATTGACAAGTGATACAATGTAGTAAAGAAAAGCGAATTAGAAAATGTGTTGATAGTTAGAGGGTAGCAATACTATTTAGAAAGGAATATGGGTTAAGAAATGTGAAGATTATTTATGTATGTATCTTTGCTTTATTGGTATAAGTTAAAGCTTAAGTAAAGGGTCGTAGGGGGAGGCAGCAAGTGGAGGGGAATGATGAGTTTGAAAGGCGGGGAGGGAAACTTTATACTTTTTTGGGAAGTTAATTAATTGTAGGTTAAGCAAAGTTGGATACCATGCTTGATAGTGATACTAATTTGACTATGTCACGGCTTTTGTATTGGTTGTGGGCATTGGAATCAACTGAATCAGATTTGGGTGAGAAAAAGAGGGTTGGGGCAGGCATGGCGTAGGACCGGCTCTATTTAGGGATGTTGATTTCTGTTGTCTGTTTTTCCTCATATGTTGATGGCCATGACATCTTGAAAAACAAAGATAGAAATACAGTAGCACGTCTACTTGTATTGATAATTATGTCGGTCTTTTTCTACTTGATTAATTTATTTGGATGCGACTTTATTGAAACGATGTAGTTTTTTAAATATGATAAGTTGTAATTCTAAATGACAAATTGCAAAAGATAAAGTGTTAACAGTAATATTTATGAATTGTGAAATACTTCCTCCACTCTTTTATATAAGAAATAAATAATTAATAATCAATTTATCACATATAATAAAAATAAGGATTTTACTTGTATGTGAAAATGGCCGTTATAAATAATCTTAGGTGACATTTATACAATTAAATTAATTTGAGAGAATAACAAATTCACATTGTAATTTTAAGATAAATTTTTAAATCATAATTTATATCTAAATATTGTAAAATTGAATTTTTATTGCGACAAACATGTTCTCGCAAGAGTTGTTCACCTATTTTTCCTTTATATCATCTATGAGTGTGACTTAGGTAATAAACTTATTTTCTTTTATATTTAGTAGTATTCTCAAAAAATTACATGCTTGTCAAGATATTGAATTGATGAGTTAATGATTGAACCATAAATCACTAATTCAACCTGTTTGATTTGATATATATGAGAAGAAGAATCAACTTATTTTAAGAAGAATTATTTATTACAACAATTAGATTTATTGACTTTTATCGATTCAATTATATTTATATATTATTAAGATTCTCAGTCAATAAATTATCAAATTATGTATATTTTAATATATTTTAAAAAATTTATGTTATGTCTATTTAAATTTATACAAATCTGATAGTAAATAATATTGAATTAATATAAAATTTTATACGTAAGGATACATTTTTAAATGTAGGGATCCATATGATATTTCCGAACCCCTCTTTCGGGTGGATATAAGGGATCCCGAGCTTATCTTTTCACATGGATTTCTAGCCATTTATTATTATCATCTAATATAGCATTAATGATCATTAGTCCTTATACATTCTTCCAAAGGACTTGTTCATTTTTAAGTAAAATTCATTATTAGTGATGCTTGTACATTTTCCATAACATCAAATTTGACGTGATTTTGTTGCATTACTCCTTGAACTAAATATGGTAGTGTTCTAGGCCCCTCATCGTCCCTGAATAATAATTAAAAAACTTTTCATTCTAAAAGCGAGGTATTTCCACAATTGAATTGTAGAAGTCATGTGAATAGTTTCTTGAAGAATGAGGTTTATTACAATAGTACCCTACATGAAACCTATCTTAAATATAGGGATCCATATGATATTTCTAAGGTTTGTTTCCAGGTGGATACAAGGATTCCGGGCTTATATTTTCATGTTGATTTCTAACGATTTATTATTATCATCTAATTTTAACATAACAATCTTTACTCGTGATACATTCTTCTAAGGACTTGTTCGTTTTTACGAAAAATTCGTCGTTAGTGATGGTGCTCGTACATTCTCCATAACATGAAATTTGATGTACATTTTATAATTACGTTTGTCCATATGTGTGTGTCTTATAAATTGAAACTACTGATACATTTTTTGTATCATTATGATCCAGGGTTATGTTGGCTTGAATATATTCCTTAACATAAATTATACTCAGGCATTTAAATTGTGAGCAGTTTTGTGTTTCACTTATCTTATTTTTGAGGCTGAGGGACCAAAGAGTCGTTGGTGAATACTATGACATGACATCCTTGGTTTTGTTTCTGTTTTGTCTTACCATATGATGCCTAATGTTCGACCGATCCTGTACACCAAGGATCGTGTTCTCTATGAACAATTCGATAATGCTATCCAATTTCTTATAGTCTGATCCCTTTTGTTTAAGGGATTCTGCATACAATCTCCTCCCTTGGTAATCGGAGATGATATAATGAATAACAGAAAAGGTGGAATAATTCATTCTTTTTTTGTGAAAAGTACTCAATTTTTGCAAGGATGTTTAAGAAACAAAATAAAAAAATAACGATAAATAACACCCCATATTTACTGAGATCACAAGCGAACAGTAGCAATTCTTACTGAAAAAGGCTGACATCGAGGTCAATTGAGAATGCCAATCTAGGCCCATCGACTAAAAATTTCCCTGCAGGTATAACTACGTGCTCCTAAGCTTTATCAAACAAAATTTCAGCCAAATACTTTATATACAACATTAATCATTAATGAACAAAGAATAAGCTAATTCGAAGACCAACTGCTGTTTTGATTTTCAACAATAACAATATAGTATCATTTTTTTTTTCTGGTAAATAAAAGTTAAATGCTTTAAGGCCGAGAAGGTTTCCTCAATCCAAAATAGGCCAGAGCTGTAGAAGTCACAACAGCCACTTATCTAACAATTTATACAAAATGACAATTCAATCATTCATAATTTACCTTGATCATTCCTAATGAATTTCATCAGTCTATACAAAAAAACTAGAACCAGCACCCCCCAATGTATCACAATAAATAAATAACTACAGGAACTATTTGTAATTGTAGAGCTTGCGTTCTAGCTGCAAGTCTGGTTTCCACCACTGGTGAATCCCATGGGCTTCTTTGAAATCACGCGAAGGAGTAACATTAACTGTCAGAGAAGCTGAAGGAATGAGGTGAAGGGGTTCAGATTCCTTCCCAAATGCACTCATCAGTAGGCCACCAAGTGAATTTTGAGTTGCTAACCTTTCAATGACGCCTGCTCCAATCTCATCCATTTTTCTTCTATGTTCAAAGTAACCAATATACTCTGAGCAGATATGGTCAGATGGATTCACAAACAAACCTGGGACCCAGGCAGCCAAAGCAGCAAATGGATCAACAGATAAATCCTTCGGCTGCTTGGCTTGCATAGCAATGGTGAGTCCAGCTGTTATCACGCTGCCCGCAATTCGAATCCCATGTTTCACCCTCTCATCCTTAATTCTTTCAATTGGAGCAGATACAAATGGTGGGTTGAAAAGAAAAGATTCGATAAACATGCCATTCTTGGCCATGGTTTTCCCAGTGAGCATTGCCATTGCTGATCCTAGAGAGTGTCCAGCCAACCAAACATTTGAATCACCTACAGTTGCTACTGTGTTTTGAACAGCTTGAATAGCTATTTCAGAGCGGGAAGTTTGATGAAGCCCTTGCTTGATAAAGTGGATATCCAGCTCAATATCACGAGAAACTGAATGTGATTTGGTTAGAGTTCCTCTAAAGGCAATTACATAATGTGGACTTCTATATAAAGTGTCATTATATTGAGATGATGGAGGCCTGAACTCATATATTGCACCAAAGATGGAGGAATCAACATCATCTACTAGGGGACGGAGCAGCTTAAAGTGAAAGAATGTCCACCAAGGTGGTGCAAGAGCATTTTGCCCTTCACGTTTTTCTTGCCTGTCCCTTTCTAGAATGTAAACTCCTTGGACCAAACTAGCAGCAACTGACATTCGATGATATGCATTGTCCCTGAAATAGATGATATACTATTTTGTATAAGCCAAATTCTTCCAATAGGGGGGCAAAAAACACAAATCCTCCTATACAACTATCAGAATTCTAAAGAATTTCCACTATCGAAGCTCTATGCAAAAAGAATGTATTAGGCTTTAGAGAAACGGAGTGCTTGGTAAAAAAAAGTGCAGTCTAAAGAAGAAAAATAGGTCTTGAAGGACACATACATATCCTCTCTCAGAAACAGGATTCGGTGCATTTATGCATTCATGTCAATATTGGACTGTTCAAATTTAGGATGCATATTTAATATTTTTAGTCTGATTTATGAGGAAAAAAAATGCGAATAGTCTAATCTTAATCCAACCATTACAATTAGCTAACTGCGTGAATGTGTTAAATTTCAACCTGCAAAGAATCAAAGTTCACATATTCCCCGATGTCTAGATGAGAACACAAGGGTTATGTTCACATTAAGGTTTTAAAATACGGTCCACAGCCATGATTTCAGTCACAACGGTCAAGGCTTTTGTATTCAACACAACCGCAATTGATGTTTCATCAACTGCATTTATCAGAAGTTTTTGCAGCATCAAGGACCACAACCAAACCGCAATTTAAAACCTTTGGTGTGATATTAGTTTCACCATATTTCCCTGATCATACACCGTTATGTATACAATCACGCAACTGATACTCACATCAGAAATCATACATGGTGAAGAAGAAACAATCTAATCTAAAAGTACACAAATACACCCCCCCCCCCCCCCCCCCCCCCAAAAAAAAAAAAAAAAAAAAAAAAATTAAAGTGGGAGATTGGTTTGATAGATCTTACCATAAGACATAAGTTAGATGCAAAGGTCCTGAGAGGTCAAAACTTTCTCTCTCAGATTCCATGGCTTCCTTCTAATGGTAACTTGAGAAATTGTGAAAAAGGAGAGAAAATAGATCGGTACTCAGTATCTGTCAGCAGCTGAAAAGCAATTAATTGGCCAGCATAATGATATTCAGTCAAATCAAATAAATGGCATGTTTGACAATATGAGTTTAATTTTGAAGAAGAAAAAGCAATTCAATTTCACATGAATATTATGGTGCATTCCACACTGGAGATTCTATAATTGAAATTTAAAGAAGATTTGAAATTCACATAGCATTTGTAGAAGGACGGATTGGAGGAAGCATATTCGCATCGCAGCAAAGAAAATGGAAATGGAAGTTAACGTTAGAATCACGATGCGAATCCGAGTCCGAGGATCTCCGCTTCAACCGCATCGCAATTTTGTGTTAAATAGTCAGTTCACGTCGTAGGGTCCAGTGATTCTCCTTAAGTTAGATTACATTAATGTTTTTTTGACAGCTAAAATAGTGTAAAAATAGAGAAATGAAAAAAAAAATATTAACTTAAGTTAAAAATAAAGGTACAGAGAAAATGTTATAGTCTCTATTATCAAATAATAATGTTAATTGGTAATGTCATAATAACATTAAGATTCATTGACTTTCCTAGTTGATAAATTGACTGTGTAAAAAGTAACATAAAAAACATTATAAACTTCTAAAAAATCTTATTTACCAAACACTATTAATAAAGTCAAATAAAATTGTACTAACATTTTCTGAAATTTTTTCAGATTGCAACGTAATATCAGTTTTGTATTTCTACAATAACTTTTTTAATTATTTAGAAAATATTAAACTGACTCTTCACACATTTTACTAATTTCATAATTATTTGAAAAATGTTACATCATATATCCCGGTCATTATATATATATATATATATATATATATATATATATATATATATATATATATATATAATATGAAAAAAACTTTCAAACTATGAATGTAATTTACTCTTCTTTTTTTTATTTTATTCTCCTTAATCTTAAGTATGTAGCCTGCCCATAGCTTTGAACTTTCAGGTTGGAAACCAAAGGTTTTGCCAAGAAATCTTTTTAAAAATTGGCTTCAAAGGATCGTGACATCTAGTTGCTTGCTAATACAAACACCAATTCACCGTCAGCGACAAAGGACATAGTTTTCTTCTCTCATGATAGTTTTTCTCATAGCATTTGCCATCGGCAATCCCATCAATTTACCATGTTAACTTCAGATATTTTATCCTTTATTAAAACAATTTAAGCAATCTACAATATATTTAAGTAACAAGCATAAGTTTATTCTAATAATGAATAAGTCAAATAACTTATATTTTTATTTGTACTTAATTTTGCTTCAAATTAAAATATTGATTTAACTTTTTTTAATTAATACGTATAAAATATTAAATATTATTTAAAATCATAATAATTTAAAAACGTCAACAAATATAAAACATTACATAAAGTTGATTTTCAATATTTTCATGTTCAAAGTACTTCTAAATTTTCCTTGCAAAAAATATTTCTAAATATGCTCTTCAAATCCGCTTGAGATTGACGATGATTTTGTTTATCATCACGAAAATTTGATTTTTTCTTTGCAACATGTTCAAATAAAATCGAGGCAAGAACCATTAAATACTTTGTTGGTCAATATGCCATTACTTACTTTCTCGTTCATCTTCAAGCAACTTAAATTACCACAATGATTATTTAATAAGATATTCATTTGTGTAAATAAAAAATAAATATTTATCATTAAATTTTATTATAACATCAAAATTAAAATAGCAAACAATTTTTTAAATAAAATTACATGACATTGATACGCTCATCTATGTGACGTGTGTGAGAGAAGAGTAACGACAAGTAATTGAGTTGAGTTGGGTAATTACTCATAAAATTGTTGGCTCTACAGATATAATAATATAGAGAAAACAAAATTGTTTCGGGCAACAAATGAATCCGAAGCACCATTTGTTTCAAAGAGGAATGGACAGATTATTCATACTGTGATTTGTGAACACATCTGAATCTCAAACAAACAAAAATGGGCAGTGGAGATTTGGAAGGACTGAAAAATGAAAGATATAGGGACACTCAATTATATATAACCCAAAAAATCATTTTTTTTCCTTTTTCAGAATCGTCTCATCTATTCAAGAGGACAATGCAACAGAATAAGATGAGAATGAAAAATGAGTATGAATAAGAAAATAGTGAACAATGATAATGACACTGCTGGCTCTCGTATAAACGTGATTTGACATACATATCTCTACTTAGACCAAGCAACTGCATCTATTTCAGCTTGTGCACTCCGGTATAACTCTAGTCTCTTTGCGAGCGCACTACGTCGTTCCATAATTGCAGGATCCTCATTCAGTAACGAGGACAGACGCTTGATCTGCAAAGAGGATTTATGCAGACAGTCAATACTTAATTTTTTTGGCCCATATCAAAACCAAATATATAAGAGAGAACTTAGTTAATGTGAGCAATAAAAACTATAAATCCAGATTATATAATATAAGTATATATGGATAATTAAGATTAAAAACTAATGGTTACCTTTCTACGTAAAAAAATCATGTGCATTTATCTCATGTCTTGTGAGAACTAATTATTATTAGTAAGAAATAAGAACAATAAACATTTTTTTTGTAATAATAAACATATATTATTTGATCACATGTGAATGATTAAGATTAAAAGATGAATGCACATGACTTTTCAAGGAAGAATAAATATAGATCATTAGATCTTATTTGGATGATCAAAATTAAAAGAAACATATACATAAATGATAAAACTTTGGAAAGGAAGATTTATTCTTACCTCCATTTTGCCTAGCTCGGTAAAAAAGTGATCAAGTAGACTTCGTTTTGCCTCCCGCACTTGACAATAGACGATGGACTTGGGAATTGAATGCCGCAGAGTAGCACAGACCATATTGACATATGACAAAATTGTGGTTCCTGTTTATACAGTGTGAGTGTGAATGTCTGTAGTTCAATGTATTTCGATGGACATACCATATCAAACTATGAGAACAAAGCTGTAGTATAACAAGTTTGAGACTGCAAATGGTAAGACTTACCAATTCGCCTTAGATATGAATCATTATATCTATCAAAAATTGAATGTGTGGGATTGCCACCCTTATCAACATCTTGAGGAAGCTTCCGAAAGAAATCAACAGTCAGATAGCCACACTCCATATCAACTAGCTGCAGTGTTGCTCTTTTGCTTTCATCCCTCATTCTTTCGAGTGAATCAACAGCTGCAGCCCCAACCTCAACCCGGAGACCAGGATACTGCTTCAAGTCCTGTAAAATCAGCCAAACTATGTATTAACTGGGAAAATTGTGAACCCTATAGAACTAAGAATTAATGGAAAGAAAATATTAAAGCCCATGTATATGTAAAGTAAAAGTCAGTAAAATTCCAAACCATCTTAGTTTAATCATAGATAATTACAAAATCATGAAGAGGTCAAAGGTCATCAGTTCCACATTAAAGACTTATCACCATTACTTTGGAAAAGATAGATGCATTAGCATTCACAAAACCAATACAAAATTCGTCTAACAAGGAAAGGCAGGTTCATTGTTATGGAAAAGCTAAAACCATTTGAGAATTGGCAAAGAAAATACTGAGAGTTAGATATTAATGCACAACATCTCCAAGCATACATATCTTAATACTTGATCAAAGAAACCCCCCAAAACAATGCATGTTTTCAGATTCTAAAATTGAAGTTTTATCATATTGCTATACAATCATCTATACTCTATGGTAGTAAATGTTGGATTTTAAATGGACAATATGAAAAAAAAAAAAAGTGGTAGTAGTAGAAATAGTATGCTAACACAATGGCATTGTCTTAAGAAAGACAATGGAAGAAATTATTTAAAGAATCCCATGATGTATCTTTGAAATTTGGTTTTTAAATGAACTAAATGCCATTGTCTGATCCATATAGCCAACCTCAC
Organism: Glycine soja; assembly: GCF_004193775.1. Taxonomy (NCBI): domain Eukaryota; kingdom Viridiplantae; phylum Streptophyta; class Magnoliopsida; order Fabales; family Fabaceae; genus Glycine; species Glycine soja. The sequence goes on along the minus strand of NC_041006.1, from coordinate 41,678,554 downwards.
CTATTGGGATAAGGCTGCTATTGTTGTTTTTGTAAATGATATTAAAAACTGCACTTTGTCACTAGAACACTTGTAACAAACATCATTGACTACGAAGTATGAAAACTTATCAAACACAAATACAGCAGCAAGAAAATACAAAAGAAAAACTAAATAAGTACTGCTAGGAACATACCAAAGTTTCACAGTAGCTTTGTGAACACCAAATACAGCATAAAGATATACAATGGGAACATAAAATAAGTACTGCCAGGAACATACCAAAGTCTCACTCATAGCTTTGTGAACCAAGTCCTTTAACAGGGAGTGAACCTGGAAGCAATCAATTCAAAATGACACTTGAATGAGCATGAACAGTGGGATCAGCAAAAGATTGATGTAGAAATACATAATACTTCAAAACATCAATTTTGAAAAATTGACCAATTTACAATTTTTTTACTAGATTGAAGATGAGGATAAGATTTTAGTGATTTTATCTATCCAATAACGAGGCTAAGTTGTAAACTCAGAACTACAAGGAAAAGGAGTGTGCCCTTTAATCAAGTATTTTATTTGACCACATGCTTTCCACCACCACCATCACCAAGACCAGAGATCTCGATAAAACTTTGTGGTACAAATAAATTTCCATTGACGAGTGACTATCAACGGTTAAATTTTGATAATTCGAATATGAATATCATACCGCATCAACAGCTGCCTCAGCAGGGCCCCTAATAGTTATTAGAGAAGATTCAATTAGACGGCGGTATCCTTGTTCTGGAGCTATTAGATGAGGCTGATACCCATCAGCTTCTGTAATAAGTTTCCTTATATTTTCCATTGAAAGCTGCTTATCAAACTGCAACCTTTTTAAAGCAGCAGGGAGCTGATTGTCAAAGACATTATAAATTTTATCACCTCCAGGCCGCCTGTAGGAACATTGCAAATTATTGAAATTAGTTTGAATCCAAAAATGAATGCAGTATGGAGTTAACTTTGAAACAGAGAAATTTCAAACTAGAATACAAAAATGTAACACGTACACGCCATCAAGATGGTCTTTAAATATTTGATCAAATGAGCGGCATATTTCCATGATAGCATACAACTTTCCCTGCATGTGATGGGCAATGTGTCATTAAAAAATTTCACTAAAACACCAAGCTTGAATCCCTCAAAAATAGAATCACACTATCTTCCACCACCACAGCTACCATAAATGAGTTCATCAAAATCAATGGCGATATTGTGGGAATGGATATTCACAGACATGCACAATGACAGAAGTTAAGAAGGAAGGACAAGGCCTTTTGAGCAATGGACTTCTTAAATAACCATGGTTTTTAAAACTGAAAATTAATAGTTAAAAACTGGTTGAGCAAAGGAGAGGAAACTTACCCCAGCATCAGCTGCAACAGGTTTTCCTAAACGAGTTAGTTCAGCTTCAAGTTCGGCAATTGTTTTGTTAATTAGGGATTGAATGCCAGGAATTTTGGACTTGATTACTGTCTCCAAATGCTGAAATATAAAACCAGAGTTACATAATTACAAAAACAGTACATTTTATGATGCTACAATTTTCATTTTATACCTTTGAGAGCATCTTCGCCAGATGTTCAGAACCCATTCTGTTTGCAAGGTGTTTATATTCAGGGGTACTATTAAAGTACTCACGTTCTCTACGCCTAGCAGCAATCATGTCAACATTCTTGTTTATGTCTTGTTGTGATCTATTCACAACACCAATCCAGGGAAACTTTAACCTATATGCTCTTCCTTCCAATATCTGAGCAAGAAAAAATGTTATACACATCAGTATTCATCATGTATTTAATTTTTTTTCCTTCTTAGAATGAAATATCAGCCTTACTGCCTATTCATTGGGGTTGTCATAAATTTGAGAGGTGACTGAGGATTAATGAAACTATGCTCAATTATACAGTAGAAAGAATATTTTAACATGAAAAATCAGAGCCTTGTAGACACTTCATCCAACTCCTAATCAAATATGACACAATGACTAGAGTCCATTGAAATAAAATAATTCTGTTAAAATAACACACATGAATTCAGTTTCAATTGAAATCAAGCTCATATTGCCAATTAAGGAAAAAGCTCACAGTCAATTTGGGTGACTGATTGTTCCAATAAATGAAGATCAATCTCGGGAAACAGGGGAAACCAGTAGAGCAGCATTCAGGAGGGAGGTATCAAAATCTAATTTTTCATATTCCATAGATAATAACAGTAGAAATATAAAAGATCTTCATGTGCCTTTCCATATTGTTGAGCATCTTTGATCTTACAATGAATTATCACCATGCCATTTGTATTGGAATTATGTTTGACTTACATCAACAGCATCAGTACCCTTGTCCATAAGATCAATCTTTGTCAAAACTCCAATGGTCCTATCCCCTAAAAATTTGAAATCAATAAACCAAGAATTAGAACACCAACAAATTACTGCCTTTAAGCTGTTCACTTCAACTAAACATTTTCAATAAACCAGCAATGTAAACAATTAGAATCAAGATGAGAATTTGGCTCCTCTATAGTTAAGGTGGCTCTGCCAAAGCAAGGCGGCTCACTTCAAAGGATAATGTGTAGTTATAACTTTTGATTTTCTTAATTGATAATGTGATAAATATATGCATATGTATAACAAACTATTAAATTTTTAAAAATTCAAAAAGCTAATTTTCTAAAGTGCACCCCTCACTTTAGAGGAGCTAAATCCTCATGGTGAAACTTACATTGTAAATATATAACACGCTGAATCCCAGTAAAGAATGAAAAACTTCATTAAGTGCATGCAACATGAACAGTATTCAAAGATGATAGAAAAGATTAAAATTACCAGTAGGGTCCACTTCACGGGAAATTTTAATTGCATCGGATGTCGCAAGATCTTGATTGGCTGGTGAAATAGCCAAAATTATACAGTTCGGCTGCACATTAATCTCAAATTCAGCACAAGCACATTTTCTTACATGGAAATTTTTTTTTTCAAAAATGTCTACTCTATGTTTTTGCACAATCAAAAGGTCAGAAAAAATATAAACTAGGTTTTTACACAATCAGCGAGCTTTCTAAGTTAAATTTCCAGATATGCATTATGTTTGTAAAAATAAAAATAAAAATTGTTACAGGGAGGTAAATATCTATATGCTCGCTTGTAAATTTTGTTCCTTAGATGTACTATTTCCAATTACAAGCTAGAGCATTCAAACGAACCCTACCTTCTCAATGTAGGAGCGAACCATATCCTCAATGTCTTTCACAATACTATCCGGTTGACCCTCTATTTTTTTGCAAAAACATCCGTTAGTATCTCATGCATCATAAAATTTTAAGAACTCTCACCATCTGTAACCATGGACAACAGAGACATGTCAATTAGTTGCTTACCTACAGCTACTTTCGTAAGGCCGGGAAGATCAATGAGCGTCAAGTTAACAACTGCAAAAATCCAAGGGGTCACCCCGAAGTCAAACAAACAGACGTTACAGATCGCAAGATAATGCTACTAATCATTGTTCCTGACAGATCAGATCTAAGATAAAAATGTAGGACGATAATATAGAAAAACGAATTTCAAACGCACCATTAGGAGAGTATATACTAAGATGAATGGGAACACTCGAAATTTGTTTGGTTCGTCCTGTCTCTCTATCAGTTTCGTCCTGAATCTCCTTCCTCACAGCAACTACACAAATTAGAGATTATCACTAACAGCCATACATAGGAATAAGCATTCAAATCAAGCTTGGAGAGAGGCATATACATATACATAAACAATAATACAACCATTTATATACCTATTTATTTAAAACAATAATAATAAATAAACAAGAGGCTGAGACAGAGAGAATAGAAAACTACCAAAATCGGTGAACCTCTTCCTCGGGAGGTGGAGGAACTCTGCGTACTCCCTGCTTCCCTCGTCAATCTTGTGAAGCTGCAACACGAGAGGTCGTCGCGTAACAATGCCTGCAAAACGATTCGCACGCGTAAGTTTCAAATCACAAGCATCGATTTAAGGCAAACAGAGAGAGAGCGACGATGACCTGATCCACGAGGTAAGAAATCTTTGCCGACAACGCTCTCCAAGACGGAGGACTTTCCTGAGCTCTGACAGTGAGACAAACACGATTCGATATGAATCGTTATGAGATGAAAAGAGAAGAGAGTAAGAGAGAGGGATCGGAGGTGAGACCTGGCCTCCGACGACGGCGATGGCGGGAAGAGAGTCCCATAGTGTGGGGAGTGCACTGTTTTCTCCGTGGTCGCCTAAGGCGGTGCAAGCTCTCTGGATTTTGTTGACCAAAGAGATTAGGTTCTCCATTTGGATTTCTGAGATCTATTGGCTGGATCGGGTTCAGATGTAGATCGCCGGTGACGGTGACGGAGAGAAGAGAGAGCTAAAGCGTTGTTGGTGTCTGTGGAACTTGGTTTGAAAAGGGACGTGATGCCAATTGCCAACGGGATACTCGCTTTTACGACGGTCTTTTAATATACCAATGGAAATGGATTTTACTGATTCCACCGCTATATTCTCGCTTCCGCTCTCCTCTCTCTAATGGAATTTACTTTTTTTTTTATTGTGCTTAATTATTAATTTTAAATTTTAAATAATTCAATTCCATTCTTAAATTTTCAAGAGATTCTTTTTATTTTTTAAATTCTTAAAAATTTAAGAATATTAATTTATTTATATAAATTTAAAAATTAAATTGATTCTCAAATTAAATATTTAAAAAAAAATTAGACTAAATTGAACCATTAAAATAATCTAAACAACAAATTGATAATTAAGTCTTAAATTGATTTATGTAACTACAGTTGTTAAAAATAAAACCCAAATACTTTCGTTTTTAAATATTATAAAAATAATAAATAAATAAGTGAATAAAAACAACTTAAGTATTGAGGAAAAAAATGTCAGAAGATTAGTTTACGATTCTTATGTCGACAATAAACAGAAAATTAAAAAGTATAAGTGAGACAACTACTTGTATAAGAAAACGAGAAACTAAATTTAAATTATACAATCTATAACATTACACCTAGGTGGGAACTTTCATTACCGATTCTGACCTTTTTCTCTTGATGGGCTTTTTGTTGGTCTTGCGAGCTCGTGCTCTTTTTGGTGGGCTATTTAACCATAACAACAATTTTTTTTAAAAAAAAAAACTCATGTTACTTTATCTTTAAATTTTATTATTTTATGATTTAATTCAATAACCATAATTTACTCTTTCTCATCTTCTTGTAATAGTTATGTTATTTGTACAACAATTTATAGCATAATATATTTTTTCTCTTTATTACATCATTAATCATATTCTCTTTCTCCTATCTTTCACTATTTCCTTCTTTTTTTGTTGTTGTACAACCATTTTTTCTCTTCTCATGATAAAAGTCTTTTTCTGTGCTTGATTTCTCTCTCTCTCTCTCTCTATATATAAGAAGCATATATCAAGTGAAAAGAAATATTTATATGAAAGAGTGAAATGAGTAAATTAAATTTGTATAATATGCATAAATTATTAGAATTAAAATTTATTTAATGATGATGTGACAACTTAAAAAAGTTACACAACTTTATCTTTTAATTTTAATAATTCATAATTTAATTTAAGTTTAATAATTCATTTGATTTCATAGTTATACAAACTTTATTTTTTAATCAATTTACTTAAAATTATCCATTTTAATCCTTATTCATACTAGTTATAATTTCATGTAATCCGTATTAGTTTGGGGATATTAAATAAAAGAGATTAAAAATGATACGTATATGACTAAAGAGATTAAAATGCTATATAACTATATATAAGGACTCAAATGGATAGTTTTAAATTATAGGGAGTAAAATATAAAATCTATGTAACTATAAGTATTAAATGACTAATTTAACCCTTAATTTAATAGTCATAATTTACTCTTCTTATTCTCCTATAATAGAGTTTTCTCACTTTACATGCCTTATATATTTGATGTATGATGTATTAGGTAAGAAGCATAATTTTAAACCACACAATTATATATAAATGCTTAAGATCAAAAAATAATTTAATAATCATATCACTCATCAAAGAAGTCACATAACTACTAAGAAAATTTTAGCTTAATCAATTGAACATGTGTGTTAATTTTTGTAAATTCTTTAATACTTATCTTCAATTTTTAATAATAAGGAGAGGTCGCATAAGTTTAAAGTTATGGTGTTGAATCTTAAATTAGTAAAATATTTATAAATCCCATTAAAATGTACATGAATATGTGGTAAGCATGCAATAATATTCATTGAGATGAAATGGTAAGGAATTAAAGTATACATTCATATCGTTTAAAAATCAATATAGATAGATTAGAAAATAAGGGAAATATATTCTTCATATTTTCATTTAATAAAAATAATTTTAATGCTTTTTTATAAATTATAATTTTGGTTCCCTTTTTTGTGATTTTAGTTTTCACGTTTTAGAAAATCTGCAATTTTAGTTTAATCTGAACTTTACATATATTTTTTTATTTTAATTAATGAAATTACTTTTTTTTTATGTCACTTTAAAAAAATATTAGTTCTAAATCCAATTGGAAAAAAAATAAAAGTTAGTTATGAATTCTGCTATGTTAGTTATTACAGTAAGGTGATGGAATCGTGAACTTTACATATATTGTTTTATTTTAATTAATGAAATTACTTTTTTTATGTCACTTAAAAAAAATATTAGTTCTAAATCCAATTGGAAAAAAATAAAAGTTAGTTATGAATTCTGCTATGTTAGTTATTACAGTAAGGTGATGGATTAGCCTGGGTATACTTTTTTTTTTAAAATATAGAAAAACTATGGATATACATTAACCCAATGAATATTATAGCGTATAATTTATCCCTATTCCTTCTCTCATTTATTAATTACTGCTTATATATCTTTATGGTATCAGAACTTGAATGATCAAGCATAACTCTGCCTAGCTAGTATCTTATCTATTACATCCTAAACCTCAAATTAGACGAGGAAGGGTGTGTTCGTTTTAGTATTAACAAGTCTCAAACGCTAGCTGAATCCAATGTCACAAGATTCTTGGATTGATCTAAGCATGCATAAAAACGTGTGCTGACTGCAAACAAACACACATGAAAACTATCTTACGTGGAGATAATAGGCTGTTGCAACAATCAAGGGTTATCAGCTGCATAAGCTTATATCAGAAAATTGAGGCCAAAAAGGTTATTGAATGAAGAACATGAACTAACTAGACAGCAAAAGCTAGAGTACCTAAACTGGGAGCAGCAGGACAAACAATTAGTGTCTTTGGCTTCTAGCATCAATGGCACCGAGTCTTCACACAAAAGAATGGTTGGAAGATACTTCAAACTTAACCTTTTAGACCAAAGCCAAAATCAAACAACTAAAACTGAAACTAAGTGTCTAATAGATAGGAGCAATATAATGAATGACTATAGTTTTGAAACATAATCATAGTAACACGAATGGGTAAGAAAAACTATCTGTTTTTGAAACAAAATTGACTATAATGACTTAGTATCGTCTTAGTCTAATTTAAATCTCCAAATTGATAGTAACACGAATGGGTAACAAAAGCTATGGTTTGGAAACATAATCATATTGACTAGTCTCAGCATAGTCAAATATCAATCATATTAATTAGTCTAACTATGGTTTCGAAACATGATCTTATTGACTTAGTTTCATTCAGCTTAGTCTAATTTCAATCCAAATTCCAAAGCGCGTTGCATAATTTCTCCATGACTCATTCTTCGCATCACTTTCCAAGATGCCGTGATGTAAAACTTCAAGTTGCACCCTCCTTAGTATGTGCTTTACAGGATTAAATAAAGTAGAAGGGCTTGTCTCTAATGGACAGTGTTCACCTTCTTGAACGGATCACAAGCTGTAGAGGTGGCCAAGGTGTCCATTCAGCTCACAGTTGAAACACCAATAAAGCCCTCAATCCATATATGCATATTGACCCTTTCAACAATGATAATATAGTCTTTTTAACTTCAGTATGTAGATGTACACAAAAGAGAAACATCTAATTTGACAATCAATCACTTGAAGCTTGACTAAATATAGATTCCTAGTCGTGACTAAATTTCCTCATTGGCTAATAAAATTTCCAAGGTAACTAACACCTTTTACTATTATTTTCTTTGCATGCCCCGGTTGGCACTTCAAACTTTTCTAGACCAAACCAAATTATTAGTATAAATTCACTCCTTCACATTCTCTTATTGTATCTTCCCTCTCCTTCGTTCCTTGATAAAAAAACTCAAAACTCACGCTTGTAATCTTGTTAATTAAGAATGATTCGCACCATATTTGCTTGCTTTAATGGAAAAGTATCACATAAAAAAGTGAAAGTAGAGCCACTGGAAGTCACAAAACCAGTTTACAGAGATGAGTTAACCAGAAAACAAAGGCCAAGGAAGGCAGTGCAGAAAACTGTCCGGTTTGCAGAATCAGAACCTACCATTTTGGGAGAAGATAGTGAAAAAGAGTTTGAGAAAACAAGGTTTGGTAGTGGTAATGAAGTAGGAGAAAAAGAAGAGATGAGAGTGAGGATTAAATTGACAAAGGAAGAAGCGGCACGGTTGCTATCAAAATGCAACAATGGAGGAGTTCTCCAATTCAAGGATGTTGCTCATGAGCTTGCGTTCCTGGTTAACCGAGTTAACATTGTGCCCGATGCACAATGCTAACTTCTTCATTTGGATGAGTGATTATTTATTGCAACCCTTCTCTTTTCCGTGTAATTATTATGATTTATTTTTGTAAAAAAAATCCATATATATTATGAGAATTATATTCTTTTTTCATGATATTAATGTCCACGAAACAATGCATAAACCTCATTTCATGGTTGCAGGGCTCATTAAAAGTAACTTAAGCATAATTGTTACATTAAGATACTCTTAACTGTTGGGAGTTTGCATAGGTCTAATATTGCTGAAATTAACATCTCCGGCTTAAACCTCATATATGAAAAAAAAATCATTAGAAGAATTAGATTGCGAGATTATGGCTTCCTCATCCGACGATAGTTATAAAAAAATCCAAGAGAAAATAAAAGGAAAATCAAAAGCATATAATGCTATGTAAAACTTTATTATGGATAATGAGGTAAGGTAAGATTATACCGGTTAGTCATACTCTATAATGTGTGGTTTAGATTTACAAAACAGGATGCAGTCATGTTCATGAAGAACATGAGAGAATACCCATTCAATATTCTGTGAGTTGGAACCTAAAGAATCACTAAGTAAACTAAACCACTACTTATTTACCACTTTATTATAATTCATAATAAACTAGGAAATGATTTAACTTCCACCTTAGAATAGCTAAAGAAAAACTTTAGGGACCTATTGGGCGACAGGGTTCAAAAAGACCCCAAAAGAGAACATATATACTATATCCGACAATCATCGACATCAATTGGAGGAATCTGCAGATGCACCATAGCCATAAGGGTTTTTGCTAGCCCAATTCCATTGATCGCGGCACATATCATCGATGCTATATTTAGTCCTGCACGGCGATAAATTTGTGAGAAAAAAAGAAAAAGGGAGCGGAAATAACAATTAGAGAAACCTTGCCCATTTTTTTATTTATCAGAAGACGAAAACATTTCCATGTGTAATTAGTTGCAAAATTGAAAAGACCGAAAAGAGTTTTGAATAGACGTGAAAGTATTCAGTCATTTAATATCGTGGCGGTGATATTCACAAGGACGGTGATGACTTAATTTGGGCACGGATTGTGTGCTTTTGTTGGTTTAAATGTTGCCAGCCTAGGTGGTTTCTTGCTATTTGGTGACATTCTTTCTCTAAATAGTGGGTAACCATTTATTGTGGCTGTTGTGGTTTACTTGTAAACTGCACAATCTCTAATATAAATTTTCTTTTCGCTGATAAAAAAAAAGGATGGTGATGACAATGAACAAAATCATAAATGTTCAGTTCAGGCAGAAAACTGAGAGCCTTAAGTTGAGCTAAATCTCATGTCATGTAATTATTCACTTTGAAGCAAATTAATACTTACTTCCAATTAAGTTCTCTTTCCGCTTTCTCTGTTGATGCATAAACAATTTCAGCATCTCCAGGTCTCCGACCAGCCATTGCAAGTGGAATTTTCTGAACATTAATAAATTGTAAGATTATATTAGTCAGGTACTGAAGAATATCATAAACAAGTTGGTTCAAGATGTTTTAGGTTTATCTATTTAAAACACTTAAACATGAAATTGAACAGATCCGTTGCGTAGGAAGGGAAGATGTTTGCTTTCTAAAATTTTAGTTGCCCCCTTTCATGTTGTTGTGTCTACCAATCAGAGAGACAAAACATGTAGTTGAGGTTCAAAAGAATCAGGAATGCACCGGGACAGATGCATGAAAATTGACAGTCCAAAAAAACGACTAGGTTTGAGTTTGATTCACATTTCTTCCATTTCGTTGTATCTTATCAGAACACATGATAATAGAGATTTAGTATGTCAGATGAATGGTTACTCTATCAAATTTGAAGTCCCGGGAAGAAAGAAAAACAACGAAAATGAGAACCAAATTGCATTTATATAAAACTGCCAAAAAATTGCAGCAAGGTTTATAATATACTACATAGATAATAGATAATAGATACAAGAAAAGACATGAAGTTACAAGTCTGTTACCTTTCCAGAGGCCTGTTCAAAAGCGTTTACCATCTCCAAAACAGATGTTCCCTTTCCTGTTCCCAAGTTATAAACCTCACAACCTGTATATACAAACAGTACAAAATTTTACCAAAGTAACATGACGACAACAACAAAGCCTTATCACACTAAGTCAGGTCAGCTACATGGATCACAGTTCGATTGGATAAAAGACCAGAGTTTCAACATAAAAAGAAATCCAAAACAAAAATGGCCAATAGGAAAATTTATCACTGCCTTATAGAAATTAATCATTCAATTCACATTCACAATAATTGCTAATGCCAGAGTTTACCAAAAGAACACAGTAAGTTATTAGAAGAAAATAATAATTAGGAATAATACCTATTTTAGGATCATTGAGTTTACGCAATGCCGCAATATGCCCATCTGCTAAATCAAGAACATGAATGTAATCACGAACCTGAAAAAAAAGGTCCGTTCTGTAAGATTCTTGAAGAAATCTAAGGCAGATCTTAGGAAATGGGAATATAGGCATGTAAGAATGGCCAAACTGTGACTATGGTAGCTCAGGATGTCCAGATCATCAAAATATTCCAAAAAAGTGTATTGTTTCAGGATATTAATCAAGTGTTAGTTGTATCAGTTATGAAATGAGTTAGTTAGTTAGGTTGTTACAAATGTTTATTAATTGTTAATGACATCTCTAATAGGCCCTATAAATAGAGCTCATATCATCAAATTAATGGGATATCGCTGTGGAAGTCTTATCTTATTCTTATGATTTTTGGCCTCGTCAACTTAGGTCACTTGTATCTCTTCTCAATTTTCTAATATGTATAGGGTGTGTGTGAGCATTGCATTAAATCTTTCAAGGAAAATGTTCACTAAACCAAGTCAAAAACAGTGAGAACATACTCCAGTGCCGTCAGTTGTTTTATAATCGTTTCCAAAAACAGTCAATGCAGGGCGTCTGCCAACTGCCACTTGTTGAACAAAGGGCATGAGATTGTTTGGAATTCCACGAGGATCTTCACCAATATAACCACTGGGATGTGCACCAACTGGGTTGAAGTATCTCAACAGTATAACTTTCCAATCAGAATCTGCACGGTAGATATCACGACAAATTTCTTCGATGATAAGCTGAAAAGAGAAAAACTCTCATTAGATATCATTGTTAGTATTCAACAAATTATAATTATGAAATTAAAATGCAAAACCTTGGTTCGTCCATATGGGTTTGTTGCTGACAAAGGGAACTCTTCGGTACATGGGACCTCCTTTGGCCAGCCATATACAGTTGCTGAAGATGAGAACACAAGCTGAAATCATTCAAAGAAATATAAAATCAGTTAAATAATCAGATTGCAGCATCAAGAAAATATAATTAATGCGTAACCAATTCCACAAGACACTTCAAAATAGCAGGGGATAGGAGAGGAAAAGGTCTACACTTCATCATAACATGAAGCTTCTATTTATTTTTTTAAAACAAACGGTTGCAATTTAACGGTTGACACTTTCCCACTTCACTGCCAGTACTAAATGAATATGACATTTATGACCCATTAAGGACCCTGATTCCGGTCTCACAAATTGAAATGCTATGAAAGTGTGACATATTCATGAATATAATTATATTTGTCAATGCAGTTGAGGCAAACCACACAAGACCCAAAAAGTAAAAAAAACAAATGAATATACCTTCTTGCATCCGTGGGCAGCCATGACTTCAAATAGAACGATTGTCCCTATCAAGTTGTTGTCAAAGTAGAGCAGTGGTTTATCCACGCTTTCACCCACTGCCTTAAGCCCAGCAAAATGTATCACAGCATCAAACCTGCAGGAAAAAGACACATACATGAATGAAAAACAGTTACAACTTAACAAACTAGTACAAGAAAACATGAAGCACCGACAAAGAAAAGAACAATCATTTTTTTCTTTTTCAATTATAAAAATTTCTGCCAAATCCTTACTTATTGGTTGAAAATATTTTCTCGAGGGCAGCTCTGTCCCGCAAGTCTAGCTGCAGCAGGAAAAATATAATGAAGAGTTAATCATCACCTCAATAAAGTAATTGTATAGATAATCAAAACCAGAGTTCGCAACTAAACAGACAAAAAATTGGCTTAAAAAATCACAGAAACATCAATTGGACTTGAGAGGGAGAAAAAGAAACATACAAATACGAGTCTAATTGGAAACGAAATTAGACATCATGGAAAGTAACTGAGCAATACTTCCTACTTTCTTCGGTGTGCAAACTTATTCCTTATAAAAAAAAGATCCGAGGTAATATTGGATTTGGATCTTAAACTCACATCACATCAAAAAGTACATTATGTACTTGTCGGGTTAATTGTGAAACAGACAGAGCTTCGTATGATTATGAAACACTCGTGATTTTAACATGTCACCGTCTGTTTATAAAACTATAAACTATGGAATAAAGCGAAGCGCAACACTTTTGCTGCTTTTACCTGTCGGTGGGGCCCACCACAATTTACAAAGCGGAATAGGCCCCGTAAAAAATTTAGAAAAAGCATAGTATTACTACACAAACCCAAATATTGAATCCAAAAATCGAAAAAACAAATCTTAAACACAAATCAAACAAACAAAAAAAAAACACAAAATAAACCAATTTTGAGGGCCGTGCAACCAATCAAAACAGAGTTTTTCTCCGGCATACCTTGGAAAAGGAAAGGTTATTTGCGAATTCTCCGGCGAGTTCCTTGACTCTGTTGATGGCGGTTTCGGAAGAATTGTCGAAATTGTCGACGGCGAAGACATGGTAACCGCTGAGGAGAAGCTGAAGGACGGTGTGGCTACCGATATAACCGGCTCCTCCGGTAACCAGAACCGATTGGGAAGGCATAGTGGAAGAAGCGTTTGGCGAGAGAGAGAGAAAAACGGAGCGAGCTAGGAAGATGATAAGTTAAGTGAATGAATGAATGCGTAGACGTAAACAGAAGAGAGAAAAAGAAGGGTGAGTTTGTTACGTGCCAGGACGTTTTTGGAGCAGGCGAGAATTCTGTGAGTGACACGTTCATAAATAAAGTCGTAACTTACTACTTATATAGCCAAAATATCACGTCATTTTCTTCTTCTTCTTCTTCTTCTTCTTTTTTACAATATTTATTTTATATTTTGTAGTCGGGAGTTCCAGGTCATCCACGTGGAGTTCCAGTGTGTTTGGTTCGGATTTTGTCTTTTGTTTTTCCTATTCTTTCCACTGCAGTCTTTACGATTTTCTAATGATTTTCTTCTTCTTCTTCTTGTGAGTGTGATTCTTTCTTTTATAGGGTTAATGATTGGCATAATAATACATGTTAATGACAGTTACACTCTCTGGTTGGAGTTTTTGTTTGTTGCCTCGGTAGCTATTATATAATGGAATTATGGCCTTAGTTGTTACAATTTTCATATTATTGTTACTGTTTTGATTATATATTGTATTCCTTTTTTTAATTCTTTCGAGCATTATTGTACTCTAAGGATCGGATAATTTATTAATGTCATTTAAAAAAGTCTAACTCTTTTTTGTATTTTTTGGTACTAGAGAGGATTTTTCTTCGTTAAAGGAAAGTTATTGGCAATAAAAGAGGATTGTTCTATAACATTTATTTAAGAAGACATTTATTGTTAATTGTTCCGTCCTTTTATATTGAAATTTCTCTTCGTCTATCAAAATTTAATATACTAGTTAACATAAATAAGCATGCTTATTGACTTTCGACTTTGTACAACAGATATGCAGCGCTTAAAATGTGTAAATCAAACAAGTGGAGCTGTGCTTAACTTAGGTTCAACTCCATTATTTAATGACTTTAATTTGGAGCTGTACTTTACTTAGGTTTAACTCCATTATTTTACGATTTATTTTTTTAATTTAATTAAGTTCAACTTATTCAGTTTATAAATCAAAATTACCGAGTTACTAATTAGTCCAATTTTCAACTAACTTCGAATTAGTTTTGTCAGTAGTTAGCCTTAAAATAATTAGAAATCAAGTTTCGTATGCATGGTGGGTTATGAAAATTTATCCGTGGATCAAATATCAACCCGCTGGGTAACTTTTTTATTCGATATATATCAAAAAATTAAAAATATATATAATATAACTAATAAAATATTAGTAATTTATGGTTTATATTTTAATATTACATAATTACTTATTATTATAAATTGTTTTGTTGGGTGTTATTATTAAGTTTCTAAGAAAACTGTTGTTATTTTTTAGCCTAAATATAAAAATTGTCAAATGATCATGAACAACTAAATAAATATGAATGTATAAAATATATAAATATTAAATTATATCAAGATGAACATGATAATTATTAGTTATTATATTGTTATTAAGTTTCTAATCCAATAGTTTAAGCGGATCAATCGATCCATTGATTCTTGATTGAGTCAATTCGACCAAAATCACCAGATTTAATATATTTTTACAACTATACGTTGATACGATAAATCTAATAATATTAATAATAATAAATTGAGTTTCATCAATTAATAGTGTAAGTATAATGTATTTACTTAGCTAGAATATGAATTTTTTTATCAGCTTATCTGAGTTCATACATTATATAGTCCCTCAAATTGATTGTGTGTGTATTATTGTTCATATATATATATATATATATATATATATATATATATATATATATATATATATATATATATATATATGCCACGTTTTATATATCCCCAGACATAATCGTTAATATCTCTATTCAATATGAGCCAGCATTGATTAAGTAAATTGTGACTCTTTATGAATAACATGAGATTTTACCATATGTTTTATATCATTTTATTTTTTTTATAAATAAATAAAACATTATGAGTTTCACTTTGTGATTTCATGTTACTATAGCTTTTTTGTATACAGAGAATGACGAAATTGACCAATTCACGAGGATAGCAATACTAATTCTTAAATAATTCAAACTTAGATACCATAGTTTGTATATTTTTTGTACTACCTCTATTTTCTGATTCTTTATATAAAAATGGAAATATTTTTATTTTAATTATAAAAATATAAGATTACTTGTAAATCTATTAATTATTAATTTTGTAATACTTTTAAATGTATAAATATGATGTATTTATTGGATTATTAACAATATGAGTCATAATCATTGGTTAAAAAACTTATTCCTTGAACTACAAATAATCTCATTGATTAAAAATAATTATCACTTAAACTATTTGATTATATGCTTAATTTTGAGAAGAAAAAAAGTAAAATTATAAAATTATTAATTATAATTAACTGATTTAATTATTTTTAATTGATTTTGATGAATTAAGTATTATATATAGACACATAACCGTAGTACTATTATTTTTTAATTAAAATAAAATCTTTATTTAATAATTTGTAATATAAAAATTAAATACTCTAATTTTAATCTGACTAAAAGGTTTTAAAAAAATGCATGTGGATGGATGTGGTATGTTTTGCATAACTCCCAAAATCCTATGGTGAGATTGTGACTCCTTCCCGTAGACTTGTGCGGACCAAGCTGACAATGACTTGTTTATATTAGAAAATACATATAAATTTCGTTAACTTTTCAATCAGCCAAGGCTTAGTTAACCAGTGTTGAAATTGCATCAGTTGATGTTCCAACAGTTAATGCTTCAATGCCCGATGTTAACGCTTGGCACTCAAAATATTTGTCTCAAAACTAAAAAAATAAAAATCTTAATCTTTTCATAAAATTTCTTTTTTCTCAAAAATATTTGTTTATCTAATTTTCAAGCATGCACTATACTCCATCAACTAAGTTATCTACTGTTTTCCTTCGGTTCACTTATAAACTAAGTTTTGTTGTCAGCATATGTTTGTAAGTGTCATAAATTATATTTTTAAGGAAGTGTCATAAGTTGTATTTATAAGTTTTAAAAAAAATATTCAACTAAACCGCGAAATATTAAATATTGATTTGATTTGGTTGATATATAATGTTATATTAATCAAATCATACTTAATCACATGTTAATTTTATGCTTGCTGTGAATGACTTTTTTTTTTTACTAAGGGACATGACTTTTCTTTTAAAAATCAAACGAAATCATTTAAATAAAACATAATGTTTTATATTTATAATTCTCTCTTATCACATTAACAATAAAAAGTTTTCATTTAAGGTGTTATTTATATATAGGAGTGGGATTGAATGACACTGAACTCTATTTAAATAAGTTTCTCAATGAGATCATGTAGAAGAAAATAAAATAAAATAAAAAAATCAAATAAGTTGACAAAGCTAAAGTCATTTAGCTTCTAAAAAAATATATTTACTTTATTTTTAACGGGATATTTTTTATAAAAAATCTCCCATGAGATTTTTTTTTCATATTTGATTATTCTATAAATACTTATACGTATTCAAACATGTGTCAGATTAAACTTTAGCCCCAAATTCTATATATGAATTTTTTTATTTGATTCAAATGTTAATATAATTATTAACCCTTTTATTTAATCTACCATCATCACAATCCTATATAGGTGACAGGTGTAGTCACAATAATAATAGTAGCGATGAATTACATAAATGATTAAATTTTTTAACTTTGGAATTAAATAAAAATAGATGACCAAAAATTGATGTCAAAATGTAATTTGCCAGGTAGTGTTATTTGATCCTCACACACGCACACATATTAGTTAGGTAGTATATATCAAACATTAAATACTATAAGGATTATATTTTTCTCTCGTCTTATTTTTATCCGACTACTATATTTTATCATGTGCTATCCAATGATGTGAGACAAGTCTATTAAAATACATATTTCAGATACACATTATTAGTTAGTTAGTATATATCAAACATTAAATATTATAAAGATTTATTATATCTTTCTCTTATCTTATTTCAATCCAACTATTATATTTTATCATGGGTTATTTAATGATATTAGATAAGTTTATGAAAATACATATTCCAGACACACATATAGTTAGTTAGTATATATCAAACATTAAATATTATAAAGATCTATTCTTATCATGTGTTATTTATTTAATGATGTTAGATAAATTCAATAAATACATCAAAATGTTTCTTAAATTATGAGAAAAAATAGTGGAATTGAAGAATTATTATTATTATTATTATTATTATTATTATTATTATTATGATGATGATGATGATGATGATGATGATGATGGTTAAGTTATAATTTTGGTTTTTTTATAATTTTAAATTTATGATGTTAGTCTTTTATTTATAAATTAAAATATTTAGTCCTCTTATTTTTTAGAATAAATATTTTTATTATTTTTTCAATTGATCATCCAAAATTAAATATTGAGATGTGACATATCGATGCTTATATAGATTATTGATGTGACGTTTATATGACAATAAGTTAAATAAAACAGAAAAATAATGATGATAGAAGTTGAACACATGACCTTTATTTAAAGACAAAACAAAAAAAATTTAAAACACTTGTTTTGTTTAGTTAATTTTATAAATACCATTTTACATGTATCATTAGTCAAGAATTATTATTTTTTGAATTTTATAAATTTAAAAATAAAATAAATTATTTAATATTTAAATATATTTAGTATTAAATTTCACATGTATTTATTTTTATTATAAAATTTTATATAAATATAAAATAATAAATTATTATATATTTTTTATTGAATTATAATTTTTTAAAAATTACATAAACTAATATATAGATTATTTAAAAAATTATTTTATGTAATTTATACAAATTATGTAAATTTAAAATAATATATCAAAAATACAAAAAATAAAAATAAAAATTTATTACTTTTTTATAATTAAAATGAAATTTTTTATTATTTACATATAAAAATAAATTCACATAAATTTTCTAAATTATATAAAATTATTTTATAAATATACATATTGAGTTATGTAATTTCTTGAGTTATATAATTGATATTAAAAAATTATTTACTAAATATTCTTATAACTAAAACGAAAATATTAACATGTAAATGTCCTAAAAAATTAGATATTAAAATTTTATTAATTTATATAATTAGAATAAAAATAATTTACATATTAAAAAAATTATGTATTTTGCATAATTTATATATTATTTGATACAATTATGTTAATTTATATAATTGGAGTAAAAATAATTCGTTTTTTAAAATTAATTTATAAAATAATTTATATATTAATTTATGAAATTTAATTATAAATTGATAAAATTGAAATGAAATAGGTAAACTATTCAAAATAAAATATATTTAAGAAGATTTATATGTTAAATATTCTTTTAATTTATAAATTTTTATAATTTGAAAAAAAATTCTCCACTAGTGATCCATATAAAATAATGTTTATAAAGTTAACGTGTCTTAATGATTTATTATCTTACATTTAAATAAAAAGGTCATGAATTTATCTGTTATTATTTTTTTCTACTTTATTTAACCTTTGTCACATAAGTATTATGTTAACGATCTATAAAAATATAACATCAACACTAATACATCCTGATTTAAAAATACTCCTACCAAGATCTTTTTTTATTTTTAACTTTATTTAATCTTTTGTTATATAAGTGTCATGTCGATAATCTACCTAAGCACAATAATACTAATATGCTATATCAAAGTTAATATTTGACTTTAAATGATCAACTGATGAAATAATCAACATTGTTTATTTTTAAAAAATAGGAGACTAAATATTTTGATTTAGAAATATTTCTATTAAAATCCTTTTTATTTTTTACTTTATTTAATCTCTTGCTACAAAAATATGATGTCAACGGTTTTAAGTAAGCATCATAATATATTACATCAAAATTAACATTTATCTTTTGGACCAAAATTATAAATTTAAAATTATAGGAGATTAAAATTATAATTTAGCTTTAACTTAATTGGTGCGTACGCTATGCTCTTTAATTCATTTATGAATGTTTAGCTTTGACTCTAAATGTTAACTTTACAAGCTTGATTCTTCAAAGTCAACATGCTTGTATTTTCAAATAAAAATATCCTCTACCTCCCAAACCTTTTGCCTTTTAGGGATTTCGTGTTCATCGTTCCTAAACTCAGGATTTCTGAATGAACTTTTAATCTAATTTTTTCCCTTGCATGTGTCTTACATAATTTTAGATAACATTAGTACGTCAGATAATAAAAAGAAATGAGACTATATAATCATTTTTATAAAACTATTCATTTTTATTACTCAGTTTATTTATAAAAAAATCACATAAATTTTACTCATTTAATTTTCTTAAAATAAAAAATATAAAAAGTAACAAAATAAAGATACATATGTTTTTAATTTAAATTAAAACATCTTGAGAAATTCAATTCATTTTAAATTATAGGTAAATACATCTTTATTTTTTTTTAATATTTTACACCCTATTATTATTTAGAAATGTATGGAGCTATAATTTATCAAGCAAAACCTTATTCATCAGTAGCAATCAACATGTCAACTTGATGAGGATGATCCTCAACCCAATAATATTTCATCATAAGAAAAGGCTAAAAGGCTAATTTATCTGTTGCCAAATTTGATGATCGCCTAGCAAATCCAAATTTAATGTGATGTATAATTTATTATGTTTATCGTTTGAATTTTTGTCATTTCTTGATTTGAATAAAGTTAGGTCGTGGCTCTATCTCCTTGGAGCTGCCCTCACTACAAATACAATCATCATACGCCAAGTGTCTCCTTTGAGTTCCATACCGGCACATTATAATAGAGTTGGCAACACTTTAGGTAAGGAAGAAACTTTTAGCTTTATCGTTGTAGGACCTTCTCTGCTCCTTGAATTAGTGCCACAGTATCTAGAAGAACATGGAATCAGAATATGAAGAACTCCATAATCTAACCTTGGGAGCAAAACAAAAAGCATGAACAAGGACAGCCCCAAAGGGAATAAAAACCAAAATAAAAGAAGACTGATAAGACATAGAATCATCTGAACAATCATTGTATACAAATTTGACCAAGGCTGGCAATGGTAGTTAATTCATAATAGTTCAATTTGGGGAATCCTATTCAACTTCAAATGATGGAGAATAACATAATTAACATACAATATAGTACGATTAATAACATAATTAACATACAATATAGTACGATTAATTAAAATAGTATAAATAATTAATGAAAACTTTTTTCTTAACCATTTCATTGTAGTTTTAAGGGTATTTCAAAAGCCACAAGGTCTACATTAGTATAGTTGAACATTGTATTTATTATTTATATATCGACTTTTAAAGTGATTGATCCAACTGATAAAGAATTCGGTTTCCATAAAATCTGAAAACTTTTGTCTTATGTGATTTTTTTTCCAAGTTGATGTAAATGTGAAAAATATAGGATGACATCTACCGGTTTGTCTCAGTCTTTAACTCTTGAACATGCAATTTTATTGATTGTTTTTTATGACCGTTTTCTTGATGTGGGATTTGTTTGAACTTAACTTTATCATATTACCATTCCAAAACTTGTGGTATTTCAGAGAAATTATGCATATAGCACATGAATAAATCAACTATTAGGATTAAGTGTATTAGTTTGACAAATAGTTAATTTAATTTGATAACTTGCTAATAATTAATTCAATTGAATAATAAAAATGTAACAATACTCAAAGGGTTGGGTTGGACAATACTTTCAAGTTTCCATTGGATTTACACGTCTATTTTTACTTATATAGGTTCATACATATTAGTAACAAGTGTAGCTTACTGAGATTGGTCTAGTATTGATTTTTTTTTCATGCTTCTAGTAATGAAAAGATTAAATACTTTGCATAAAATCGTAAGTTTAAATCTTGTTATTATCATTGTATACCAAAAAAATATTGGTAAAAAGTGTTGTTTTGGATGTGAAAAGGAACAAAAAGAAAAGAAAAAATAAGTTATAATAATGCAATAAAGATTATACTTAGCATTTTTTAAAAATTTTTTAGCAAAGAACACTCAATAATTTCTAGTAAAAACTTTTAAAATTTTAGATGCGTAACTTGCTTCTCAAAAAATTTCCCGTTTGAGTAAAGAACACTTGTTTGTTAAAAGAAGAGAAGTTGTGGTACTTTGAATAAAGACGATACTTTCAAAAGAAGACGATAGTAAAGTAAGTTACGATAAATTACTAGAAAATTGTAGTTTTACTAGTTTGTCAAACAATAACGTTTAAGCCAAGAGGTAGCATATTCTCTTTTTGGATAATTCATTTTTCAAAAGAAAAAAGAGACTCCAGTTTGACCTGTAGGCTGTAGTATGTAAAGCTTCGAAAATGCCCAACCCACCGACGTTGTCAAATTCAAAATAAGTTCGTTACAATTTATTATAAAATAAATAGGTGTCATTGTGAGAGGTAGCCACGATGTGGTCCTAATTGATTGTGAATAATGAATAATTTGTATTTCAACCTGGGTTGGACTAGCCCTTTGTTTTGCTTTGACCCCTGGGTTAGAGAGCTGCGAGGGCGCATTTTAGTGGCAACAAATATTTGCATTAGATGACAGAGATGATCATATACAA
Organism: Glycine soja; assembly: GCF_004193775.1. Lineage (NCBI taxonomy): Eukaryota > Viridiplantae > Streptophyta > Magnoliopsida > Fabales > Fabaceae > Glycine > Glycine soja. Next base: position 41,656,329 of record NC_041006.1, on the reverse strand, counting down.
TGCAATCCTTCTGGTGACATAATGGTGATTGTTCTAAGACATCAAAATTTCAAAAACTTGCCTGCTAAAAGACACAGGTGACTGGATATTGCTCTTTTGCTCAATCAAGAAAAAGATCATTGGGCTGGGAGGTGAAGCTTGCCTAATGATACAGCACACGAATCAGATGCATCCATACAACTCAATACTTCGTCCAAAGGCATGGGCTAGGAACTAAGAAGTCTTTCAGCCTCATCATTGGCTTCTGCTTGTATTCTCTGCGAGGTAAAGTGAAATGAACACTTACAAAACAAAGCACAGACCAATGCTTCACACCTGGCATGAAAATAGTCTTCGAATAATAGTCTTCGAATTCCCTGATCCCAATGTTAACTATGCTTTGATTTGGTCATGTTTATAAATTTACTGCAATATTGAAGTACCATTTGTAAATTTTTGTAAATTGCACAGTTATATGCTTCGATGACTTTGTTATTTCTGTTTTGGTATATAATACCTGCTTTTATTTTGTATCATCATCAGACTTCTTTTGTACATACCTTGGATATTTAGTTTATGATTTGCTTTTGTTTGGATATTTAGCCTTTGATTGGCTTTTGCTTTGGTTTGGATATTTAGACTTTGCTTGACTTATGCTGTGATTGATTAAGTTTGTGGATGAGTTAAGCTACTTGTTTTGGATATTTTTTGGTTTTGTTCTTTTCTCTTGTTGTTTTTTGGCTTTTTGATGTTGCCAAAGGGGAGAGAAACCAAGGGTAGATTTTATCTAAAAACTAGGCCATAAATTCCAAATTTAAGGGGGAGTAAGGATGAATGCACGCATTACAAATTGTATATCGTTTATCTTATTTTCAGATTTTTGTCATCATCAAAAAGGGGAAGATTGTAAAAGCATATGTTGTATGAAGCTTTTGATGATGCCAAAAAGATGAAAGCTATTCAAGATTGATCAAAGTCAAGATCCAGAATTCAAGAGAATAATTGTTAATCGTTTCTCTTGAATTCTTGATCTTGACTTTGATCAATCTTGAATAGCTTTCATCTTTTTGGCATCATCAAAAGCTTCATACAACATATGCTTCTACAGTTTGTTATGGACATAGCCTCACCAGGATAGAAATCAGGGGCCCTTGGACTGAATTTAAAGGGGCCCACCTTTCTATATACATTAGACAGAGCTGCCACAGCAACAGTTACCCTTTCGCCTTCTTGTGCTGGCAGATCAACTGTTTCAGTTGCAAATCTATGAGTGCGAGTCAGACCAGAAGGGGTCTGCACCTAAACAAAAGGAAAAGAAAGGATAGATGTTAAGAGGTAATATATGTGAGACTTCAGAAAAATGAAGTGTTAGGTAAGGATATCAGTAATTGACAAGAGGTTATTTCAGTAACAAATTAGTATTGAAAGGAAAAAACAAATAAATGAAGCACTAGTCTCTCAAATCTATGAGCCCATTTCCATATTGATAAGAAAAGATAACCAACTAAAATATATTCACTTGTGGAACAAATCAACTGGCTGAAACAATCAATCAAGATGGGAACAAGTAATCATAGAAAAGAAAACAAGAATCAACCAACAGGCTTAGAACATTGTATAAACACGAGAAATGCCGAAAGTTAAAGCTGGGAATGAAACCTTTACCCAGTGCAGGTACCTCCAATGAGGTCCTGGCTGGGGGAATATCACAGCAGAAGTATTTCCAACATTTATTACGACTCAACAGTCAACATTGGCATACAAAAAATTATTTTGAAAGATCATAATTATATATTTTCAGTTTGCAGTGAAATTTTCCACTACTAGACCAATTGGCATGTATTTGTAAAAATAAAAAAGTAGAGGTCTGAAAAAGATAAGACATCAAAAGGTATTCCTTGTTTCACTGGGTGCTCACTACTGAATAATCAACTTAGTCACAAATTTTATAAGTTCTCAACTACAACTATTCATCAGAAGACAACCTACTGATCAGATGTCAAAAGGTGAGTGGAGAGTGCATACCACAATAGAGTGAACAGCAGCAGGAATGCTTTGCTTCATCAATTTCACGTATCTTAACCCCCTTTCCCATGCGGTGATGTCCATGCTGCGTTCGGCAGGAGGTGATCCTTAGAAAAAGTGAATTTTCCATGATCAACACCATACACATACATATTGTATTAAAAAAAAGACAAGCATTGGCTACAACAAAATGAAGAGGGGGAGGGGAGAGCAAACACTGGAACAATTTATGTATGGTGCTTGCCATGGCAGATATAAAATACATGGATTAATAGAAATCCAAAATCAAATAATGAAAAGACTTTTTTTTGTTATATGACCAACCCCAACCTGATTTCTTCTGATTCAATACTGACTATGTCTCCCAAAACAAGTTCGTATTGGCAACGACACTTTGCACAAGATACTATCTGCAGCAGAAATGTTTGTGTTGACCTTAAAACTATCATATAATCACAATTCACAAGTAGTAAAATACAAAAGAAAATCACGAGAGACCTACCCTGTGTTTCATCCAAAAACAGATGTCTAGGATAATCAATAAAAAGATAGTTTCGCAAATCTCAACAAAAGACCATAGCAGAAAATGACTTCGCATTAACAAGAACAACTCACTTCTAGTACTGTACACACTGAAGAATGACCCTCATTGACAACATTAAAACAAACATCCTATCAAGGAACTCGTGAGTAAGAATGGAATAGAAGTTTGGCAATGATGTAGTTGCGTCATCTTTTTATCAACATGCCCAAGGGAACTAGGTTCAGTGTGAGAGGGGAATGTACACAATTTTTGCACACTGAATGAAGCACAAGCATACCCCATCCTTGATAAAAATATGATATATCCACGGAAACAAGGATCAGTGAACTACATAGATAACCAAAGTAATAATAGAATGAACATTGGGCAAAGGCAGGGGAATACCAGAATACCTTGTTGTGGCTGTGCAACACCTACAGCTATCCGACAGCTAGGGCATTTGACTATTTTCCCAAACGGAATCTGCAATAACCAAAAAGGTTAACATAGGCGTCAAAGACAAGTCCAGTCTTTGCGACAGAATATATGCGAAGTGATTCAGTGTAATGCCATTTCCTCAGAGAAAAAAGTGTTGAAGCGTACCTCCTCACCAGGAGAAACGCCGACTTCGCAAATATATCTAATAACCCTAAGAGCGTCAGAAACCCTTAACACGGCCGCTAAACCCTGAAGAGTTGTCGGCGATGATCTGCAAGGCGTCGTCGGAGGAAGAGTTGTTGGTCCAATAAGTTGGCAGCGGTGACGTTGGAGGTTCCATTGTGGCTCTGGCTCACGGAAGCTCGAATGGTTGGGGAGTGAGGAAGTTGAGAAAAATAATAGAGAGGGAAAAGGAGTGTTAGTGTTGGTGTGTTTGGGGAGAGAAGAAGAAGGGTGGTGGAAGGGCAAAATTGGAGTTGCGTGCACCGTAAAAGAATGGAGGTGCGGGGAATCGAACCCCGTGCCTCTCGCATGCGAAGCGAGCGCTCTACCATATGAGCTACACCCCCTTTATTTTTTACCCTAAAAATAACATAAATAAATAAAAATTCACTCTCCTAACAAAACTAATTTAAGAACGTATCAACTGATATTTAGAAAACACAATTCTTCTTCAAATTTGTAAATAAATTCTCATCTAATAAAATTTTATTAAATAAAGATTTAGCTAAATTTTTAACTTTAAAGTGCATGCAGAGACACAAGGTATCTTGTAAAACTAAGAACAAACCTTTTTTTTTTCTTAATTTCTCAATAATTATTTTTTTTAAAGGAAACCATATTCATGTTATTGTTGGTGATTATATTCGTCACAGGGGTTACTTAAACAGAAAATCCAAACGTATTATACTTTTTTTTTTTTTACAGAAACAAACGTATTATACTGATTATGCTACTTTATGATAAGGGTAATCAAAATAAATAATTTACAGTAAAATAAAACCATTTTAAGAACGTATAAACTATTATTTAAAAAATGCAGTTGTTCTAAAATGGTTCAAGATGACTCTCCAAAACTCAACAATCAAATTTATAAGTTCTTATTTAATAAAAGTTTATTAAATAGTAAACATAAAGACAGACACAGAAATTATACAGTAAAACTGAAAACAAACCTTTTACACTAATTTTACAATAATTATCAAATGTTTTAAAGAAAATGATGATAGTATTGCTGGTGATTATTCGATGTAAGGTTACTTTATTTTTTAAAAGAGGCAAAATTTCATTCGAATTTAGGGAACTTTTTATTCGCATTATTTGTTGTTTAGCATGTCGGCATTTTGTTATAGTTTTTTTTTTTTTTTCTTTCTTGGTACAGCCTTATTTTAATTTATTGATTAAACGTTGCTTTGATGGAAAGTTCCATTAGTTGAAGTTAATTTTCTTTTAAACTTCATTCTCCATCGTCAGGGCTTGGTTGAATTTTATTTTGTTTAAATAGATTTTTATGGCTCCTCTCGTCCATAAGTTTGAAATAAGATGATCCTTATTATTAATCTTTGGAGAGAAAAAAGAAGAGAGGTTATAACAGTGTAAGTGTAACACAGAAACCACCAGCACTCTCGATCTACAACTACATCAAGTATATATATATAAAAAGGGTATTTACTGTGGAGACCGAGAGGACGATGAAGAAGTGGGAGACAAGGAAAAAAAAGAAGCAGTGGAAGATGCCTCAGGCGAATTCCTGCACAAGGGACACGTGGCATTCAATCTGAGCCACTCATCTATGCAATCTGCGTGAAAATAATGGTTACATTCGGGAATGCTCCTCAAGGTCTCTTTGGGTTGATATTCAGAGAGGCAAATTGCGCAGGTGTTGTCATTGGGCTTCAGTAAGCGCCCACTCTCCCCAATAAGAGTTTTGGGATACTTGTCAATTGTGGCACCGTCCAGTCCCATTACGAAAGGGACGGGTTCTAGGGAAATTGTCACCGGAAGATCCGCGCTACGTCGACGATTTGTTAGCTTGCCGCAGATACAGCAAGAAATCCCGATTAGACACAAGAGTCCAGGTATTCCCACTCCTATTGCTAACCCATATTTGGCACTTCTTGAAAGACCTGTGTATATAAGGAACATCTCATCATACTATTCATATTAACTGCTGTTAGCTTTTACAGAAGCTTTTTCTTTTTTTTTTTTTGTAAATTATAAATATCTATTTAAAAATTTTGTGAGGTCTGCCTCCAAACTCATCACACTTCCTTTGCTTCACACGCTCAAACAGAACCTTGAGAATTTATTAATAATATTTTATAATCCATGCCTCACGCTTTGAAAGAAACTAACTCATCTCTAATAGTATTTCTTCTAGTTGTTGTCATATTCTTCAACTAATCATGAATCATGCTTCTTGTGTTCTATTATTCTATCACTATCCATGACTACGTGCCAAGTGTCCTAATTTTATTTTAAGCAAACGATGCCTCTAGTCCATTTTCATACAATTGAAAGTCAAAATATCAAATCACCTAACCGCTTACCTCTTAATAAAAAAAACAAGAAAGGAAAACCTCTCACGGTCATAACCCCCCAGAGACGGAAGATCTAGCTAGTAAATATCCATGTTCCCATAATATATTACCGTACTTTGATCAAACTGGTTCCCTCACTCCCATGAAAAAATCTCCTTATTCAAAGTTTGGCAACAAAAAAAGAGACTCAGTCGTTTGAAGTTTGGCAACAAAAAAGGAAATCCACTCGTTCTCACTGGACATTTTCCCTATTTAATTAAAAACATTATTCATATTTGAAAACTCCAATAATATAACACCCAATTAATATTTTTCATTCTTTTCTATCTCTATTTTCTTATCACATATAATTGTTACTACTCAGTACTAGTTTGCCGATCTCTTATCTCTCTCGTCCAAACATATATTGTCTTAATTAAAATGTTTCTTCTAAAATCTAAAGTACGAACGCATTTATTTTTATTTCCTATATATATAGTGTCAACTTCAAGCACAGCCAAACCATTCATTTTCTTTTGTTGGCATTAAACCTGAAGTTGACAAAGCGATGCTTATTTGTTTCCTCAATCGTGAAAGCCACCCCTTACCAACCAAACCACAGATTAGACAAACAACCTCAACCATCCGAAATAAACGTCAACGTCGCATGTTGTTGGGAATTAAACATAGCCACAGAACGAAAATTGAACAGGAAAAAGAAAACACGCGCACAGACGAACATACCTTTGGTGGAGTCCCTAGCGAAACACCGAACTTGAGGGGTTTTAGTTTTCTCCTTGGAGAACCCACAAACTTGGCCACTGAGTGCACAGTTCCTACAATCGGGTTCGGTCCAAACCAAATCAAGATCAGTGTTGAGATCGGGCCAGAAGGGCCACATGGGCATGTCCAACACGGGGAGAGGGACAAGAGCCCGAGACATGACCTGGCACTGTTGAGACAACGAGGGTGACGACATAATAGGTTGCGACCACGAAGCTATGACCGAGTAGTTGCTGTTGTTGCTCAGGCACGAAATTGGCACCAAGGGGTATTGAGACGAGTCCGTCACGTTGGAGGGGCATCGCAGGAAAGTGAGGTTAAAGGGAATTGTCCCATAAATCATGGGGTTTAAAACAAAAGGTGAATCCGAAACCGAAAGGCTCCACTTTTGTAAGAACCGTTTCGGGAGACACCCATCTGGGTCGTTGACTCGGATGCTTTGGGATTCGTAATCGATGCTTTTGACGGTTAAGTTACCGAAGCCTGGGAGGGTGAGAATGGTTTGTGTTCCTCCGTGGAGGCACGAAAGTTGGAAGCTTTGAACTGGGTAATACCTGCAGCCACGATCTTGGTTGGATCCTCTCAAACCGAAAGGGAACTGAATATCTATATCGCCGCAACGCAAGGTGTTGCAGTTGATCTGTTTGCTCCCTCTTGTGCTTTGGAGATTGGAAAGGAAGATGCAAAAAGCACATAATAATATGGCTGAGGGAGCCATTGATTTGAGAGGGTGGGAAGGGGGATAATTAAGAGTGGAAAGTGTGGGGGTGGGTGAGGTTGGTTTCTTTAATTGTGATTCATTAGAACAAGTAACCAAGGGAGGAAAGAAGTGGAAATGGAAGCCCCAAGTCAAATTTTTTAATGAACTACAATTGTCAACAATGGTCAATTCGGAGAATAGAGTAGCAAGCGTTCTTGCGTGGCATTCTCATTGAAATGGTCCCGCACCTAATTGACCAATTCCAAGAGACAGAAAGAAAATGCTGCTGGAGCCGCTTCTCACCACGGATTCACTGCTTCACACTTCAGCTATCCTTAGCGGTGCGTTTGTGCGATTAAACTTTCTTAGCAAAATTTCAGTCTTATTTAGCAGAACAAAAAAAAAAAAGTCTTCCCACACCAGTTGAAACAAAATACTAGAAAAATAAAAATTTCTACAGTATATCTTGAAACTTAAGCTGCACATAAAACTTATAAGACAATTTATGACATTTTTATGGTAAAATACACAAGCAAGATGAATCCCCTTGTCACCCTCAAATTGACACAGCAACTCATCTGATTGATCCTTTTGACTAGTAAAGTTAAGCTAATTAAAGGAATTGTCTAATCATATTAGTTAGACTATTCATGCATTCCACCAACTTTTTTTTTTATATATATAAGCAAATTAAACCTTATTAAACAGCCCACCTAGGCACAAGGAGTTCTGAGGAAATTCCACCAACTTTTTAAATTCAATAATAATAATAATAATATTTTTATTTTATTAACAAATTTCTAGCACATGTTTAAACTTTTATTATTTCATCTGTAAAAAAAACAATAGTTTATAAAAACTATAGTTAGAACATTTAATGGAAAAAATTAGTTAAAAAAATTGTACAAACTAAATTAACATAAAATTTAATTGTTCTAGACCTCAACTCAAATTTGTAATCAGTCATTAAGTTTACCCACTCACCAAACAGCCCAACAATATTTCATTAGATCTAGAGCTCACACAAGGGAGGAAATAAGCTACACAATAACTACATAACTACTCGCAAGGCGCCAATAGATAATTGTGTAACATTGTTCATCAACATCAAATAATTACCTTATCACATAAATAGATCTCTGATAAGACAAACAGTAATATATATGTTAGACTAGCCTATAAAAGGTGACACCATTTACGACACCAAGACTTGTTACATTTTGAAGGATCACAATATATTCACAAAGTATCTATTCATTACTTGGGTTAGTGTAGAATATTGATATCGTTTGTGAGAACGATTTGTTCTTATTCCTTGTTCACCCTCAACATGTGCTTATGAACCTCCAAACTTCTATCATCATATGAGTGAAAGTGGAAACCAAAAGGGACAACTTTGGTAGTCATCATCAATGTGGAATCAAGACAAACATATTTAAAATTTATCACTCAAATTGATCAAGAGATGCAAAATACCCCCTATGAATGGAATGAGAGGGAACTTGCAAAATGCATCAATAGTGTGGAGCTTCTAGGTAAAATAAAGTAAGGGAGAAACAGACATATGCAAAAGTAAAATGATAGAAGAAACAAAGAATATAAAGTGACAACGTGAAAAGGTATTTGCTATAGGAAAAAGGAGTTATGATGTTTGCAATAGCCATATGAACAGGATTGCAAACATTTGGGCACACTCACCAAAACCCTGAAACAAAACAACTACGTTTTAAACAAAATTGAAATTTTGGATTGGTTGTGACTGGAGTTGATTGAGAAAGTGACCATTTTGTTAAAAAAAATTAAGATTTTAACTATTTTCAAAAAATCTTTTAAATATAGCTTGTTGACATGTTTAAATAATTAACTGAGCTAAATATGTTTATAGTTTATACCTATGTTTAATTAATGCAACTGACTTTGCTATCCTGCCATGTCCTTTATAATTTGGGCTTGGTTTGTATCAAATCATTGCAATCAACTATTTGTATGTTTGGGCCACGGCCCACGATAAACAATTTTTATTTTATTATGTATAATTATAAGTAAAATTACATAGTTGATCCTAAAATTATATTAAAAAAATTTAAGAAACTCCTTAAACTAATATTTTTTAATTTAATTCATAAACTAGAAAATTATGTCCTTAAGATTAGTTTATGATAACTTGAAACCACTAATATGATAATTTATAATAACAGTTTAAAAATTTCACATACTCCGCTAAAAGAGTTTACATACTAAAAATGACTTGCTTCTCGAATAGGCAGACAAAGTTTTTAACTAGTAAAAAAAAATAAAAAAAACTTGCTAAAATACATTGCTAAACATAACCTTTATGTATAGAGTCAAAAGAATAAAGTTTAGAGATCAAAATAATAATTAAACCAATAAAAAAATCAAACAAATTAGGATCTCAACCACATTTGGGAAAAATCTCAAAGTAAAAGGAGGCCATAGAAGGACAAGCTAAAAGATGATGGTTCAGCTAGGAACAAAATTAAGCAAGCCGAATATGCACATACACATACAAATTTAGTGGGCACAGAAGAACGGGATAAGAGTTGATACTTGGTACACTATTGTCCGTGTAGGAAACTTCAATTACCAGTGACAAATCAGCCTTTCAAAGTCTCCCACAATGTATAAAGTTAGTGGAATGTAATTTGAAAAGTAATTTCTATATCAAACTGGAACAGAGGACCAAAAGAGCTACCAGTCTGAAAGTGTTTAATCAAAATTATTAGTAGGCTATTTCTTGATTCAATCTTGAGACATTATTTTTCATGAACGATTTTCTATTTATTCACACCTTACAACACAACACTAAATTTCATTCACACCCTATCAACATCAAATTCCTATGAAAAATTCAAGAGGAATCTGTAGAGTGAAAGCCTATATGAAACTTTTGAGAAAGATGGTGCACTGCAACAACTATTCGACAAAATAACAAAAACGAAGAAAACGAAATATAAAATTAAATTAACATAAAAGAAGGAAAAATAAACGTACAATCAAATTAACATAAAATATTGGCAACATTTTGAACTCATGATTATTGAATCTTTATGTGATCTTACCTAGTTTTGCTTGTTAAAATTTTCTCTCCCAGTGAGTTCTTAGGCAAGTCATATTGTGTAACTAATGTAAATATACAGAGCATGTGACCGTTTCTAAACTAGCATAAAGTTCCTTTGAAGAGTCATAGATTATGTTAATAATATAAGGGACTAAGTTCATATTCTATTTTGCTTGGGCAAAAAATGGTTCTCGTATTGAAACCTTAGTCTTAAAAGGATAGCCTAAGCATCCACATCTCGAGTAGAAGAGTACTAACTTGCACCAAGCCACCAACTCCACATTTGTCATATTTTTGGGACCAACCTGCAAACATTGTTCAAGTACCCCAAAAAGAACTTGTCTACCACAAAAAATCAGTTTAATCAATCTCGGAGTGCTCAAATGCTGAAATTGGTTAAGCCAGTTGCTAATTGTGGCTTAATAGAGATCCCAAGGGAACTAACTTGCAGAAATACCAGTTGGAGTGAGCTTTTAAGCCATGATTTGCTCCTACAAATTTGTATTACCAAACCAAGTTTGACTTCCAAATTTGAGGTCAAAAGAACAGTGTAACTCAATTTAGGCCCAAGTCTTAATATGTTATGATGCTGTCCGTTTTCCCAAGTCTTAATACTATGAAGCAAGCAACAAGCTTGAATCAAACAGCTATCCTATCCTGTAGTAATATGTTGTGATGCTGTCCCTTTTCACTCAGACTCATTTGTTAATTGTGTTTGAGGACATCCATTATCCAACATTAGAACAAGATTTGTTAGACTTGGATAGTTGCTAATCGAGAAGTCCCAGCAAATACTACAGAAACTAGAAAGCTATTGATGTAATGAAGTCCCACATCGCTCAAGAGAAATAACAAGCACTGAAGACTGAAGTATAAAACAAGCATTATTTCATTGTGCAAAGCATACCTTTCTCGGCCTTTTGGCTAAGATCAAGTGTAGTATCTGTTCTTATCAGTTTAATATCTGATATGTGGACCATCGGTTCACACGATATTAAATTAATTTTTTGAGGGGGAGGGTCCACTACAGTAGCTTGCTATTGGGGCTCTCATGTGTCGTCCATGCGTTGCACTATTGCACGGGCCTGGCGCACCCCACCTAATCAGTTTTTAAGCTTGCTCTTCACATTGTTTCTCCCCAGTATTAGCTTGCTTTTTACGTTGTCTTGCTCCTTCTAGTTGATTTGGTGGTTTTGAATTCATGCCACTGAATAATTTTTGTGTTCTCACCTAGTTTCTGTTAAAATATTGTCTCCTGAGTTCCTAACATAAGTCTACATACACAGAACATGCTAACATAAAGCTCCTTTCGTGAGTTATAGATTGTGCTAATACGGAGTTAATATTCTATTTTGCTTGGGCAAAAAAGCGGTTCTGCTATTGAAACAGTCTTAAAATGCCAAAAGCCTAAACACCAATAACTTGATAGTAGTGAATTGCACCAACTCCACATTTGTAATAATTTTGGGACCCACTGCAAACATAGTTCAAATACCCCAAAAAGAACATGTCTGCTAAATTTCTGTTTAATTCAACTCAGAATGCTCAAATTGGGTAAAGTCAGTTACTAATTGTGGCCTAAAATAGATCCCAAGGAACTAACTTGCAGAAATCCCAGTTGGCCTAAAACACAGGAAACCATCCTAAAAACCTAAACCAATAAAACCTGCAAAAAAATATCAGAAAATCAATGGTTGTTCCAGTTCAATTGGTTAGGTTATAAAAACCTTGGAACAGTCGTAGAGTAGCTTGAAATAACAAAAGATTATCCCTGTCTAGATTATAAATGATAGCTACAACATCCATGTGGGGCTTTCTAGCGAAGTAGAGTAAACTTGTGGCAAATGTGGGACTTAGCTGTACAGTGTGCAACACTGTCTATATCTATGAGGGACTTACAAATGAAATTCAGTACCTTCCATTTAAGTTTCAAGCTAAAATCATTAACGACATTTTCCCTTTCCAATTCTCATGTGTCCTTAACGACATTTTCTCTTCGGTTGCATCATACAGAGATTTGCAATCAGTCTCAAGACTGTCCCTTTCAAAAGACAATTCTGATTGCTCATCTCAAACACATGGTTCCAATCTAACGCTGGCTGCCTTGAGAAGAAGCAGCTACGAATGTGTTCTTTTGTTGCTGAATAGCTATTGGTTACGCTTGTGCCACTAGCAAAAGACTTGGTACAAATATTTGATTTGCCTAAAATTTAGTGTGTGTGATCACTGAGTTACTATCAAAATATGTCATAGTTGAATCAATAAATTTAATATATAAATATTTATTAAAAAATAAACTTTATTATGAGTTACTTCTATAGTATCCTTTAAATTTATATATAAAAGGAGAGATCAGGTTATACTAAAAAAAAATGAAAGAGTGAAAATTGGCTTGTTTGATAGAGATAAAGTAGCATGAAAATATTTGAAAAAAATATTAAGTCCCACTATACAGAAATTTCCTTCCCTCATTGGAAGAAAGCAACAGAAATAAGTAGAATGCATTAGATGGTGACTGGGAGATGGTATGCAAATTAATATGTGGAATGACTCATGGCTTTGGTCTCATGATACACCTTATGTCGATAGTCCTCATATTGAAGGCCGTAAAGATCTTAGGCTGGGTGAGCTAATTGATCCCATAAACAAAGTATGACGCCAATATGACACATGAATTAGGATAATTTCCCATAACTTGCGTAGAATTTGTAGACCATTTTCTCATGTGATTGTTGGTTACTTTAAATTAAGCTGCTTTTCTGAATATAATGTGTGTCTACTTTCTATTCATCACTTCTACCTCGACATTAATATCAAGAAAAAGAAAATAATTATCTTAATATATCATGCTTTTAATTTGTACAAAATAAAATGTAATAATTGTAGGAGCTAGAAAGAGAAGGATTGCAATCATCCAAATGAAGAAGCTTGAAATAGCTTCCCAGTACTACTACAAATTGATTGTGCCATCGGACACAATGCTAACTCGGTTAACAGGGATCAACACAAGCTCACGAGCAACATCCTCGAATTCGAGAATTCCTCCATTGTTGCATTTTGATAGCAACCGTGCAGCTTCTTCTTTTGTCAATTTGATCCTCACTCTTATCCCTTCTTTTCCTCCCACTTCATTGCCACTAACACACCTTGTCTTCTCACTATCTTCTCCCAAAATGGTAGGTTCTGATTCCGCAAAACGGACAGTTTTCTTCACTGCCTTCCTTAGCCTTTGTTTTTTGGTTAACTCATCTCTATAAACAGGTTTTGTGACTTCCAGTGGCTCTAGTTTAGATTTTTTATGTGATGCTTTTCCATTGAGGCAAGCAAATATGGTACGAATCATCTTATTAACAAGAGTTTTGAGTTTTATCAAGGAAGGAGGGAAGGCACAATTAGTTACTAGATAGGAAAGAGTGCTTGGTTAGTGTTGAGCAAAACGGGTAGGGAGGAGTGAATTTATACTAATATTTGGTATGGCTGAGAGCACTCGCCTGAAGTGTCTACTGGGGCAAACAAAGAAAATATATAATAGTAAAAGGTGTTAAGTTACCTTGGAAATTTTGTTAGCCAATGAGAGGCCTAGGCATCAACCCATGAAATTATTGACGACTAGAAATCTATTAGTCAAGATTCAAGTGATTGGATGTCAAATTAGATGCTCCCTCAACCTTTGTTTTTATTCTATTGATTGAAACCAGGGAACTTTTTCTTCCCTTTTGTTTGCATCTACGTACTGAACTTCAAAAGACTATATTCTCGTTGTTGAAAGAGTCAATATACATATGGGTTGAGGGCCACCCCTACAGCCTGTGACCAGTTCAAGAAAGTGGGACTATGTGGCAATGTCCATTTAAGACAAGCATTTTTGGCTTTGTTTAATCTTGTATTCATGGACATATGGTGTATGAAGGTTTAAGCTATGCCTTCGAAATCACCTCTCCCCTGCTGCTTGATTAGTTATCGTGAAAGACTTGTCCAACTTAATTTATCTTGTAAGTCTTGTGTGATGGCATCAGTGACAGAGACAATTGAGTTATCAAATTAACTGTTTAGTGCTGAGTAACATAGATGGTCAAGAATTGCAATATAATCATGTACCTTGGGATTGGGAGGCTACTTGGAGGGAATACCCGATTTGAAGGCAGTAGTAAATTGGAAGTGCTTCTAAGAAATAAACTATAATTTGTTATATCTTATTATATACTGATACAAGTACCAAATTTAAGAAGAAAATTTGGCATCTATGTTCTACAGACTCCATTATAAAGGACCTATTATTAAAATTAGGCTAAAATATATTTTTATTTTTTTTTATATTTTTAATTATATTGAGTTTGGTCCTTTATTTTTTTAAAAAAAATTTAATTTAGTCTTTTATATCAAAATATTATTTCCAAAACAATGATTTTTTTCGATTTTGACACACTATTTTAAACAATTTATTTTACTAATTAAATATATAAAATTTATTTCATTAGATTCGTATATAACCAAAATGATATTCAAACTAAAAACAATCATAAACATGATAAAATAACGTGAAAAGTGTATTTAGCAAGGAAGCAAAAAAAATTGAAAAAATTTAATGTGATTTTTTTTTTTCATGAGATTCATTTGTTACCCCACTTTTATCACCTTTATGGCTCTATTTGATTCAAACATATAGTGAGATATATACTATATAGTTTTTAAATATGTAAATTTAATGGAACAAGTTTCATATATTAAATTAGTTAAAATAAATTCAAAATTATGTCTCAAAATAAAAAATGATCATTATTTTGAAAGAATTATTTGGACTCACTCAAAAAATATAAAAGACTATTTTTTTTAAAAATAGTAGATAAAACTAAATATAATAAAAATAATATAAAACTAAAAAATGTATTTTAGTCTTAAATATAAAACTTGGTATGCAACAAAAGGGGCAAAAACACCAAAAAGGGTCACTTTTACATTTTATTTACTAAATAGGGGCTGTTTTGCAATTATTTACCTAGGGGGTCTGTTTTTTTATTACAAAGCGCCCCCCAGGAAGGCGCTTCCATGAAGCACGCGACACGTGGCACAACGCGGCGCACGAGGCAGCAGCAGGGTAGCGCCCCTGACACGGGCGCGTCTGGTAGCGCCCTGCCGCTGGGCGCGACTGGTAGTGCCCTGCCGCTGGGCGCGACTGGTAGTGCCCCTGACGCGGGCACGACCCAGACGCCTATGTATTTTTTAAATATATTTTAATAAATTAAGCTGATTAACGATTAAATAATTTAATAAAATATTTGACATGTACATAATAAATAAATAGTTATCACTTAAGGTTTATAGAATACTTATGTCAACATTTAAAATTGATCACAAAAATTAAAATTGTTGATTTTTTAAAAGTAAAAAATAAAATATCTCCATTAAAAAATAATGGGACTAAAAGTACAAATATAAGAGAATAGAGGAACAAAAATTGTATTTTAACAAAATTAAACATTTAAATTAAAAAAAAATACACGCCCCCCTTCCCAGTTCCGTTGAGTCTGGGAGAAAATGTATTTTTTTAGTGGGTCTAAATCTAATTTCTTTTTTTTTTAATGTTAAGAGACGTTTAAACTAAACCAACGTACTGAATCAATGTTTTACTATCAATTCAATGAGTCATCTGTCATATGCTATAAAGTTCCAAACGATCATAACTTTTTTATTTTTTTTTAAGAAACAAAAGATCATAACTTGGAAATTTCATATTTTATAAAGTTATAAAATTCATATTATACCATAGAAAACTTAATTAAATGACAATTTAATTGAGTTTCGTCGTAAATTAGAAAACTTAATTAAATGACAAATATTTTTTTAAATTATTTAATCGTTAATCAGCTTAATTTATTAAAATATATTTAAAAAATACGCGCCTGGGTCGTGCCCGCGTCAGGGGCACTACCAGTCGCGCCCAGCAGCAGGGCGCTACCAGACGCGCCCGCGTCAGGGGCGCTACCCTGCTGCTGTCTCGTGCGCCGCACTGTGCCACGTGTCGCGTGCTCCATGGAAGCGCCTTCCTGGGGGGCTTTGTAATAAAAAAACAGACCCCCCAGGTAAATAATTGCAAAACAGCCCCTATTTGGTAAATAAAATGTAAAAGTGACCCTTTTTGGTGTTTTTGCCCAACAAAAGGAGCATTTAGAAGGTAATGATTAGTTGTATTTCGTAACTACAGCATTACCAAAACCCAAGACACAACAGTGGAAGTTGGTCAAACAATTTAAGCAATCGCGTGTTGAAAATTAAAAACTATTCTTAACTCATTTACGTGGTTAAATTCTGTTTTTTACTTGAAAAAATGCCATCACATTGACTCATTTTCCATTGCTTTCTTATTCAGTCTGTTGAATATCATATCATGGCATCATAGAAAGTGATACGAAGAATAAGTCAGAGAGAAATTATGCAACGCGTTTTTGATTGAAATTAGACTAAGCTCTTCTAAAAAGAAGAAGAAAAAAATTATACTAAGCTGAGAATTCGAAACCATAGTTAGCTTTTACTACCCAGTTGGCCAGTTGTGTGTTACTATGATTTTGGGTTAACTATGTTATTGTGCGTGATATATTTTGGGTTAATGGTATAAAAAGTTTTATCAAAAAAGCTTGTGCAAAAATATAAATTGCAAAACTATTAATTAAGAACATAGTAGTGATACAAAATGGATTCACTAAAGTCAGTCTAATGGTGATGAATTTGATATTTTACATGAGATATTAGATTTAAGATTTGTTGTTGTAATTGAAAATAAAATAATAATAACAATAATAAATAAATAAATATAATTAGAAAATATTGATAGATTGAAGATTTTTTTTTTAAATTGTCCTTAATAAAAAAACTATTATATATAGTAAGACTGTTGAGTTTTGTAATATTTATTTTAGAAGTCATACTTAGAATATTTTTAATCGATAAATGCATAAAAAAAATTATACCACAACTCTTAATTAAAGAAATGAAACTTATAAAAAATTAAAACAGTTTATTAAAAATTAAAATTTCAATTCCAGCACGTCATCAATATTATAACAAAAGAAGAAATAAAAGAAATAAAAGAAGTACTACTCCTTCCATGGATATAAAGAGAATTGTTTTCCTTCCATGGATTGTTAAAGTTGTGATACACATGGCGGCAACCCTAGTACTACTCATTTTATCATATCATATGTCCACAAATTTCGTTGCAAACAAAAGTTTTCATATTCCGTTGACCCTTTTTCGCAGAGCATGGCACGACGGGGTTTTTAAATTTTGTCGTTCCATAAAAGAAAATTGCAAATACTATTTAGATTTTTAGATAAAGTACTAAGAATTTAATGAAATAATAAAAAAATATTAAATAAAAATATATTTATTATTTTATTAAAAGATATAAAAAAATAAGAATTACTTTAAATGATTGTAATTATTATTCACTAATTCAGGCTAATAATGGTAGGAGTTGATTAGAGTAGTAGACACATGAGAATTTATACTCGAACTCGATTTTTATTATCAGCATTTTAAGAATATGATTGTAATAATTTAATAAGGTGATAGTATTTCTTAATTAATTTTAGTGGCAAGAATATTTCTTACTTAATATATTTTAAAATACTTATTAATATTGTACTCATAAATATTAAAGTACCCATCTTAAAAAGTGAAACTCATTTAAACTAATCTCTTAAGTATTTCACTTATATTTTTTTCTCTTTTCTCATAAATAAATAAATAAGGATTCCTACACACAATTTTTGCAAGTGGAATTATTTTTTAAAATATTTTTTTAACTTTTTTAAATTATTATTTATATGAGTATGCTGTTATTTAAAATTCAAATACATTTCATTTTAATTATAGTTATTGTTATTATTTTCAAATTAAATTTTTATTTTAAGTTCTAACAAATTTTACTATCTTGAAAATATTAGTATTATAATTTTATTGTTATCTTGAAATTTAAATCGAATTGGATATTATTTTATATTGATTTAATTTATTGAAAAATATAATAACATAATTTTAATTTATTTAATTAAAATAAATAATTATATACAAAAATATCTATCCAATGCGAAAAAATCAATTTAGTTATAAGCCAAAATCAATTTAGTTATAAGAGAGTTACACCAAATTTAAACCGTTAATGCAATGCGAATGCAGGAGGTAGGGTTTCAAAATAGAAACAATGAGGGGTATTTTGATCTTTTAATGTTTTACTCAAAAAGAGGGGGTAGAGAGATTAAAAAAGTGAGTGGGACTATCAAATCAAAGACCATGTTTATTGCATATTATGAGAGAGGCCCTAATGTTGGGCTTGTCTAACGCAATAAATCGATTGCGAAATGGGAAAAGTGCGTTTGTAGGAAGCAGCGATGGGTGGAGCTCAGGCGTTGAAAAGAATCCCCCGCATCAAGTTTCCAAACAGCCTCTGCTTCCTACTTTTATTTATTATTATCAATTCATTCCCCTTTATTTTTATTTTATGTCTAATTTCCATTTAAGCGTAATCTGTCCCCTATATGCTTTTATAGTTTTAAGTTTATTCTTTCAGATGAAGGGGCTAATTCGTGCATGTATGCCCATGATAGTTAAAAGCTGTTGTCTAGAATTATTGAAATTAATATCTCATTTACTCTGTTTAATTGCATATAAGGATTCATCATGGACAAAATCGTGTTCTCTACCCACACCTCATCAACAACATTACTAAGGCATGGGATATGGCTAAGTGGTTGTTTGTTGTTGTTTTAAAAATTGGATCAGAGATTCAATAGTTTAATTGTGATTGAACCGTGGTCAACAAATTGTTGATTATTAAATACATATTTTCAAAACTATATAATATATACTAGATAGCAAACTAATGTAAAATTGTTAGAGAAATAAGTTTAAGTAAAATTTTAATCTAACATAAAAGAATCAAATTACATGTTTATTACCGGTGCAATATTCTGAGAACAAAAATCTTATCATTTCTCTCCCAACAAATTTGAGGGTAAATACTAATTATTTCAAACATGAAAAACTTTACCATATCATAATCAACTTCAAACCAACCAATTAATGAATACTATTGCTATCTCATTCTCATAGATTTGCACACATCAGGAACTTTACCTTATCACAATCAATCTCAAACAAACTAATCAATGGATACTATTGTTATCTCATTCTTGTAGATTTGCACACATAAGAAATTTTACCATATCACAATCAATTTCAAACAAACCAATCAATGGATACTATTGTTATCTCATATTACAAAAATCATAAAAAGCACAAGATTCCCTTGTTATGAAGAATAATGAACAAGTGGAATGAATCAAGCGGGCCCAAATCGCTTAATTGTAGCAAGAGCATGAAAAATTGAGTGTTTCTTATCACAACCTTTTTTTCGTAGCGGAAGCTTTTATCAATATATTGGTCTAACAAAAATAATTAAAGGGTTTAAATTGATTATTTCTAGAGAAGTAGATGATTTCCCTGAACAAATTTTTTATTTGGTAGGTAATATGATAAAATTACTGCGAAAGTTACGAACTTAGAAATGAAGAGTAATTTGAAGAAATAACTTTATATCTTTGTGTACTGACTCCAACTGAATTGTTTGGATGAAAGAAATCATTTTATCTACTAATCATAGACAAATTGGAGTATTACCAAATGATGCACGTATTGCCAATGTCGTAGATATAGGTACTTTGAGAATGTCTTCTTAAACACCAATGGCTCTGATGGGCAGTTTTACTAGAGAATTTTGTAAAGTTCAAACCTTTGAAACTGATTGAAGAAGGTAAGAGTTCCCAGAAGGTGGAGAATGCAAGATCTTGAAGACAATTAGAATTGTTATTTACGAACAAATGTGGGAGCTTTGAGGTGTGTGACTGTGAATGACTTGCACACATAAGAAAATTTATGCACAAACGCGGGAAGCAAAGCAATGCACCATCTCTCTCTAGAATTTTAGCTTCTCTCTCGTGAAAACTCGCATCTGTGTCTCCCCATGTAGTATATACTGCAAAGATTTTGCTTTTAACGAGCAAAGCAACAAGGCAACAAAGACAAAATTTTGAATTTCTTGATCAGCAAGTTTCCAAGTGAAAAAATACTCCTGAAAACACGGTTAGGTTTTTTTTCTCC
The DNA here is from genome assembly GCF_004193775.1 of Glycine soja. Taxonomy (NCBI): domain Eukaryota; kingdom Viridiplantae; phylum Streptophyta; class Magnoliopsida; order Fabales; family Fabaceae; genus Glycine; species Glycine soja. The sequence continues at coordinate 41,636,128 of NC_041006.1, read as the reverse complement.
TGAAATTATTAAAATACTCATTTCAATAATTTTTTATATTCAATTTTTATACACTTTCATTTATACTAGTGTTAACTAATTAAAAATCACCCTGTTATAATTTTTAAAATAATTATTATAAAATCAGATATTGCACGTACTTAATAATAATTATTAAGCACTTAATACACTGTGTAGTTTTAAATCCAACTATTAGAATCTGTTAAATTTAATTTTTAAACACGTACTTATCTAGACATCAATAAGGGATATCAGTTAAAATACCCAAATAAAAATGTTATGCTTCTAGTTATCTAGACACGGTCACCATGGCAGCACCGCTTATACAGCATGAAAAATAGGATTTATATGGAAATTTAAATTTATGGCATTCTATAAGCTAGACCTGTTATTTCAAATCTAATACCATAGTAGGAGTTTATGTTTTTTTTAATGATTTAAATATATATATATATATATATATATATATATATTATATTTCGTACCAGTAATTTAACATTTTCTTATTTTTATTTTTGCAATTTTTTTTCTTTATTTTAGTTTCTGCATTTTTTGTTTTATAATTTAACGTTTTTTTACTGATTAAAACACTTACGGTTTAAAGTGTTATCATAACACTTTAAGTATAAAAAGCAAAACAAAGAAATCTTAAAAAAAGAAAATGATTTTTTTTCCAATGTATTTAAGCCTTTTTTTAATTAAAAAAAATACGGATTTTGTTTTGATCTTGTTGAAGAAATGTATGCATGGAGTCCAGATGTGAAGGACATAATAATTATTGTTTGGGGGTGGGGAAAAGGATGGGTAAGTGTGTAATTTTGGTCCGTAAGACTAAACCGAACCGAACAGCCTCGTTTTACTCTTGGGCTTGGAGTCACTTTGTATTTCCTCAAAGGAAAGTGTTCAGTCTCCTCTACCAGACCGAGTACGCAACTCTTTCCCTCTTTTCTCTATTCTTAAATTTCACTTGTTACTTGTAGCTGTAGCTCTCGTGCATCATGTTCTATTTAATTCATTATCTTACGATCCTCGCTCGTTCTCGATATTAGGGTTGCAATTGTTGATCTGATCTAGTTAATACTTCTGATTGCGATATGCTTTGCTGAAATGACCTTGGGCAAAAACACAAAACTGGTTAGCAATTTATGACTTAGTTAAGGAAGTCATGCCAACGGTGCTGTTTTAACATTTTGTTGTTGTTACTGTTTCAGGATAAAGCGCGCTTCACTCTTATCATTACTGCCATCCTTTCTTCTTTTGGAAGGTCAATGTCATGGATGACGGTCCTGCAAAATTAAATATCATCCCTGATCATTTTCAAGTTCCAACAGCAAGTATAGAATCTCCTGAGAGCAGAACATCATCTATTGCCGAACCTGGAACCGATCAATCTTCAAGGTATTGTTTCCTGTCTATAAAGAAAACAATAATGAGAACAGTTATTAAGAGACTTTCAATTTGTTTTAAATAAGTTACTCAATCTAGCTTAGTTTAGGTCCTCGTGCCGTCAACGGACTCGAAGTAAATTAAGGACGGCTTTCATGTTGAACTTGTTTACTCCACAGCGGCTGTCATGGGGTTCCAGTACTGGAGGTCAGGAAAAGGTCTGATTTGAGCAGCTTTTATGCTGTGCATCTTTTGTCGTTGGTGAAGGTTCTGTTATATCCTACCAACAAAAATTCATATTCTGTAGGTTGAGCTAACAGCTGCAGAATTAGAGTCACTTCGATCGGAGCTTGCTGATATAGCAGAGAGGGAAGCTCACTCGAAAGCTCAGTGAGTGATGTGATCCTCAACTTTGGGAATATTAATGGCTTTGCTGTCATGATGTGTTATAATTGTTCACTAAGTATTGAAGTCTAGATATGTGTGAATGTTTAAGTATTAAGAACAAAATGAGGAATTCCTTTTGCTTTCATTGTTCTCCATTTCACTCCTTACAAGTGATTCTTTCTGGTGTGTTAGAGATAGCTATTCTCTAGTCTTATATGGAGTGGAAATTGCTACATTGAGAATTGATGTGTTTTCCTCAAATAATGATATTGTTAAAATAATTTTGTTTAACAATTAACACAGGTTGGAACATATTGATGAAGTTTTGCGGTCTGCTCGTCTATCTGGATATTTATACATTCGAACTGTACTGACTGCCCACCCTACACCAGTTTATGGTTCATTAGTTCGAGCTTTATTATTTATTTCACATAACAAGCTGAACTCTCATTTGCTTTTGATCTTTCTATGCAGAGATGGGCAACACTACCAGGAGAACCTCCACCTTTAGATGATACTGAAGTAGATGATTGGCTTCCTCGTTTTGTCGTTCTCCATGGAGCATGTATATTTTTATATTTGTTGTGTACAGGTAATGCAGTTGTGTTCCTTCCGACAAGTTGTAGTTCACATTTTTTTGCTTTAATATTGATGTAGGCAAATCTAGAGCAGTAAATCTTTGCTCTTTGTTTCACATTCTTCTTCCACACCTCTCTAGTCTTTGAGTATATAATACAGACATGTCGATTCATCTGCTGAGGTTATACTCTTTTCGAATATGCTTGTAAGTTACAAACATTTTTATGCTGGTGCTAGAATGTGCATGAATGGGAATCTAGTGGTTGGAATAGGATATAGATACAAGTATCATGAACTTGCTGACATGCAGCGATTCAGCTGTTTTAGTTAGGATAACTAATGTGAATTGATTGCTTGTAGGAATTGCTATTTCATCACAAAAGTGATGGAATGTCTATTTCATTTTACCAAAACATAGATGTAAATAAAAAGGAGCAACCTATCCAGCACACTCCTTCAGCTCTAAAAAGCTTTCAGGCAGATTTGAGTTATTTAGGACCCAAAATATAGCACAGGCTGACTTGTTTGTCAACCCAAAAATTTATTTGGTTCAAATTGGTCCAAGTGGCCAAGCCAAGCTTATTAAACTTAAAAATAATTTTTTTATTATTTTCTAATCAATTACTCTCTCTGTTCCAAAATAAATGTCATTCTAGGTTGTTTTACAATTTATACTAATAAATAGAAGAGAGTAGTATGCAAAACTAAAATTATTATTAATTACATTGAAAAACTAAAGTGATATTTATTAGGGGTATTAGTGGAAAAAACCCAATTAATATTACATTGAAAAGCTAACATGACACTTATTTTTTTTCAAATGTGACACTTAATTTGAGACGGAGGGAGTATAACATACCAAACATAAAAAGGGAATGGAGTCATTTTTCATTCCATCCACACCAAACACAACATGAGAATGAATATTTCATTCCCAATTTCCCACTTCCATTCCTTCAAAATTATTCTATCTAACCAAATATGAGCTTATTTTTCATCTTTGAGTGAACATGGTAATACTAATCAGAACATCAAAATTTACTGGGCTTAGCATTTTTTGTCTTCTGTAGATAAATTTCATTTGTGGTTTTTCCAATGTGGGTGAATGAGAAATGAAAGTATGGAAACCTCCTTTTTTTTTTTAACTGAATATTGGAAACCTCTTAATCACCAGATTTGTGTGGAATTCCTTTTCAATATTTTCTTTTAATAAATTCCTCACAATTATGGAACATTCCTTCTCTCCATTGGCTAGTACCTCTTCCGGTACTTGCTTTAAGTTTGTGATTGGCATTTTTCTTTCAAATCTGCAGCTTAGTGAGGCTTCATCACCATATTGTTAAAGATGTCTAGATGATGTTTGAATTTTGAGCTGTCAAGAATCAACACCCAAAAAGTTTAAGCTATTAGAAGATCTGAGAATTCTTTTTATCAATATTTTTTAAATTCCCTTTTATGTCAAGGGCTGGACAACCACAGGCCCAATCAAATTAACATAGAGGAGTAGGAGCAGCTGGGAATTTATTTTTGACAGCTTTGTCAAGGAGGTCCATATCATGCTCAGAACTATCCAAAATGCTTAAGTTATTTGGAAAAGGCTTAAGTTTGTTTTTAATCAATGTCTTTGAAAAGAAAATTGCAAATGGTTAGCTCAATCAAATATATTTTATTCTAAAGCTTTCAGATTGCCTTTCATTTACAATGCATCATGGCATGCTTGCTGATTAAGGGGAAAAAATTGCAGACCTAAGCCCCCAGGACTCAACCCTTCTATCTGATATTGTTGAGGTAAGGAGATTACCATGCTTTAAGCGAGAAGATGGTGAAATTCAATATGCCTTTTGTATTTTAACTCGTCATGGATTGCGCTATGAGTGCTCAAGCAATTCTAAGATACAGGTGTGTCCAAGTTTAAGATAATTTGATGGTATTTATTACTATTATATTTCAGTTTTTACAGTCTGAACAGATTTTAAGCAATTTACATCCCTGATACAGTTATGATCAACTTCTAAAGACAGTCTGTATTCAATCACTCATGTCATCATGTCAAATGATGTAGTTTACCTCCATTATTCTTCTTTCAGGTGGCCTCTTGGTTATCAGCTTTACAAAGTGACTGCAAATTGGAATCTGATACATTTTGCAAAGCTGACTACAAACTGGAATCTGATACATCAGTTTCCAATGGTTCGATTGAGATGTAACATAATTACACCTTGTTTGGTGAGTTTAAGCGGCTTTGTAAATCTAAGCTACTTTGTAAATATGACAGTAATGTCTTGAAGTGTTTTCAGTAAGTTATTAAAGACTAACAATTTATTTGTCACTTTTGGCTCAAATCGGGACTTGAACTATCCCTTTTTTAAACCTTGCAATTTTAGTGACCTTTCTATAGTATGTAAACTAGAGTTAGGATATCTACATAAGAAGCATAAAAAATGAATTCTTATACCTGAATAATCAGTATTGTGGCACCTTGAGGGGAAAAAAAGAATAAAAACCCTGCATGAAGGGTGGTGGTTATACTTCTGTGTTATCTGGTTCATGGCCAGCATTATGAGTTGTTAGTGTCTAACTTTCATTATCTTCCAGGGGGGATTCTGATAAACTTTTTATTGTACTGTAGGCATATAACTTTGGTGTACTGAGCGTGGTTGATGGCCGAGAAACTAAAAGAGGCCTTGTATATCTTTGAAAACACAGGGCAATCTGGACCTGGAAAGCTTTTGTAACTGTCAGAAAAGGAATGACAGATAGGAAATCACATTTTGCCAACATTTGTGGGGGATTTGTAGACCTAATCTGTTGTAATCTGCAATGCCATGGCACCCTTTCTTGTTGTTATAGCCATAGGTACAATTTGTAAATCACCATCCAACCCGTAACCAATGGGAAAGCACTATTTAAGGAAGATATGAGATCGGAATCATTTGAGGTGTTTGTTTTAAGATAGATGGTTTCATTCCTGTGAATAACATTCTTACATGCGAGTATATTAAAAAACATTACTGGGTTTTGATTTAATATTTTCCAAAATATTTTCAAAATTCAAATAATGGGATGAAGAAGTGGGAGTGGGAGTAAAAGTTGATAGTTGGGTTATGTGTCATGGGAAAGACATACCCGCCTCCCCAGTTATGTAGAGTTCACGTAAATAATCACATTAAGTTGTTAATTATGGAGTATATCTGAGTTGGTCATCATCTAATTCTTCTATTAGGAAAAGCACGGGTGCAAAAACTAAAAATAAAATCTGAAGGGAGTGGTACCTTTTAGCTATTACTGAGAGAGATACTTCTGGCTTGTGTTTCACATCCGAACTTGTTCTTTCCCCTTTAAGTCTGTTCAGGGAGGAAGGTACTAGACATTTTAAAAGGTGAGCAGTTATTTTGTACAACACAAGCTGAGAGCTAGCGGATTCATTATATTTGTTATTATTGTGTTGCATATCATGTGATTGTGAAGTTTATATTAGTGTTTATAGATAGAGAAAGATCTTTTAGCCTTTGTCTTTTTTGAAGTGTGTAAATCAATGAAGTATCATAGATAATTTTATGGGCAAGACCAGGATCCCTCTACCTCATTAACAAACCATAACAGTCCTTGTTAGTTTCTTCATTAAGAATAATAACTTACTTATTATGACTATTGTAATAATTGTTTTATATTCTGTAATAGTTCTTTATTATCAAACAATTAACTATAATAGGTAATCAAATCAATTTATACTATATGAGCCACGAAATATTTTCCAACAACCTTTTCGTGGAGTCATTATCTACAAGTAATTTCTTTTATTTACATAACTGGTTCCCTACCTGTACCCCTCTTTTCTCACCCTTTAACCTAATCAGTCATTTGATTACGCCTCTATATTGATATTTGATACTTGATAGAGTGCCAAACTTGTTGGAAGTGTCTCATCAAGAAGCTTATATTACCACATCATCGTTTTGAATAATGATAAGTACTTGTGTGATTTGATTTCTTTTGCGGTATCCAATATAATAAAAATATGTGATTATATTACAAAATCAATTCGAATACAAAAATTGGTGTTAATATTTTTATTTGAACCCGTGGGTTGCATGGGTTGTTGGACTAGTATTTGTAACGACTGGGATCATATATAGTTTATAGTTAAGTAGGCACACAGTGAAAATCTTTATAAGGAAGCCGCTGTAAACGTTACAAGCGGAGAGCCGTATCAATTCGCTTTTCATTTGTAATGTGTAAAGCAGGCATTGCAATATTACTGATTTCTTTGCAGCTAGAGTTTAATTTATATTATGTTATCCTATGCATTAATAATATGATACGATGAAAAAATATTTTCTTATTAATATGATTTCACTTGGAGTCTAAAATATACATATATTTAATATTAAATTTCAGCGCCTATGTTAGGTGAGAAAGAAAAGTAGAGATGTGAGGAGTGGATCTGATTCCCCACAGTTTGGGCTTAGGTTAGGTTTGACCACAGCAGTAAAGTCAGTTAATTACTCCTCCTAACTACGTGTGCAGAGAAAGACCACACATTATTAAGCAAAAAATGAAAATGAAGATAAAAGCAAGGACCAAATTGCAAAGCCAAAAGAAATAAAAGAAGCGATAATCCTTGAACTGAACCTTCACCGTCGCATATTTCTGTGCCAACAAAAGAAGATGGCCTCACAGGTTTGCAAAGCTGCTTCCAGAGCCGCGAGGTCCCTTCTCTCCGCTTCCAGAGCCTCCCGTAATTACCTTTCTCTAACGAAGCCTCATTCTTTGTATTGCCTTAACTTTATTTTGATTTAAACCTTTCATATACCCTAAATCTTCATGATTTTTATCCACAAAGAACCTTGATTTGTTATGGTTCTGGTAAGGATGAGGAGTAACCAATTGTAATATAAATGTGGGAATAATCACTTTTGCAGATGGACGTGCGGTTGGGGCTGCTACGGCTGTTTCATTGAGCTGCAAAGTGCCTCTTTTCTACGGAAAGAACGGTTCTGGAAGTGGTTCCGCTTCATCATCATCATCATCATGGATTTCAGGAGCACTTGCTCTTCCTGCCGCAGGTTTCGTCTATACTCAATTAATAATAACACTGTTCAAACGATACGTTCACTTTTTCCACTACTGTTTAGTTTCATCGTCACCAATAGTACATATCATATATCCTGCATTCCACTATGTTTTTCTACAATGCATAAATCTGAACCATACAACTAAAATGGACAGTTACGATCAGATTTAAACCAATACATCCTTGTTTGTCTATATGTAAAAGAAGATGCCGATTGGGGTGTCAATATATATATATATATATATATATATATATATATATATATATATATATATATATATATATATATATGCATTTTTGTTGTAAAGGAAGAGGAGCCTTGTCCATTGCTTAACAGTAGCATTGTGACTTCCGGTACCTTTTCTACATCAATATCACTGTCTGTGCCTGGGGATCAGGTTAAATTTTTTTATGTAATATATTATAGACTTTATTACTTCCCTTAGTATCCCCTACAATATTGTTAAACTTTTTCAAAACTTCAATCCGTGCTTATTCTTTTAATTTTTAATCCAGTCCTGTTAGTTTTTAACAATTGACAGGGGTTCCTTGATCTCCATCATGAAGTGTATTACATTCTAACAGATAAATCATAAATCACTTGGAAAAACCATGCCAATTTTTCATTCTGTTTGCCTTTGCCGTGTCTATCAGTCCTCCTACAAGATTGCATTGATTATAATATATATATATATATATATATATATATATATATATTATTTTGATATCATGGTAGTTTACACCAGTTAACTTTGAACAAAGTCTCAACGATTTGCTATATTTGTCGGTGGGTTCTCGATGTTACAGAAATACTATTACAGTGTGCGTCCTTTAACCAGATATTTTCATTCTGCTGCTAATTTGATTTTATTTGTTTTGTCTCGTAGCTTACATGTTCCAAGATCAGGAGGTGCGCGCAGCTGAGGTACGCTTGACATTTCTCTAACTGCTGCATTTCCTTGTCTGTTTTTCACTCCTATCCTTGCTTGCGTGCTGTTTTTCCTTGACACGATTATAACGTGCAAACCATACCATGTGTCTACTTTTTCTTACTCAGCTGGAGCGCACTTTCATTGCCATTAAGCCTGATGGAGTGCAGAGAGGGCTGGTAAAGTGAAAACTTCATTTCTTGCACTTCTTTATCATTTGTTTGTGAAACAATGGGAACATGCTAGTGCAACTTTTGTCTGCACATCTCGCTATATGGTCCCCACTTTGATAAATTATTAGATGGGGTCTGAGAACATTATATTTTCAAGTTTCAACTAATCTCCACAACATGATACCTAATGAATTTTTATTAATTTTTTTTTAAATTAAAAAACTTAAATGTATCACACACATATTAGTTGAATCATGAACGCGAAGTAGTCCAAGATTATCTAATAATTTCTCTCCCACTTCCCTGTCTGAGGTTTGTTTAGGTTTTTCTTACCATTTATTTTTTCTCTCTATTTCAGATTTCTGAGATTATATCTCGTTTTGAGCGGAAAGGGTACAAGCTTGTGGGGATTAAAGTAGTGATTCCTTCAAAGGAATTTGCCCAAAAGCACTATCACGACCTGAAAGAAAGACCCTTCTTCGATGGGCTGTGTGATTTCCTTAGCTCTGGCCCTGTTATTGCAATGGTTAGAAAATATAAATGACTAAACCAATGACCTTAGGAATCAAACAAGTCAGTGTCCCTAATCGGTCTGTTTTTTTTTTTTTCCAAAAATTGATATCATAGGTGTGGGAAGGACAGGGAGTTATTTCCTATGGCCGAAAGCTAATTGGAGCCACAGATCCTCAGAAATCAGAACCTGGAACCATTAGGGGTGATCTTGCTGTTGTTGTTGGAAGGTAACTAATAACGTGTTTGGTTACAAGATGTGGTTTTCACGTTTACTAAGATGCTAATAGTTATAATTTTCACATGCAAAATGTAATTTCTTACTTCTTAACGGGTTCCAAACATATCATATAACTGTTTTAGCCAAGAAACGTGCTAGTTTAGTTTCTCTTTACATAATGCATTGTCCATCATTTGGTGATCTCAAATTGATTGTTGTTGTCCATGCCTGCAGAAATATCATTCATGGGAGTGATGGTCCTGAGACTGCCAAGGATGAGATTAAGTTGTGGTTTAAGCCAGAGGAGTTGGTTAGTTTCACTAGCAATGCAGAAAAGTGGGTTTATGGTGTCAACTGATTCTTTCCCTCATGCCTTGGGTTTTCTATAACAACTGCTCAGTGAGTTTTTGAAATAAATTATTTGTCAGCGGCAATACTAATGAACTCTGGAAGCCACAAATAAGCGCGATTGAGAATAGTACCAATAGGAATTGCATTATTTTTATATTTTATTAGCCGGGTGAAGACAATGTGTGACATTTATTATGCCAATACTTCAAAATGGGTTAATTGGCCTTTTGAAAGGAGTTGAGGATGATTTGTTCATCCTATAATAGAAAAGGTGATTGAAAATTGAAAATAAGATGTCTTTCAAGGGTATTAGCTAATAAATTAATAATATGAAGTGTTATACTTTTTTCTTCTTAAATATGTTTTTATTCCTTTAAAGTTAAAGTCATTTTCTTTTTAATCCTCTAAATTTAAAATTATTTTTTAGTTCTTAAAATTCACATAATACTATTTTTAATCTTAATCCTCTTGTATACAATTCGTGACAATTGTTTATCATAATTAAGTCCGTACAAAAATAAAAATTCATTAATTGTTTTAAAAATTGTTTTATTTTTTTTGTTGACTTGATCTTGATATTTTAAAATATTTTAAATTACTAGATAATCATGTTTTAAAATGTAAAAAAAATTAAATTATGACGATAAAAAAATGTTAAAATTTATGAATCTCTTATTTTTTATTTGATTTATACTTTGTAGAAGGACAACAAAGAACATTTTATGGATTTAAAAAACTAAAAAAGATAACTTTTAAATTTAGAGGACTAAAGAAAATAATTCACATTTTAGAAACTAAAAATATATTAAAGTCCTTTTATATATAAAAAAAAAATCACTTATAACTTTGGCCTTTAAGTGGGGACGGAGGGTGCTTAGAAATCATCTCTGGAAGGTGGTTGGCGACAGCATAGTTGGAAAGAAGAAGAGAAATGGTGGTAAGATGTGACAGGTACACTTTAAAAAAAAAAACAATTAAAAGAGATAATGTTATCATTTTAAAAAAATATCAACAATGTTGGTAAATGATTAGGTCTCACAAGGTTGCAGACTAAGGTTCCATTTCTTTATTTGGAGAAAATTTCGTATCTCAAAAGATTCATTTCTTACAATTAGTCGAGAAATATTTTTGGTGCTCATAATGTTTTACTTAATACATTTTTTTAATTAAGGAGATAGGAAATAAGATAAATAATTTAAATATAACAATTTCCTTTGTTTAGGTGTATTTTAGTTAATGATTTTTTGTATGAACAAAATATTTATGAATGAATACAATAAAAAATCTAAATAACAATAAATTATTTTTAATAAATATTTATTGTTATTATTATTATTATTATTTTAATGCATTATATGTTGACTAATTTTTTATTTAAAAATGTTTCCATCATAAAAGAACGAAGTGGATAATCTAAGAATATTTGAGAAATTTAACAGAAAATTATTCTTCCTTATATGTTTTATTATCTTCAGAAACGGATTTTTTTAAAAAAATTCTAAAAATTAATTAGACCTTTTTCTAAAACACAGACACACATATATTTAAAAGGGTGTTTAGTTTATGTTATATGTAAATACTTTAAAATATATAATTATAAAAAAAATTGTTTGAAATTTATTACATCGAACAAACTTTAATTTTCATGATTTGAATTTCACTACTTTTTAGTTTGGGTCCATTTATATTTCCTCAAATCTTTTATATAAGAAACAAATAAGTCTATTTCAGGTAAACCTAGAATATCTCCGAAGACTAAATTTTTGAAGTAATTATTTTTATTTTATTACTACACAAAATAATCTATAAAATACCAACACTCAATCTTATAAAGTTATTTAAAAAAAAATTAACCTTATTTTAAATTTAAAAAGGCGTTAATTATTGTAAAATAAAAATAAGTACATCGAGTATAATTATTTTTTCTTAACTTTGGTTCTGAGTTCTCTGACCCAAGACCTTTTCTGCATGCAAATGCGCGTGATATCTATTCGTGACAGTTGCTTTCTTTTTTCTCCAACGCATCACAAAACGAAACAAAGATGGGGAAGATTTGTACGTTGGCACAAACTTTACTCCTACAAATAATTATAGACCCATAAAAAAACCTCGTATGTATATAAAAAAAATGTTGGGAGAAATAAAATTCATTTCGATAAGAGTAATTTTGTTGAATTTTACTTTAACCATCTTAAAAGTTATCTAAAATTTCTTACATACATTACAAAAAATTAAACTCTTTCTATAATTTGTCTAAAAAAAAGTTTAGTAGGGACAAAAAAAAAAAGGTAATAGATGTAGTTAAGAAAACAAAGAATAGAAGTGAAAAGTAAAATAAGAGAGAATTAATATATGGAAATGAGTAAGTAACTAACTAGCTAGTTAGCCGAGAAAAAATGCGTAGTGATCTGAAAAGGTTGACCAATAAAATCTATCTTTCACGTAAGTTTTAATTAATTAAGGTTACAAACAAACAATTCAGAAGAGAAGAGAAAAGATAAAAAGCAGAAGAAAAAAAGGGTTCATCTCGATCGGGATGGCAGAAAAGAGGTTCATCGTTGAGGTGGAGAAAGCCACAGAGGGCGGAGAAGGAAGGCCATCCATGGGCCCTGTCTACCGCAGCATTTTCGCCGACGATCTACTTCCTCCTCCCATTGAAGGTCTTAATACCTGCTGGGATATTTTCAGGTATATCACTGTTACTTTCATGCACAATTCATCAATCTTATCTTATTTTCTTAATTTGATTAACACAACACAATGGACACATTATCAAAAGTTCTAATTACATAATATCTGAATTATTATAAACTTTTGATACTTATCTTGAATTTCTATAAATAAAAAAACAATGCACACATTTAGTGCTAAACAGACTGATGGGAACAGTGTCTCAAGCAAGATGATTTGTCTCTAGAGATATATCATAACGCAACAAAACAACAATCAACGCACCTCATGTTACACGCCCACACAATGTCTCCTACGTTAGAGTTGATACATTTTTAATTTTAAAAAGAAGACAGAATGGAAAAATTGGAAAATGATGAAGATTCATTCCATTTTTGGGCTGTACAAGTGGAAGGAAGAGGGACATAGAAAAATAAAGAAAGAAAAAAAAAAGTTAGATGTGACTGTAACAAATAATATGATGACTGATGAGAAATAAAGAGAACGATAAAAAAAAAGGATGTAATGAGATGGAAGAAAAAAAATAGATAAAAAATAAATTGATAATTATAACTCAAAAAATATGAGTTTAATTTTGACAATATAAAAGTTTTTATATTATCAGTTAATTAGAAATTATCTTAGACATGATTTTTAGAATAATTATTATTAAGTTAACAATCTTATTTATATATGATAGTTTATGACTAAATTAAGTGTAAAGACTTTACGTACCTTCAACTGCAAAAAAAACCTTGTTAGTGTATTCTAATGATGAGTGTGCATATATGTTTCTACATGCAATGGGTGAATGGTGGGCTTTTTCTCTATTACATTCAACTGTACTCGGAGTAGGAGGGGGATATATGGGACTTATATTTTGTAGTGATTACCATTTCTGACACTGCTTGTGTTTGTTCAGGATGTCTGTTGAGAAATACCCAGCAAGGAAAATGCTTGGTGTCCGTGAAATCGTGAATGGGAATGTAAACTCTCTTTCTTTCTCTTTCACTTGTCATTATGAAAATGTGTTGCCAACTTTTGTCATATATACTCTTTTGTAGCCTGGCAAGTACAAGTGGCAAACTTACAAAGAAGTGTATGACTTGGTGATGAATGTTGGCAATTCCATCCGTGCTTGTGGTTACGGGGAGGTATGCTACACATGCTTATTTTCATTTCACCGGAAAATGAAACCATGTGTTTTCTTTCACTTGTTTTAACACTTTAATGTGTTACTCCAATATTTAATTTGGATTCTCATTGCATAATGTGCTGTCCACTTGTTCTGTTATTTGCTATCAACATTGATGTGCTTGGTAGTGCACTTTGATATATTCAGGAAGCCTTTTGATATTTTTTCTTCTTCATATAAGTATCTTTTCTTGCAGTTTGTGTATTTAAGTTTAATTTACACAATTCCTATTTTCAGGGTGTAAAATGTGGTATTTATGGTGCCAATTGCCCCGAATGGATTGTGAGCATGGAGGTACAATTTATTTTGATTTTGATTACACTTATGTTGTCTTTTCTCCATATAAATTTGCTTTCTAATAGCATTGTTCTTTGGAGTTTTTTTATTGAATTTATATTTTGATCTCTGTGTTTTTTGCATTGTATGTTTATCATTGTTTCTATTTTTACTGTATTGTTAAAATATTCTTTTATTAAATGTTTGTTGTTTCATGACTTTCGTCTATTGAATGTCTATTGTTTCTATTATTTGGTGCTCTAAATTATGTGGTAGGCATCCTTGGCTGCCTAGTGATGGCCATTTTTAATGTTGCTAAACTAGCTGATCAGTATTTTCTGACACATTGCAACATAATTGCAGGCCTGCAACGCTCATGGACTTTATTGTGTTCCCTTATATGATACCTTGGGTATGTGCAAGGCTTCTTTAGCATGTTTCTACATCATGGTGATGGATTGACTCAACCACAAACTGATTTTTTTTTTTCATATTAGTACACAAGGTTCACTAATGTCAAAGACCAATCATCTAAACAAATTAATTATTTGAGGAAGTAACATGAATGCTTTGTTTATATATCTAACAACTATTCACTCAACAGTCCTTTAGGTTTGAAGTGTTTATTTCGAAAAATAGGCATCCCATTGTACACTCATATTGATAATCCATTATAAATTGCTCGTGAAATGTTTTAGATTCTTTAACCATGAACATTTGCCATCCTAATATTTTTCAAATGTTAATTATTATGGATTTTGACACTGATATATATACGATTTACTAGGTGCCGGGGCTGTGGAATTTATTATATGCCACGCAGAGGTCTCAATGGCTTTTGTTGAAGAAAAGAAGATACCTGAGGTTTATGCCTATTGAAATTATCTGTTATATTATTGTTAGGACTTAGAGGGATTAAGAATTGCGCAATATAATTTTCTGTTAATAGTCAGTCTATTCTAATCGATATATTTGTTATTGAAATTTTTCAGCTATTGAAGACATTTCCCAATGCAGGAAAATATCTCAAGAGTATGTTTCATTGATTCTCTCCATTCATTCCTAAAATATCCATGTATTTGGAAAGAAACAATTACCTTAGTTTATTTATTAATTAATTTTGTAGCACTTGTGAGCTTTGGAAAGGTTACTCCTGAACAAAAGCAAGAAGTTGAAGAGTTTGGGTTAGCAATGTATTCATGGGATGAATTTTTGCAAGTGGTGCGTTATTCATTTGACACATTATTACTCTTTCTCTTATTATTAGCTGTAAAAGGTTCACTGAAATTCTGAAAATATGCTCCTTCTATAATTACTTTGCAGCATCTGCAATTACTCTTAACACACACACGCACACCCCATAAGAAAATAATATTAATGATATATTCCTATCTCTATCCAACATTTCCTTGTAAGTGGGAAATTCAGTTCAATTCCATACTTACATATGCACATTTAGGGCAAGTTTACTTTGAGAAATTTTTCCTGTTTTTTGTTTTCTCTGCTTCCTTTACAAATCTTCTATAGCAGGAAACAGATTAAAAATAGGATAACAGTTTTGTAATTATTAAAAGTAAAAAGAAGAAATAAGAACAGAAAACATTTTCTCAAAGTAAACGGGTTAAGTTTCTAACTCTCAGCTCAGAAAAGGCCAAGGAAAGCAATGTGTTTATGGATATTAACTGGTTTCATTTCTCATTCCTCATTCCAGTTTTTGATGTCTAGAGCAGGGTCATAATCAGAGTTTTGATCTTCCTGTTAAAAAAAAAAGTGATGTGTGTACAATAATGTATACAAGTGGAACTACTGGTGATCCCAAGGGAGTTTTGATCTCCAATGAGAGCATTATTACACTCTTAGCTGGGATTCAGCAATTGCTGAAGAGTTGCAATGAAAAGGTAAGCTAGTGGTGGTATTTTAATTTGAGTGCTCTAGTCTCTAGAAATGTTTTCAGTTTTAGGATAATGAATATTTTGCTATCCTATCTTTGACTTACCCACCTTTTTCTTGCTTGCAGTTGAATGAAAAAGATGTATACATATCATACCTTCCTCTTGCACATATCTTTGATAGGGTCATTGAGGAGGCAATGATAATGCATGGTGCCTCAATAGGTTTCTGGCGTGGAGTGAGTATATGTGCCAAATCTTTCATTTCTTGATGAAGGCTTCATATGATTATTGAGCTTTATATTTGGCTTTATCACAAGAAAAGTCAAACTTTGTACTTGACACTAATGTGAACACAATTTGTGCAATGGCTGCAGGATGTCAGACTGTTACTGGAAGATATTGGAGAGCTAAGGCCAACCATTTTCGTTGCAGTTCCCCGTGTGCTTGATAGAGTGTACAATGGTAAGCTTTTGCCATTGTTGATAGTGTAGTGATCTTTCTAAAATAATGTGATGTTTAACTGATGATTATCAAAATATGATTTCAGGAAGGACACAAGACTACTCTCTAAATTATTTTATAGTTATTGGAGTAGTCTTTTTTTGTTAATTCCCTTTCTCTTTTTAGTTTTTTTGAACAATAAATCCACAAACAAAATTAATGCATTAAAAAATTCTCAATCTCAATCTGATATACAGGTTTGACCCAAAAGATTTCTTCAGGGAGCTTTATGAAACAGACAATGTTCAATTTCGCATACTCATAGTAAGTACTATATATGTTTCTGTATGTCATTGCTATCTTGGCCAAATCACGACATACCCTGTAAAACTTACACTGTATACGAGTGTTCCTATCCTATGTCAATCAAATCAATTCACACAAAAAGGTCATTTATATTATTACTAGGTTATGTATCAAAATTATTGTTATCCCTCTCCGGGCCTTACAATATTCTGATAAATATTGGTTTTTTTTGTTAGCAAGTTGCATAACATGACTAAAGGGCAAAATCATAATGAGGCATCTCCACTATTTGACAGAATTGTATTTAATAAGGTGGTGAAACTTTATTAATTTTAATTATTCCCCTCCCCCTTGTCACGAACAGCAAGTGTAGCAAAATTGCTGACTAATATATTCATTTTGTAACTTGATCAGGTAAAACAAGGTTTAGGGGGTAATGTACGCATTATTTTGTCTGGAGCAGCACCTCTATCTAGACATGTGGAAGGTTTCCTACGGGTGGTGACTTGTGCTCATATCCTACAAGGATATGGTATGCTCTTGTTAAAATTTGATGAATTCTGTTCACACCATACATTCTTTGTTTTAAATCTTTTTTTTGAAAAAAAAAATATTCATTTACATGAAGAGAAAAAAAAATTACGCAGAATTTGAAGGATTAGAGATCCTCCTAATGAACAAAGGAAAAATAAAACAACAAAAAGTCAATGGAGAATAATCAATTGCTTCCTAGTTAGTCTCATGGAGCATAACTAGATAAGGAAAGATTATCCTTTGATAAGGGAAAATTTGGCAAATGTACCAAGTCGTATCAAGTAATAAAGAGTAAGAGTATTGTTTTCATAAGATATAAGTACCAGCTCACAAAGTTATCACTATTTAGACCAATTTGTGAGCAGAGAGAGTGTATATACATCTAAAAGAATAACAAAACACAGAAAAAACAGAACATAACATCACAACTCATAAGAATTGACAATATGAGGTGAATGCAATGGTTTAACAATACACAGGGTTAGAATCCTCCTAATCCTCTTTCCAAGAAACCTAATATAACCTCAACTCAATGTTTAACTTCCAATTAAAGATCAAATTCAATATTATTGGTTAACCTTACTTCAATTCCTTGATAGTTGTTACTCACATACGGCTTTCTTCAAAACTAAGAATCCCAATTTCTTAGATCTTCTCAGTTTGGATCAAAGCATTATGTGTAAGAATTCATAATATCACACAATTATCAATTCCTAATCCTTTGATATCGATATCTATAGTGATTTACTCCCAAGTTTCAATCTACTAACCAATTTTTCAATTGTTAATGTAAATTATGTCTGACTGAATCCTCAAATTATGACTAAATATGGAAGTTATTGTGATGTCTCGTCACTTCAATTCTGTGCATTTGTCAATAGACCTAGTGTGTGCTTGTGTTGCTATTTAGAGTATGGACTTATTAACGTGGTTTTGTTCAAATTAAAATAGGTCTTACTGAAACCTGTGCTGGAACCTTTGTTTCATTACCAAATGAAAAGGACATGCTTGGTACGGTGGGGCCTCCTGTACCATATGTGGATGTGCGTCTTGAATCTATTCCTGAAATGGGATATGATGCACTTGCAACCACTCCAAGAGGAGAAATCTGTGTGAGGGGAAGTACTGTGTTTACCGGCTACTACAAACGTGAAGACCTCACCAAAGAGGTTATGATTGATGGATGGTTCCACACAGGTTCATTTTTCAGTTTATGTTTGAATAAGATATGCTTCTACGTGGATTGCATGATCATATTTTATTCATGAATGGTCTATTTAAACAGGGGATATTGGAGAGTGGCTACCCAATGGAACCATGAAAATTATTGATCGGAAGAAGAATATATTTAAGCTTTCACAAGGAGAATATGTTGCTGTTGAAAACCTGGAGAATATTTATGTTCAAGCTTCTTCTGTTGAATCTGTATGTCTTGTGAACCCTTCTCTTTTAATCAACTTATCTGCCTTCATTATGAATGATATCAAAAGGTTTGGTTTACTGCAAAGATAGTAACAAAGGTTTTAGTTTCAGCTTCATTTCATGAGCAGATAATGTTCCGTGATATGTTGATATTACTTCTTTTCCAACTCTATTTCAGATATGGGTCTATGGAAACAGTTTTGAGTCATACCTCGTTGCTATTGTCAACCCCAGCAAGCAAGCACTTGATAAGTGGGCAGAAGAAAATGATATAACCGCGGACTTCAATTCTCTCTGTGAAGATTCTAGGACAAAAAGTTACATAATTGGAGAACTCACCAAGATTGCAAAGGATAAGAAGGTTTATGGATATTTCTCTAATTCGTTATATTATACAATATATATTTAACTTGATGAATTTGAGAATTTTTAGAAGAGTTATGTTATTCATACTTGTCTTTTCTCTAACATTTTTTACAACTTCCTTTTCCTTCTCTCTATTACATTATCTATCTTATTATACATTTCTTTCTCTTTTCTTTTCATTTATCCCTTGTGTTGCAAAACAAGTTGCATAAATTTGAAGTTCTTTTCTCAGAAAACTCTTTCATAAATTTTCACATTAATTTGAAATTTCCTACACCGTCGAAGTTATTTTTAGTCATACAATACATGTTTTTCAAGCAAAAGATAATATCAACCATTAGACCTGATAAGTATTTCTTTGAATTTTTTAATTTTGACATGATATATTAATAGAATTACTTATAGTTTAATAGTTGGATGGATCAAATCATTTTGTATAGAGTGATTGAATGTTGTGTGAAGTATTATTCCAATATCAATTGACCCCTACCTTATTATATGTGCTTGTATGTCTGCTGGTATATATATATATATATATATAAATGATGAAGCTTTATGCGATCCTGATTATAGTAATTTGTTTGTCAGTTGAAAGGTTTTGAGTTTATTAAAGCTGTTCATCTTGACCCAGTTCCATTTGACATGGAACGTGGTCTTATGACTCCAACATTTAAGAAGAAGAGACCCGAATTGCTTAAATACTATCAGGTACAAATCGTCAAAAACTCTGGATTTAATTTTGCTTCATAAGAATTGAATGGATGGTGGTTTTCTTTTCCCTTAACTTAAAATGCCTATCAACAAATAAACACAAGTTTAATTTCTATGTATGGTTAGTGTAAAAAAAATTACATAAAAAATTATAGTAAATATGAACTTTAAAGTAATTATTAATTATTGTAAAAGTTAAAATATTTATCACACTTAATAATTTGTAATAAGAAAATTTAAAAATAATAGGACATTCGAATTGATACATATCCACCCTTCAGTTTGTCAAATGCCTTGACTTTTTTCCCATTCAACTGCTATTTAATTTTGCCCCTTTTATTTTTGGTACAAACTTGTTCACCTTTTTAATCTACGGGATTCAGAACTAATACGTTTACGTTTTTAGTTTATGTTTTTAGTATTGACTGCAATTTTGTGTGCACAGAATACCATTGACAACATGTACAAGACACAGAACACGCAGAACAAATCCAGTGCCTGAGATATGCTTTGGGAGCCCACGTCACGGAGACAATTTATTTTATATATGCATGTGATTGAGCTTGCTTTTCCTTTCGGGGACTCTTTAAATGATTCATAGATAGCAAATAATATGCATGGATAGCTAGCTACGTGACCGTAAGGAGCAAAAATATGTTTAGATGGTTTAATTTGTATTTGAAACTAGCATTAAATTATTGCCTCTTCATGACAATAAATATCACTTACTTCTCTTATACAATAGTGAGCAGATTTTCAATATGGGAAATTTTTCTACATAATTTCCTGCAGTCCAGAGTCTTTTTTGGGTTAGGTGAAGACATGAGTTTGTCTCGTGATCAGTTCTATCATTTCCGCGAAAATATTTAAACATCTATTGTGATAAACCAAAATGTTTTACGATATACTAAAGGAAAAAAAAAATCCATGATTTTAATTGTTCATTCTTTTTGTTGTTGTTGTATAATAATAATATTAGTAACAAAGAAGATCGAGTAAGTTTGAGTAGGCTTTTCCGAGTGAGTCTGATTCGCTGATGCTTGTATTTCTATTATTCGTGGGGACACGACCCTTAGAATTGTCCACCCTTCAGGTAGATCATAAGCAACACAAACCCTCAAGAGGTCATTGAGGTATTCAAGAAGTGCACAGTTAATGTTTGTCTCCACGCAGAACCACCCCCATGACTGCAATATTCAATACTATTAAAGCAAGAAATAAAAGCTTAAAAAAAGTAGGAGCAGTGGTTTCACAATTTTATTTTATCTTTTTCACTTAAAAGCCCTTTCAAATTAAAAGTTGTTTGATGATAAATGCAAAAACGTAAGTTTTACTTATAATTATCTTGTCCAATAAAAAGCACAGTGTAAAATTAACATAATTTAAATAAAATTATCTTAATGATGATATAATAGGAAAATAAATGTATTTAAAATAATATTTAAAAATGTCAAAATTACTTTAGTTAATTAATAAATTTGTATATTAATGATAAATTGTTAGAATATAATAATTTTATAATATATAGAATTGTAATAATAATTCCATATTCCATAATTCTATAATATGAAACAGATGATGGTTTAAAAAAATACATATATTACAATGACATTGTTTACACTAAATGGCTTACGGCTTAAATATATAGTTTATACAAATTTATATACCACAAAATATTGCTGATCGAACATAATTTTTCATACACGCTTTTAAGAAGTTAAAAAAAATGGGAAATTGGAATTCGAAGGCTGGTGCTTTAAGCATAAGCCAGCGAAAAACTATAAAAAATTGCTCAAGAGAGCTTACTTTTAAGATGCTCTTTTTTTCATCTTTTCTTTAATAAAAAAGAGCTCCTTTTATTTTTAAGAGCTTCTACACAAAATATTTTGCCTAGCTTTTCCTTAGAAGGAGAAGAAAACCCACAAATAACTGGCTAAACACACACAGAAACCCGCAGAAACTAAGAACCAGCAATCTTTCACATTCCATGTGTGATGTGTTCACCATTGCACTGGAAAAAGAATAACGTGTCAGCCAAATCATGCAATAAAATTACTAAAAAGCCTTTCTTTAACCACATTGCATATCTACATGTTTACTAAGTTGGAGTCAAGGCATATCATTCGATTTCTCTATCAGAAACGTGATTCAGCTTTGAGCTTGTGCATTCGAGTTGCACCTTTCCTTTTGGTGAGAAGCCATACTTATGAAACATTGAATAACATCATACTTGGGCTGTTAATCCTGAGGCAATCTCTGTTCAAATCGCATTCCCTTCCCTGCAAAGCAACCAAATGCACATACCCAGCATAAATAGGAGGACGATATCATTATTTAAAATAAAATCAAAGAGAAAGAATATTGAAAAAATGACAATTATTAAGAAAAACTAGAAAAAATGAACATAAAAATTACCAACGCCATGAGTGCAAACAATTATATGGAAGGAGATTTCTCCACTCAACCCAATTGTTTCTCAAATATTGAATTGCCACTCTCACTACTAGATGCAAGGGGCAAAGATGTAAACTGCAATGCAAGTAACTCGTCCCTGCTATACTTCAATCTTTGATCTATGTCAAAATAAATGAAAAATTCAAATTAGATAATCATATAATACTAGCAACTAAAAGATTAGAAGGTAAATAGAAATTACCAACAAAATATGGAGATAAGGGAATTTGATCTTTCTTCTTAGTCATTTGCATAGTCTTGGAAGTTGATCGAGATGGAGAGGAATGATTAAGTCCGTTTTGATTGACAGGAAATAAGGTACCAAGTTCATGCCTGACTTCAACTTGTGGATGATTTCTACAGAATGACAAGATAGTGTCTTCAGTTAAGAGCCAACAACCTTTGAGGTCCAGCAGTTTCAGAGTTTCAGGAGCCTTAAACATATCAAGCCCATAATTTGTCAATACCGCATCACAAATACTAAGATTTGTCAATTTAGGAATTGATGATAAATAGTAAAGTGAGATGTCTGCAAGTGAAGCACTTTTAAGAGATAAATATCTCAGCTCTTGGAAGCTTGACAAAGGGTATAACGCTTCATCCCTAACTTGCGTATGCTCCAAATTCAACCTTTCTAATTTAAGATTTTGCAGAGCCATTAGAGAGAGCAGGGAGTTCACATCAGTCCTTCCTTGGTGCAGAAAACCTGAGTTGAAAATACGGATAACTGGATAAGAAGCTTAAAGACAAAATATTAAAACTAGAAGCAGAAAATGGAGATACAAACAAAATGAGAGAGATGGCAGGAAACAAGGTGGTGGTTTTGTTATGAAAGATGAAAACAAAAATAGTTTCATCAAACCAAATGGCCCCTTGTTAATATGCAATCCTTGATTTCTAGGACCAACAGCAGTTATTTTATATATTGCAAAAACACCCAATAAAAGTCAATTGATTTCATGAGGTAACTTGAATAAAAGATAAAATATTGAAAAATGAACTGTTGTCCCTAACATATTAATGTAGGACAAACAGGATAACCTGAATATCTGGCTTAATTAAAGATAAGATATACTCTTAGTAGGGTTTCAAAACAACTTCAAGATCAGCAAATAAATAAAATATAAATGCTATCTAATAAATACTAAAACAGAAGAAGAAAGAATCTTTAGAGCCTCATATGTGAATGTCTGCTAGCACGCATCCTATTCTTCTTCCCCAGAAATGCAAAAAAGGAAACGAATGTTAAATACATTAAACACAGACAGGTTTTGAAGCAGTATAGTCTAGCATAAAAGTTTTCTAGCGAGGAGCAGCTCAGTGGTAACATAATAGGGCTCAACCAATAGTAGGATTAAACCAGAGTAGAACATATAGCAGCCACTGCAGGTACGGAACATGAATTTATAAATCATAATAATAGTAACAACTTTGTCAACTAATCAAATACCTTTAATATTTGTATTGCTCAGGTCAACATCCTTTAATGAAGGCATCATACTGATAAATGAGATGGCAGTGTCATCCACTGGTGTCTGAGATAATGACAGAATTTCAAGATGGGGAACATGTCCAGCTAAAATCCCTAATCCAGCAGAACTAACCCTGGTACCACTCAAATTCAGACTTTTCAAGTTTCCACCAGCGCACGCAACCATCTCAACTGAATCATCCCCCATCATGCATGAGCTGAGATTGAGATGTTCTATCACTTTCATTTTACTTAAGAAGAAGAATCTGTGAAAGCTGGAATTGGCCACGTCCAAAAAGGATAGGAAATTTGTATTTGCATATAACAAAGCTTCAGCTTCATTCATGAACATGGCCCCAGAGAGAATAAGCTTTGCCAAAGGAGCTTTATCATCTTCAAGTATAGAATCAATAGTACAGTTACTCATGTTCAGGTATTCAAGAAATGATAATTTAGGCAATTTTGTGACACTGGTCCAAGCAAGATTGAGATAGGTCAACTTTGGGAATGTATTGAGAACAGAAGCACCTTTGTTTGATATTTTACTACCCCAGAGATCAATATAATGTAGCCTTTTCAGTACCTAGGAGGAGGGTGTTTAAAGGGAAACAGTAAAGGATATCAAAAGAGAAGAAAAAAAAATGTATGTGTGTATATATATATATATATATATATATATCAATATTTTACAACCTGAGAACTGTACAGACTCATAAAGCAGTCCTTTACAGCCGCAACATCAGAGGCAGTGCTAAACTGATCCCAATTAAATACGAGACCATAACTAATCGGCAATGATAGAAAGCAATAAATAATGGCTTTGCCAAGATGTATTATGAATTTAGATGCAGAGCATGACCAATGCTGTGCACAAAAATAATCTTAGAAAATAAGAATCGATGGTGTAGCAAACAATGTCTCACTTTTGGTATAAACACGCCAAAAAAAAAGGTTTGGATCCTTTAGCATAGCGTAAGAATTGACACAATTTACAGCATCTAACAAATTTCTGCAGTAATCTATTTAAACAATCCAATATGTGCATCTGGCAGAACAACAAATTCCATAAAAATAGGAAATGTGATCAAGGGCCAAATATATTCATCTCTGTTAGAAAAGAGTACGTAGATTGGTATAGTAGTGATTATGAATTACACTACCTGCAATGAAGTTAATGCGACGTCATCAACAGGCAAACCACCCAAGTCAAGAAGAGACAAGTTTTTAAGCGAGGCGAGAAGCTTGACTCCTTTTGCAGTGACGCTTGTTTCTGAAATACGTAGCCTCTCCAGATTAGGAATGGAAAGAATATGGTTAATTCCAGCATCGTTGACCTTGAAGCATCTAGATAGATCCAACTCCTGAAGGCTACTCATTCCTAAAACCAATTAAGCGCCACGCAATGAGCGATATCGGATATAGTAACAGTAAGAACAGGTGAAGAATGAAGATAGATACAATAATGATACCTGTAATTGGCCAAAGAGCTGAAGTGGAGACTCGATGACAATCGGAGAGGTTCAAGTAGCGCAAGTGACGATATGCTCCCAAATACGCCATCCATTCTGCGTCCACGGAGTTGTCCCCTCTCACATCAACCTCTTCAGCACTATGTTTGAAAACCCTAACACGAACGTAAAAAAAACAAAAAAAAAAAACTATTAGAATTAACGTGAATCATATACACGGTGAAGATGAGAGTACTAACTCGAGGAGAGAGGGGTAAAGGAGGCGGCGGGCGATGAGGCGGCGGAGGAGAGAGTCGGCGAGATGAGAAGGCAAGCGATCGAGACTGCGGCTCTGCATCCGCCATTTATCCACGCTTTCTCTGCTCTCACATGCTGCCTCAATGCAGAATCCAACCAATTCGCTTTCGCTCTTCATCTTCTCTCTCTCTGACTTCTGAAATCGGAAGAATGATATGATATGAGATTACGCGAGTCTGACTTTGATTTCGATTCGGCTAGAGTCAGATCATGATGTTGATTGTTGAAGACGAAACTTGCTTCTTCCCAAAAGAAAAAACCAAAAACCTGCTCATTGGGCCTAACCCATGTCGGTTTATGAGAGCCCATGCTTTGCGGTAAACACATATGGGCCTATTTTTAGATATCTCCCTATATATAAGCGTGTTTAACAATTTTTTATTTTTTTATTTATAAAAAGCGTGTTTAACAAATTATAACTGAATACAAAAAATAATTATATATATATATATATATATTATATTTAAAATTTAAATATATAAATAGACTCTTGACATGTATTTGATGTATTATCTTATATTTTTTAAATCAACTTAATAACTTATCTATTTCAATTTATTATTTTTATTATATTTATTTCTAATTAAAAATTAAATATTTTTTAATCAAATTATCATTATTAAAAATTCATCACAACATAAGTTATTTATCATAAATATAAAATATATATTTATTATAAATTCTAATTATACAAAATAAACAACAAATAAAGTCAGAATAAGATCCTATAATATTTGTCTTCATACCTCTATTTTAAACAAAAAATACTCATAACCAACCTCATACTTGCACAAGTAGAAACTTTAACCCCCCAACTTCATAATCGCTAGATACTTATATATTGGCACTTGCACTTTACTTATAAAGTTAACATATCAATAAAAAAATTACTATAAAAAATTAAAAATTTACTCTTAAACAATCTAAATATCCACACCTAATATTAGAAACAAATAAACATAACATTGATTCATTTAAATTTTAGTCATAAATAAACAACATCACAAATATAACAATCCAACAAATCAATTCTTAAAATTAATGTTTTAATCACTTAATAAAATCTCTAATTAAACTTGAACATCATATAACGATGATGATATACATATATAAATTTATTATTCTTAAATAAAGTAAAACAAATATAATATAAGATGTATCAAATTTAATACTATTTTACTACACAAAATAATTTTATTATTTATAAGTTAATCCAAAATCAAAATATTATTTGAAAGCATATAAATAATATTAGCTTTAAAATAAAAGTGTTAATATAAAATTTACAAACCAAGACATGGTCGTATCTCATGATTCCAATATAAAAAATCTTACATGAAATCAATATGACATATCTTAGTATAATAACCTTAATTATAACATCAATATTTGAATTGAAAGACATAAACTATGACTTTAAAATACTAATTGAATTAGAAAATATAATTATTTTTTTACAGAAAAGAATATGTTAATATAAATTATTTAATTAAATAATGTATTTTAATTACATTAATACTCATATCCTACTTATTCTCACAAAAATCTGGAGATAACACCTACTTCATCTTCAAAACAGATAACTATATTTTTTCAGTTACATATACTTTTGTAGATACATGATATATGTGGAGTTGAGGTTGATTTTGTCATCTGAGTTAAAATATTAGATATTAATATTAACCTAGAGTGACAGCTTATTGAAAACCCCAATAACAGGATAACCAGAGAAAATCCGTTAAATAAAACATAAAACTTCAAATATATATAATTTAATAAATTTTGACCAACAGTAATAACGTGTCAGCGTTACTAGCAATTTTTCGCTACAAGAAAATCAACACACAAAGCTTGTAGGAGTATGTTTTTAGCTGCAGCCTGCCGACAATTCACAGGCAAGTACTCGTTATAGCTGATTTTTCTTGTGTTGGTTATTCGTTTAAGTAATGTGTGTTCCTTCTTCATCTCTTCACATTTTTCATATTTCATTACTAATTTTATCATTTTTTTTTATTTCTCAAAAGTTTAACTGTTATCTCCTGTGTTTGTTTGACTCTCTGAAGCCCACGTGGGCTTATAATAAGTGATAGCCCCTCACATTTGTTTGAGATTAGAGCATCTTGTAAGCAGCGCAAAGAAGCTTCCTCCCAGTTGAAAAATACGTCGCCTAGGTTGTTTTTTTATTGAATCCCCAACTTGTCCTTTCGTTTGTATGATTGTGCGCCTGTTGCAATTTGGATTTCAGTTGTTCTTGTGTTTTCAAGTTTGTGCTTTGCCTCTTCTTAAGTGGGGTTTTGACACATTTTGTTGTAAGACCAATCTTTATTTCAAAGAGTCACTTTTTTCTCACAAGTGTTTTTCCACTTGTGAAAAATTTTCAGGATATGGAAAAATATATAGACAACATAATGATACTGTTATTTTTTGGAAATTATTTCTTTTACTATATTGAACATGACTACTTATAGAACCTAACCCCTGGATGTAATGCCTAAAGAATAACATGTGATAGGAGATAACATTTGAGTGACTACTATTGTTTTTATAGTTTATACACGGCCAGAGAATTTTTGGCCACTCATTTTGAGGGCTATTATGTGAAAGTGTTGCACTAGCATTTAACATTACTCTGAGTAGAATATAAATAGTATTTGAATTTAGATTCACACATCACCGTCTTCGTTGGACCTCAGATATACCACAGGCTGGAAATTTTTCAACCATTCAATTAATTTAATAATCATCAACTTGAAATAACCAAATTAGTATTGCACAGCACAAAAACATAATACTATATAGCACAAACTGTTTCTCTGTAGAGAATACAAAATGCTGCAAAGCTTACAACATCAAACACAGAAAAGACATCCAAAGCTGTTGAAAAATACAAGAGATGACTCTTCTCTGAAATATTGAGAAGTTCACTTTGTTTTTTAAACTTCTCAACAACACTGTTTCACTGTCTGTCTTGTATCACTCACTGTATATAAGTTGTAAAGCGGAGAAGAAAGAGGATGAGCTCTGCCTTTTGTCTCTTCACTCCTTTCTGCTCCGGTCCTTCCATCTTATATAATCTACCTATTTTGATCTAACCTACTGAAATGCAAAATACACAAGGGAAGAAGAAGATTTGACATCAAAATATAGAAGGAAAAACGTAAAGACCCTCTCCTCACTGCACATTTGTATGGCTACACAATCTTACACAACAAAGCAGTAAACCATTCCCATGTCACTCTCAGGCCAACACGTAGTTTGTCACGGAGACATCTGCTGCTGAAGCAGAATGGATGTAGACAAATTCAAGGCTTTTGCCTGCTGATAATGAGCTGAGCCATGATGGGAATGTGTATGAATCACCTGATTTTGTGACACCCCAGATTGGACCATAAAGCTTGGATATTGAAAGATTGAGAGAATTGAGACTCTTGTTAGATTTGTTAGTCACCACTGTTGAGTATCTGTAGTAAGTTATTCCATGGGCAATCCACGAGGTGGTCATTTTCTGTTCAATGGAAATTGGACCTGACCACGAAGCTGAAAGAGAAATTC
The DNA here is from genome assembly GCF_004193775.1 of Glycine soja. NCBI lineage: Eukaryota > Viridiplantae > Streptophyta > Magnoliopsida > Fabales > Fabaceae > Glycine > Glycine soja. The sequence continues at coordinate 41,607,463 of NC_041006.1, read as the reverse complement.
CTCGGTTAGATATTGGTCAAAACTTACATATCATTTTAGTTTCAAGTATTTCTCAGGTAGTTAACTTAAGCAATAAAGAATGTGCAAGTGAAGTGACTAGCCAAAATAGTACCTGGAGGTGGAGTTGTCTTGGGACTGGGGGTTGGTTGAGGCTTGGTAACAACAGGCTTAGGAGCTGGAACAACAACTGCAAGGAAGTAACTAAAGCTGATTACTATATTATCATCAGTACAAGAATTTTAACAGGAGAGGGGCATAAAGCGAGAATAATGATGGCAATACCTGGAAGAAGCTGGTTATAGCCACCATGACCTCCACCTAGTCTTGCCAGAATACCGATAAGAGGAGCATTGTTATAGGTTGCTGGCTCTGTCTGCTCATAGTTATCTCTTTCATCAGCAAAGTCATCATATGCATCAGGTCCACCAACAAGAGCACCAGTGAGCAGGTTCGGGTCGCTCCTTTTGCTGCTAAACCAAGTAGCATAACCTCCACGGCAGCTGACAAATGAAGGGTTAACCTTGATGGAAACAATGGATGAACCTCTGTGATGAACCCTTTGTGGGAAGTTGCTTCCATAGCCCACCATATAGCTAGTGGCTCTTGGGTTGTCACCAAGAAGATAGTCAACCTGAAGATTTAACATGTCAAGTACTTAGATCCCACTGATATATTTAATGAATGAAACATCAAAGTTCAATTGAAAGTGAATTGAACTATTCACTTGGTCCTTATAGTTGTGTCCATTTTATTTATGTTTTAAGTCCCCATACTAGAAAATTGTATGTTTTACACTCTATACATACATGTCTGCCAACACATTCGAGACTAAAATTTACAGTTTCCTCCAATAAAAATTAAAAATTAAAATAGAGACAACTATAAGAAACCAAGTGAAAGCAGGAGGTGGAATTACCTGAGACTTTGCAAGGGAGATAAGTTCAGCAGGGGGCACATTGCCTGAACTGCACCTCAAGTTTCTACCAGAGGAAGCAAGGTAGTCAGAGTAGACAGTGGCTAAAAATGAGGCACTTGTGACAAACTGCATGTTGTTCCATCTCTGGCGGAAGATGAGGCCACCCGGAGTCTTCTGAACATTGCGATCACCCTTTCCAAGGCACGAACACATGAAAGATTCAGCCTTCTGCTGATATCTCTCGAAAACTGGAGCATGATGCCCAGCTTTGCCTTGCATCAGGAACTGCCAGGAAGAAACAAGGAAAGCTGCTTATTCACTAATGTGTGATGTTTGATATAATACACACAAAAGAAGCTAACCTATGTTTGTTTATTACTTTTTCACTAATTGTTTATAAGATAAAGAATCAATGGTGTTACCTTGGCAACTAATGTCTGAACACCAGCATACTTGACATCCCAACCAAATTCAGTCATCTTCCAACCAGTTCCACCCATGGAATCACCATTTCTTCCAAGGTAATCCAAGTAATACTGATTGTTAGATGCTTGGTAGAGCCAAGCAGCAGCCCAGAGCAATTCATCCTGAACGTTCAATTACCAACACTCAATTAATGGGAAAGTTTTGTATTTGTTCAACTTTAACATAAAGGGGTGAATCAATAAACACAATTATAAAACAAAAAATTACATTGTAACCACTGATGGATCTGTAATATTTCTGGGCAACCGTAATGCTGCTGTCATATTTGCCTCTGTATTTGTCAGCAAAATCAAATAGCTGAAATTGAACAAACCCAGAGAGAGTAAGTTGAACAAGTCCGGATGGAAAAGGAATGGAGTAAAGTCAATCGAGTACCATAATTCTCAATAAATGAATCAATTAATTAACCTTATGTTAAGTTGGTGAACATTTATTAAATCAACCTCTTGGGTATCCTCATTTATTAGATGCAACTAAAATACCAGACGGGATCAGATTCAGATCTGTGACGACAGTAGTAGTAGTAGTATTTTTTTACTTAAGGGCCTTATTGAGATCAGAATTTCAGAAGCATCTTTCTATCTTCACCACTCCAACTCTAATAAATGAATAATTAAATGTAACATGTTTTCCACCTATCACAAACAGTGACAGAAAACAGAAAAGGAATCGAGAAGGTGGTCGAAGAGTAAAGTATAAGGTAGCAGAAAATAGAGGTCCAATGTAACTATTACTAGTAAAAAACCCAATACACATTTTGATTATTTTTATTTTAAGACCCAATACACATTGATGGTAGCTAAACGAGCCGCAGTGGTCGTAAAGTAAATGTACATACCAAACAAATAAGGTGTGAGTTCACCCAAAAATAGCACCGACACTGTACCCACGTGATAGGCACAATGGCAATAAGGAAGTTTCATTTGTGTGATGTGAATCCGTTTTGAGGGGATCAACCGGGGCTACATTTGTACTACGATCTAAAGGGTATGTTATACCGTGACAAGAGGGTAAGTGTGCCCCTTCGCCAACCCATGAGAGACTTGGCCACTCTTCTTTCTTGTCCATGTTCCCATTTAGACATAACAACCTAATTTATTTTAGGACCACACTCATTACTATTATTATTAATAGGGTGATAAAAAAACGAAAAAAATCAAGAAAGAAAACATATTGTTAGAGATTGGGTATGGACTAAAAAGCTCAGTAGGTGATTTTATTTTTAATAAACAAATTTCACTTTTGTCATAAAAAGAATCCATTCACACTACTTTAGTTATTACGTATAAGAAAAAAATAATATAGAGTGAACTCTTGCTCAACAGAGCAAGATTAAGGGAGACCAAAGAAAAAGTTTGGGGGGGTGGAATTAAGAAGTGTACAAAAAGCAATTTGATGGGTCCCAAAAATGCTAGATTAGATACTATCTTCATTTCATTGCTTTTTTAGTACACTAATATTACGTAGCGTTCTGGAGATGTATTAGAACAAAATAATTATTTTTTGACTGCTAAATTATATGAGATTATAAATACTTTAATTTCATTTAAAAAATAAAATAAAAAGCTGTTTCACTTCCACCTACGAATATTTTCTTGTTTTGAAACAAGTGCCGATTTAGAAAATTCTAAAGGATTAAAGAAATCAAAATTCTTTATAAAATAATTATTACTCCTAAAAGACTAAATCATCATTTTTTTCTTGAAAATAAACGCCATTAATAATTTGCATTTTGAAAAAAAAAAGGAATGATTATTGAACATTAATGAACAAAAAGTAAACCATTTTCTTCGTAATAAAAAATCACAGAAAATTTATAAAAAAATAATTCACTAAAAATATGCTTAGTTCAAACAGGAGACTAGGAAGGCAAAGGGATTGGGTGTTCATTATCAAAAGAAGATTAGGTTTAATTTTATTTTAACTTTTTGGGCCATTGCATAAATCGCGGTCTAACCTACGCGGCCCAACTTTGATCGCTCGCAATAACGACTCTGACGAAAGAGCCATAAAAGTGTAACTGCCAATTAACTCCAACCGTTTCGCTAACATATGCCGTTCAGAACAAACAATTCATGCGCACCACGCTTCACTGTTTGTCCACTTTCTACACTACAATGCGCACATCTAATTAAATTATATACCATACGAAAGCGTAAAAGCTAGTAGTGTGTACTACCTGGTAGGCATGGCGGAGGAGTTCGGCGGCATAGGCAGGGTTAGAGCGTCGGAAAACAATGGAGGCAGCGGCCATAGCGGCGGCGGTTTCTCCGGCAAGATCCGACCCGGGATTGCTTGGATCGATCTTGTAGGCATGACGGTCGGTTGTCATGTCCTCTGGCCTTTGCCAACAGTAATGGTCAGTGTTCCCGTCTCCCACCTAATTGTCAAAAACCCACAACACCAACATAAATAAATTACTACTACATGTAACATCTAAATTCAACTACGAACAAAACATTTATAATAAAAAATAACCCCGAACAAATTTACTATTAAAATAACAAAAAAAGGTACCTCTCCGTAGAGAACATTGGGTTGAGGGTGAGCTTTGATGAAGTAGTCCGTACCCCACTTAACGGCTTCCATGGCGTGACCAAGTTCACCACTAGCAGCCATTTGTTTGCCGTATTCAATGATGCTCCACGACATCATCGTAACGGTAAACGCCATGGGTAACCCGAACTTCACATTGTCCCCTGCATCATAGTACCCTCCAACTAGATCCACCTGTATAATTTAACATCAATAATTTGTAACCTGAATTTGGGTGAGGAAAGTGAGAAACTAAACTAAACTAAAAAAAGAGTTGAAAAGCTTACCCCGCTTGCTTTGCCATCTTGCAAACCAGAATGTGCTCTCCATGTGACTCTCTGGTTGTGGGGAAGGTAGCCAGATCTCTGGGCTTCAAAGAAGAGAAGGCTCTTGCTCAGAGCTTGGCCATAGTCATGGCCAGCGAAGGCAAAAGTGGGGAACAGAAGAAGAAGAAGCAAAGGGAACATGCGAATAAGCTTTTCCATGTGGTGAGTGAAACAGGAAATGGCAATGCTGATGAGTGGTAGCAGCTGAAACTTGGGATAATCCCACCAAATTAGGAGGGAATCCTTTAAGGAAAGAGGGAAGTTTCAAGAAAAGGAAGAGAGAGAGGGAGTACGGGGATTGGAAACTGAGGAGCTCGAGGCTCTATATATTATGGAGGGGTGGGAAAAAGGAAGGTATCAAGAACCCCCAAATTGACAGTCGTTTAATAAATAAATAAATGTAAAATTAAATTATTATTTGTTTTGCTGGTAGTATTGTTTTTATTTTGTTTTTGGATTTTGAAGTGGCTGCAAATTGCAATGCAGACGTTCCTGATGATATGAGAATGGGACAATGGCATGTGGCCTTACAGAATGGAGGTCGGTGAGGTTTAAAAGTATCTGTTTTGGTTGAAATAAAATTACTGTTCACTCATAGAGGAATAAAATATGGGAAAAATAACTAAAAAATGGTTTGACTTACTGAATGGAGATTGAGCCAGAATGGTAGTAGTATGTGATGTATTCAATTCTGACTCTGGCATCATTTTATTTCCAATGTGTTTTTCAAATTTTAAGACAATTTCTAGTCAATTTATTTAAAATATTTCTTGAAATTATTGTGCGATTAAAATTCTGGCAAGCAATAACTAAACACTTTTCTCAAAAGAAATTATTTATGGAGGCAAAATTAGAGTGATTAGAGCAAGTCTATTTCAAGGTCACATCACATACTCATACCACATGTGTCAGAGTACACAATAATATACTATTGCTTGCTAGTAACCTAGCAATTGAGCACCAGCATTTTGAATTCAACAAAATACAAGTGTTTCATTAATTCTGTTAGGATAGAAAATACAACCACTCTAAAACACGTGTAACTTTACAAGGGAAATCTGCCGGGGAACTATTCTTAAATAAGATAGGGGGAGAGGGAACAATAACTCTGCAATCAATCAGTAAATTCTTAAATAGACACATTCTATCAGTATAATTTTGTAGTCAATTAATTAACAAATACTAGAACTCCTTAATATTTATGAGTGATCTACTCGTCCATTATTTATCAAATGCTTTAACAAGGGTGGGTAACATTTGTGAAAGAGGGTTATAATAACCCGAAAGCCTCTTTTATATGGTCCAAAGCAAGGCAAGAGCCACATGACATACAAGTTACGTGGGGGTTTGCCATTGGTTTAGTTACTGCAAAAGTGTCAACAATGTTTGACCGGTAACGATTTCCATTTCCCAGCGTTATTAACTTCTCGCCTGCCATGTTTGGTTTCAATGTAACCCCCATGTTCTTTCGATTTGATTGTTCCTTGTTCTATGCGTGGAAAATGAGCCCTTCCGTAATTTACGTGCCGTAGCCCAGGCCCCATTCTATTTAATTATTGATTAGTCTCTTTGTTTTTTATTGATTAGCCTTTGTTTAAAAATTATTTTATTCCTTAATTAAATTACTCATGTTTTTTTCCTAGTGGAAATCTTCACTTTAGAAATTTAGTAACGAGCATGTTTGGATGATTTGAGAATTACTAGTACGATTTTTTGAAAAAAGGTTGCACGGGTTGCAATATTGCATCACTGCAAATGAAAAAGGAACATCAAAATTCATAGATAAATCTACAATTGAACGGAACAATGGCTAGCTAGCATTCTTCCTGACAGATGCATATGATAATTAATTTCCGTAACCTCATATTCCATTTTTGTATACTCTTACAAAAGAAAACGTGTTTGTAGTAAGAGTCAAAATGAGAGTACAAGCAGTTAGATGTAAAATTAATCACAGAAGGGAAGAGATGGTTGGTAGGCGCTTGAGTCACATGTAATGGAGAACACTAACAACTAACAACGAAATTGAAGTAGTTGTACAAGCAACCAACTATGAACGAAATAATTGATACGCAACGCAACGCTGAAGCTTCATCTGCGTTCATATGGTTTTATCTTAGAACATCATCGCACGCAGGTGAAGGACCTGTACCCAGGATTCGGATGCCCGACAACCCGACAACCGACACTCATAGCTATTTATTTTTCGTATCTCAAATTAGTTCTCTATTGCCACCGACAGCATCCCAGGTAAAAATAAGCTAATATAAAATTTAAGAATAATTATCTTTGCACACGTATAATCATTTTTATAAATTTTTTGTTACTAAATTCTGGAAATTTTATATTTTATAAAACTCTGACCACAATGAAAGAAGTGAATTGTTATTTAAACAAATTTAATTGCAACAATGTCAGATATTTTGAATAGGGCATTGTCATACTGGAAGAGTGGAGAGGATTGCTGACGATCAGCGTCAATTCAAAATTTCATCGTACAACTTTTTCTTTTTGGAAATACTTGATCGTGAAAAAGAACATTATTAGAAAAATATAATAAAATCAAATACATATATTTACACAAGAAAATATAAAATTGATTACTATTTTAACTATTAGATTTGTAAATAATAGTAGTTACTGTTGTATTTTTTTTTAAAGTTCACTGCTACTACTGATAAAAAAAAATTCTATAAAGTGCACTACTTTAAAGAAGTTACTAAATCCTGAATTCTTGAAAACATACAAAATGGATTTTCTATCAAATCAATTTGAGTTTAAGAGAACATTTTACTTTAAACTTACTTTACCGCCATAAGTTCAGCTGAATCACTAGGCACTAAGGTTGCTTTTCCTGATTAATGTTTATTTTGATATTTGAAATTTTTTTAATATTTGAAAAAGTAAACTAAGTTGTTAATTTTTAATTATTAAAAAAAAATAGGAATGGAGAAAGAAAATGTAAAAGTAGTATGTGGTCAAAACCAAAAAGTGTTGTCCCCATGTCAGAGCGCTTTATTCCCAACCGCAATCAACGGCCTCCGCCGAAAATGAGATATATAAACTCTCTTTCACATACTCTCACTCTCTCTAAAATTTTTACTAGTACTTTTTAAAAAGTTTTAATTAGCATAGAAAAAATGAAGACACAAACGAATTTGACACGTCATGCATAAGTCAAAGAGGCAAGTTTCCGGAATGACTGAGTCCAGCGACAATTCCCACCGTTGAGTGCCCGTTCTCCAACGTTTTATATGCCAAGAAGTAATGTAAGAGGCTCTTGAATGTTGATTTTCATTTCTTTTTCTAATATATGAATAAAGATATAATATCACACAAAATTATTTTAATTTAATTAGTAATATATAATTATCTAAAATATTTAGTAGAAAATTTATGTCATGTGTCTTACCTTTTTTTTTTTCTTTATGCATGGCACTGCTATTCGATGAGTTAAATATTGTGCAATTAGCTTTATCAATTATCAATTGAGTTAAAAGATAGACATGAGCATCGTTCAACTTTGTTTTTTAAAAAAATAATCACTTACTTTTGTTACTTTTTTCAAAAATAAGATAATAGCTATTCCTCTAAAATAATCTTACCAAACATGGATTTACATATGATCTTCAATGAGACCGCACGTTGCTTGCAGTCTCAAGGTCAGTAAAAGAACAAATTTGAAACAGCTTTAAAGGGTTCATACATAGTACTCCATGACTTCATAAATCGGACAAAGAGATCCTTCCTTTTGTTAGTGGAAAAAAATCACTGTTGGTTCATACCCTAACATTGTGTCCCCAAATTTAAGTCTAGAGTATTTTTTTTTTTTTCTTTGCCTTTTGTTGAGTGCGTTAGGTCACCTTTTGGAAATTTTGGCACTTGCTCCTGACTTTACACAAGACGATATAGACAAAACATCTTTTTTTTTTTTTTCCTTCTTAGTATAGCTGCCTTCCACATTCCCTAGTTGTTTTACACTGACTTCGATTGGGAGCTTACAGAAATTAGAGATCGTCAAAAGTCAAAATTTCAAGTTGCGCTTAGCAACTATATGATCAAGGTGAAAAGCCTAGGTTAGCTAATCAATTGCGTTGACATTGCACTTGGTAGACCAATTTCTGCTGGAAATCCTTTAAAGGTGAAATTTGATTTTGCAAACTAATTCATAATTTATTCGCGGATATGCTGCCAAACATCATGTACGAATCCTACCTTCATCAAAGGGTTGATATTGACATAATGCATCGTAAATTCTTAATAGTATGATACATGCAAGAGGTCTAACAAGAGTGACAACTTAGCAAATGGTTGAATTCGATTCCCATATAAACAGATTGATTATGTGAGCTATCATTTTATGCAACCTTAACTAAAATTTTTGAAATCAATAATTTAAGTTAAAATATATTTTTTGTTTTATATAAAATTAAAAATATTCAGATTTCGTCTCTATGAAAATTTTAGTACATTTCTTATGCTCCTAAATTCAAATCTACATGTAATAATTTATGGTAATTGTAAATCTAGAGATTGAAAATTGTCACAATATCAAAAAAAATGCCAGAAATAAAAGAAAAGTTATTACAAATTACATTTTTTTTCTATAATTTCTGATAATTTTTAACTTTATAAATTGCCATGTAAGTTTCAATTTATCCTAACATTACTAATTACATAGTAAAAGATCCTCAGTATGACACAATAAATATGATTTTGATTCATAGCGAAAAGAACTTTAGTCACAATCCTAGATAGTCAATGTGAAAATTATGAAACAATATCTAGCAGGATATTTTGTTTAGTGTGTGCATAATCCATTAGAAAAACCAACATTTCATGTTAGTTGGATGTTTCGATGTATACTATGTTAGTGATAAAATGAAAGGAAACATACTAGTAAAGTATATGTTACTTCATTGGCGATTCCTTATCTCATGGGTCAACAAGTAGTAAAATTCTATAACTCTATCGATTACTGAAGCAGCGTATATTTTAATTTTTAGATATTGTTCACAATTGCTTTGGATAAAATATAAAATGGAATATTATTTTAGTATTGAAAAAAGTATTATTGGTTCTTTATGATAATGATAATAACATTCGTACCATTAATCTCTAAAAAAATACAACATTTTAATGATAGTAACATTCGTACCATTAACTTTACACCATTTCATTAGAGATTATGCTCAAATGGGAGTTTTGAGAAAGTTAATTCACATTGAACACCAATAGATTGACATATTTGCCAAATCTTTGGCCAAAGTTAGATTTGTTTTCATTAAGGGATCATTTACACATGCATGTGTGATTTGCATAACCATTATACATCATCCCACAAGCATTGACATGCATTCGTCAAACTTGCATCACCTTATCCCTCTGCATTCTGGATATTCCATCTTATGTTGTTTCATGTGATTCATGTTTTTTACATTATCATCATTTATGTTTTACCGCACATTAGTTTAATGAAACCAAGCGTATTCACTTTCTCAATTTCACGTATCTTTGAATTTACACTTTTAAGTTTTAACCATATGTTTTAACTGCATGTATATATGTTTTTAACTCCACAAATATTTGAAGTTTGTAACTTCCCCCTAAAAAATTGTACGTCTTTTATGTTTTATTCATGACGGGTTCTAGCGTGCCTAAGCTTTCCATATCATTTCTTGAAAGAAAAAAAAAAGCTTCCCATATCACGCACAGTTTGACATTTTTAAAGACCTTAGATATTATAATAAAATAGTTAACGGTAGAGATAGTGAAGGTGTAGCAAGTAGACAAAGTATTGGATAACTGCCTTTTTTTATAAGTCCCGTATTTCTCTCTCTCATCAGAGTCTCTCCTTCTTCCTCTAAATTTTCCGTAACAAGTAGACAAAGTATTATATTTATTTATTTTGAAATATATTGTAATATGCTGTGTAATATGTTCCATATTCACTAGATAGTATTGAATTAGATTCAAATATAAATAAATAAGTTTATTAAAAATTTATGTCAAGTAAAGGCGACGATGAGTTCATTTCGACATGTCACATGTAAACCGTTAACCTCTTGTACTCCAATTTAACAAAATAATGTTTGGTTGATAATAAAAACAATGAAAAATCAAGTTATAAAAAAAAAAATCACTTACAAGTTACAACCCTTTGTATAATCGGCAAGCAATAGATAGCAAAAACTTTGCCTTTGACGCGTGCCATATGTAAGATTCATGGGTTCAACATAAAAGTTAGAAGTGTGGGGCTTTCCCCTCAGGCGGATTATCAGCGTGGGAACAAACAACTTTTTGAAGATTTTAAAACTACCAAACTATAATCACAATTATTCTCTCTATTTTATTTTAAGGAAGTAATTAGTTACATCACCTTCTCATGATAAATTATTTTCATTTGACTAAAATAACATTATCTGACCAATATATTCTTATTTCATAAATGATTTTTTTTACATTATTTCATAGATGATTGACTACAGTTTACAATTACAATTATATAATTACTGGTACATTTATTTGTTGCACCAAATAAGGATATTGTGAAAAATAATAATTATTACTTTATTGATATTAAGAAATAATTGAAAACATAAAAATGTTTTAAAAACGACAGATAAAATCAAACCGAAACAATAAGAAAGAAAACTTATAAATAATGTAATTAAAAAATAATTTTAAATTATTTTGTACAAATCCTTTTACTTATTATGTAAAAATAATTAATATATATATATAGCTTTTGCTTTAAGAATTAAAATACAATTATGTGCATGAGGTATATAAATTATTTGGACCCGGCAAAGATATTAGGAAGTTGTAAAGAAGCACGGACCCATCATGACCTTAAATCGATATCGAGATAATAGTGATAGAAGTTGGGAGCTTTTATGGGGACAAGGGGCCCATTTATCCTCTCACCTTCCAAACAATGAAGTAACCTTCGTTTTAAATTTCCAGAGATATTTGAAAAAGTAGTATGTGAGATATAAATAAAGTTATATCATTAATCCAATCTCTTCTTTTTTCTTCATACATTTCCTAAAGTTCTACTGTAATTTTTTGCCTGAATATTTCTTTTATAAAATCCCTATTTTTTTTTGTATACTAATACAACATCTTTGAAGCTTGCAAAAATGACAGTTATACAACATATGAAATATATATAAATTAATATTTCATCGTGAGTTATTTTAAATAACTCGGGCTCATATTTTTATAATTTTTAATATATTTTAATTAACAATAAAATATATTTAAAAGAGCATGTTAAAAAAATATGTAATAAAATTTAACTCCTTGTGTAGCCAATTTAAGAATATATATAGAGAGAGAGAGGTTAGAATACAATCGATTTATGTGATCTTATTAAATATCACCATATGTGCCTCTAAAACACTTTCACTCTCAAACAATACAATATTTATTTTCCTGTGCCCTTGCTGCTCTGGTTCTCGTGCCCTTCATTCTCGTGGACGTTGTTGTTCTCATTCCTTCATTCATTGTTTGCTTTGATGCTTTCTCATGGCAATCAAATATGTATTCGTGTGTATTCGCTTAAATCTATCTTGATTTTAATGGGAAATATATAAGTTGATTGGGTATGGATTTGAGTTCAAAAATTATCAAACTTTTTTAATTGGGATTAAAGTTGGAGAAGGAGATATCACTATTAGTCTCATACCTATTTTCATATCTGTCCCAATGATGACGAGAATACTCAATACTCAAAGGATACGAAGATGAAACATGAGACAATAAAATTTAATCTATCAACAAAGACGACTATGAGCATATGTTAGGGAATCAGGATTTGAAACTCGGGAGATATCTCTATCCCACGACTTTGCCATGTCTAAATGCTCCCATGACCATGTTATCGTTCTGGAACTGGTGGGTTATCACTGTCATTAGTATGCTTTTTGTAGTGCTTGTTACTTGTATTTGTTAGCTCTCTGTTTTCTTTCCTTGTAGTTCTGTAAATTGGTAAACGTGTTGTTCTATGAATTTTTAAACAGCTATGTCAGCATGTAGTTTTGTGATATGGTAAATGTATTGTTAATTGTTTACGAAATTAGATTGCCAGATATTTGTTATTACCAGGTACATTGGCTGTTCTTCTAAAAAAAAGGTACATTGGCTGTTTCAATATTTTTAAAAGAAAAAAAAAAACATTTTACATTGGCTTGACTTGTAAGCATTATTGAAATTGGCTAATTCTACATAGTGTAAATTTTTTTACGCTATAAACTAATAAAAATTATAAAAAATATGATTTTTAAAATAATTATTATACAAATTAACAATATCATATAGAATAATTTATAATTAGATGCTAATGTAAAAAAAATTATGATGTTAGTATATGCCTTTTTTTCATTTTTTTAATTAACAAAATTGTGTATTGGCTAACATTCCTCGTAAGAGAAATTTCCATCATTTTTTATGCTATATAGAAATTTCAATCCTTTTTTTTACTATATAGAAATTTCAATCCTTTTTTTTACTATATAGAAATTTCCATCTTTGTCTTTTTTTTAATTCCATTTTTGTCTGTTTGATCCTTATGTAGTGCGCATAAAATAAATTTCCATTCGTGTCTGCTTCTGCCACTTACATTAAATAGAATTTACTTTTATGCTATTCTATCCTGGGTCTGAATGTTGGACCAGTTAGTAACAGTTACCTGCATAATGTTCCCCTCCATTATTGTAAGTGATGATAAGTTGCTTTGTCGTTTTTCAATTTGTTTATTACGATGATTATTACATTAATGTTAGTACTGTGGTCGAAATATGCATGCCAATTGATTAAAAATTAACACAAAAATCAGATAATAAAAAGAGTTTTTTTATAGAATATATTTTAAAAATGTGTGCATATAAAAATAAGATAAGGAAATAGTAAATCAAATAATCTAATGTTTTTTATATTCAAAAAATAAAACTGATTCACTAATGTAGGGATGTTGTCGTTCCAATGAGTGGCAGTTTATATGTCACTGAATTTCTATTTTAAATTAATTTTTATATTTAAAATAGTTTTTCATAAAATTTTATGAAAATAACTCAATAAAATTTAAATAAAATGAATTAAAAAAAAAAAGATACCCTGCCTTTGAACTCGATTCATCCATGGTGGGGCTTCTGTTTTGCCTTTGATCTTTGGATTTGGTTACATTGGAAACAATGAAAATATTATGTGAGATTGCATTAAGGAGGAATAAAAAGGTCTAGAGTTTGATCTCTTTTCCTAACTAAAACTAATAATTAATATTTTCTAATAAAAAAGTTACATTAACAAAATGTGTTTTGGGAGGGACAAGAAAGACTGTCTTTGAGCCTGTGTTCTGCACTCTACAGGCGTAATGGTTCTGAAGCTCTCTTTCACACGGAATAAAACCCTGCTATACTTGATTCCTTGATAAATTAATATGACTAAATCAAACAAACACCAAATGAAAACCAAAGGATGATGCATCATATAAGGTTTTCTTGTTTTCATATAAATGAAAATAATTTATTTAATGGAAGAATTTATGTTATATTTGTATCATGTGTGAAATTTATTTGGATAAATAATAATCAAATGCCTCAAATAAAATTAATCTATGACTTGATGGATTACATAATATCTGTTTACCTTAAAAAAGAAACTCCACTTTGAAAAAGATGATGAAAAAATTAGCCGAGTCCATTCAAAATTTGGGCGGGGACCTTTGGTTTTGTACTTTTCTTAAAGTTAATTGCTAGTGCCTGCTTAGTAGATTTCGAAATTTAAGTACAACTTTGCCCATTGATTTTATGCTCCATTTACTAATTATTATTATTATAGAAGGCCAAAAGGTCAATTCATTAACTTTTTTTATGAACTACATGGCGGAGTTCTTTTATGGAAATGGATTCCCTTTAATAAGTGAATGCATGAAATTCTATTCATTATTAAATTCTATTTATTAAATAACAAAATAAAAAATCACGAAAATTTTTTACATTCTGTGATGATAACAGTAGGATCTGTAACTATCTTTTGATTTATGGAATCTCGGTCCCTTCTTTTATATGGTGTCATTAAACATTCACAAACTAACCACAAAAAAAAAAATTAACATTGGAAAAAATGATGTATCGTATCTAATAGATTTATTTGCACTTTTTATTGTCAATTTTTATTTATTAGGGGATTTTACTTTAACAAATTAATTTAGTGTATTTTATCTTTTACTTTTAAAATTTTTGTAAATTTTATCTTTCGTTGTATATTCATTAATTAACTAACATGGCATGTTGTAATTATATTTTTTACCCGTCAACTTTTTACTTTTTTGATGAGTTTTATCTCAACATTTACTAATAATTAATAAATAAAAGGCGAAAGATAAAATTTATAAATTTTTAAAAGTTATAGAAAAAATACACAAAATCAATTTATTGAATATAAAGTTCGCTAAAAAAAAGTAAAAGGTTAAGAATAAAAATTATAGTTAAACATATCTAATATTACAAATTATTAGATATAATAAATTTTAATTAGATAGTTGAGATTGAAAAGATAAACTTTAAAAAAAAAACTCTATTATCTTTATTCCTAAAACGTGTTTGGATAAGTTTATCCAAAAATACTTTTAAAAGAAGAAGAAAAAAATAATAATCAAATGAACTTTGTATAAGATAAATTATTATGCTCACCCCTCTCAATTGAACCTTCACCTAATAGTTATTGCTGCACGGTGAAGGAGATTGAACAAAATAGCATCGTGATTTTGGCCATCCCACCCCCACCTGCCCCTTGATTCTCAATTTGCAGTCGAATCAAAACTATAATGAAGCGATTTTTATGTTTTGCCAATTAATCTGTGTAATTAACTTGGAGCAATAATAACTATTGATCACAGTATCCTCATGGTCGTATGCGAACTAGGTTAACTAGGTTGTTGGCTGACTTTTAACTTGACCCTTTGGGGACCAAGGTAATAATTTTTACCTGGTACCAAAGCCACATCACATGTTGCACCTCTGGTCAACAGTCAAGCAGCGAAGTGAAAGAAACACCATCCCCAAGAATATTGAATGGGTATGTTAGACAAAAAAAAAAAACTTATAAATCAATAGTTAACCTAGTTTGTTGAGGTTGTGAGTTAAATGGATTTGGTTGAGGAACTTATAAATCAATTCGTTCAATTCACATCTTATATGTTTTAAAATAATAAATTAATTATTTGCGAAAATTAAAATAAACTTATAGATGTTTAAATAATGAAAGCCATTATATTTTAACTTTTCGATATAATCTTACTCAAGATATTATCAAACATTAAACACAAATGCTTATTTCAACGAAAATTCAAACTTAATTAATTCGTTCATGTTGTGAGAAAGTATTCGTTCTGCTAAAATAAATTCCGTTGGTGCACTTTTGGATGCCTACTAGTTAGCTTTTCTTGTTGTTGGGGTATACATACATACATACCATGACCATACATTATTAGAGAGCATTGAGACTTTAACAAGTTGAAGACGCAATAAAGAAAAGGGTAAAAAGAAGGTGAAATACTATAGGATTAGGATCCTCTGAGATATTCTAACTTGGAAGTATGGAAAAGTTTGTTGTAGTAGGAGGACTCAATCTCCAAAAGCCGACACCAAAATCCTAACGTCCAAAGGTCCCCACTAACCGTAATAAATTTCAAGCTTCAACTTCGCCTTGGAATTCCTCCATCTCCGTTATGTACTATCATTTTTCATCTGTGCAAAAACAGTATTAGTTGACCTACCAACAATTCATTTGTTATCGCCAATACACACAAGACAATGGTTGAAGGAGATTTTGTACTGTTTCATTTTTGAGGTTTAATTATAAACTTACTCTCTACGCTTATATTTTAGTCACTGTACTATCAATAATTGTATATAAATCAATTCATGCCGCTTATTAAAATTACGGGAATGTCTAAACTTAAGTTCACAGTCTTAAGTCTCCAACCAATCACCTTGCTAGTTAAACTTCAGCGCACACAGCACTTAGAACAGACAGGGGCTACTCTACATGATGGTCCTACACTCAAGTCATGAGTTTTTCCTCAAATCTACATCGAGAGTTTTGTGGCTTAAAACTTGGGTGATTTTACTAAACCCCCACAACTAAACATTCATATTAAAGGTTTTGTGTGTATTAAAATATAAACATATATTAACATATAAAAACAGAGTATAAAATCAGTTTTACAGCTAGAATCTCCATGTAGTACAAGGTTCCCAATCATATTAAATAAATTTATTTACATACAACACTTTTATTAACTTAAATAATTGGTTCTCATGTCAAAAATCAAATAAAATCACGTGTTATTCATACCAAACAACAACCCCTATATTCCAAGATATCTCATTTTCATGGTTAAATACAGAGAAAAAAAAAGTCAAGATAGTAAGGTCTTGGAGAATATTAAAAAACCTTCCAACAACACTCTCACCGTAGTGACCATTATGGACCCAACAACAAACAACAATCCCTACAACATTCAAGTAGTTCATCAAATTCATATAATCATATGGTTCCCTTACAACTTAGGATTTGCTGCGAAGCTTCAAAGGAGGAAGATTTTTTACTTTTTCTACTAAGCTCCATTGTTCTTCTCTCCAGCAAGCACGAGGTAATAATTTTATTATTTTTCTCTCTTAAGTCGGTATGTAAAATTAGTTTAAGAAGGGTTTGCATCTTAACTATGGGTAATAGGGTTTTATTATCTAGTAGAATAAGAAGTAAAAGTTGAATTAAACAAGTACGGCTGGCTAAGCAGGCTCAGATTTGGGTGGTTTGCCAAAAATAGTAAATAAGAAAGTGATTTACCTTGAAGTAGGTGCTATTTTTTTTTTTTATCCATGAGAATGAAAGTAGATATAATGATTCAGGAAAATGTATTAATGACACACTAATGTTGGTTCATGTCTTCATAATTTATGTCAGGCTGGCTCATTGATATAATATAAATTTACATTGAGTGTACAGCTGAATCTTAATTTGATTAAAATTTTCATAGAAAATTGTTACATATAGTCATACGAAGTATTTTAATTTAATTTTTCTCAACTCAATAAAAATTAAATTTTCTATTATAATTAAATTCAATAACTTTGAATTATTAATTGAGAAGAACACAGTGTTACACACTCCACAATATTTAGAAAACCTGGTTCATTTTCTCTGTACGTAATTGGTCGTTGATTGTTCTATTTCCTAAATTCCAAATAATCCAAGTATAGATTCTATAGTTCCCATTACAAGTTGAACCCGAGTGTTGTTCTTGTGTCTTCTCTTTAAACAACCATTATTGGTCAGAAGCCACGACTATGAGTCTGAAATCAAAGAACATGTTATTATAGTTATGGAAAGAAGTAGTCTTAAAAAAGCAGTAGGAGAATACGATAAGAATGTCTCATCCTAGCCGTCAGTTAATCCGCAATTAACGTTAAAAGGGTGGGCCCGAGAGATGAGATGGACGCGTGTATGAAGGGTGATTTCATGGCCGCGAAATGAGGGGACACGATAATGGTGGGCCAATCATGAAGAGCCATTTATCTCTATGGTCATGTGAGTGTGAGTGCTCGTGTGCGACGGGGCCCGCCACGTGATGGTTGCCACCTCACTTCCTCGCTGTGCACGTGCTCCCCCATGCTCCATGTTTCTAATACTCCACATTCACTCCATCAAAATATGTTGTTACTCTTTTCAAATCAATCATGTACTGTACAATTTGTTAAGAGTCTTAGCTAATTAATAAATACTATTTTATTCCGTTTGTTCATGTGACTTTTTAACTGCGTACAGTATATCAATTCATCATTTCTCATGAGAATCAAAACCACCTGTTGTTTTAATTCTCATAAATTATTTATTTTTTATTTTCCGATAATTCTTCAGTTTGTCTCAACAGTCAAGTCGGCATTATTACTTTCCTTAAGTTTAATTGTTTTATATTATTAAAATAGTCTATAATGTTTTCCCCCTCATCCTGGACTCTCTTCTTTAAAAAAAAATGTAAAATTTAGCAACCTTGTATTTATGAGTTCAAAAGAGCTTTGTTATATGGTAGGAGCACTTTCGTACGAATATTTTACGAAAACAGGAGCTTAAGTTACGAGTTTGATGAACTTGCATTGCAAATTTCACATTGTTAATTTATTAAAAAATAGAAAAAAATTTAGCATTAAATTCTTTTATGGTTGCTCTTAAGACTGTTTGTTAACATGATTTTTATTATGTTTATGTTTTTTTTTATGCTTAAGTTACGAGTTTCCTAATTTTTATATAATAAATTTAATGAGATAAATTTTACGAATAAATCAATAAAAATGAATCTGTCTTATTTATGACAATGACACTGAATTGTAAGTTTATTTCTTACCGATTAGATCAATATCCCTTAACTCCAAACCGAATATAATGAAAGAAATAAAAAAACATTTTTCCATGATTGTTAATGTAAATTGTTCGTTATCTTTTTAAATCCTACCTTTTACCCCTTTACATTTTTGTCATTCTTTTATCTCCATCTTAATTATACACTTAAAAATATTTCTCCTTTACTAGAAAAAAACTAAAACAATCAAATTAAGTGACCCAAACAATGGAAAATTTTGCAAACTCAATATCTATACGCTGTAAAATAGTCCAGAAAATGAAAAAGTTAAATCAAATGATATTTAAAAAATCTAGAACCACAAAAAAAAACTATAAAAAAATAACTAATAAAATCTGGAAATATCATATTTTTAGAAAACAGAAATATTTTCTATTTCTTATATTACCGTTCTATTATTTCCTTATGTTTTTACCAATTTGTCTATGTATCTTGGTGCATAATCTTTGGAACATGGTTTAAAACTCAAAGACATCTTTACGACAATATCCTTATAAAATCTGTACCATCTGGGCCTATAGAGGGAAAAGCCTAGAACTGCTTTAAGGTTCAAGACATGTAGCCTAATCCAGCTCACCTGAAGCTGAATTCCGTTAAATTTATATATATATATACACACACACCTGTTTATTACCATTTAAAATATGTTACACTAGTATATAATTTAAATTATTCTACCAAAAAATATATACACATAATTTAAATTTCTAGTCTCCCTCACTGTCAAGGAGTATAAACCAACGCCAGGGATGTGGAAATATATTGGGAATGAAGCCCACGTGAGGAAGCGGGGTTCAACATAACAAACAAAAATACAATTTTGACTTTTCTTTAATTTTTTATTTGATTCTTCTTCTTTTTTCCTGCAATTTGAGTCCCCACATTTTAGAAATTTTGTAATGTGGATTTAATTCTTAATGTTACATACATTTTGTTTCTTTTATTTTACATCAATTGAATCATAAACCTAACATATTCATTTAAGGTATTATAAAAAAATAATTTAATAAATTAAAAAATAAAAGAAATAAAGGTATGCAACATTATGATTTTTCTAAGATGTGAAGTCCAAAATCGCAAAAAAGAAAAAACAAAGACCAAAATTATGAATCAGGAAGGGGGACAAAAATATAATTCAGTAAAAAAGAAAATGAAGTGCTGGGTATTTTGCAAAGGAATATGGGAAGCTTATGCGTGTGGCCCATTTGAGTTGGAAATAACCAACAATGTTCAACATAGTAATAGACAGCTAGATTCGTTAAGCAAATGGCCAGGGATTTAATTTTTGAATAATATGAAAAAGATTTATTGGAAGGGTAAAATACATTTTGATGATTTTTATATCTCTAAAGAAATTATCTTGGACTATTAATTGAAGAATATCTTTTGTAGAAGAAAAAAAAAAGAGTTGTAATAAACACGCACATGTGGCCCAACTGGAGAAAAATAAAAGAAATGTGTTAGCATGCAGAAACCCATAGGGTTGGGACGTTATGGCGCAAGTAGACATAAGAAAGAAACCCACAACAAGAAAATAAGGACCAGCGATATGGGCCATTCGGAACAGAGAGAGGAGAGTAAAATGTAAATCAAGTGAAGTAGTTGAACATGTGCTATGCCATTGGGGCTGGCCCAGGGACACATACGGACAAGGGTCAAGAAAAATATCAAATTCAATTTCTTCTGCTATAAAAAGAAAAATAAAGAGAAATGAGATGTGTCGGTGACATATTTAAAATTAAGGATATCTAATTGTTTTTTATTTTAATATACATGTATGGTAAATGTTTTTGAAAAAATATCCATATGAAGCGCTATAAATGCCCCTGGACAGGGTTTGAGGCTGTGTTTTGGCATCCAACTTTGCAATAAATTAGCATCTTATTTTATTGAATTGGGAAAAACAATTACAGGGTGGCTTATTTGTTTCTTTCATTGGTAAATACTATATCATTCCTTTCCCTCTCAATATATCTTTGTCTGTGCGCACAATTTCTACTCTTGGATTTCAGTGGGCACTTACCAAAAACCATGGAAGGCATGCGTGCAAAAACACCCTCGACTCAGCTTTCTCTTATTCGGGGAGTGAGACTGAGACAAAATGGTGGCAGAGTCCCTCAGAAGAGAATGAGGGTACTGTGATTGGGCACTTGTGATACAGATACTCCTCAAGGCTCAAGCTGCCGCACAAGATATATATAGCTTCATCTCCTTGCTCTTCATCTTCGCATAATACATTAGTTATTAATTCTTTTTTGTAAATTGAAAGACCTATCTACATCTCACATTGGTCATTTCGTCTGCCTAATCAATTTTCTTTTGAAATTGTTTGTTTTTACTAGAAAATAAAATTCTGATAAAAGTAATTAATTTCAATTTCGCATTCAACGTTTAACAATGCATAGAGGAAGTAATTCATGATCTTGCCAAACGAACACACTTGGTTGTGTTGTTCTCTAAATGTAAAAATATTTAACATATATTTTTTATATTTCTCTCTCTCTCTCTTTTTTATCATATTTTTTCTCACTCCACACATCCAACAACGAGTGGAACGCTTAATTAGGATTTTTTAATTTAGATTGCCACGCGGGACTGCACCTACTAGTGAATTCTCAAATGTCAATGTCTTCATTTATGCATCTCTTGTTCGTAAACGACGTGTCTGGTTAGAAAGCTGATTCATCATTTTATAGGTATTTTACTAAAGAAATGTCTTTTTTAAACATATTATTACTCCTAATTAATATGGACTCCTTTTTTGTTACTTCAGTCCAAAATTGTCAAGTTATATAATTAGGTGGTGATTGATTTTTATAAACACGTGATCCTTTTAATAAAGGACCGACGCTCGTGTGTACAACAAAAAAGAGTTGTCGTGCATTAATTAACGCGACTCAAGTGGGTGAGATACTGAGATTTTTTTTATTATTATTAAGAGGAGGGGTTTTTTTCTTACATAATTCAGAGGAGGGCTTGAAAGCCCAACAAAAGGCCCAAGGAATTACGAAGACACATTAAGGCCACAATAAGTAAAGCATGCAGTCCCCTATATATCATGTTTATGCACAAGCAAGATTCGCCAAACAGTCTCTCACCGTGTTGGCTTCTCTATAAACGTGACTAATAGTGATATGCATAGCTGAAAGGAGGCCTGCATAGAAATTCAAGTTGTCTTCAAAAGTTGGGTGGCTTCTCTATAACCAGATTGAGTTTTACAACTATGATATTTTATCACTTTTTCATTCACTTATAGCCTTTTCCCATTTTCTTTTTTTGGAAAAAATATAAATTATATTAAACCCAAAATTATACAATAATAAACGGGGCATACCCCGCAGTTAAAAAAAATCAAAAGTCTCCCTAATACAAGAAGACATATATCAAGATGCTAAAACAAAATGTAACATGTGCGCTTGTCTATACATAAGAAACTTAATCTTGCTAATAATCTCTATGACAGAAAATTGATAATCTTCAAAAATCAGCTTGTTCCTAGACAGTCAAATGCAGTAGACTGTTTTCTTTGACAGAATTCCTTTTTTCATATATATATTTTTTGAAGACAATTCTAATTAATTCATGATCAAATATTAGATGTGGATGTCGATCTTTTCTAATAAATATTTTAATTTTAATTTATCATATGGAGTAACTTCTTTTAGTAGATCCAACTAAAGTATATGAATCTTTGTTAAAAAGGATGAAAATAGAGCAATATGTACTAAAGTATATTTTCTTTTGTGTATTGAACTTGAATTTAATTTCTTATAGCCATTGTCATAAGACAATTAATTAGCATAGGGACTAAGACCGTCGTGTACTAAAATACCTTGATTGATAAGAAAGAGGGAGATAGAAAAAAAGAGTAATGTGGATGCAAAATTTAGGATGAGGTTTTTCTTTTTTATGAATGTAAGGTTATTTAGAATTGTTAAATTTCATTTTAAAATTGATTGGTATTAAATAAATATATAAATGATATTTTAAAAAAGTGAGACAGTCAAGTAAACGTGAGACTTGAGTATTTCTTAACAAGAACAATCTTTAGATGTACCTGTCAAAATAAAAAAGATGTAGCTGGTGTTAATAATTAATAATAAAATAAAGGCTTAAGTTGACTTTTACTAATACCATGTAATTGTACAAGATTATGGAGTATGACCCAAGTGCCAAGTGTGAACGATGGTGCTTCATCATGTTGCACGCATATGCATTAAGAAGTAATTAACTTGCTATTCTCTTTAAGGGGCGCACCGCCGAAATCAGAATCTTTAATGTTTCTATTAATAACAAATCAATAAATTTCAATTAGTCGGTTCAAATTATAAATTCCTTGGCGGTGTTCATAACGGAAAAAATTACCTCTAAGCTGTTACATAAAATTGAAACCAACGTGGGCCTAAATAGCTCCTAGTTCTTTTTTTTTTTTTTTCTTTCTCTTCTCTATTATTGCTTCTCTACTGGGAAAGTCATTCAACCTTTTGTTGTATAAATAGGTGGCCAGTGGAGCAGAAAACTGGCATTGCCAATCAAATTAACAAGAGGCATTCATAAATCTTAATGGGAAGCACAAAAGTCGAGTCCTACTTTGTCTTCATGAGCTATGATCCTGAATACGGGAGACTTCAAGCTGATCGGTCTGTTCTCCTTAATTTGTTTTATTATACCATTTTCTTAATTGATTGTAGTACTCATTTTATTAATTTATTGCTTTCTTCTTGCTGCCAGAACCAAGAGAGGGGTACATGAGCTTGATTTGTACCTTGATAGAAAACACGATGAACTCTTAGCAAGTACCCTAGAGCCAGGAAGCTACAAGAAGACATCTTCTTTGGTCATTGTTGATGCTTTTGCAGTCGAAATTACCGAGGATCAAGTAATATATATATATATATATATATATATATATATATATATATATATATATATATATATATATATATATATATATGGTTCTCCTCTTTTCTTTTCTTGTTTCTCATTATGTTTATTCATGTGGCGGCATCGATATCTCATGTTTGTCTTTTATATCTAAACATATTATTTTCAAACAGGCCAATGTGCTCAGATCTGCAAAAGGAGTGAGGGTTGTGGAGAAAAATGAAGTACCACTCTAGTGTAGCATAGAATGATAGAATATTGGGGGTTTAATTTGAGGAGAAAATTTCCATGGTTTTGTTTTATTAACTTTCCTTCTCTTGAAGTTTCTCAAATGTGTAATTTGCTACGAAGATGTGAACTCTGTATGCAAGATATATGTATAATGTGTTAAGGGAAACCAAGGTAGATTTGTGTTGATTGTGTTTTTTGTTTTTAATTATATTATCTTCAGCATAATGACGCACATAATATAAGTTTGGTGAATATCATCCATACTGGAATACTTTGAGAACAACTCTCTATTGTGCACACATCAGATTTAAATAAACACACGTGGATCAACCGGTGAAAGAACACCTTAGTCGTGGAAAATAAATGATGGGATCTCACCGGAAAACTCTTTGGAGTTTTTTTCCTCCTAAAAAAAGTCATGCATCTTGAAGAAAGTGGGTTTGAACTTTCTTATTCTAATATCATTTAATTTCTAAAGTCCATACAATGAGCCCTTCAGTGCTCAAATATATTCTAAAGATACTCTAACGAAATAATAATTGTAATAAAGTTATTTTAGTGTCTACTGTCAAGCTACAACAATAAAGTCTCTTAAAAAAAATACACATGCTCATAGATTTCATTTGAGTAATCATATAGACATACAGCTTCTTTTGATATAAAAACCTATAAAAGTGTAGTTTAAAATTTTTCCCATCATCATCATATCATATCACCACATATCATATCACCACATATCATACACAAGCAGGGAAAATTTGCCATCGATTCGTTGTTTTTTCTGTTCTATTTATTATTCTGTCTTTTTTTTTTTTCAGAATTTCTATTTCTGTCTATGCTTATATGTTTTTAGGTCTGCAACTCTGCATGCTCGTGAGCAGTGTGGTGGATATGCAAGACCTTGAGTGAATTATTATATAACAAAAAATATTATTATTATTATTATCATGGAATGGAATGAAATGAAATTAGATGTTTAATTGAATAAAGGTAAAATATACAGAGAGCTGAAAATGGAATGAAACATAAAAAAACAAAAGTTGACACTGGAGTGAAAAATTGAAGACTATTAGTTCAAATATGTAAAACTCTAAATATATATTTATGTATAATTTTCTTAAAACCCTAGAGTGAATTCGTACATCCTCAGTTAAACATAAGTCTGCCACTGTACTAGTTCACTAAGTGGGTGAAAAAACAACTAATTGTAGGTTTTAGCATTCGAAATAAAAATAAGTTGACTCACAGGTAAATGAGAAAAAGCTGCCAACATAGATATGATGCTAAATTTACTTGTATCATTTACTTATGATGCATTGATAAAACAACACATACCATGTGTTTGTTTTAATTATGAATAAATTAAAAGGAGATTTTTTGTTTCCCCCATGAAAGTTTCATTAAAAAAGAAAACTAATAAAATATAATAAAATTCTTCCACTTCGATCTTAGTCGTTTTGTGTTGTTTTACCAATTAGCATGTTTCAAATTAAAGTCGCAAATTCCATTCATAATTGGTAGGTAATACAAGACATGTACTATCGAACAAACAGAAACACCAAAAGTACAGAACCAATATTGCTAATGCTAGTTAGGGTAAGAAAAAGAGTACGGCCTAGTGTCATAATTTGCTTCCTGTTTTCAGCGATGTTCAGAAACAAAGCCTGCCCTGGACTACGGGTTGGATCATTCACATGCATGGATCACAGGTTATATATAGTAAAAAAAACTTTACCCTTTACAACTTTACCGCTACACA
The DNA here is from genome assembly GCF_004193775.1 of Glycine soja. Classification (NCBI taxonomy): domain Eukaryota; kingdom Viridiplantae; phylum Streptophyta; class Magnoliopsida; order Fabales; family Fabaceae; genus Glycine; species Glycine soja. The sequence continues at coordinate 41,581,901 of NC_041006.1, read as the reverse complement.
GGACTCGTTCTCATGTTATATATAGTAATAGTAGTATATTTTATTTTTCTCAGCCTTAAAATCTCTGAGATCGACAAACAAAGGAAAGTTGAAGGGTGGGTCCTCTTTCCAGGTTCAATGGCCTGGTGCTGCACAAATATTGATGAAGGGTCCCCCTTTCATTTCTCAAAAAAATACCACGTGTAACCCCTCCCCGCAAAAAATCTCTTATGCATGCAGCAGATACAAGTAACTGCACTTATTGGCAAGTGGCAAGTACAATCCACCAGGGGAGTGCAGGTAGGCCTAGGCCCTCGCTTATTACCTTAACTTTGTTGAGTTATAGTCGCACAATTTATTAATGACAAACGACCCATGAATCGTTATCCATAAATAAGGGAGAAAACTAAAAAATGAGACAGATTTTCACCGTTGCAAAATGGACATGAAAGAAGTACCTGCCATTTAATTCTCTCCTTTCTGGAAATTAAGGTGTGACAGGCATTATCCAATCTCGCCAAGGGAGATTGAGCAATGCAAATTGGCCGTATAAAAACCCAACGTTGGGCTCAGAAAGAAACTAAGGATATATATATGGAAATGTATTGATTACTGAAGGTGAGAAACAAGATGAACTTCTTTGTGCTAAGCAATCTCGCCAAGGAACAGTTTATTTACTCCTCCCCAAGGGCCTCTAGCTAGTCTCGCTCTTGGACCCAATGATCACGCACTAATTGGTTCAAGCGAGAAGCCCTTGAGGGAGAGTGAACAACCAACCCCTTCATCGATTATCTCTTGACTTGGCCTTGTTAATTATTGATTCCTTGAAGAGGGTTCATATATATATAACACAAGCCCTTTTTATACTGCACTACTGAATAGAAGCTGCCTAAAAATGTCGTTGACTTTTATCATGTGGGGTCTCCATATCTTGTTTTGTGGCAAGATATTGCTTCACAAGATCAGGATCTCCCTTTCTCCATTTATCTTAGAGGCATGATCAAACACACACGCACTTCTCGTTGGAATCTTTGGCATCGGGAACAAATATAGTTTACAAAAAGAAAACATGCATGCATGTATGGTTTTAATAATTAACAGGATGGCCTTTAGAGATCATGAAGGGCAGTAACACAGAATATAGCAGCTTGCATGCCTCAAGTCAATTAGGGCATCTCAACGTTATCTTTAATCCCATAAGCATTAATTGCTGTTTGACATTCCTTGTGTCTCGTCCCTGTCTTTTGCTTTATATCCTATTGGCTATGCCTATGGCTCGCTCGCCCCTTGGTTTTGCAAGTCCAAGTGTCTCCAAAGTCTTCTTAATTTCACGTCTAATTTATACGCTTTGGCTAATTAATAACGCCAAGACACAAAAAAAAAAACACAGAACCAAAAACCTGGTAGCTAGCCACTACCTTCTATATATAAGGACTCACTATAGGATGCTGTATAGCTTTGGTATAATTTTGTCGGATTTATCCCCGGGAAAAAAAACTATAAATTTGATTAGATAATGCTATAAATTAGGATGTTAGTTACGGAAATAAAATGAGAAAATATTTAACCTGTAAATCATAGGAGAGGATAAAAATAAATAACATGATTTTACATATTTCATTAAAAAAAATTCTTAATTCTTTAATTAATATTTTAAGGAAATTGGCTATTATTTATCATTAATCAACTATATAGTAATTAAGTAATTAAAGAAGAAGGAAGTATTATGGATACAACACAAAACAAAAAATTATCATGAACCCAAAATAAAAATAAAAATTATTTATCCGAAACCTCAAACATATTTTTTATAAAATAAAATAAAACTTTCCAAAACACGAAGGTGAACACTGCATTCTCTTGTCTGTTTTAGATTTGGCGCGAAAATTAGTATTTAATAGTGTGTGCAGTGAAATTTAGCGGGATAGGGTTTTGATTGGGGGATTTCTGTATTCCGAAGGCATGGATTCGTTACCACCTGCAAAACGGCGTCGTGAGAGCAAAGACGGCGAGACCGAAGCATGAACGTTGCCACCGGTTGTGATCTTCGCTCACGGTGCCGGCGCTCCTTCCTCTTCCGATTGGATGCAAAGCTAACATTACATTTCCCTTTTTAAGCCCAACCATACAACTACATCGATTTTAATCATAGGACTCTTAATTTTAAATTTATTAAATGGGTTAAATCTTTTTAAAGGCTTTATTGTGAAAGTTGTATCTCTATTTTTGTGATAGATGGAAGAACATGTTAAAGGAGGCACTGCACGCTGTTGATGTTGTCACTTTTGACTATCCTTGTGAGTTTGTTTCTAACTATATCCCTTGTATTACATTTTCATTTTATTTTATTTTTAAAAAAGTGTACGATCTCTAGTTGTGATGTGCTACAATGGCAATGGCAAATGGCAAAGGAGGCAAAGCACTAAGCCTTATTTGTTGTAATCACATCCCAAATCATGATATATTAGGAAATATGGAAACTAGACAAATAAGGAAAGTAATCATAAGAGATAATCTATAGGATAGATAAACTCATAAAAGTGTTCTGAGATATATTCTTGATGTCCTAAAAGGACATGTATGTGATAGGATGCAAGAAGCTACTCTACTTCTACTACTAAGAAAACATCATTAAAGAGCTACAAAGAAAACTACAAAGAAGATAAAATAACAACTTTGATTTTTCATTTGATATCTCAATAGAGTGCAAAGCTTACATTATATAATAACTCTAATGAATGACAACCATACATGTATCACCATCTAGTATTTTAGGAAATCGAAATAAAACTAAAAGGATAATATCTGAGTCTTAAGCCACCTATTTGGGCCTAGTAAGGCCCATCCTATCAGTATGTTGGGCTGAGGAAGTCCCAATTAAGATGATTTGTATCAAGATATTTATGGCATAATGTATCTTGTGTTTATTTTCTTGTAGAGTTGGCTGCATGGTGGCTTGCATGAAAGACATTAATGTTTCTGCTGTAGTATGCTTGGGCTACCCATTAAAGGTTTGATGTTATTTTTTATGATTTCATGCCAATCTTTGCATTATGGGATAAACTGATTGCGTATGTTTTTTGGCTCCTTTTACCTTGGGGTAGTAGGAGTACTGAAGAAGATTTCCAACTATTTGTCTATCTTAGGGTGCACTCCTTGCCTCATTTTTATTTTCTCGATAATTCAAAATCCACTTATCCCTTTTGTTGACGATTATAGTTTAGTCATGAATTTCTAGTCTTTTAAATATGCCCCTTAAGCATTTTGCTTCCTATGTCATTTTGGCCTTCCGCTAGCCATCTTAATTTGCACACTTCGTTGATGTAGTTTTCCTCCTTGGAGCATGTAGTGTGGAGCTCTGAATTCAGTAATCTTCATTATGCCACTCCTTTGAATATTTTTCTTTTCATTTCTTCCTGGCTGGCTGTTTCATCTGCACTTGTGATACTCAGTTTTCTGTTTGAGCAATTGTTGGCATGTCACATTTAAGGCATTATAGTTGGTGCATCGGTGTCCTGTGGCTGTTTTGGTAAAACAGAGATGTCATTACAACTAAAGTACAGATTTTAAATAACATAACTAAGAATCACATTAATTTAGTTGCCAATATTGCAGGGAATCAATGGTGCAGTTAGAGATGAAACACTGTTACAGTTAACAGTTCCTACAAAGTTTGTACAGGTAGTTTTTTTCTTTTCTAATTTGTCATTAACCATTGTGGTATGTATAGAATAACCTGTCAAAATTTTCATATTCTATCAGTATGGGTAATAACACATAAATTGCTTGTGTTATGCTAATGACTCTCCTAATTCTATCCTTGTGTGTGTGTTTATGTGTGTCTTGCACAGGGCAGCAAGGATGCTCTCTGTCCACTTGAGAAGTTAGAAGCCACTCGGAAGAAGATGAAAGTACCCAATGAGCTGCATGTCATCGATGGTGGTGACCACTCTTTCAAGATTGGTAAGAAGCACCTGCAAGCAAACAATTCCACCCAAGATGAAGCTGAGGATGTTGCTGTGCAGGCTATTGCTGCTTTCTTTTTCAGGTCTCTTGAAGGATGAAGAATGCCCCTGCATTTGTTACTTCTGTAGTGTATCAAGGTTTGTATATAAGAATTGTCGTATCTTGCATGGTGTTAATCTTGGCCATGTTCTTGTAGGTGGCGGTAATTATACTTTTGGGAATTTTTAGTTGAATAGACATATATTAATTCCTTGTTGACAGAATTGATTAACATATGGCGATGACTGTTAGTTTAACTAAATGCAGTTTTATATATCAGTGTTTGTGCTTGTTTGGATAGGCATTTTCATGTTAGAGAATCACAATTCACACCATGACTGCGTTTTGAAATTTGTTCCAACATTAGTAATTTCAGAGCAAAATTGATTTTGCATGAAAACCATGGTTCTGTTGTCTCACCGCAAAAGCAATATTCTTGTTGCTTTTGCAGTGAAGAAAAGTCCAGTTGGAGGTACATTGATAAAAATATCCTCTTAATTGAATATTATTCTATTACTTTAACAATATTTATGCACCCATATTAATAATTGTACTTTTAAAAGTGTTTTTTTATCACCGTTATAAGCATTTTTTGTACTAAAATCAACTAATAAATGTTCCTAAACATAAATTGATTCACTTGAAATTTAACTAAATTCAATTCTGCAAAATTAAGTTTACTCCAAACAATTTTACAAACTTCAATCCAAACAGACTAGGCAACGCAGGTACTGTAAGATCCTGTTGTTGAACAGACCAGTAGATGTAGGTATACTTCAACGTATATTATTTATCATAAGATTCACACAGCCAAATGAAATATTGGAATTTATTTTTCCCAACTATTTGGGTACAAGAACAGCATCATGAAATTGTAAACACACTTGTTATTTGTGATGATGTTCTTTCCGCCAGTTAAACAGGCTTTGTTTTAGTTGCGTCCTGTTTGCAGTTTCCTCCTTTCTGCAGACGTAAACAGAGAAGTCAAGATTTATCAATGAAACAAAGAAAATCTTGTTCTAACCCAACGTGCATGCATTTAATGTAAAATATGTAGTTTCCATGTGATGACTTTTAAGAATAGATTTGTACTCCTGTGCATATAAGTACTTAGTTACCTTTGTCTTTGGGCACTTATCATCACTTTCACTGTCACTGCTGCTGCTGCTGATGCCTCCTTCATTGTTATTATAGCTGGATAAGCCATTCTTAATCCTCCGGAACAAGTTCATATCCTTCTTATTGTTGTTGAGCTCTCCATTCTTCTTGGCATGAGCCCCAAAGCATGTTGTAGTGGTGCCATAAGGATAAGGGTCCTCTTCGGTGTGGGTAATTTGTGCTTGGACCACAGTAACTGTGATCTGGGTTTTGGAGACCCCATGCTTTTTGTCATTTTGGGTCTGAGTTTGGCCATAATAGTGAGTCTCTGTTTTGGTACCATTGTGGCCTTGTGACTCAACCTGAGTTTGGCTATAGCATTGAAGTTGATTTTGGTTGCTACCATGTCGCCCTTTGAAAGCCTTGCTAGTTATCTCAGACAATTTTTGGCCGAACGAGCTGTGTTGGGTTTTGGGTTGGCAGACTTCAATTGCAGTATTGGGGTTGTGTTGGCTTTTTGGTTGGCTAACTTCAACTTTTGTGTTGGGTTTCTCACACTGAGCAGAGGCCATTGCAATAATTTGCGTTGCTCAGATGTGATTTGTTTCCTTGCAGTTGCATGGTAGCGTATCAAGGGCCTTTTATTGGCATGGCATGGTGAGGCAATAGTGAGACTCCTCCCCTCCCTTTGTAGTGGAGAAATAAAATAAGAGTTTCAATTATGCTTTCTTGAAATATGGTCTGAATAAAAGTAGTCTTGTCATTTTATCTAGAAACAGAAAACGGAACTTATTCTCCGCGTCCTTCCACAACATATCAAAAAATAAATTGAGAGGACCTAATTTCATGGCGTTAGCACCACCGAACGCACAGACATGTTGATTAAGTTCCCACTCAATTTGTGGACCAAGAATTCAAGAAAAGAAAAGAAAAGCTATGAAAAGCAAGATGGCATTTTCGTTTTTGGTGAACAACTCATGGCATATTGGTTATTAAATTTTTTTTTTGGTATCTCAAAAGTTGTTTATAAACACATTTATCTAACATATTGAGAATTGTAAACTTTGTAATTTGAGCTTTAACAAGTAGTGTTTGTTTCACAGTTCACCTCAACATAAACCCACGTTCATCCAAATGAAACAAAATCTGGCTTCTACATTTTGTCTTTTGGAAAGTGTGAACGGAAGTTTAAGTGCATCTTAGCAGTTTTCCAAATATACCAAGTTTTTTTTTTTTTTTATCTTGGGAATTAAAAACAGTATCCAGAAATTTATAATAATTCATGTACTTCATTCAACTAACTAAGTTAGATTTCCTTGATAAACATACTTTAAGTTTGAGTTCAAACTTACTAGTTAAAAATGACTCCATAAGTTTTCTATTTGTATTATTGGAATGATAATCTCAATTATTGATTAGAAGCAGTTAACAAGTTTTTCTTTTTTAAGCATCTCAACACTTGGACATTGAAGTTAAGCCTCTTGCTCTTTTTTTGTTACAACCTCCTATTTGCTTGATCTTTCTTGTAAAAACTTATACAAGAATTTTCCATTGTTGAAAAGCTAACCCAAGCCCCTGATTAACTAGCTTAAAGTATGTGTAATTAATGTATGTGTCATGATATATTTTTACAACTCCATTGGTTATTTATCGGCTATGGGTTTTGATTATTTTGTATTCTCTAACCGTGGCACATGCTAATGTAAAATGTTTTAGATAAATTTGGTCATATGTTCTCATTACGTTTGGGTGAACTCACGACGATATCTCTCGGCCAGAGGTCAACAAAATCAGAAAATCAAAATATCTTAATTTTTTTTTTTGCTGAATGATCAAAAGCATCTTTATGTTGTTTAGCTTTCTATTTTAAGTTTTTATTATTCATGTTTTCCCTTATACTTTCACTTTATTCGCTCACTTCTATCGTCTAAAAATTAGTTTTTGAAAATAATTTTATAAAAGATTTTTTGAAAGCTAAAAAACAAACACAATAGTGTAGTCTAAAAAGGTTAACTCTAACACAAAGCATGTTCTTGGTTTCATATTTGGTTTTAAGGGAAACTTTTCTCCTAGGAAAATATATGGGAGTTTCCATTATGAAAAAAATTGAAAGACCTAAGGATTTTCAATAACTTGTAGATATAGTCAAAAGTAAATTTTCAACTTGGAAAGTAGTTGTCCTTTGTATAACTAAATTTAGATCAGTTATTGAAGTTATCCCAATGAAGCCTACAAGCTATATGCTGGATGTCGTGTGATCTTAAGGGGAGAATCTGGCCATGCATGGTTGGGGGGATTTCTTAAAATTCTTGGACAAAATCTCCGCTGATGTGTCTAAACTTTATAGTTGTCGCAAATCAAGAAACTTCTGATAAGAGACTAGAAAGTCCAAATTTGTCATATTTATAAGTAAGCAGATTCTCTTTCAAATCTTCTCTAACAATGGTTATTTATATAAGATTTATCAAACAAAAATTTAAATATCTTAAAAATTTAAGTTATGTTAGGAATGTCATAATCATCATGATCACGTCGTTGTCGTCGTCATCATCACCATGTTAGCGACGATCACAATATTGATGTTATTAGTGATGACAATATTGACAATAAAATACAAGTTGGTAATGATGACAATTGACAATCATGATAATTGTTACCGTGATGATTTTGACATCGGAAACATATATAACAATGATAGTAGTTATGGTGATAATAGGTTTTAGATATTTTAAAATGTCATAAATTAATCTTTAAAATATTTGATGATCTGTTTAGTAAAAATCTTATAGAGATTTTATGATTAACTAAAGTCTTAATTTGAATTTAAAATGTTTTAATATTAACTTTTCATTTTAATGTAACAATTGAGATTAACCATTATTATTCTCACATAAAATGGATATTCTCATATGATATATCCTCACTTTCTCTATATATAATGATATAATAGTTACTATAATATATATATATATATATATATATATATATATATATTCCGTGACTCCCCATGTCAATGTTATTACTTTGGAGTTTCTCTTTTTACAATTCAATCTGTTTTGTTAATCAACATACAATTAGTAAATTACTCCCACTTTAGAAGATATATATACGAGTGGAGTCATGAGAGTGATGAGATTACTGTTAAATATTGGACATGATATAGAGACTACAAATAAAAAATAAAAATAAAGCAACAAGTGATTTTAACACCAAACCAAACAGTTTTATTCATATAATAGGAAGCTCGAGTTTATATCATAGTAGATGCATTTGTTTTTTGTATGTCTCAATCCTCAGACTTGCACCATAACCAAAGTACATTGATTTTTATTTAGTAAGTACTTTTACTTAGCATCTTCTCTGCTATAATTTTTTAGGGTTTTTTTTTAAAAAACTGGACAGCAACAATCACCCCACACACACACACACACATATATATATTGGCCTCTCTGAGACTGAGTTGCGAATTCTGATCTCGAACTCCAATTATTATTATTAGCACAAAGCTCAATTTCAGTCCTGCATGTACGTAAAATGTGTGAGGAATAAAACTGAATACAAGACAAGAGATAAAAGGAAGGAAAGGTGTTAATTATTAATGACTTGCCTTCCTCTTGTGGCAAGTTTCGTTGTCGCTCTCGCTGTCGCTGCTGGTGTCACCTGATAAGCGATCCTTGATGTTCTGCAGCATCCCTCTCTTGTGCTCCCTCTTAATTCTCCCTTGGCCATGGCCATGGCCTTTTGTGTTGGAGCCATGAGTGGTACTGAGATGTGTTTGGGGGCAACCGCATTGTGTTTGAGTTTTGGTGGTGAAGGGGCCTAACCCTGACCCTGACTGGGAAAGCACTTTGGTTTGGGTGGCATAATTGGAGCTGTGGTCATTATGTTGATGCCCTTTGAACAAGTCAGAAACTTTCTGCCCAAACGAGGCGTGCTGGTTTTCCTGTTGGCAGCTCACTTTGCAGGTTTTGTGGCACTGAACGGAGGCCATGCTGATAAATTGAAGTGTGTGTTGCTTAATTAGTTTGTTTGTTGCTGATGCTTCCAAGGTTTCAGACGTGAGCTCTTATATATAGGAAGGCATTCATATACTACTGTACTGTTCCATCAATCAACAAACTTGGAATCTCCTTTTTTCTTAATGGAACCAAGAATATATATATCACAATTATTATCTTTGTATCATATTCGATAGTGTCATCACCTTTTTGCCAACTGAATATATACCAAATTAATTTCGTTCGGAAGATCATCAAAGATGGACTAGAGAATTCAGATGAGCATCCAGTATATATATATATATATATATATATTGGTATTTAACGATGAATATTATACTCACCTTTTTAGATTTAGCGATGTTAATTATATTTATTTTTTTACTTTTTATTTGTATTTTCTGATTCTATATACACTCTTATTTGTTTTGCATAGGCCACTTAGTGATATATGTGCAGGGGCTTCTGCTTGCTGATGCTTCCAGAGGATGTAATTTTATTTTTGTTTTGGTGTTTTTTTCTTTCTTTCTTTATCTCATGTTACCAAAAAAATTATAAACTCTTATTTTATACAATATAATTTATATGTTAAAAAATATTAATTTATTATAAATTTATTATATAAAATATATATTTAAAATACTTGTTATATATGTAATATTTAAAAATAAAAATAAAGATTGAGAAAAAAGTAATACTTCCAGAGGCTTCTGCTTGCTGATGCTTCCAGAGGATGTAATACTTGTTATATATATATATATATATATGCTTATTTTATTATCTTTTGGGTATATGTGCATCTCAAAAGTCATCCCAAATTATTTATGTTAAAAAACATTTTCCTCATGTATATATCCAGTAGCGGAGCTTGAGAAAAAAATTTGGAGGGGCAAAGGAATAAAAATTATAATATATAAATTAAATATAATATCATTTCCTATGAGTATATTTAAATACTTAATGATATTATTTAAACATTAACTATTGATAATTTTTTATTTTTGTCAATAATAAAAGTCACAGAAAAATGGGGTTTGAAAGAGATTTTCAATTTTATAAGGAAAAAAATTATTAATCCTAAATATTTTTTTTCTACTTCATTAATAACATTTCTCGGGTTTTTCTTTTATAACTATTGTGACAAATTTACAAGAAACATAATTTTTTATACAACACAATATTTGTATGAGAATACACAAAAATAGAATTATGTGATATTTTGTCGACAAATTTAAGGGAAAATAATCATAGTTTTGCCCAAATTATAACAAACTATGCAGAAAATTTTTGTAGAAAAATTTTCAAAAAAATTAAAAAATTAATAAAAAAATCTACACAAAAAATTCAAAAGAAAAATCGGCAAGTCCAAATCATATTACATAAACTTTATTATACTAGAGAGAATATATTAAAGTCACGACATTATCAAATAAAAATATTCTGTCAGTATTGATATAAATGATGTTTCCCTTGTTTGTGTTTGACTATAGCGGAAACAAAAATGGTGGGTTTGGAAATGCAAAAAAATAACTTTTATTAATTAAATAGGTAATAAATAAAAGTGCTATTAAATTAGTCATAAGGATTAATTTAATGAAAAAAAAAATAAAATTAAGTGTTTATAATAATAATAATAACTAAAGATTGCTATTTTATATTTTGTCAAAGTTTAAAAATTTACAAATTAAAATATTCTATATTCTTTTAATTACTTAAATTCATTACTAGTTAAAAAATACATAACTTTAAATCATATTTGAGATCTTTATAAATTTTTTATTAGTGTTATTAAAAATATAAACATTTTCAATAATATAGAGGAAAAATCAAATTATACTAATATAAATTTAATAATTATTATATTATTTTATAACTTTTAACCTAAATAATATTTTCTTAAAATTTATTGGATTGAAATTGCCTGCCCCTATGTCCCTTCTAAGCCTGCGTGTATATCCCTGTTTGTAATGGTTAATTCAGAGTCCCACTAGCAATTCTACAGCGTTCAGTTCTGGAAAAAATGTAAATGATTAAAGAAATTCCTTTCGAGGAACAAGCAATTGGAAGTCTATCGTATGGAACCATCTTGATTCGAGCTGCAGAAACGAAATGAATATTGGTGTGTTCGTTTGCAACGAGGGAATTAGGGAAATATCAAAATTGATTTGGTCTCTAGAAAAAAAAAAACAATTTTTTTAATTATTGTTAGATTTTTCTTCCAATCTTTAGTTTGGTTGAAAATCATGAAAAATAATTTTTGTGTTAAATACAAAATTACAATATAATTGATTTTACAATAAAACATATAAACATAAATAAGTTAATTTCAAAATAATGTTTAACCAAAACCAATTTTTTAAAAATAATTTTATTCAAAGTTATTTACAAAATTCATCCAAACACATATTTAGTGAGGTGATATATTCGCTAATAAATTTAACTCAATTGATTGAATAAATAAGTAAATAACTATAAATTATAAGAACACCTTGTTTTTTTATTTTTCTTATATTTTCTTCTTAAATTATATCTATCTATCTATAATTCTATCTATATAGATAGATAGATATCTATAGTTATAAATTTTTGTTTGTTGTCCCCATCAATCAAATTAAAAACTCTTTTCTATAGGAACGACCAATCACAGAAATTAATTATATCCCTTTCAAATTGTTAGATTAAGTACATAATAATACTTTTTTTATATAAAAAAGGTAAAATTAGTTCCATCTAGGAACTTCTAAATAAAATATGAATGTGACACTATTTTCAATTCTTACATGTAAAAAAATATATGCTCAATTACATATAAATTTCATGAGATGGATAATTACGACTCATATATCGGTTTGGAGAATAAGATGTTGGGTAAGAATGAAAACAAGTTAGATCAAGCCATGATAAGTCTGATTTTCATTAAAAAAAATAAAGTCTAAATCTAATTTATTTATTTGTAGTGAACCTTTTTTTTTAAGTTGAGTTTATTTGCATAAAAGTTTGACCTAAGTCTGAATAAAAACAGATTGGTCGATCAAAATTAATAATATTTTTTTTTTATTTTTACAGATTTAAGCATACTTTTTAAAAAGTGGTTTAATTTAGTAAACAAGCCAAATTAGACCATAGGTAAATTAGATTGCCAACCTTGACAAATTGTCTAATCTATTTCCACCTTAGTTTTTTTGTTTGCATAATAGGTTTCCACCTTAGTGATAACTAGCATTGTAAAGTTTCTTCCCTTTTTACGTAATTATGCATCACCATGATGCATCTACAGCTACGTATATATGACGGTGGAGAGTAGAGATTCCCGGCAGTTTCCGATGGCTCATATTTTGATATGTGTTCATAAATATGGCTTTTATATTAAATAAAATTTAAAACTAGCCGAAGATATCCTAATTCTAGTAAAGCCAATGTGGGAAAGCAATGATGAGTTTGGCGACTAAAATATCTCCTTTTATTCAAAGATGACAATAATAATGAAGCATTCGAATGTTGACTTTTAGTAAAACAAAACAAGATCAAATTATAAGGCATTGGTGTGAAAATAGCAGTAAGTTTCGATGAAAGCAAGATATTCTAGTTAAACAAAACAAAAAGAAAATTTAACAATAAAATTAAATACCAAAAAAAAAAAAACTTGAAACGTAATGTACCCGAATTAAGTTAAGTTAATCGTTGTCCGTTGAGTTGAAATTCATGCTAACTAATTATCCACCATGCTTTAAGCCTACTTACATGATAACATGAATTTGGATCAGCCACATCTGTTTTAGACTCTAGTCCAATTTTAAGATAAGAGCATAAATGATTTGAGATGTTTTTAAATTATTAGATATTGATTAATCAAATAGTTGTGTTAAATATATATAGATATATAAACAAACCCAAACTCTTTGGGGGAGCACTCAAAAAGGGTTAACATAACTAAGAGAACTAGAGTACCGTGTATAAAGAGAAATCAAGTTACTTTTAAGTGTAATTTTTAATAAAGTTACTCATTTCAATAACTCTTTCTATTAAATTTTATTAATGCATTTGTTAAATTTGAAGTTGTTCATCAGATCAATTCTATAATTTTTTTTATAAAATTTAAAACTATTTTATACTCTATTAATAAAATGAGTGACTTTACTAAGAGTTGTTGAAATAACTAATCTCCGTCTTCCTGCCTATATATTGGACTCCTTACAATGAATAATTCATATAAACAATTAATTTTCTCATCAAACGTTACTTATTTTACCATTATTTATGTCAAATCCTATATAGAGATAGAGTTTAATTTTGATATATTATCCAAATAAAAATTTAGTCTATCTATTAATTAATGCTTTTGATATAATTTTTTAAAATAATTATAATGCAAGTCAATGATTTTCAATAATAATACAATTAATTTTTTAAAAGAATAGTAATAATACAGTTCATGAATAGATCAGTGTTTTTTTTTTTGTATTTGTGTACTAACACAGAACGAGAGACTACCAAAAATAGGAATGGTAAAATAATATTTGAAAGAAGAGATTAATAGTCATGTATATAAAATGGTTTTGTATCATTATCTAATCACAATTCGTTATTAATATAATTTTTAAAGTAATTATAATAAAAGTCAACAAATTTGATATATAACATAAACTATAATTAAATGAAAGTATAAAATTTCTCTTAAAAAAATTTAAATCACTGTTAAAATAACTCAGTCAAATGTTTTTTAGAATTAACTTTCCTCATATATGATAGCATAAGAACGAGAATTGAGCAGATAGGAACAACCAAGGTGAGCTACAGTAGAGACTGGAGAGGAAGTATCAAATCAACCAAAAAAACAATAGAGTATGAAACTATTTATTTTGCGTTGACTTGGCCTGAGCGAAGATCAACCAAGAAATTGAGTAGATGACCACAACCATGTTACTTAAACGGTCTTCTATGTTTCTTCCTTTCTCTTTCTCTTAGTAGTAAGGGACCAAAGCGACCACGCGGAGTGAGGTTTGAAAATTCCCTTCATTCGAACCCTTCAAATTTAATCATGCCTCGCAGGAACATGGACCCTATCATTAACCAATAATAACTTATCTAGATGACAGTGGACTCGGTCAGCTTTCTTATTCATCACACTATTCACTGACCAAATACCGGTCTTAGCTGAAAAACTCGCTTATCTTAGTCAAACTTGGACTTTCAACCCTCCAACACTTGCTCCTTATTTGCCACTCAAAGGTAGTATTAGTACCACTCTTTAAATACATACAAGGCCTTCTTCATTCAGCAACAAAACATACCTTACTCACTAGCCTAATTTGCTCCTTTAGCCTCACTCCTGCTCTCTTCTACGTCAAATCCTAAGAAACCCATTTGAAATTTGAAATCTCGTTCTGGCTAATTCCATGTTCATTGTTTACTATACCTCACCACTCCAAGGGTCTCATAAATTTCTTCTGCTTCCAACTCTGCTCCAGAAAAAGAAACTGTTGGTTCTAGATACAAGTGGGTTTCCAGAGTAGAAGTGAGGCTATTGGGCATGAGATAAACAGCAAGCACCATCATCTACGACCCTTTTGACTATATTATAAACAACACAAAAAATGGAGAGTGACTTGAGCTGGGAGCAGAACACGCTCATAAATGAGCTAATTCAGGGGATGGAGGTAGCAAGGAAGTTGAAGGCAGACTTGAGGATGCCGTATTCAGTTGACTCAAGAGATTTGCTTGTGCAGAGGATATTATCTTCTTATGAAAAGGCTCTACTGATTCTAAGATGCAATGCATCATCAACTTCCGAGTTGCAGGCCATGAGTCAAGCAACACCAACTTTGCTACCCGAGTCCCCATTATCTGTCCATGGAAGTCCTCTGCGCGAGGACGTTGATGGGACCATCAAGGATCACCAAGAAGTTAAACATGATTCAAAGAAAAGGTGAATTTTACTATACAGACTTGGTAGCAGTTTTCTGCCACATAAAGATCAGCTATGTTTGGTTCTACGGCTCCTAACTATTTGTGTTTCTTTTTAATTGCTTTCAGAAAGGCAACGCCCAAATGGATGGATCATGTAAGAGTGAGCTGTGAAAGTGGTCTTGAAGGACCACATGAAGATAGCTACAACTGGAGAAAATATGGTCAGAAAGACATCCTTGGAGCCAAATATCCCAGGTGAGAGAACTTTCCTCTATCCTGCTTTAGAAAAGAATCACAAGTTTTTCTTAAGGATAAAATTGCCTTCACCTTGGCCAGCTTCTAATAAACAACTCATTGTGACAATTGCAGAAGTTACTATAGGTGCACCTTCCGCAACACTCAGGGCTGTTGGGCAACAAAGCAAGTGCAGAGATCAGATGAAGATCCCACAGTATTTGACATAACTTACAGAGGCAAGCATACCTGTTCTCAGGGAAACAATGCCGTTCTGCCACCTAAGTCACCAGAAAAACAAGAAAAACCAACACACAGTCATAACATTGATATTCACCGTGCACAGGCATCTCAAGAAAGCCTTACAAAGTTCAGAAACATCTTGTCTGTCAACACAGATAATCTGAACAATGGAGATATGGCATATCCTTTCACTTTCCCTTCAACTTCATTTGGATGCATGAAACAAGACAACCACAGCTTGATTCCTTGGGCCCTGGAGAACGAGTCCTTCTTAAGCGACCTATACCAAACACACCTTTTATCCACAACAATACCAGAATCAAACTATTTCCCATCTCCAACTTTCCAGATGAATGTGTTTGATGGGATCTACAGCAAGCCACATTCGGAATCCGATATCAATGAGATCATTTCCACCAACACATCAGCAACCAATTCTCCAATTCCTGATTTCAATTTCTCACTTGATCCAGTGGAAATTGACCCAAATTTCCCTTTCAATACCCCAGGACTTTTCTCCTGATTGCATTTCACTATAAATGGAATACTATAAGCACATAGTCTTCCTAAAATGGGACAACTTCAGACAGCAGTAAAATTGTAGAATAAAGAATGAGCAACTGCAGCACTTATGAAGGTCCTTGTGGCTTGTAGTCAATATCAGAATTACAATTTTGGCACTGAGTTAGCAATTAGCAGTATGTACTTTTAAATAAAATAGTCTCTCCAAATTTGCATTGGTACAACCTACAAGACACATCTTTAGCAGAAGAGCTGAAGAGCATAGCAGTCACAAAGAACAGCTAACTAAACCAAATTAAGTTACAAGATTACATCATCCAAAAAAAGAATATTATTCATATAAGAGAGCTTTTAGAACATTATTGAAGGGTAGTAAAGGGAGCAGATAAAAAATTACACATCAAAATTGGATACGCTGGCCAAAACTCTGTAACATTTCATTCGAATTGATGATTTAATTACACAAATATCCAGCACTTATATCCACTTTATTTACAACACAGCCCATGATCATGAAATTATATAAGTATATAATGATAGTGAGAAACTGACAATAGAATGACTTGTAATATCAAATCTGCATTCTACGTTTCTTCTTGTTCTACTCGTCCAAGCCTGAATTGGGAGTGGAAGCATTTTGATCACGTTGTGAATTTTCAGCTTTTCTGAGACCCTCTCTGAGACCCAAGACAATGAACAAGTTAGTGAGAGTGAGGAGCGACTCAGCCCCACCGTGTAACCAGTCTACATTGGACAAAGAAGTCCCATAATGCACCTTCGCTGCCGTAACATAAAAACACAAATCAAACATTCGTCCATCTTCATCATTTATAAAATTGAACATAATTTTAAACAAATAAACGCACCATAAATTCCAGCTGGTACTGCTCAATGGCAAAAGGTTCAAAACACAGCAAATCAGCAACCTTAATATGTTAAAGCATCTAATAAAATAATTGGAGCAGAGAGAGAGAGAGAGAGAGAGAGAGGGAGACTGACTTGTGGCTCCAACAAAGGCAAGCAAGAAGTAAAAGCCGAAGAGGGTGAGGTTGGGAGCGGTCTTGGACTTGGTAATGAAGTACAAGAATCCGATGTATGGAAACAAGGAAAACGCGAAGAGCTGGGATGCGATGCTCTGGGAGTCAATGGTAGGTGCCCATGGATCAACTGGCAATGGCAACCCGCACACGATCCCTCTTCTTTTTCTGCAAGTGTTTGATTCAGTGATTCTTCTTCTGAGGCTGAGGCTGAGGCTGTTTACGTATTCATGTTGCAGAAATCTTGTTGTTGGAGGTTTCAGAAACTTAGGGGGTTTGCAGAGGGACAAAAGGGGCAGGGACAAGTTAATAGTAGCTGCCATTTCAATCTTGTTCATTCGTCACTCAAACTCAACTCTCTTCTATCTCATCATCATTGGGACCGTTCAACTTTCCAAACGGGCTGGCCCAGTTACTAACTGGCCTATTGGACTACCCTTCATTTAATGCCTAAAACTTCCTGCACCCCCACCATTACTTCTTGTGCCTCGTTACATTTCAAAAAGCTCAATTCCAATTTTTGCGTTTTGGATGAGCTTTTTCCAAAATGCGATGGGATGCAGTAATTGCATTTTGGATTGAACTTTCCAGAATGCTGTAAGGCACAACAGAAAGTGATAGTGAGAGTGCATTAAAAGGTGATAGAATTATCCAAAATGTTGGTTGATTAGATTAGATACTGCAAATCTAAAATACTATTATAATTACTAATTTGCTTCCAATTTAACTAATTTAAATATTGATTTTAAAAAAAATATATTTTGTTTTAGGCACTATTTTTTTATTTTATTTAATATAAAATAAATCAAGTTTTAAAATATAAAGTAATCAAATAAATCTTTAAAATCTTTATTTTAGTTTTTTAGTTAAATAAATGAATAAATAAAATATAAACTAACGGGGACAATCAATATACTACTCCAAAACTAGAAATGACATTAGTAGTTTTGGAATTTATCTGTTGGGACTTGGGAGATCAATCTTTTAAATAGATATTAGTACTTTAAGGGATTGATTTTTAACTTTCAACTAAGGAATACCTTGGATAAAAAAACAGTTTTTGAGTTTTGTTTGACTTGTTGTAAATTAACTCACATTTGAATATTTGATTCAACCTACAGCAACTACAAGATTGATCCCAAATTCCAAATGGGTCGGATTACCTTATCTTTCTTCATAAAATAAGGATGGATGTTACTATTGGCCCAGTAAAATCACTCTTGGCTCCTACTAGTAAAGAGTACATACCAAAGTATCTTTTTCCCATCCACCTTTTCCCACTTCCCCTATTTTCATTCTCCTCTCCTCTTTCCCTTTCTTCACTCATTTTCCCTTTTTTTCCTCTCTTCTCACTCATATGCTATCAAGTTTTTTTTTTTTCATGGTCCAAATAAAATCATAATTTTATTGTACAAAATTTTACATAACAAAATTATAATTTTATTTTTTTCGGTTTTGTTGTTCAACCAAATCAAAATTTAGTTATACAAAGTATTATCTAACACAACCAAATTACATTTTTTTTGTGTTGTACATTTATTGCACAGTAAAATCATGATGCATTACGAAATTGTGATTTCTTATGTAATAGGGGTGCAAAAATTGTGCATCGTGATTGGCATAAACAACAGTACTTTCTTAATTTGTCTCCGCAGGTTTAATTGCTTTCAGCTAATATAATTGGCATAAACAACAGTACTTTCTTAAAATCTTTGCAGGCGCGCATGTGTATAAAATATGAAGATAACTCTCTTAAATCAACTACCTTAAGGAAAAATTAAATAAACAAAATGACAATCTAACAACTTTTTGATTTTGAATTCCTGTGCAGGCGTACGTGTATAAATAAACCATGCTACCTCATAATAGATTATTGATTAAATTTGAATGAAGTTCATAAAGTAATTTCATTAAATAGAAAATAACTAAAAATAGAAAAAGTGAAAAGAGTGATTTTTATTTTAAACACACTTTTTATTAATGTTTTTTTGTATACCAGTTAACATTAGTGGTTGCAAAATAGGTTAATTTGCTTTAAACTTGCCTTAAAAGGCAAGTTGACCCGCCAGTAGAAATGGATTGGAAAACAAAATTCATCATGCTTAGATGTGAGTTGGTTGGTTATAAAATATCGGGTTGACAGATTGACCTATTATGACAAATTAGCGAGTGATAAAATGTTGACTGAATGGATTGATTGGTCAAAACTCACTAAAAAAAATCTTAACATTCCAAAAATGCAAGGTTATTGATGTTTTCCTTTGTTTTTTCCCTTCAAACGTTAACTTAAAATTATTGATACTACTATATGATAGGGTTTATTTCCAATCCATTCATCTGGTTTGCTTGCCCTGTGGTCATCTCTAACAAAATAAGGGATAAGATGAGCTCCAATCTTTAGTTAGATGGTCCAACAATGTTACCATCATAGAAATGCACTAAGTGTTATATTTTAATAAGCCTGTTGATCATTTGAGTCACTTAACTCACTTTGTCATTTTTTACCGGTTAGACAAGTTGTCTTACTAGATTCAACTTGCTTTGTCACTCATAATTAATATGATTGTGTGTATTAACATCATATTTTAATTTTAAAAAATTATAATCAGTGTTATCTCAACTATACAAAAACAGAAATCATAAACACACATTTCCTCTTTTATTTCATTTATACTCTTTTTTTATTTATTTCTTTTTTCATCACATTACTTATCAAATCTATTATTTTCTTCCTCTGCTTTTATTTCTTCCCTTTCTTGTTTTTTTTACCGCCTCAATCTACTCCGAAATGAAATGGATCTTCATTATACTCTGTACGAAGAGGGTTGAGAATTTCGGGTTTAGTAAAGTTTATTTTATTTTTAATTTCATTCTATCACGTGACTTGTTTGATTATACATCTTATGTCATTCCTCGATCTGTATTACTATATAGAAATTGTAGTAAAATTTTAATATCATAAAAGTTCAAACCTTTGTAGTTGATAAACCACTTCGGCCGTTGCCCATTGGCCTGAAAATGGATGCACCACCACCCATATACGCGTCTCCTACCCAGTTGACTCCGGCCGAATCCTAATTATAGTGTACCCTTAAAGTCATTTTCGCTTTAATTTCGTTTGCCGGAAGAACTTTCGAGTATATTTTATTTTATTTAATAGTAATGATAATTCACATAAACGTCCAAGTTACAGATTCGTATGCGATCCCAGGATTCAATGTTGCCTTGTAAAATAAAAATTAAACAATTGCGTCGTGAATCATAAAATTTGAAACTTATATATATATATATATATATATATATAACAAAAGCATTAAGCCACTATATATACACATATGCTAATTGCTACGTTATGACATGAAATGATAATAATTATTATCATCATCTAAAGACTGAGCCAATTGTGTTAAGCACACGAAATACCGATAGAAGCGGTGGCCATAAACCGCTCCGACGCTGACTTTCTGACGAAGGAAGTGATATCTGGCGAAAGAACACCCACCTCAAACTCTGGAAGTTCGGGAATTGTGGAGAGAACCGGTTCGGACTTATCATAAACAACGTAGAAACGGTCATTGGAATATTTCTCTGCCACTTGGAAAGTACTAATATTGTTACTAGTACTACGGGTGCTAGAGATCCTCAGTTTGTTGCGGGACTTGAAAACAAATCGAAGGAGTTTCTGGAAGGTTCGAGAGAACCTGAAAGACTTGTTGTTGGACATGGGTGGTTGTGGTTGTGGTTGTGATGAGAGACAACGTTCGGGTAAATGAGACATGGAAAGAGTTCTTCTATTGCTCGGGGAATTCGCTATTGCCGTGTTTAATTGGCGTTTGAAGGAGTTGAGCTCGTAGGAATCATATAGGGTGCTGCCACAATCCCAAACTTGCCTAAGCTTTTCTTCTCTCGATTTCTCCATGTTGTGAAAATATATAGTGTTTTCTTAATTTTAGGTTGGATACTATATAGGAGGAGGTTTGAGAGGGAGAGAGAGTGACGTTTGACCACTTTTATGTGATGGTTGGTGAAGGATTAAACGCGGTAGTAATGACTTTGTGTTATGACATGGAAAGTGTGGGTTTATAATAAGGGTTTCACGTCCCGCGGATATTGACCACCATTACCATTAAATCCGTGAGGATACTTTTATTTTTTCAATTTCGGTGCCAGCAGTAATATATTTTTTGCTAGCTGCTTGCTCTACATTGGGCAAATCATTAAATGGATTAATATTGAAAATAGATGAGAAGGAGTGGGAAAAGGTGGGACACCGGGACGTGGAATAAAAGTGGCCTTGAAATCTTGAATCATGTGTGTGTAGTGTGTAAGTATCATGTCACATCGCACTCACACGTACTAGTACATACTTGGCTATAAGTGCGATTATGTTCAACCATGGATTAATTAATGGATCATGAGTTAACTTAATTAATCGACCTATTAATTAAATTAATAATCATGTGGACGCGGTGGCCTTGCTAATCTATACAACCTCAACAAGTTTAAGTATTTGCGTTTTCATTGTCGTCCAAGTTACTGGGTGCTTCTCCATGAATATAAGAATTGATCATCACATAAGTCTTCTTTTTTCTTTTTTAAAAAGGAGACCACTTAAAGTCTTAAACCATAATATAAACTTATATATAGAGCCACTATAGAATTATTTTGAAACACAAAATTAAATGTTCTATTACACCTGTGTGATAATGCATTTTCATGATAATTTGGTTCGACTCTGAATGCATTAAAATTAATAATTTAGTTTCTTCAAAATTAACAAGATGTATAACTTTTTGGATCTTTCATTGAATAATTTAGTTTTCATCATCTAAAAATGCATAAATTAATATGGAAACTTTAACTAATAAAGGTTTCATGCTCTCACTTAACTTTAATAGAATCTTTTGACTTGTTAAAGAAACTAATAACCGTTCTACTTTTTTTTTTTAATTAAGATTACCAGCAGTTTTGTCGAATTGAAACCTGAAATGTACAAGTTAACTACTTAAGAAGCTGGAATACGCAATAACCTAAAACCTTGTGGAAAGATGCAAAACGCAGTTATCAGCTTCCAGGTGTACACATGCACACTTTTCGGATAGAGACACTTCAAAGTGGCTGATGATAAACTCGATCGTGATAAATATGTCATGAAAAGTATGGGTAATGTGAACAACTGTGAAATTGGAACTCTAATAGGAAATTTGACTATGGATTAGATAAGTTTGGGCAGGAAATGCAGTAGGCTAACTTTGAGTAAATAAATTGGTCATTTTCATGAGGTACCGTAGATTGAATATATGACAAAACAGGATCCACGACAAGAATAAACTATTGGATATTATATGTTAAAAGAATGTTTCCACGATTTAAATTTATTTATTAAATTGGTTTATTCACATTTTAACAACTTAAAATAAATTCAAATGCTTATAATAAAAATACTGTTGTGTGCATATATAGCCGGTAAGTTTTTTTTTATTATTACCTAATGAGAATGCAAAACATGCAAAATTAAACTTGAGGTGCAGCACAATACATGCCAAATAAGACTACTCACAGCGACCAACCCAAGTTTAACGCGAAGAAAACCTACAAAAAGGTACACTTAGTACGAAGACCGTGCTAAGCGCATGATTACCGTCATATTTTCTAAACACAGTCGTCACGCTTAGTGCGAGGTCGTGCGTGAATTTTAAGCTAAGTACAGCTATAAAAAGAGGTGCAAGATGAGGAGAAAGACACATTGAGACTCAGAGCTTTCTACTGAACACACACCCAAAATTGAGTATCTCAAATATGAGAAACCCTCCTCCCCCCTTCTCCGCCTCTATCCTTATTCTTTTTCTTTTATTCCCATTAACCCCTAAAGTGTTAAAGTCTTTCATGATAATGAGATGTTAAATCTCCATTGTTGGGAGTCTAGCGGCCAAATTCTTGTAATGTAATTGTTTCCTACTATCTATTTAATGCAATGCCAGTTTTTATTATTCTTTTTTATATTTATTATTATTGATTGTGGTTTGATCACCCATATTTCATGCATCTATTTAGGAAGTAAGCATTGGAAAGTATTTATTTTTTAAAGAACTGATAAAAGACATCTAAATGAAATCATGTCTAGGAATAGAATGATCATGTTTAGCTTATTCATGCATCTCTATTCTTAATAAAATTTACTATTTTATCTTTCCAAAAAAATTTGGGGGAGAAAACAGATAAATTAGGTTCTTTTACTTGAGGAATCAAGGTTAGAGTATCATAGTAGATGTGGGTAAAAATTATTGGAAAAATATTAGATAGAAAAAAATTATTAACATTATATCATGAGTAGTTTGATATGTTAGACCCCAACACATCTGCATTCTGAATTCATCTTTTGCATTCAAAATATTGTTTATTTTTCTTGTCTTTCTATCTTTTACCTTTTCCCTTTAATTTCACTCATAATTTTTTATCTCTTCTATTTTGTCTATTGCTTAAAAATTGGGTTTACACCAATTTAAGTACAAACAAAGTTATTGTGAATTTGACACTTAAAATTCCATTTTAAATTTTACTACTTGTGACAATTTAATGCACTTGCCAATGAATTAATACACAATGAGGTGGTGACCCGATGGTGTGGTGTGGAGGTGGCATTGGATGGTTGCGGTGGTGATGTTTGAATACAACGGTGATGTTGAGTGGAGGGGGTTAGAGTTTGCTTGGAAGGGGAATGAAAAAAATGGGATATTAAGAATTTTGGAGTGCGCCAAGAAAAAATTAGTGACATTAAGTATTTGCCTTGACAAGGTAGGACATGTAGAAAATAGAAGTAACCCAATCCAAACTTTAAACATTATATGAAACTGACATTTGGGCTTTAAAGCCCACTAACGTTATAACATAATAATAATCATATGGACAAAAAAATTAATCAAAAAGAAAAATTGATATATTACTTTTATAGAGAAAATGTCTTTTTTACATGAGATAATCATATTCCAACTAGTAAGTTCACTTTAGGTGGTAGGACTTTTCTCAATATTTAATATAATTGGATATTTAAAACTTAAATTTAATATCACTAGTTAAATTATAAAAAAAAAACCTTAGATTAGTTGATTCTTTGTGATAATAAAATAGTCGATATAATAAAGATGTAAAAAATAATAAACTATGTTTTTATTGTGACTTATTTATCAAACATTTAAATTTAAGTTGCTTATGAGCATTATTGTTGATTTTATATTTATGACACCAGTATTATGACCCTCTATACATAGATATTGAGAAAAAATGTACCATTCTTCTTTATTTTTCTAAATAAAAAGTAAATTTTCAACATTAAATATTTAATTTTTTAAAATTCCATAATCAGTGTGCAAAAACATATGCACACAAAACTTCAATGAAGAACTGCTTTTTTTTATAAATTTTTTTTCCAGGTTTTGAAAAACCAATCTAGAGCGTATACACAAACCCACCATGAACTCCAATACATCACCAATGCTGGGAACAGTGCTTTTATCTATCTGCATTGATGATTTATGTATGCATTAGGTTAATCCACAACATCACTACTAAACAACTTAAATTGGTTGGCATCAAGAACCAATTTCCTTATGGAAGAGAATGCACCCATCATTCCAGCACCCGTGAATATCACCATAATTGAGACGTTGATCCAGTAAGTGAAGGATGATTTTGGAGGCTTGTATTCCATGTTGTATAGAAGCATAGGCAAAATGAAATCTAGAGGGATGAAACCAATAGCACCAACCACACCGTTAATGTCTCCAAAAAATGGTAGCATGGCTGCCAAAACCCCACAGAATATCATGTAAATTGTTCGGAGAATTATGCGAGGAATGAGATTTCTTTTGGAAAACATCCCCTGCCTCACATCAGCTGATTTCTTCTCCATTATCTCATAAGCAACTTGAGAATAAACCTGTCACATGTTGGGACAAACATTAAATCTTGCTCATGGTTGTTTTGTTTATGGAATTTATTTACAATGCACTAAGTGTCAAGTTTTCTTTTTGTCAAAAGAATAGTGTAAAATTTTCTTAAGAGTATCATCAATCATAAATATACATAAATGTTGGTTAATTTTGAAAATCGAGATAATCCTGGATAAATCTGAAGTCGTGTATAAACACTTTCAGATTGAATCAAATTTCGGGATTCAACCAAAATTGTTCAATCGGATAAAATCAGAAGATTATAATTCAAGAGTTTTGTTTTGGTCTTGTGAGTTTTTCACATGTTATGCTTTCTGAACCAGGATGATTATTTATAATCAAAGAACAGGTGGCTATTGGCGGTTGATGGAAGTTATTTATTTTTTAAAAATTGCCGTTGATGGAAGTTTTAGTAACTTCCAACCGTTGATGGAAGTTTTAGTAACTTCCATGTAACTTCCAACCTTTGCCTAAACCGAACATCTCGTTATTACATTAAAACAAGCGTGCACTCTTATTTTAACACAATAAAGAGATCAATTACACTAAAATGTCCAACAAACCTCCCCCATTTTAGTGTAATTACCGATCAAATCACCAAAGTCATAACATACCACAAACTACTGCATAGATGAAATATCGTGACGATTGAATTTCATCTTAGCAAATTACACGTTTCAAATATTCGAATATCAGGGTGTCACTAAGGATTGAACCCTTTCTATTCATAATGAATACATGAAGATAATCTGCACAATAGTTTATAACATTACTCTTGCTCGACACTAGTTTTACTAGCCTGTGTCCCTATCCTTCATAAGCATATCAAAGCCAAGTCCCAGCTTCTTGAAGCGGCTAAACTTCATGCTTATATAGGTAGTCCTTTTCTTTCTTGCACCTGCAAATGCAATTTTTCAAAAGAACCATTAAGAAGTTATACTTCAACCTCCTTAACTTGCAGAACCGAACACATTCCTTTTGGGATACTTTCGATGATGTGTTCCAATCTCTACATGTTAAGCTTTCCACATTGAATTCAGCACCTAATGTCATATTAGATGGGAATTGGGTATCTTAACATAAGAGATTTCAGATGGACTTTAATCCTAATCCCACAGCCGACCTTTTCACGAGATCTCTACTTAACCCTTTGGTTAAATGATCGGCCAAATTATGCTGAGTTCTCACAGCCCTACATCCCCAAATTTTGAGATAACTCAAATTTGGTGTCTTTTTGTGCCAAAGTTCATATGGGGTAACCTTATTCCTTTTGTTAGGAATTTGGTTCAACAAGTAACAGGCTGCCAACATAGCCTCACCCCAAAATCCTTCACTTAAACCCGAATAGGATAACATGGAATTCACCATTTCTTTCAAGGTTCTATTCTTCCTTTCGGCTACACCATTTTGTTGTGGTGTATAGGGAGCTGTAGTTTGATATATTATTCCAGTAGATTGAAAATAAACCGGATCATAATACTCACCTCCCCTATCCGTACGAAGAGTTTTGATTAGTTCATTTTGATGAAGTTCTACCTCTTTCTTATAAATTTTAAATTTATCAAGAGCTTCATCTTTTGTATTTAATAAATATACATAACAATACCTTGATGCATCATCAATAAAAGTAACAAGATATTTTTTATGACCTAATGATGGAGTAGCATGCAAATCACTATGAATAAGGTCTAAGACTTTAGTCTCACTTTTAACATCCTTAAAAGATTTCCTAGTGATCTTGGTCAACATGCAAGTTTTGCATTTTTCAATGTTCATATCAAAAGGAGGAATCATACTTGTTTTTGACATATCTTTTATTCTTTTGTAATGAACATGTCCTAATCTAGCATGCCAAATTTCTGATTTTGTCATATTAGTTATAGAACTACACGAGGCCATACAAACAGATTCATGAACAAAAAGAACATCAATGTTTAATTTAAACATTCCATTACAACGATAACCAAATCCAACAAACGAACCATGTCTTGACAAGATGTACTTGTCACTTTCAAGTACTTGCTTGAAACCACAATTATTTAAAACCATACCAGACAATAAGTTCTTACGAATACCAGGTACAAATAAGACATTATCCAAATACAAACTTTTTCCGGAAGTAAAAACTAAATTCACACAACCTAATCCTAGGATTGGTTCAGTTGCAACATTGCCCATCTTCACAATAGAGCCATCATCGATTGGTCTAAATTCCTTGAACCAACGACGATCTTTGCACACATGGCTTGTTGCTCCCGAATCAAACCACCAAGCAACGTCATCATCCTGCACATAGAATGCATCAGATATTAGTGATACATAATTTGAATTCGTATTCGAATTAAAATTATTCACTACAATCTGACCTTGTTGCTTTTCAGGATCATTAGACCCACTTGGACCAGCCTTGTTCTTTCCTTTGAACACCCGGCAATCCCTCTTTAAATGACCAGGTTTCCCACACTTCCAACATGACAATTTTGTCTGTTTGTTTGGACCTTTGTTCTTATTTCCTTGAAATTTTCGTTTGTTACCTTTAGCATTGTAATTTTGCTTAACTGTTCCACTTTCCTCTACCATATTAACGGAAGAGGAACCTGCTACGGTTTTATCATTGACTTTGTCAATTTCCTGAGCCCTCAGCGACTCCTCAATCATGAAATGACTACCGAGTTGAACCAGAGTCAACTCTTCCTTCATATGTTTCAAGGTATGCTTGAATTCTTTCCAAGAAGAAGGCAGTTTATCAATTATAGATGAAACTGCAATGGATTCATCCATTTTCAAATCATGTTGAGTAAACTGACCCAAAATCCGTAGCAGTTCATTATATTGCTCCATAACAGGCCTCGAATCAATCATTTTGTAATTAAAGAAATTACTAACTAAGAATTTGTTACTTGAGGCATCTTCTGCCATATACTTGGATTCAAGAGAGTCCCATAATTCCTTAGCAGACTCAACATTTTGATAAATATCAAAGAGAGAGTCAGACATACCGTTCAGAATGTGTCCACGACAAATGTAATCGTCGTTCTCCCATTTCGAACGCTTCCTTGTTTGATCCAGAGTTTCGCCTTCCATATACACCGGCATCGGTGTACTCAGCACATACACCACATTCAATGCTGTCAAGAGAAAGTGCATCTTCTTCTGCCATCTTCTGAAATCCTGCCCTTCAAACTTGTCCAACTTTGCAAACTTGCTTGTCATCTTCAAACTATCGTTCGTCATCTCGAAAGATTTGATTCAATCTTTTGTTGGTTAATTTTGAAAATCGAGATAATCCTGGATAAATCTGAAGTCGTGTATAAACACTTTCAGATTGAATCAAATTTCGGGGTTCAACCAAAATTGTTCAATCGGATAAAATCAGAAGATTATAATTCAAGAGTTTTGTTTTGGTCTTGTGAGTTTTTCACATGTTATGCTTTCTGAACCAGGATGATTATTTATAATCAAAGAACAGGTGGCTATTGGCGGTTGATGGAAGTTATTTATTTTTTAAAAATTGCCGTTGATGGAAGTTTTAGTAACTTCCAACCGTTGATGGAAGTTTTAGTAACTTCCATGTAACTTCCAACCTTTGCCTAAACCGAACATCTCGTTATTACATTAAAACAAGCGTGCACTCTTATTTTAACACAATAAAGAGATCAATTACACTAAAATGTCCAACAATAAATGGTAAGATTGTTAATATTTGCAATAATTAAAAGTCATATCTATTAAACAAGAAATTATTGTATGGTCTTAGACCAGATAGGTCTGGTCAATTCCTATCTAAAACATAATCAAAATTTATTTGATTCTTTTTTTTGAAACTAAAAAAACTCATTGATAAAGATTATGGTCACGTTGTGGTCCGTACTAAATAATGTTTTTAGTGTATAAAAATTAAATTCTTTGAGCCCACCCTAAAAAAATCAAACAAAACCAAATAATATTTTCCCATGACAAAACTCAATCCTGGTCAATTGCCCATTCCATGAAAAAAGAGAAGCTTGTTCGCTTACCAGACCAATGGCAAAGAGTTGAAGAAGAACAAAGATGATTGCAAGTCCAAGAACCCAAGTTGGAGCCAAAGGAGGTCCACTATCTGGCAGCAGACTCTTCAAAATGTTTGAGTTGGATTTGTTTCCAAATACCCAATACCCAGAAACTGCAGCAGAGTAGAATGTTACAAAAATAACGGAATAGCACATAAAAAGGCCTTTTACCATCTTCCCAGTGGCAGGGGGTGCTAGAGTTGCCTGTGTTATTCATAATGACATACATGGTCAATGTAACATACAAATAAAGTAAATTATTTGTGTCTTATACAGAAAGAGGAACAGTGGGTACTTGTATCTCGGGCAATATGCCATTCCCAAATATTGCTGCAAGTATGGACATGGAAGTGAAGGCACTGAAGGCCCTTGCAGACTTCTTAGGTTCTAAGGAATAGTCCCTTGGAGGGGCATTTTCTGATGTACCTGCAAAATGGTTGTAACTTTCTTAAATCATAGGACCATAGGTACCATACCAAATTATGTCTTTAATTCTATTGTAGCACTAATGAAATTACCTGCATGAATACAGGCACCAACCACCAGGATGGTGTAGCCCAGGGCGAAAAGTAGTGAACACAAGTTGATGTGTCGCAGGGAATGAAAAGAAGGAAGCTGAGATAAAACTATCATTATCACTGTCACCATTGCTATAAAGTGGTACAATTTGAGGGGTCCATGAGGTGAGATATTGGAGTACATGATCTTCCATAAAAAAAGGAAAACCAAACAATTAAAATTTAAAAACTGAAATATTTTAACCAACGCCATTTACTTGACACTAATGTTTAATATTCCAAATCATTAATGTATACTCTTGAACAATATGCAGCAAAAGCAAAACATAGTTTGCACAGTATAAATGGTCCAAAGCTCTTCAAATCCGAATTCCCCGTGCTCACGCAAGAAATTCTAGCTTTGATTATTTTCAGGCAAAAGGAAAAACAATAAAAATCCAATAGCTAGCTTAGAATTGAAGTTTGTAAATTGTAATGATCAATTATTAGTAGCTTAGAATTGAAGTTAGTCGTATATCCTTACTATTTCATTCAGTACAGCGTGAAACTAGTGAGTAATTCAACAGTAACATGACCACCATCAGTGTAAAGTTTAGCAAAGGAGAAATTTGCAATTACTTCAAGGTTTTTAATTTAAATTTTTATTTGCTATTATTAGTAATTATCTGTCATTTAATAATTTCACCTTATTTTAAATTCTTAATTTATAAATATAGAATATAATTATTTTATTTGAATGTTTTGTTACGTTGAATATTATAAATAAATGGTTAATGTAGATAACTGACAAACATTACATAATAATAATAATAATAATAATAATAATAATAATAATAATAATAATAATAATAATAATAAAGTATTAATTTTTTTCTCTTCCTAAAACATTTAAAACCTAATTAAAAAGAGGTATATTATTTGTAGGACATTACTTTTGTTTTTTTTTTCCATCAAATCAATTATTTTATCGTACAACTTTATCTTTCTTCTCTTTCTATCTGTCCTTTTTATTGTGAAAACTTATACAAGGAAAGGAAATTATACAAATTCAATCTCATCGGAAAATGGCCAAAAGGATTATTCTAGATTTATTGGTCCAGGCCGAAATGCATATCATTATCATTTGTGTGCAAAATTACCTTCATGATTAACCAAAATTTCAAATTTTTAATGTGTAGAATGGTGACTTAAAAAATCACAATTACAATCTCGTTGCACCACTTGTGAAAAAAGCAGTCTATTATTGAATTTGAATCTTATGATTTTCTTCCTCTCTCTCTTTTTTCAATGAAAATATATCATTTTCACATTGACTAGCCTCTTAGCCATTTTCATTTGTTTCTACTCACTACAACTCATCAGTTCGGCTAGACCCCGGCCCTAACCATGGTTATGTCCAGTTTAAGTTTAACATTACTGTATACATCTAAAGATGGGCTGTAAATAAATTATGAGTGGAAATTTCCGTTACTAGTTATTATCAACAGTGAAATTCAGAATTACAATATGTAAGACTAATTGATTATTTTGTATATATACTACTTTCTCATGTTTTAAATATAAGGAATAAAGTTTTTTTTTTCTTAAATATAAATAAATCTCAATTACTTTTATCTTATTTAATGAGATTCTCTTTAAAATATTTTTCGTTTAATAAGATTAAAAGACTTTCTTTTTTAATACTGAATATAAAATTTTAATGAAAAATAATTTAAAAAATATATATATTTTTTAATTATAAATGATTCAATTTAATAAAGTTAACTAATTTTTTTTCATGAGTATGAAATATGTCTTTTTTCTTCTTGTTATAATGGAGATAGGAAAGAGTATAAATTATAACCCGTTGCTTTCATTGATATATGTCACTATAATCCTCCGAAGTGTTTATATTTTCTTTTATATGTGTATCTTGATTGGAAAATGACAGAAAATTAACCTCAAATGAGTTTAATGTATAATAATTAAGTAGCAAATCAATCGATAATAACAAATATTGAAACGGGAAGCTAACCTGAAGGCATTCCCCCGCAAGCAAGATTGCCCCTACGCCAACGCCAGTGTTGATTGCCGTTTGAATAAAGATTACAAAATAGAACATCCAACCGGACCCTGTTAAACGACAGCAAATCTTACAAACCATGTGACACGTCTTAAGTTGAATTAATTATAAATGTGATGTATCAGCACAAAAAATGATATACACACAGTATTGTTTTGTTTTTGAGTAATAGAATTAAAAAAAATAGTGTAGAGTTTCATATAAAAAATTTATGACCATTATCCTCTTAAATTTTCTACTATAATTTTATAAAGAAATTTCAAATTTTTTTTTTGGTGAATAAAGAAATTTCGATGTGATCCAAAAGATAACATATCTTACCAAACTATGATCATCGGTGCACAAATTTGGGCCACATATAATTTGTGAGCGTAAGTAATCAAAGTAAATTAGTCAGATAAAGCCCAAAATTTCTGCGCCAAATAAAAAAGAAAAAAGAAAATGCCCTGGATAATATTGTAAATAGATGTAAGCAAGTTGGATTCCAATTTAGTTTGATTGAACTTCTGGTATAGTTTATATTGACTTCGGTCTCTAAATGATTTTTTTATTTAATTTTATTTTCTTAATTATTCTTATTATATTTATAAGTTTTTTTTAATTATTTTTTCAATTATTTCTCTTAAACTTAAAACTATAAATTTTCTGTTTTCAAATTTAAAATTTTCATAAATAAATTTATTTAACACTGGTGTTTTTGCTCTCCTACATTACATGATCAAATCCAATATATAAATTTTATAGTTGTAATTGTTTATCATAAAAAGTAAAAATCATCCATATCATATGAAGTAAATATATATAAAATGATCTAAATAAAATTTAGTTTAATTAAAAAATTTAAATCAGTATACAAGTTGAAAGAGATAAATTATATATAATAAAAAAGATAAGAATTCATAAGTTATCATTAAGAAATAAGAGAAAAGCCTGTGAGATTGGAAAAGAGAGTAGGAAATTAATTTAAATTAGAAAAAGAGATGAAGAAATCAAGAAAGATCTAAAGAAATTTAAAATTAAGAAATAAAGAAAGAAGATAAATCTTATAAAAGAAAATTTTCTAAACGAAAAATATTTGCACATAAGAGGTGTAATTCACCTTTTATACATAAAATGATCAATTAAAATATCATATTTCACAATTCCTACCTTTGCACCTTTAAAATGATTTTGCAATCCGAATTTGTCACAAGCCTCTAATTATTTAAATCTAAGAGTCTTTAAGGAAAAGTAATAAAAAAGAATTGATTAAACAAGTCAAGAAGACAGTTAATGATGAACCTAACACGCAGTCTGAAAGCGAGGAAAAGGAGAAACAAGAAAGTTAAAGTTTTCTTGTTTGTGCGGTGACACAAACCAAGTAACGTAACCATGGTAGCATTATGCATAGTAATGACGCACCTAAGACGTCAGCGGCTAGTTCCCGGAAACGAATATGCCGGCGACCGGATTTTTCGCAGTGATCGAGCACTTTGGACATGAGGAAGTAAGAGTAGAAGGTGACGATCCCCATCACCGTCAAGCACATAAATCCAAGTCCCCACCCCAATCCCCTGAACGCGTATGGCAGGGTTAGTATCGTGGGTCCAACAATTGCGGTCGTTAAGTGAAACCCCGCATGCCACCATTCACCTGTATCATATCATGTTATTATGTTAATTTCTTAAGCCATGCATATATATATCTTAATTTCTTAACCTTTGGATTGGAGAACGAAAGCAGCTCCGCCGTCCTCCTCATCCCCCTTTGGTGGTTCTGCCATGGATATGCCCTGCTCCTCAGCTGTTGACTAAGTAGGATATAGAGGAGGAGAATCCATGAGACCACATCTTTCTTTATATAAGATATGTTAGGTGTGTTTCACTTATTTATCTGTTTGATCCCTTTTTTTTTATTTTGAAAGAATTTTAATCTGACTTCTTTTTTTGTCTAAATTATAGGTATGCTTCAAATAATTAAAGTTAAAATAGTCGTTGATCAACATGTTTGATGGTAATTTAACTTATTTTGCAATTAAGTTTAACTACTTTTGGCTTGGACTCCGAAAACAAAGTTGAAAGGAAAGACCTAAGCGTGCGGAGGGGGGGGAATATTTCTATGATTGAGCCGTATGAAACTAACTAGGTACTACCACAGATTGTTCTACACTATCAGGATTTGCGTGTTGTGTTCACACTTGCACGTTCAACGCGTGTCGTTTTTTCAGATTCAAAATAAAATAGACCCGACAATAACATCGTGCATCAAGCATCCCATATTTCTGTCTTTCCAAATTGGAAGAATTTTTGCTGCTTTTTCTTATTTCCTCATTTCAACTACAACAATACTGATAAATCAAGGTGAGATCAAAGTTGTTCCGGATTTAGGCCTCTGCGTAGGCCCAGCCCAATAGATCTAACACATGTCACCAGCAAGGTCGCGAGAAAAAGCCATCAATACTCATAAATTTCTTTTCTGGAAACGAGTTTGGTTGACAAAAAATATTCCACACGGGTTTATTTAATGTTAATTAGTTTTAAAGAGGCTGCTGGAAGTTAGTAATCTTGTAAAAAATAAGAGGTTTGAAACAGCTGTTGCTACTCCGTCCTGTAACGAAAACAAGTCATATCATTCCCTCCTTTGATGTTTTAGGGAACAAAATTTGTAGCGGCCATTGTTATTTAGTTATTATTTATAAATTATGTATTTTTAATTAATTTTGATTTTGATTAGCATATTAATTTTGATTTTTCATCGTTATTATTCTCACAATTCTTTTCATTGTCTTGTATATTTTATTTTTTATTAGCATGTTAAATTAAAAAAAATTCATTTTTTTAATTAGCAAATTATACTTCTTATTTTCTAATATATGCGAGTATAATGTTCCTTTCTTTTTGTTTTTTTAAAAAATGTCTATTTCAAATATATTTTTATTTTTTAAAAAACATTATTACGAAAATATCATTTCCAGTGCCATTTCCCAAACGGGTGTCCCTTTTGTTTAACAAATGGAAATGAAAAATCAGGCAAGAAACACGAAGGATATAAGATTAAAATGGCCAAATTCAATATTAATAAAATCTGCATGAAAGCAACTACATGAAGAAAAATTGCTAGAAAAAGTCTTCGTAAAAGAAAATTTACAGCTAAAAAACTAACTTCAATGACAACTAAATTTTAAAGATAAGCATATTCAATACAATTTTGAACATGCACAAGAGGATTTTTAATTTCTTATTTCTCCATTATTATTCGGTTTTCAGCTCCTGGCTTGCAGTTGCGGCAATGGATTTGTTGTATTCCTCCAATTCCTTCTTGTATGCATCCATTGCTTTTGATGCTTGGCCATTCCAGAATTGTCTATCCTCCACGCTCAGTTCCTAATAGCCCAAATTGCACCACATAGATATGCAATGTAAGAAAGTTGAAATATGGTTGTATTAAGCAAAACATAAGTTAAAGATGCAGAGCAACACTTACCTTCCACTTCAATGAAACAAGTGCATTAAGGGTTGAGGTGTTGATTCCTGGTCGCTCCTCATGTAAAGTTTTCTTTGCTTCTTTGCTGCACGAAATAAAGCTTTGACTTGTTAGATATGACAGAAAAATTTCTTGTTAGTTGTTACTATACTTCCAATTTCATGTTACTTGTAAATTGAAATCACCTGAATAAGATGAAAGAGGATGCAGGCTTCTTAGGCCTGTTTGGATCAGAATTCTTGTCATCCTTGTTTTGTTTCTTCTTCTGTTTTGTTTTCTGCAACATTGCTTGGGTGGATTAGCATGAACTGAAGTACTGGATGTGAAACAAAAGGGCAAGGACTAAACTGATAAAGAAGAAAAAACCTTGATTATATTTTCGGTTTTCTCCTTCTTCTTCAGCAGTTGCAATGCTTCTTGTTTTTGAAGTTTCATATGCTCCTCCTCTTCCTTCATGAAATGGGCAGCCTCCTCATCTTTCTTCTGTTTATAAACCTCCATTTCTAGGGCATATTTCTCCTTATTTTTCTTTGCCATCTGAGAGTTACATAATAAGTTATAAAATAAGTTATTAGTAAGAAAGCATGCCTCTAAATGACTATGAGAATTGATAGACCAAAGAAGCTGAGCATACCTCTTCATAGGGTCTCTTTTGTTCTTCTGTCATGTTTTTCCACTCTTCGGCTGTGATCTTTGGAACCTGAATTAAAGAGAACCAACCCTTTATATCTGTTATTCAATCATGATTAATGAACACAAAGATCACTAACAAGGGTGACGAGTAATTACCTCCAAGAAATTCTTGTTCTCAGCAACAAGAGCTGCTCGTCTATCATTAGTGAACAAGAAATAAGCTGACATGGGGTGCTTCGGTTTCAATGGATCCTTCTCTTTCCTGTGAACATGTACATGTACATGTAAAACTAACATCAATAACCACACAACATAGAAGAATGGTCCAAAGGGAGGTATATATATATAACTTACTTGTTCTTCTTGCCCTCTTTTTCTGCCTCTTGTTTGAATTGCATGTACTGTTCGAGCAACTCCATGGCAGTCTTCTGCTTCTGCTCGTCTTCCAACAACCTCATTGCCTCAGTCTCACGTTTTTCCTTTGCAATCATTTGCAAATAAGCTTCTTTCTCGGCATGGTATATCTCCTCATAAGGCTTCTTCTCTTCTGCAGTAACAGTCTTCCATTTAGAACCCAGCATGGTAGAAATTTCCTTAAATTCTGCCTCTGAGTTCGCTTTCTTGATCTGCACCAAGCCATCAATACATAAAAACCATTGAATTTAACTAAAACCAACAAATAAAAGAGAGAAAATAAGAAAAATTTAATTATCCCAAATGATTTTACCTCATTCCATTGGTCTTTCATCCACAAAATGTAAGGTGGAGAAGGCCTTTTCTTCTCAGAGCACCCCTTCTTCTTCTTATCCTTCTTTTCTTCATTATCTTTCAACACAGGCAAATTCTACACAAAAAAGAGAAGAAAGATGAGGAGGATGCCCAAATGCCCTAAATTTTCCACAATCACAATTTAGGTCAAGGGTTTTTGGGGTCTCTGAAACCATGGGTCCCAAATGCCCTAAATTTTCCACAATATCAAAGATGGCGATGAACTCACCATGGTAGGTTTAAACTCCTTCAACTTCTGCAATTTTTTGAGCTCGGTCTGAAGCTTCTCTTGCTCGCGGCCGCGGTTTTTGAGCTCTTCGTCTTTCTGCTTGAGAGCCTCGTCCTTGAGCTTCAAGAGCTCTTCGGTCTTCTCCTTCTCGAGGCGCATCTGCTGCAACATTTCCTGCATCTCAAGCAATTCTTTCTCGAAAGATTGCTGCTTCTTGGAATCTTGTTTTTTCTTTGAGGGAACTTGTGCCTTATCGGATGATGGCGAAATTGGTGTGGCTATGATGATGTTGGCATCGTTCGTTGATGGGGTTTTCTCCTTCAGGGCCCTTCTGCCCCTTCCCCTCTTTGCGGGTACTTCAGCAACAACAGTGTCGCCCATCGATGAAACAAAAGAGAGAGAGGGAATAACGGAATTGTATTTCGGATATGAATCAGAACAGTGAGTCAGTGTGTATATTGTGAAGAAAAGAGGAGCATTTTATAGGAGAATATGAGCAACGGTCGGATTTTTTAAATTTGAAGGAGTAGGTGCGACTCTTCGCTTCTCTTTTATTATTTGACCATTGATTTCTGAGAGAAGAGACAATCAATTTTTTTACCATGTGTGAATTTTCAATTTTAAAGATCCACAGAATTACTAGTGAGCATTAACGGGTAGTTTTGAACCATTAAGGAAATATATAATTATTATAATAAGGCTTAAATATACTTCTTTTATGTTTTGTTTCTTATGAAGTTATTTATTTAAAATAGTTCTTGTAAAAAAAATTATATTCTAGGCCTTGTTATTTTATTTAAGTCTTTGTAAATTATTTAGTCCTTAAAATATTTTATTCATTTTGAGTTAGTCTTTTTGAAAAAGACAAAATGATAGATTATTCACATATTACAAGGACAAAAACAAAAAAAATAATTTACAAGAATTAAAGTAGAAAAAAGAAAATTTATAAGGATCATTTGAAAAAAAAAATAAGGATCAAAATAAAAGGATGATATATTACAGAATCAAAAATATATTTGAGCATAATAGTAATAATGATGATAATAATAACAATGGAAAATGGATTACTGTTTGGTTTTGAAATGAATGGCTGTTAAGGGGAAAAAACAAAGGTAATTTCTTTTCTGCAGAAATTAGTAGTCATTCAAAGATATACAACATGTTTAGATATAAATTCTTTCCAGTTTTGAATATAAACAAAAAAAATACATGTTTTTTTTTTTATCTCAACTATAAGTAAATTTCAACTAATTTTATCTTTTATTAAAGTTATGTTTTCAATGATTATTTTATATTTTTAATATCAAGTTTTGATGAAGGATAATTTATGAAAATATATATGTCCTAAATGAGATTGACGTAATTAAATAATATTTAATTAACTTCTTTAATAACCGTAAAAATATTTTTTTTCTTATAGTCAAAGAGTCTAGGCACAAGCATGTCACTTTGGTTGACAGTTTCACACATAACTTAAAAGCTCAAATAGTTTCTTATTTTTATATCTCTGGCATATGTTTTTCTTTGTCAAACAAAAGCCACAAAACCAAACACATACTCTGGATTTAAATATAAACAAAATAAAAATCATCTTATATAATAGACTTAAATATAAAAAATTAACTAATTTTAGTCTATTTGAAATTAGTAAAATTAAATAATATCAACTATTTTTTTTAATTAGTACAAAATTAATTATTTTTTACTTATATGTAGTTTGTACGAGTGAGATACTAAACTAGATTAGTTCCCGTGCAAAATTCAATTTTAATGAAAAAAAAGTGATAAATGCAAAATAAAAAAAAATGAATGAACATGAGAGACAAAGGGGTGTGCCCATGCAATAAGCTTTTTAGTGTTTGCATAATAACAGTTACATAAAAAGCACAAAAGAGATATATATGTAGAGAGAGATAGAAAGATAGAAAGTAGGAGAGAGTAAGTGAGAACATAAAAAAAAAAAAAAAAAAAAACACTTGACAAAGTGTTGGACAGTTTTTATAAATATATAGAAGACTACTAATCTAAGGAAAATGCTACAAGGATTAACCGCTTTGTTTTTTCACTAATGCCGCAATGTTTCCATTTGATGGAATGTGGATAAATGCAAAACTAAACTGATGTCATCAAATAAATAAATAAAAATATTGCTAACTAGTATTCTTAGGTCATTGATTAATGAATTAAAAAAATATTTATTATGTAAATTATAAAAAAAAATCATGAACAAAATAACTTTTCACCGTCTAATAATAATATTTTTACTTTAAATTCCTAAATCAATACCCTTAATTAATACCCTCAGAAGGATTATTTACCATGAATAAATTAATGATCAACTGCTCAAGCTTCAAGCAGTGGTTCGTGCAGTAAAAATTAAATTGCACACGCAATACGCCAGCCAACATAAAATTTCACCATCTGAATTCTGAACCATATCTCGAGG
Organism: Glycine soja; assembly: GCF_004193775.1. NCBI lineage: Eukaryota > Viridiplantae > Streptophyta > Magnoliopsida > Fabales > Fabaceae > Glycine > Glycine soja. Next base: position 41,542,759 of record NC_041006.1, on the reverse strand, counting down.
ATAACTTATTATTTATTGAAGAAAAAATAGTTTATACATTCTATTTATCTGCCTCCAATTTCCATTGTCCTTCTGTATAAATATGAATGTCAAGATCACACATAGTATACAGAGTAACGATGCACTCAATATTCACAACTGTACGGGGCTTTTAACTGATTTTTTTTTTCCTTACCCATCGACAACCATATCCATTATTATATCATTCCAAGAGTCTATTGGCCCAGGTAAGCACCAATGCAAACAATCATTCTGAACTTTAGAAGCATTTTGGTCCTTTTCAAATGGGTGAAATTGCCTGTATGGACTAGGATGCCCATCAGGTCTCAATAGTGAAAATGGAGCAACATCCACAAGCTTTAAACTCACCCCATTTTTTTAAGCTTCAGTAGCTGCCTTTCCAACCTCATCCAACTCAACGTCACGGAGCATCTTTCTCAAATATTTCATTTCCATCTCACCTTTAATTGGTGTCGTTCTCTTACAAGTTCCCCCATTAAGCCACTCCATATTTTCAAAATGATCAGGTGTGAATGTCCGTAAAAAAATCCCTTTGTGATTCGAAGACACTATGAAGTTCATTACTAATTTCAAGGCATTGCAATAAGCAAAGTTAAACCCCAGCTCTGTCAGGTTCTTCTTAGGACAGGAGTGGCAGCCCAATATGGTGTCATTCTCATAGTAGATTGCAGATTTGAGAAACCATTTCCCGATTGAAAAACTAATGTAATCAAAGTCAAGGTACTGATCCGTCCATTTACTATCCAGTTTGTCAAGATGTAGCTCAACTTCAGAACTCGAAACACCATTTTCGTCTTCAAAAATAGCAGCTTCCACAAGGAATGGTGACCAAATAAGTGACATACTGAAGTTGTATGAGGGAAAACGCCAGCTTTTGCACTTGTATTCCTCGTCATGGTAGAATGAGACAAGTTGTTCCACCTGAAGGACAAAAGAGTTCAAGTGAATCACTCCTCTTCCAATGGTTTCTGCGAGTAATTAATAAACATATACTTCCTCCGGTCCTATATATTGGTCACATCCTAAATGGAATACTTGGTTCTATTTATAAGCCACCAATTAACCTATTAATAATGATTTTCCAATTCTGTCATTTATACTATTCTCAACACTTCATTATTAAGGAAGTCTATTTTTCATGCACAGTCCACCCACTCTTCTCACTCCATGCAATTAATGAAAATATGAGTACCTCTTCAAATACTCAATTCTCTTTCTGTCTCTTGTATTATCTTCTCTCTCATATTACCTATGCCTTTTGTTTTCTTTCTCAATTGAAACCGGAACGTTTTTCTCTCTATGGAGAAAGACAAGGAACCCATTGTAAGCCAAGAGGATTTGTTGGCATTGATTATTGAGATTGAAGGTTGCTATTGGTCAATATCCATTGATGGGGATAGTAGAGTAATGAGTGAATGTTAATAATGGTGTGGAAGAGAGAGAATGTGAGATGATAATTTAGGCTAAGCATTTAATTAGTTAATAGTGAAATTAGTTGGATGTGTAATTATGTTAGGGTATAATTGGAAACTTGTTTTATTTTCAGACATATTTAATGGCTTAACTTCCCTTCCTTGATCTTTGATGATTCGATTGAAAGTGACCAATATATAGGACCGGAAGGAGTAACTAACTACCAAGTACTTCGGCCTATTCTATCATTTGTTTACACAAACAAGTGCAGCTAAATAAAACCTTTCTCACTTGAACAGCAACAGATCCTTGATTTTATTGTTCAAAGTAAATAAACCAACCTCCAGCATTTGGCATTGGAACCAAAAAAACAAGATCTGGTTCAACACACAATCAGGAAGAAAACATAAGTACAAAATGGAAACTTGTATGATCCTCATGGAATAAAAAAACAATAACAAACTTTTCAAGTCAGTAAGTAGAACCATTCTTTGTGTGTGAAGACATACCTTGGCAAGAATGCAGAGCAGCGATTGCACATTGTTGAGTGAAATGGAATCACCAACGAGTGCCCAGGCTTTGCTCCACATCATGTAGAGAAACCTTTCTGGATCAAGCTGAGGCAAATCACAATCTCTTGGAGCCCACCTCCAATACAGAAACTCTCTATCAGGCCTCCCATTCTTCAAGCAATTTTGATGAGATACAATGTTCGCATAGCGAAGAGCCTCCGGGCAATGGGGTACGAAGAAAAACAATGAGGTCACAGCTTTCATTAGTGTAACCCGGACCCAATCCCCACTAAAGTTATAACATTTCTCTGCATCCAATTAAGTTCAAATTAGAACCATACACTCACATCCCTAACCCACAATCCAATTAATTTATGTAGAATTTAATTAAAATGTACATTTTTGTCTAATTTTTGTGTTACAAATTACATGTATCCCTTCACAAGAGACAATCTTAAGTGAGTAAGAACACTATAGGCAGCAAAGTATTTAATACTACTGCATAGCAGGGCTAAAGCTTGAGATTAGTAGTTAAACTGACACATTTTAATTAAATTCTATGCGTTCGGTGGTACATTTTAATCTGATTATAAATTGATGTAATAACTATTTTAAAAGATATATCAAAATTCTAATTAGTTGATATTAGACTCCAAGTACATAAAAATTAAACTCATCCATGTAACATACATAACCATTCAGCTTCATACGGTACTACAACCTATGATGAGAAACTAAATCCACAACAGCATTTCAGGATTGCAAAGTTAACACCCGTGCATATAGTTTTGTTGTATTTGGGTTAAAAGGTAATAACCCAACACTCACTTGAGTCTGTGGGAGACAGTTGATCTTCAGTTTCGCGAACATGTTCCAGAACAGGTGGGGGTTCAGGAGCATGTTCTGGAACAGGTGGCTGTTCGGGAACATGTTCTAGAACAGTTGAAGTCTGAGGTGGATTTTGAGGTTCTGGTAATGGCACTTTCTCAGGAAATGGGGATTCCAAAACTGGGGAAATCTGGGGGGACAGGGAGTCAAAGAAGAGGATGCAGAAAGCGAGGCCTAGGAAGAAGATTGTGAGAAGTGACTTGAGGAAGAAATTTTTGTGGCTGAAGGGAAACTTTTGCTTCAAATAATCCATCCTCATTTTCTCTGTTTTTGGTTGGTTCTGTATCTGGCTCAGTGCTTGGACAAACACAAGTCAGAGATACTGAGCATGGAACAGGGTTGTTGAGTCTTTTTGAGCAAAGAAATGAAGAAGCTAACAAGATGGGGTAAAGTGAAGTAGTCCATTGCTTCCTAGATCCGTGTGACCGACTGATTAATAGTTTTGATGACAGGACAAAATTCTCCACCAGTTATTTCAGAGTTTAATTAAGAATTGAAGACCATTGTTTTTTAGTTTCAGATGCATAAATAGGCTTCATTTATTATTAACAATTTATAGGCTTAATTACACTTTTGGTCCTCCAATTGTTGCTATTGTGCAATTTTAGTCTGTCAGTTCCCATTGTGCCAATTGGATCCCCAAGTATCCCAAAAGTGCAATTTTAGTCCATTGGGTTCCAATTGCGTCAATTGAGTCCTCCAAGTATTGCAATTATGTGCCATTTTAGTCCCCTCAGACACATGAATGTCACTTCAACAAGTTCCAATTAACAGAGGGACAAAATCGCACAATTGTGACACCTGAGAAACACAATTGAAACCTGGTGAACTAAAATCACACCTTTCCAGTTTTTACCTCATTCCATTGGTCTTTCATCTACAAAATGTAAGGTGGAGAAGGCCTTTTCTTCTTATCCTTCTTTTGTTTATTATCTTTTAACACAGGCAAATTCTACAGAAAAAGAGAAGGAAACACAATCACAATTTGGGTCAAGGTTTTTGGGGTCTCTACGACCATGAAGACCACAATTGTGGACACATGTCTAACTTGCTTGGACCTGACTGCCAGATACTAATCCGGTCCTGATTACGAATTTCTCTTCTATGGATTCACGAGCATTCCAAGGTGATTTACTTACTTGTTAGTAATTGTTAGCGTAAGGACCAACTGTTACACCGCATTCATTAGATCTTAAGCCAGTGAACGAAGCGTAGCATGGTTCACGAGAAGCTAGTCAGCAAGGTTCATAGGGTCCCAATTGCCCTCAACACAATTTAAAAAGCAAGATAAAAATAAAAACATTCATATGCAAGATGAAGTGAACTCACCAATAGCATGGTAGGTTTAAAATCCTTCAACTGTTTCAGCTCAGTCTGAAGCTTCTCTTGCTCACGCCCACGGTTTTCGAGCTCTTCAGTCTTCTCCTTCTCAAGACGCATCTCAAGCAATTCTTATCAGATGAGGGCGGAATTGGTGTGGCTGAGACTAAGATGTTGATTGTTGGCTTCGTTCGTTGATGAAGTTTTCTCCTTCGGGGCCCTTCTGCCCCTTCCCCTCTTTGTGGCTACTTCAGCAACAACCGTGTCACGGTGTCACCTCATTATTATCTCATCTATAATTTAGTTTTTAGGTTACATTTCGTCCTTTAATTTTTTTTAGTTGAAATTTCATCCTTCAATTTTTAAAATTAATTTAATTTGTAAAAGTTTAAAATCATCCCTAATAGTCCTATGTCTAAAAATAAATTTAAAAAAACTAATTTAACCCAACTTTTTATGTATAAAATACTTTCATTTTGTGTCATTTTTCTTCTGAATATTTTTACTTTCAATTATTATAAATTAATATAATATTTTTTTTTAATTTTTAAAAAAGTTTAAGTTCAAATACGGAATGTCTTTTTTACATGAGTAATGATAATAGAAAAAAACTTATAAATGGAAAATGCATCACTGTTTGGATGGTATAGAGTCAGAAATTGAGTAACAGTCATTCAAATATATGGCGTGTGTAGATCTATATGACGATATGTCACTTTGATTTCAAAAATTGCGACATTTTCACATCAGCATAAAAGCTTATACAAACAACTTCTGATTTTTCATTTTTGTAATCTCTTCGGGCTTCGACCCTCCTTAATACAGAAAAAGTAAAAATAGCTTCTGATTTTTATGTCCTTACATACGCTTTCCTCTTTCGGGCGAAACCAAACACATACTACATAGTAAAGGTTATATGTAAGGAAAATACTACGAGAAATTTATAGCATATATAGTATTGAACCCATTCTTTTTGCAATAATGCCACAATATTCCACTTATTGGAATGTTGAACTAATATATGCTCAACCATTCGTCTCAGGCTCAAGACAAAAATAAAATTGCATACGAAATTCGCCAGCCAACATAAAATTCAGCCTACTCGCATCTAGTGGATAATTTTAACATATTCATTGAATTAAGTATAAATAATCCCTGACATTTTATCTTATCCAACCATCCTCAAAACTAATTAAATTACATTTTTATAGCTGTGTAACACAACACAACTCATCAAATATATTGCAAGAAAATGGAAAAAGATAGAACTATAGACTATAGTTGCCTAAAATAACCACGGATGGCGCGTTATACAAGCACCAAAAACAGAAAAGGAGACAAAGAAACAGATTTCCATGCCAATGCACTTCCATATCAAAATTAGCTGTAAGCTGATATTTAGAATCCTTTCTGCTACATTTAATTTATTTGCCTCCAATCTCCATTGTCCATCCGTATAAATATGAATATCAAGAATCATGGTATACAGAGAGTAACAATTCACTCAATATACACAACTGTATGGGGCTTTTAACCGTCTTTCTTTTTCTTACCCATTGACAACCATATCCATTATTATATCATTCCAAGAGTCTATTGGCCCAGGTAAGCACCAATGCAGACAATCATTCTGAACTTTAGCATTTTGGTCCTTTTCAAATGGATGAAATTGCCTGTATGGACCAGGATGCCCATCAGGTCTCAACTGTGAAAGTGAAGCAAAATCCACAAGCTTAAAATTCACCCCATTTTTTGAAGCTTCAGAAGCTGCCTTTCCAAACTCCTCTAACTCAATTTCACGAAGCATCTTGTTCAAATATTTCATTTCCATTTCACCTTCTTTAATTGGTGCTGTTCTGTTGCAAGTTCCCCCACTAAACCATTCCCCATTCTCAAAATGATCTGGTGTGAATGTCCTGAAAAAAATCAACCCTTTGTGATTGGAAGTCACTATGAAGTTCATCACAAATTTCAAGGCTTTGCGATAAGCAAAGTTAAACCCCAGCTCTGTCAGGTTCCTCTTAGGACAGGAGTGGCAGCCCAATATAGTTTCATTCTCATAGTAAATTGCAGATTTGAGAAACCATTTCCCGGTTGAAATAATAATGTAATCAAAATCGAGGTACTGATCTGTCCATTTACTATCCAGTCTGTCAAGATGTAGCTCAACTTCAGAACTCGAAACACCATTTATGTCTTCAAAAATAGCAGCTTCCACAAGGAATGGTGACCAAATAACTGACAAACTTAAGTTGTACGAGGGAAAGTTCCATCTTTTGCACTTGTATTCCTCGTCATGGTAGACTAAGGCAGGTTTTTCCACCTGAAGGACAAATTAATTCAAGTGAATCACTCATCTTCCAATGGTTCCAAAGAGTAAAAACAGTATATGTAGGCCATCATAATTTCTGAAATACATTACGCTTCAAAATGATGTGATACAATTTTGTAGTGGTGACGGTTAAATTTGATAAGGAAACAAATCAAGTGACAAACACAGTTGTACCATCGAATAGAGAAAGACATGTTGATGGGTGGGGCCTGCATTCACCTGACAGAGGAAAGTGCTAGTGCATACATTTCATCAAAGTGGTTGGAGTTAAGATCATGCTGGGTTTTAATACACACTTACTATGCATTTTACTTCTCACTACTACATGAGGCAGGTAGAATTTGCCAAACTATATGAAAATTTGTACTTCTCTTATGCCTAATTATAGATTAATTTCATAATTAAACATGCTTCAATTGACAGTCCAAACAGGCCGTGGCAAAGTCCAGCTTTCACAATGCAGTCAATCATTTAAGAAAGTGAATTTATTACTATATGAGATGTATGTATACACCTAATGTAGACACAAAATGGTGAGCAAATAAGGTTAAAAAAAGAACAAGAAGAAGAAAGGAGAGGAACAGGGACCACCCTGAGACCTAAATCTCATAAGTCTTGAATTAAAAATAAATGCATAATTATATCAAGAAAGCTGAGACACAAGTCAGAAGGGACTTCTGGAAGTTATGACGTCAGGCCTGAAGTAGGCTAATTGCAACTATGTGTGACTGGACTGGACTTCTTTATAAATATGAGCTCCAGCTTGTTCATGCCATTAGCCATCATACTCACTAGTCACTATCCTTTTTAAATCTGTCACTTTGAGATGATAACTTCTCTACTTATGCTAGCCCATTCTTTTTTCTTTTTGGCATCTTCTACAGCTATCTTTCAACAATTTTTTCACTACAAACCCTTTGAATAATCATTCCAATGGAAATTCAAATCAATCATCTATCAATAGACCATCAAGTCTTGTAAACTAAAATGATGCTGCTCTCAATGACTTCAGAGCCAAAAATAAAACAAATGATTTCAAATATTCTTGTAGTATCTAAATCTCCGTAGCCTAGATTCTGAAGCAACTTGGGTAAGCACAAAGCTAAGAAATAAAAAACAATGACTTAATTCTCCATACGCTAGACGCCAACATAAACATATAACAACCAAGTATGTAGGCCTACTCCATCATTAATTTATGCAAACAAGTGCATCTAAACAAATGGTTTCTCACACAAACAGCAACCAATTCTTGACTATATTGTTCAAAGTAAATAAATTTCCAAGGTTTGGGAATTGAAACGAAAAACAAAATCTGGTCCAAATACATAAGTACAAAAGGCAGTTGTCTGATCCTCAGAAACATTCACAAAGATCATACAGAAAGGAAAACAACATTTGTGCCGAACGACTAGCTTTGTCCATCATGAAAGAAAAAAATAATGACAATCTTTTCATGTTAGCAAGCAGAACTATTCATAGCGTGTGAAGACATACCTTGGAAAGAATGCAGACCAGCGATTGCACATGGTTGCGGGAAATGGAATCACCAATGAGTGCCCAGGCTTTGTTCCGCATCAAGTTGAGAAACCTCTTTGGATCAAACTGAGGCAAATCACACTCTCTGGGAGCCCACCTCCAATACAGAAAGTCTCTGTCAGGCCTCCCATTCTTCAAGCAATTTTGATGAGATTCAATGAGGTCGCAGCTGTCATTAGTGTAAACTGGACCCGACGGGTTCGGGATCCAATCCCCATTAAAGTAATCACATTTCTCTGCATTCAATTAAGTTCAAGTTAGAACCTTGCATTCACATTCTTAATCCACAACCCAACTAATTTATGTAGAACTTAACATGGGCAACAAAGATTTCTCTTTGAATATATATGGCAGATGTATGTGCTGGATTCAACCTCAAGTTTAGTTGATCCATGCAATCAAATGTACTTTTTTTTCCATCTAATTATAAATTGACGCAATAATTATTTTAAACGTCGTGTCTAATTTCTAATTAGTTGAAATTAGACTCAAAGTACATAAAAATTAAACTCATGTATGTAACATGGAAAAGAAAACCATTCAACTTCATGTAGTACTTAACCTATGATCAGAAAAAAAACCCACAACAACATTTCTGGAATGCAGATCTAAATCTCACGTGGGTATATTTTTGTGTAAGGGGGGGTTAAAAGATAAGAACCCAACAACACTCACCTGAGTCAGTGGGAGACAGTTGATCTTCAGTTTGGGGAACATGTTCGAGAACAGGTGGGGGTTCGGAAACATGTTCTATAACAGGTGGAGGTTCGGGAACATGTTCTTCTTCTGGAACAGTTGAAGTCTGAGGTTCTGGTAATGTCACTTTCTCAGGAAATGGGGATTCCAAAACAGGGGAAATCTGAGGGGACAGGGAGTGGAAGAAGAGGATGCGGAAAGCGAGGCCTATGAAGAAGATTGTGAGGAGCAATTTGAGGAAGAGGTTTCTGTGGTTGAAGGGAAACTTTTGCTTCAAATAATCCATCCTCATTTTCTCTGTTTTTGGTGTGCTTGGATAAACACAAGTGACAGAAAGAGAGCATAAAACAGGGGTGTGTTGAGTCTTTTTGAGGAAAGAAGAAAATGAAATGAAGAGGCTAACTAACTAAGAAGAGTGAAGTAGTCCATTGTTGTTGTTGCTTCGTAGATCCATGTGACCGACTGATACTAATAAGTTTTGACGACAGGACAAGATTCTCCACCTGTTATTTCGCAGTTTTTTAATTATCGATTCAGGACCATTCATAAATAGGCTTTGAGTTATTATTAATTTACTAAGAGCATCTGTATTAAAAATAAATAAATAAATAATCAAATTCCTCATTAAAAAAGTGTAAGCACGGAAAAATTGATGTTTAAAAAATATATAATTTAAATTTAGGATATGTTTACAGGATATTTTAATTAATTTTTAATTTTTTTTACTAATTAAAAAATTTATTTGACTATTCGATAAATACATTTTTTTTAGTGATTTTTAGTATTTTTTGACTATTCTATCTTTTTTATTTTTTTATTTTCTTTTATTTTTATCCTCAATATATTTATTCAATTTTTTAGTTATTTTTTTAAAATAAATCATTATTTTATTATTTTATGTGATTTTATATTTTTCATCTATTTTAGCAACTAATTTTACCATCCTTCAATATACTAGTTTTTCAGCTTCTATTTCAGCAACTAACTTTTGCCTAGTTTTGTCAAACATAGTCTTAGTATATGAATATGTAAAAAGTATGATAAATTAATTTTGAAGATAATTTGATAACAAATTAGTTCTATAGATAATTGAATGACAAACTAAATATCAAACTAGTTCTCAAAAAATATAATATATTGTCAAACTAGTCTTTAAATATTATAATTTAATGACAAAATGGTCTTACAAATTTAATTATATTAACTTTATAATTTAGTTCTAAAAAATATAATATATTGTCAAATTGATTTTTAAACATTATAATTTAATGATAAAATGATCTCACAAATTTAATGATAGGATTAAATTGTTGTACTTTTTATATATTCAAAGACTAAATTTATAATTTTTTATATTTCTAGAATCAATTTATTCCTATGACACCTCAAAGACAAATTTATATATATATATATATATATATATATATATATATAAATAAAGCAAATGCTAATAACAAAAAACAATAAAATAAGCAAATGCCTCACCTCATTCTGCTTGATACCGGTTAAGAAAGTAAAAAAGAAAATGTTTTTATTTTTTCTAACAGCCATAATTAGGGTAGAAAACGTGTAATAGCTATCTTTATTAAAAATTTGTCATAAAGGTAAGGAAATGTGTAATAGTTAGTTTTTTTTTAAGAGAAATAGTTACTTCTATTAAAAATCCACTTGAAAATAATTTTTAAATTCAACATTCAAATATATTTAAAGGAAGTTATTGAAACTCATTAGTTTAAAAAATTTCAGTTACAGAATTGAAATTCAAGGACAGATGCAATTGTTATCATTATCATTATAATGATTAAAATTATGATCTATAACTGATTTTTACAAAACATTGCAAATTTGTGTAATTGACACATGTACTTATAAATTCTCAAGTTTATTTCATGGACAAGAAAAAGAAAGGGAAGAGGGTTATGTCATGTTTAAGATTGATTTTGAAAGATTGGAACTTTCTTCGGGCTCACTCTTATTGACTTTGTCTTTCCTCCAAATATTGTTAATCTCATCATGAACTGTACCACTTCAACCTCTTTGACGCTCAAATAGAACAGTGAGAAGTTGAAGTCCTTTGCACCTACCAGAGGATGAAGACAAGGTGATTCTGTCTTCTTATCTTTTTGTTTTGTATATGAAAAAATTATCTCTCCTTATACAGAAGAAAGTAGATGAGCATAGTTGGTTGCCAGTGAGAGTTGACAGGAACGGTCCAGCAATTTCACATCTCTTCTTTGCTGGTGACTGTATATTATATTATTATTCACTGAGGCCAAGTCTTCTCAGATCAAGTTAATGAAGGAAGTTTTGGACTTGTACTGTAAAGCGTCTGCGTCTGGTGGAAAAGTTAATCTCCAGAAATCCAGGTTCATGACTTCTAATAGTATCTTACATGTGAAGATTGATAAATTTATTTCAATCTCTCATTTCCAGCACACAAGACAAATTGGGAAATATCTAGGATTTCCTATGCTCTCTGGACAAACTAGAAACAGTGATTTTAATTATATCCTTGAGAGGACTAACTCCAGATTGGCAGGATGGAAAAGGAATTTGTTGAATGTTGAGTAGCTTTGGCCCAACCTGTGGATTCCAGAAGGAATTTGTGAAAGGATAGATACTACCATTTGGGGTGGTGACTATATATTCATTCTCACTGGGTGAGCAGGAACGTCATTTATCGTCCTAGAAGTCTTGGTGGTCTCAATATTCGCCCTTCTCCTATGATTAATATTTCCTTCTTAGGGACTTTTTGCATGAAAAGCATAATAATAAACTTGGGTCCAAATGCTTGAGTCTAAATACCTTGGAATTCAATTATAAAGCCACTGGGAATCTTGAATTGGGATTTCAAATTCGTCTATTGGCTGGAAGCTAGGAGAGAAATCCAGAGTTACATTATTAATGAGCACATGGAGGATAAAATCATTTGGGGTGCATCCGGAGATGGAATGTTTACTGCATCTAGCTTCTGCCTTCAAATGGCTCATTGCCTACTGGTAAATTTGGAAATGGAAAATGAGAGTGAGTTCCTAAGAATATAAAACATCTCGATCTTTTGGCTTACATTTCATGGTAGCCTCACTATTAACCATTTTCGTGTCTGATGTTTCTTCTTGTAACAGGTGTGGCACAGTCTCAACATGGATGGCGAACCTTCATTTTATGCTGCTACGTGCGTGGATTGGCTAGTCAACAACATCAATAGCCCACCAAGAGTAGAAATGCTCTTATTTTTCAAGACAAGCTCAGATGTCATCAATGTGATTCAACAGTCAATGCCTCTGAAAGCAATGAAATCTGTTCGTTGGGAAGCATCAAATTTCCCTTTCATCAAGCTGAATACTGATGGATCATCATCAATGGACGCTTTCCTTCAAGCGCATGTTCTTTGGGAAGGAAATTCCAGTGCTATCTGGCTTAACACATTGGTGATTGCTGATAGATTAAAATAATATTTACTATGTCACATCATCATGTGTCGGATGGGTTGTTTTTACCATGGAGCGATCTGTGTATCAGTCCTCTTGCTGTATCAAACAAATTATAAGAACTAAATTATAGATTTACCAAACGATAAATGTAACCATGATTAAATTATGGTTTGTGACCGAATAAAATATCATCATTACAATGATTTTTTTTGGTAACATACCAATGATTAAAATTATAGTTTATAATTGAATCATATGTTTACAAAACATTATATAATAACACATGTTAGTTGGACCTCTGAATAATTACTTCCATTCTTGAAAGTGACTCTTGATTTGACAATGTAATTCGAACTTGTAATTGAATTATTGATAATGATTCCTAAATTTTTGTTAAAAAGATATAATTTTAGGTTTATGAAATAATAAATGTAATCATTATGATGGTAATGATTAACGTTATGGATGTTATCCAATATTTTGTGTAAGTGACTTCTATCATTAAGAGGAACTATTGATCGATTGGACACATAATCGGAACCTATGATTACATTCTGAAATTCTCAAATATATATAATTAACTTATATGTTATGAAGTGTTTAATATTTTTCTTCAATAAATTATAATATTTGATTTATTTTATTTTCTAATCATAAACTGATAAAAAAAAATATAATTGATACGGTTAAACTTAATAAAAAGTGCAGATACTATCATAAAAGTATTATTTGCAAAAAAAATGTTTATAATTTATAATTAATATAAATATAAGTTTCATTTTTTAACATATTTTTTCACTTTCAAATAAAAATTCATGTAGCATACGAGTATTATATTATTGTACGGGAAATGCTATGCACATATTATTTTGAACACTCTTATTTTTATTAATTTTATTGGTTAAAATTTATTTATAACTTTATAAGTATGACATTTTATTTAGTAAATATATTTTAAAAAATGTATTAAATAAAATATGAGACTTACAAATTATCTTATGATGTTACGGTTTTCAAGAGATTTTAACATAGGAATTAACGTATTGATCTTTCAGTCAAAACGATTAAACTAGTTAGTCGATTCGCTTTTAAAAATAATCTATTTTAATGTTAACCTTTGAGGATATAAGTTCTAATAGCTTATATTTATCGGGGGGAAAATCTCACTATTATATACATCTCTTATTATGAATATGTTCAAAATATAGGTGTAAAATTTATAAATTGTTTTTTATATATAAAATCAAATTTTAAATTATTTTTTTTAAAAGAACATTAAACCTTCCTCACTTCATCCATTTCGGAATAAATATCGTTCTAGCAGAAAAAGCTAATAAATAAAAATATATTAATTTTACAAAACTAATTTTATTAAATATATAAAAGAGAATAATATTAATGGAAAAAAAAACTCTCATTCATTAACTAGTATTTTTCACTTGACAAAGATACAACCATAATCTTTTTGTGTCTTTTTCTCTCCAACTAGAAAATTCAAGGTTAGACCCTAAAATCCAATATTAAAGTAAAATTTATTAAAGGTATTAGTAGAAAAAAAATTATGAATGTTACATTAAAAAGATAATTTAACATTTATTTTGAGATAATTTTTTAAAAAATGTGACAATTATTTTAGAATAATTTTTCTTTTAATATAACACTTATTTTGGAATGAAATGACATTTCTTTTATAAATAGACACCTTAAAATTTAATTTTATTTCGATTAATTCTTTAACTTTATCTTCTTTACCTATAGACACCATAAAATTTAAATTTATTATGATTGAAATTTAAACTTAACTTTTTTTAAATGGACATCTTAAACTTTAATTGCATTTTAATATATCCTTAAAATTTATCCTTTTTATAAAAAATCATTTTTATTTATCTTAAATGTTAACCATTCACTTTTTTTGACAACTCATTTTTTCATATTTAAAATATTATAAAGAATATAAACTTAGAACAAAAAGGTTTTACTTGATTTTTTAATTCTAAACTTTATTATGTTTTAATGTTTGGAAAAGTGACTTATAAAAATAAAACTAATAAATTGTTGAGATTAAATAAATAATCAGCTTAGTTTTTTTTTAGTAATTCAACTCCAATTTAATAGAGATGAAATTGAAATTTAGGTATCTATGTGTTAAACAGTTAAAGTTCAAGGATTGATTGGAACAAAATTAAAATTTATGAATAGCTATTTGTAAAAGAGATAAAATCTAAAGAATAAATGGGACAAAATCAAAATTTAGGGTTTCTATTTGTAAAAGAGTTAAATTTAAGGGGGTTGAATACTTTCCCTCCATGTTTTTAAATATAAAAAAAATTTAATGACAATTTTTAATGTGAATTTCTTTAACGCTGATGTTTTTAAAGATTATTATCTATATAAAAATCCAAACCAAAAATATAATAATGGTTTATAACCTAATAAAATACTCAAAATATTTTTTTTACAACAATACTCAAAATAAGTTGATAAATAAATAATAATTACATCATTCTTCATTTTGAAATAAAAATAAAAATATATTATTTTTATTTTGATTCAAAAAGGCAATAAATGCAATGCATGCTTTTTTAAAACAAAACAAAATTTGTATCAGTTTTTTTATATCCTTACCATTAAATTCTTAAACCAAAAGATCATATATAAAATTTTTAATATTAAATATTAAATATTTTTTTGTGTTTTAAAATACAGTATAAATATAAAATTTGTTTAATGTAAGTTTGATTTTTTAAAAGTATGAAATTTAAATGTAACAATTGTAATATTTTTAATGAAATAATTCAAACTTATACAATAAAATGAAATTAAAGATTTACACTCCTACTACTTAATTATCACGATTAAATTCTAATTGTCATTAGAAAAATTCATCAAAGGCACGAAAGTTCTTTTATAATCCTCCTGTGGGGTAGGTGCGTGGCCCTACTTGGAGGTTGAGCATTCTACTAATAATGGCTAATTATTGACTAATAAATAATTCACCACGTATTCATCTCATTGTCTCTTCTCTCACCTTTCTCGTGAATCATTAGATGATGAGACCAATCATGCATCATTCTAAGGTCTAATAAGCCATGTGTCGGTAGGAATTTTATAGTAGTATTTATTTTAATATTGATGAACTTCAACTGTGAATAATTTTTTTAATAGTTCATTCATAAGGTCTAATAAACCAAAAGAATAAACTATTACTACTGTTTAAAATAAACATTTAAAGAATACATTATAATTTATAAAAAGAAAGAAAAAAATTATATAATCAAGTTGTTATATAATTAGATAAACAAAATAAAATTATTATAATTTAAAGAAAGGAACTTATACTGCCTTTCTGTTGGATTCAAAACACAGTTTTTCTTTTGGTCATAGTTCTGATTCATAGGCATGTAAAACTATATTTAAGCCTACTCAACTCAAATTTTCATTCACTAGTTTGCATGATTAAGCTTTAATTTATATTTTTTTTAATTGAAGAAGTTAAAGAAGAGAGTTTTTGAAATACTTATCTAAAGAAATTTTGGCTTCAAGCAACTGAAAGCTGCATTCTACGGACTGCCGCGAATGCAATCTAATTAATACAATGTGATACAAACTTTAATCATGCAAGCATAAGACCCATCATGGTCAACCTTCTACTTGGTGCATTTTTAAGATCCAGTGTAAGCCAAGTTTCGAATAAATTTGATATTCGGTGAAAGCGTGGAAATGGCAAAACAAGAACGTTACAGAAAATGAAAGATTAAAGATGAACTTGACAATGGTGACTTGTTTGTCAAAATTCGGGGTGCACGTGGTTTTGATATTTGTATAACTATAATTAATAAATAATTCGATCATAAGTGAGTATTATAACTTTTGGTTTTGGTAAAAATGGATATTATAACTGTAATTAATTAAATATAATTATTTATAATTTGATATAATCAATTATTATTTTTAAAATATGAGTATACAATCGATTATGAATAAACTAATTATATAATTAGTTATATAACAAATTATATCTAAAATCAATTAGATAATAGGTTATGAATGAATAAAAATAAATTATATAAAATAGCTATTTCTATAAAATTGATTATATTTGTAATTACTTTTATATAAGTAGTTATAATTATTTTTGAAACCTAGTTTGTTTTTTTATCAGCTCTAGTCTAAATATTTGCGTTGAACAGTTAAGGAAAAAACTGCTGTACCATTATTCAGTTCAAATTCAAGGGAAGAACAAATCTAATTCTATACGATGCTCCTGATACTGGACAAATTAAATTACAAACACGCACAAAAAGAATCAATTCACATGAACAAAAAATGAGCTAATGAGAAGTTGAATCACCACAACGAACAAGCTGCATACAAAAAAAGAAAAGAAAAGAGGATTTATGCTGCACTCTGGCCTCTGCGAGACTTCGATAGAATGTCCTTGAGATAATCATAACGACTGCGGTGATAATCAATCCACAAACACAACTGCCTAATGACCTCCCTCTTCTCCTCTCCCAAGTCCAGCATGCCATCCTCTTTCTCTTTCATCTTTTTCTCAAGCTCTCCAACTGTCCTATTTAGTTGAACTACAGTTGTTGTCAGATTCATCTTCTCTGATTCCTCCTTGCTTGCTTTTGCCTCTAGCTTCTCAACACTCTTCCTCAAAGCCACTTCCTGTTCTTTTTTAATCTGCAGCTGCTCCAACAAGTGGTTTTTGTCTCTCTTTAACTGCTCTTTTTCCCTATTCATCTCCCTCACATGGTCCTTTGCAACCCCTAGCTCGTGTGAGATGTTAGAGATACTGTCCTCGAAATTTTTACAGTCATCAGAAACTTTCCAGCTTATAGTTTCTATGCCAGTCGTGACATTGTTCACACGCTCTTTAAGATTAGAAACAATTTCATCAAAAGCTTCACTGTTGGCCGTTATTATTGCTGACAAAGTAGCAATCCTGTCCTCAAGGGCTCTCTGATCTTGCTGAAACTTTTCCTCTGCCTTCCTAAAGCTTTCTTCCTTCTCACTCAACAATTGTTCTGTGACCCGGAGCTTCTGGTTTGACAGACGAAGCTTAACCTCAAGCATCCGAACATTCTCAACCGAAGTACTGATTTCATCTCCTTTCTCTTCTAGGTCTCTTTTAAGCTCTTCCACTGTATGTTCCAAATCAGCTACCTTCTTATCTTTCGACTCAATGCCTTCATGAAACTCTCCTGCCATTTCTTCAATCTTCTTCTCTGCAACTTCAAGTTTGACCATGCATTCCTTAAACAAACTATCGATTTGTTTATACTCTTCATTCAACTTCTGATATGAATCTTCTCGCTCTTCCAGTGATCTCTTAAGATCCATAGTTCTGCTTGATATGTCATTCTTTTCATTCTCTACCATTACAAGGCTTTGTGCATGTTCTTCGCTAATTTTTTCACAGTGGAGCTCCAGTTCTTCTTTTGTTTTCTGAAAGGAAAGCAGGTCTTTTTGCAGATTATCAATTTGAGACGTGAAGGCAATTATTTGCCCTGAAGCCTCACTCTCTTTTTCGTGAAGCTTTTCCTGTAAAGTGGATAACTCTGATTCTTTCTCAGCTAATGTTTTCTCCAGTGCAGCAATCGCTTCCTGCAGTCTCAAAATTTCCTCTCTCAGTTCAGTGTTCTCATGGTCTTTAGCTATCAGCTGCTCTTCAATTTCACCCGTCTGGTTGTTTGTTGAATCCAGCTCCATCTTCAGCTTTTCACACTGCTGTTCTAATTCCTGTTTCTCATTCTGCCAAGACACCAAATCATGTTTTAGATTATCAATTTGGACTGTGAAGGCAGTTATTTGGCCTGAAGCCTCACTCTCTTTTTCGTGAAGCTTTTCCTGTAAAGAGGATAGCTCTGCCTCTTTCTCGGCTAATGTGTTCTCCTGAACAGTAATTGTTCCCTGAAATCCCAAATTTTCCTCTCTCAGCCCAGAGTTCTCATGGTCTTTAGCTCTCATTTGTTCTTCAATTTCACTCTTCTGGTTCTGTATGGAATCCACCTCCAACTTCATCTTTTCACACTGCTGTTCTAATTCCTGTTTCTCCTGATGCAGGGAAGCCAGATCATGTTCAAGATTCTTAATTTGTTCACTGGATACCTTTATTTTAGCTGAAACCACTTGCTCCGCATTAATAAATTTATCCTGGAGAACTAAGAAATGTGATTCTCTATCTGTTGATATTTTCTCTATTTCTGCTATTTTTTCGTGTAGCTCCAGCATTCCCTTACTCATGTGACTGATTTCATGGCTTTTAGCCCTTATTTGCTCTTCAGCTTCACTGTTTTTATTCTTTATAGTGTTCATCTCTAATTCCAGGGTCCTTAGCTTCATGGCTAAATTTTCCTTGTCTTCCAGAAGTCTCTCTTGTTCCAGGATTTTTCTGTCAATTTCCTCTTTCAGAGTTTGCATTTGAATCACATACTCAGAATTTTCTTGGACTTTTTCCACTAACTGAAATTCCAAGTCCAATTTCTGGTGTTGGAGGGACTCCACTTCTTGCCGCAACGCATTCAACTCATTTGTAATGCTTTTGACTTGAGTCGAAGCTTCATCACTTTTAGAAATGATCTGCTCTTCCAGTTCATTTTTCTGAGCATGTAATGTGCCTATATCGGCCAGCAGCTTATCTATCTGAGATGTTAAATCTGACATTTTAGAAGATGACTCATTCTCATTATCTTTGAGTTTCTTCATCATAGCAGATAGCTCCTCTTCTCTTTCTCTGGACTTTATTTCAAGTTCTGATATTTGGTTTTGTAGTCCTGAATTGAGCTCTCCTAGTTCCCCCGCTTCAGTTGTGCTGCTCTTAATTTGCTCTTCCATATCTCTCTTCTGGTTTTGCAGTGATTCTAATTCCTGCTCCAGGGTTGTGGCTTGTGCCTCCAGTTCCCTGATTTGATTTGAGGATTCTTTCTGATATCCTTCATGCATCTGAGTGAGGGCAGAAATTTCCCTTCCACTCTCATCAAGTTTCTCCTTTAACTGACTTGATTCAGCTACAAAATCTTGTATTCTATTGTGAGCCAGGTGAACCTCATTTGAAGCCTGTGAAAGTTTCACTTTTAAAGATTCATTTTCTTCCTCAGCAACTTTCAGATTGTGCCTTATATCTGTCATTTGCTGTTCTGCATGTTCCAACTGCTGTTTCAGAATGGAAAATTCACCTGTAACTGCCTCTAACTCTTTGCCAAGTGCTAAATTCTCATCTTTCAGTTGATCAACAAGGGTTCTCAAGCCATCAGTAATCTTCTTTTCCTCCTCAATCTGTTGGAGAGCTGTTTCCTTCTCCATGGTCAAACTATCTTTTTCTGCTGTTAAGTCTTCCAATTTTTGACTCAGTTCAACTTCTATTTTACCAGCAGTGTCCAGTTGTTTATTTAGTTCAGCATTCTCAACCAAAAGTTTTAATCTTTGAGTGCCTAATGCTTCAGCATCAGTTTTCAAGTCCATGTTAATTTTGTCTGCTTCTTGTATCTTGCTCAATGCTGCAAGATATTTTGAATTAAGATCCTCCTTCTCTTCATGTGTGATTGTCAACTTACGATTTAACTCAGCCACTTCTATATGCACCACTTCAAGTTCTTGCCTTAAGTCATGAATTGTCTTTTGAAATTCATTTTCCAGTTGTCCGTTTTTGTTGTCTCTGTCCTTTGAAGAATAGTCTGAATCTGAATCAGAGTCTGAGCTGGATGAAGAACTACCCTTTTCTCGCTTGCCCTTAATCTTTTTCCTTAACTCGCCCGTTAGATGATCATATTGTGCATACAGTGATTGGTATTGATTGTGGAAATCTTCAATCAGTTCAACAAGCGGTTCCTTCTTAGAATGTTCTACTGGGGTACCATCCTCTTCAAGGTTGTCCTCTTTAATAAGTTTCAATATCCTTTTCACTTTGTCTTCAATTTCTGTAGGAAAAGTAGAAAAAATTAAAATCATAGGTATGATCATAAGGTGATACATCATACATGCAAATCATAGTAAATTCTTCATCACTATTTTCAATGATATCATATCACGCTGTCATGGTAGTAGCTGAATTAATCTTTCAAAAAAATTGTACCTGCTTTAGCTTCCTGGAGCTGCTCTTCTTTATTAGAGTCAATGTGACTTCCAAACAAAGATTTAATAGACTCTCTAAAGCGATGTTTCACCATCTTTTCTATAGATTTTCAACTTCTTAGCAGTATCACATCAAGATAATCTGTAATTTGAGCCCTGTAATGCACACAATTCCTTGATATTTGAGCCCTGTAATGCACCCAATTTTCTAGATGTTAAAAGAAATTTTTAAATGCCATTAATGAGAATACAAATCTAGCTACTTTTAGAGCAATCAAAATTTTATTTATAGTTTTATACCCATCAAACTTGCTAAACAAATATAAATTATAGGAGAACAACTGAAATACGTACAAATAGTCCATGAATGATACAAGTTGATCATGAGTCCCTAATTGATACAAATTACACTTTGTAGTCCATAAATCTGCATTTAGGCATTAAACTAGGACTTGAATATGTATTCAGTCAATCAAATTGACTGCAGATTTGTCCCTTGAATACTAGTTATGTAATAGACCTTAAGCATAATTTTCAATTTTTCATCATTAAAGGACTAATATGACCAACATCTAATTTATTTATTTTTCTTATTGTTCTAGTTATAACAGAAAGAGTGCATGTAACATCCGTGGTTAGTCTTTCGACACCAACACCTTGCCATTACAGCTTCTGTGTCGCCCCCAAGATGGCGGTATGCAATATTTGATATGTGAACAAAAATATTTTAAGTCATATTTTTATATAATATCGCAATCAAAAGACGTGGCAGGAAATTTAACGCAAACTCTTGTCACAGGGAAAACAAAAATATTGAAATATAGGGAAAGATTGTAGTAGTATAATATAGGGCTCATTCAAAAGAGCAACCACTATTATTTTCTAGCGGCTTTATATCACTTTTTGAATATGGGAATTGGGGTTCAATCATGGGATTGACTATGGGCATAATCTAGAAAATAGAGAGAGAAAGAAAAGGAGAATGTGTAATTGTTTGGGTCCACCCTTCACCGTCAGATTCTCAATAAAATACTGTAGATGTTAAGGCTATCATCGCTGGACCAACGTTTTATTCGCCCAGCTTGAAGAGTTCAAATATTCAGAACGAAATAAATAATATATATATATATATAAACAGGTAAGAAATATTAAAAAAAGGTTAAAAAAGAAGAGAGAAAGAAACAGTGCAACTAGTACGTGCCAACAACAGTAATCTGGCGCCACGTCAGCAACTCTGGGAATCACCCCAGAAATAGATTGGAATTCAAACGGTACAGCTCAACAAACAAACAAGCTATTTTTTTTTTGTTAATTTCAAATTATTTGTAACAATCAATGAATTCTACCAAGAAAAATGCCTACGGATAAAAGGAGAGAAAATTTACAAAAGAAGAGTGAGTTTCAGCTTCAACCAATGTATCAGATGATAATAAAATTACCAAAGACAAAGGATAAATAATTTCATAAAGCAGCAATAGTTTTCTTTTTCTTTAAAATCCAAAAGAACAAAATCGTCCAAGATCGACGTGCTAGCATCCAATACAAAATTAACAGCACAGTAAAAGATTCAGATGAAAGATCAGATACGACTGTATAGGAGTTTACCTTGTGCAACAGCAGAGAAGACAAAAAAAGAATAAAAAAAGAAACCGAGAGAAACTGAGTTCCGAAGCAAGCGAAGATGATCCGATCGAATCCGAGAGCTGAAACAATTGAAGAAAAACGAAAGAGCTTCAACTAAGAGGTTCGAGAATTGAAGTGATGCAATATTTAGAATAGGAAATTGGCGGTCAGGTTACCTGTGAAAGTTGAAAGTTGAAAGCTGGAGCAGAGCAGAGGATCGAAATTCGGAGAAAAGAAAGAAAGTAACTAAGGAGAAGCTCTTCAGTTAATGCAAGAGACAGAGAGAGAGCCGACCCGGTTTTTAATTAAAATATAATGATATCGAAAAGTGGCTTTGTATTTTTTGGATTAGAGCGCTAGCCAGCATTTTTTGCACCTTCAAATTTCAGGAATGGAATCTTTGGATTGCATTTCAGATCTTTGCCCTTTCCTTTCTCGCTTTATTACCATGATGCCACTATGACCTCTTTCGCGTTATTTCTCGCCTCAGGACACGTTGAGCCTTTGAAGACAACTGGAGACTCTATTATTAATGTGTTTTCTTTTTATTATTTTTGTAAATTTTACACGAGTATTCTCTAATAATATATAGCTTTTTTCATAAAAAAAATATTGTATAGCTTTTTTAATTAATATAAACTTCTAATAATAGCTACTTTAAGAAGGCATATTTAAGAGGATTTTTAATTGTTTCCAAAAATCTTCCAAATATATTTTTTATTTTAAGATTCTTTTAATATAATGTTTAATTAAATTTTTCCTTTTTTAAAATAAACTAAAAAAGTAAAATAAGAATTCTATGCTTTATTAGTTAACTATTGGGCGTGTGGATTTGGAGTGTAATTGTTTCAAGTTTTAACTTAATTAATCACAAAATCTTTTCTTGTAACAAATATTAGTCATAAAAAAAAAAAACAATTATTAGTCGTTTTCTTTTAATTTTAAAAGCTTTTACGTGGATCACACAATGCATCCCATTATCTTTCTTGGATTTTGATTTATTTATTTTTGGATGCCATTTCTTGGATTTTGATGTTTAGGAAGAGAAGGACTATTTTTTTATATCATTCGAAATAAGACTATTGTTTTGTTTCTCTTTAATAAATTTATGAAAGTACCTAGTCCTCTTTGAAATATCAAATAGAACTATATATTAATAAAAACACAATAGTAAATACTTCATTTATTTTTTCTACAAATTGTTTTTCTTAACTTCCTGAAAAACTTTAATACAAGTAATTATTTTTTGAAACATGAGCATAAATGGAAGGATAATATTATTTAGTAATTAATTATTTAAAGAAATTTAATTAATACCAAGTGTAAAAATTTGTAAAATGACATTTTTTATGTTCTGTAAAGAGAAAATTTTGTTAATCAAATTATCATGTTAAGGTCCGTTCAGTGGTCAGGATATAATAATAAATCAAGTCTATAAAAAATTATATTATTTAAGAATTAACTGACATTTTTTTTTTTTTTTACACATACAATTGCAAGAAATCTTTCCGGTTGTTATCCTATACTAATATCCTTCGGGGTATGAAGGTACTCAAATTTGGATTATTTTTTTTCCTCCTAATTAGCTTTATCCTCACATAAGAGTAATTAAGATTTTGAACCTTTGATCACTTGCTTTAAGTGTGTCAAACTCATCATCAGACAGGCAACCATTTGTTGGTATTAATCAATATTTTCTTGTACTACTATATTTTTAATGTACCGCATTTTTAGAATATATATATAAATAAATATTTGAAAATCAATTTTGAAAAGTTGGTTAAGAGTTCTTCAATCCTCATGTCTATAATAAATTCTTAAAACAAAATTCTAAAACATCCTAAAAGAGTTATTGTTAAAAAATCATTTAATAAATTATAATATCTTAAAAGGTTTGTCTCTAACTCCAAACACAAAAATATTCTAGCTACGTAAAAAAATATAAATAAGTTATTAAATTTAATATTTATTAATGTTCATATTATGTAAAATTTATCAACATGATGTCAATATGAATGAAATTGGACTCAAATATATAAAGTAAGATTTAAAGTTTGAGTGTTATTGATAAAAAAAAACACAAAAAGAAGACATATTAAAAGTAATTAATCAGATTTTTTGATAAAATATAATCAATGACAAAGTCAAATTTCTCACCAATAACATAATATCCAAAAACTCCTCAAGAAAATAATGTTACTTTTAAGAAACATTCTTCTTAATTTTATTTTGATTTAAATATGTTTTTCTTTTATCTTTGTAATATAATAGATAAGCTAAAAGATAAATATCAAATGAAGGGAAAGAGATATTTAATATTTTTAATATTTAAATTTAATTTTTAATAAGTTATCATCTTAAAAATCAGGACAATAATTTTGTATTCTAAAATAATAGCAAAGATTTGATGATTTTACTCGTACAGTTTTAAAATAATTTTTTAATAAACTAATATTGTTTTAAATAAAAAATTTCCTTCTTTGAAAAAGTAGAATTAAGTTAAATAAACTCATATTGTTTAAAATTAATTTTTTAACAGTTAATTTTCATTAATATTATTATTTTAAAACAGAAAATAGAATATATTTTTCTTTATAATTTTGATATTTTATCAACTTTTGTTTAGTTACCAAATATTTTAAATTAAATAAATAAATAATGTATTAATTCAATAAAATAAATAATTTAAAATTATACAAAACAACAAAAAAGTTGAATCCCAGGTTTCATGATAACTAAATATATATATATATATATATATATATATATATATATGCCTAAAAAATAAAATAAAAAATTAATATTGCCTTAAAAATATGTATATCTTCTCATGTTTGTAAGAATGTTAAAATAGGTTTAAAAAATTTAAAATTGAATAAAAGGATAAAATGAAATTTAATAAAAAATCAGTGAGGATAAAATTATAAAAAAAATAGTTAGTAGTTTTTGAAGTAGCTTATTAAATAAAACTACTAAAATAAACTCATTATCAAATAAAGTTAACTTTTATATGCTTTATTTTTTGTAAAATCATTTAATTATATTTACAAATTATTTTTGCTGCGTTAATTGTTACATAAAATGATTTCTTTTAACGGAACATAAAATGAATGGTGTTCTATACTTCTTCACGTGATTTGAGTGTCTTTCATGTAACAATAACAATTAACTTTAATGGTGATACATTAATAAGATCAATCACAAATTAATACTTTTTTAAATGTAAAATTTAAAATAGATACAGCCTAATATTGTGCGTGTGTGTATATTACTTTGATGATGTATATAATCATAAATTTTGTTTGGTATATATAAATTGTATAATGGGATGTCAAACATTTTCAATCTTCTCTGGCTCATAAGAAAAAAATATAATTAATTAAAATTTTGATTAAAAAATAAATAAAGTTTAATCAATAATTATTTTTATTAAATATCAAACTCAAATAATATTTCAATAATTTAATTTTAACTTTAATACATTAATTATTTATACTCAATTACTTTATTTAAACTTTTTTTTAATCGAACCCCTGCTAAATCACATATAATTGTAAGATGAGAATGTGCTTGACTCTCACAAATTTAAGTTTCAATTTCTAGGAAACTGACAAAACATCATAATTAAAAAGACAAAGCTGACATAATATAATTAGAAAAAAATATCATTAACGACTCAATGCCAGAAAGGAGCAAGATAAGATGCCACGAATATCATGCTGAATACTGATGATGATCTGCCTCCAATTGCAGTTTCCATGTTCTCTGTGGCCGTTTACTCCCGCCTGCAATTGCAAGTCACTGGACCAATTATTGTAAACTTTTACAGATTTATTACTACTTCTTAAATTATCTTTTCAGTCTTTCACCCTTAGGTGGATTATCTTTGCATGTTCCTCAACTTAATAATTTGTTCAAAAGCTATGTTATAAAAAAATAAACTTCTTTAAAAGTATTTGATTACATTACAAATAGAGAATGCTGTATTTTTGTTTAAACAACAAACTTATTGAGTTCATCAACTATGGAATTATGTATTTTTGTTGGTACATTACAAATAGAGAATGCTGATTTTAAAAAAAATAGAAATAGAGAATTATATATAATTGTATAATACCTTATAGAATAATATTTATTAAAAGTAGTCAACCATTTTAAATAGATCTCAATATTCTACAAGGTTAATTAGTTTTTTATTTTATTTTTTGATTGATAGATAATCTTGATTTATCCAAAAATATCAGTTAAATTATTGTTTTAATTCCTCTTTTTATTAATTATTTGATTCAATTTGGTTTCTTTATTATTAAAGTTCAATTTAGTAACTTAATTCCAAGATCACACAATGTTATCCTTTATGTCCAATTGATCAACATAAATAATTTTACATTTTTTTAAAAAAATTGTCACTATGTAAAATTTAAATTAAATTATAATTTTAGTCTTTTTATAATTTCTAACGAATGATTTTAATTTTCTTATTTTAAAATTTATAATTTTAGTCTTTCTTAAAATTATGTAACTTTAATTCCTTTGTTTGTTGATCGTGAATTAATCATGAGGAGATGTTATCATGCTGATACAGTCAAATAATATAACACTTATAGATTACAATAATATGACAGAGTGATATATTATTGAAAAAAATATTACAAAAATGATAAAGATGTGACTATAATTTTATAAATTATAAACCGATTTTACAGTCTTAGACGCATTATAAAGGATTTTCGATATGGTAGCTCTGAGCCTGAGGGGTTTGGACCCTAGAACACTAGAGCAAGAAAGGGGTGTGGTAATCTATTTATCTACCGATGCCTCACTGCTCCTTCATCGAGCTATTTCATGCATTTCTTATCCAAAGAAAATATTAAGTTATCCATAAGTTTGATATATAATTCTTATATCAAACTAACAAAATCATAATACAATTTAACAATTTCTGACTTTACAATTCAATTTGTACCAAACAAAAAAGGAAAAAAATGCGACTATAAAATTCAATATGCCAGTCGCATAGAAAGAAAAAAAAATATTAGTGCACACGATCAGAGTTCCATACACCATGTACAACAATAAGCTTCTTGGAGAGATTCTTGACTCTTTTTTCTTTCCCAAGCTCATGTCATGTTATTTACCCTTTTTTGGCAACCATGTCCTTTAGATAGTTATAACGATCTCTATGAAACTCAACCACAAAACAAAGTTGTCTTATTGCTTCCCTTTTCTTTTCCCCAAGGCTAATCAACTCCTCATCCTTCTCTTTCAAAATTTTATCCAATTTCCCCACTTTCTTCTCAAGCTGGCTCACTTGTTTCCTTAGGTTCAACTTCTCCCCTCCCTCCTTGCTTACATTTGCCTCTAATTTCCACACATTCTCCCTTAACACCAATTCTTGCTCTTCCTTTTTGTTCAACAACTCCCTAAGACAATCCACGTTTTCTCTCTGCTCTTTCACTTCTCCATTCCTTTCCCTCATCCAATCCTTCACAAACTCAACCTCACACCTCATTCTAGCCATGCGACTCATGTGCTCCTCAACCTTCTCAACCACCAAATCCAATCTGTTTAGTGCAACCAATTCAAACCCAATTGGAACACGCGTTGTCTTTTCCTCTTTGTAACTCGCAATTTTCAGTCCTAAATTCTTGTTCTCTTCCTCATACCTCTGCTTTGTTACTTTGCAACTGTATTTGTTCTCGTTGTTCAGTTGTTCTGCCACGTGGATCCTTTGGTGCAATAACCTGATGTTGTCTTCCATTTTCCTTCGAAACTCTTCTGCAAGTTCATTCATTTTCCTTTCTGCTGTTACCTGAATCAACTTCAATTTACTATACACAATTTTGGCTTGTTTGTTCTCCTCGTTGACTCGTTCAATCGTTTTCGCTTGATCGTCTATTTGGGTTGCTAAGTTGGTGTTCAAAGTCTCCACCTTTGCCAGGCTTTCAGCATATTCCTTTTGGCTTCGTTCATTTTGTAGCTCCAGCTTGTTTTTCTGTTCACGCATAGTATCTAGCTCAAGTCTCATACCGTTAAGTTTTTCTTTTAAAGCCATAACCTCCATGGAAGCTCCATTCTTATGGTTTTCATGTTCTCTCATAAAAATGGAGATCTCTTCCCCTTTCTGTGTCATTGTTGTTCTCAGTTCATGATTTCTGTCTTGAAGGGCCTTGTTTTCATCTGCCAGTTGTTTAACCTCGTAACTTGTGGCTCTCAACTTCTCTTCCAATTCATTTTTCTGGTTGTTTTGAATTTCCAAATTTAGTTCTAGATCCTTTAGCTTCTCAAGAAACCCCTCTTTCTCTTCCACCATATTGTGCTCAACCGATCTCATTTCAGATAATTTGTCCTTCACATTTTCTATTTGAATAAGGTGTTGAGAAATTTGTTCCCTTTGGCTTTCCATCTCAACTTCTAGTTCCCTTTTCTCATTTTCTATGTAATCTAGCCTTTGTTGCATGGCATTGAGCTGCTCCATCAAGTCCTCTCTTTGGGTTAATGCTTCATTTTTGTCACATTTTATTTTTTCTCCCATTTGATTTTTTTGTGTTTGTAGGGATTTGGTCTCTAGTTCTAGCTCATTGATCTTTGCCATCAAATTTGCAACATTGGACTTTGCTAAGTTTGCTTGGCTCTCGCTGTTATTTAGTTGTGTTTGTAGATCTGATACCACACCTTTTTCCCTTTTCAACAACAACTCAAGTTCTGATACTTGGTCATACAACTCAATGTTCTTCAAGGTTAGATGCTTAACTTCATGTGTCTGGCTTTCAACTTGAAGTTCTAGATTCTTTTTTTGCTGGCTCAAACTCTCAACCTCTTTCGCTAGTGAAGTTAATTGTTCCTCAAACTTTGTTGCTTCAATCTTAGGAACCTCATCTGTACAATCACCTCTATCAGATTCTTGCTTAAGGGTGCCAAGATAAGATACACTGTAATATTCTTTTTCTGACTTTCTCTTAATGCCATCTACTTCCTCTGGGGAAAAGTATTCAGAGTCCGAGTCAGAGGAAGACATTGCAACCTTCTTGATTCTTTTGCGAGAAACTACTTTCTCAAACTCTTCAATGACACAATCATATATGGCATAAAGTGATTGTTGCTTCTTGTATAAATCCTCTATTAACCCAACAAGTTCTGTCCCACTTGTAGAATGTTTGTGGTTCTCATCATCTTCTTTGCTATGGCTTTTGTTCTTAATAAGCTCAAGAATCTTAGAGATGTTATTTTCAATATCTGTAAAGAATGAGCAATAATTATTAAGCTTTGTCACTTAAAATATGAGTAACAACTCTGTTGACTAATAGTAGTATAATTACCAAGTTTTTAAGAAAGTGTTGCTTCATTTCTTTTCTTGCGAAAGTGATTTCTTAATCTTATATATTACTCCAATATTCATGTGTGACACAAGTATTTACAAACCTGTTTTGGTTCTTTGGAGGTCTTCAACATTTTCAGGATCAATTAGACTCCCAAAAAACTTGATTGATTCCTTTGAGTGGTGATTTGTCATTTTTACTATGGGACATCAGCAAATATTACATTTAGATATAAATTCCTGTCAAGGAACTCTTTTTTTGTCTTCCCAAATGACTAGGAATCCTGAAATCGAGAAATAAAGACATATTTTGAGGGCCTTTTCGAAATGATGTATGCACATGACATTGTAAGACTAGGACTCAATTAAGTAATTGATTATGATGTGGGGACAACTATAGAACTAGTGCAAAGTACAAACACACCACAAAAATTGTATCATCTAAAATTAGCCATATGAAAACAAAGATAACATTTAAGACAATAACATACGTAGTTGTCACTTAATAGTAGGAAATAAATCAATAAATGGAAAATTTTTGAAAGAAAAATTTACGTTATAATAATCTAACTTTATGTTAGTTTAAACTGTCTTTGGATTTTGTTTTTAGGTGATTAAAATATTTTGCAGTATTTGTTGTATAGGAGTATTGACAATCTCAAATAAGAAAAGGAAATAAAAATCCTTCATTGAAAGTTAGAACCAAGCACAGATGATCATGCCTAATAGAATAATTACAAAAATATTATAGTGATTGAGAATATTCATGGAAAACTTAATGTGGATATGTAAAAATTTATCTTTTTTTTTATTATAATCATTAATTTATATAGAAACACATTAAAATTTACATATACACTAGTTATTTAATTTTACTGTCATGGTATTTTTTATGATGCAAACAAATGCCTTGATAGTTAGGTTGAAATGCATGTAATTTCCTTTAAGTACACAATGATTGTAAAAACAAAAAGACTAAAAATATGATAGGTTAGTACAAATCCATTTGCTCCCAATATATAAATATACACAAATTTATATGTCCAACTGAGTGACTAATTTTTTCAATTACAGAGAATTTTTCATCTAATCAACATAATTTAAGAGTTAACAACATTTTTACTTAATCTATATATCACCGAGAGGAAAAATGTATTTTATCTCTTTTATTTAGTATACACACTTATTATATTTTGCAAGAATTTGTAACATGTAGATGGCTTAAAATAAAAGAGGTTTTTTTTTATATAAAAAACTTGGTCATAAACAAGAAAATAAAAGAAAGAAAGAAAAAACTTGGTGCACAGTGGCCAATATTCACACTGATACAAATTTTCCTAACAAGCAAAAGAAAGAAACTGTGTAATAAAACATTAAAATTAGCCCTTTTAAATCCACTTGGTTTCTTCTTACTATTAGTGCTTTGTGAACACTACGATGTTGGCAAACATTAGCATCATCCGTCATGGCTTGACCAACACAAATAGAGATCCAATTGTTTTGCTCATGAAACAAACTTATATCATAAATGTGGCAAGCCTAAGTTTAGGCATATGTCAACTTCCCACATTCATTTGCAAAACAAGACCATCCAATACCAAGTTCACTCCTTTTTCCATAAAGATAAGCTTGTTCAAACACCTTAATTAGTATTTGTTGTTTTCCTGATTTATTGAACAAACTATATAGTACCTTATAAACCGGAAAAGATCTTAGCATTTCCTTCAAGCTCATTGGTGAATTGATCTAAATGCTAGAAAAACATATATAGCTAGCAAGTCAAGTTGACAACACTTGTTTATCATATGGACAAGAATGAAAGTCCAAAAGTGGAACAACTAAGAACTTATATTTCATAAGCTCACATTTTTTTTATTACTTTTAAAAAATTCTTTTAACATACAATCATGACACATGCCTAACTAACTATAGTAATTGTCATGTGGGAAACTCTTATTCTGTTGTCACTTTCTAGTTTTTATACACAGAAAGATGGTAATGATAATGGATTCGATTCAACTTTAAGGCATAATTTCTGAAATATTTACATTAAGAATTGATAGAATTATCGTTTGAAAAAAAAAAAAACAAAAGAAGTCTCAACTCTCAACAACTCAATACAAGACAAAAATCTAACATATTCAAGAACACACTTAAGGGGGGACTGCATTGATTTGCAAGTTAGGAAAAAGAAAAATAATTAAAAATGCATAAAGTTTTATTAGTTTTAATCATAACTCAATTGAATCTAAAGGTAGAGGAATACGCTAACAGCTTTTAAGTAGACCTAATAATTATCCATCCTGGATGCATGAGAGAAAAATTCCAACATAATGGTAATTATGACATAAATATTTTCAATAATTTTTCTCATCCTGAATCCTTTCATCATTCATGTGCTTTCATTAGATTTATGTTACAATGATTATTCCAAATTTAAGTAACAAACGCATTCATCCTGAGATAAAGATTATGCCACAAATCAAATGACACATTTTCTTCAACAAATATAAAGGAAGCAAATAAATAGACAATAGATCTAATAGATTTATGTTTTTTCCGGATAAAGATATGAGAAAATTACCTGGGAATGGAACTTGATAACCACAACCCGAATTGATTAAGAAATATTGAAAAAGGAAAGCAAAAGATAAAAAGTAAAAGAGTATAATGTAGAAAAGAAAACAAACAATTTTGAAGATATCTCACGCATGATGAGTCGAAAAGAATAACAAGTATTGTTATTATTACTTTTCTGTTTGTCCTTCTCTCGTGAGGGTGGTGAGGTAATCTTGGCATTTCCTTATAATAAAATGCCCTTTAAATATTGAAATTATTACGATTGAGAATCGCTTGAATATACCGGGCATAATTAATGAGATTTTAAAAAGGGTTGTCTTATTGCTAGTTTGTTTGGATGGAGGTAAGAGGAAGGGACGTGGAACTGTGGAAGACATAGAACTAAGAAAGAAAAAATAGCATTGCTATTGTTTGAAAGATTTTATTCCATTAAGTTTTTTTTTGATGAATTCTTTTATTAAGTTAAATAACCTTATTTGTAATGTTTTATTATTAATTATAGGAATTAAAATACTTTGAAATCTGTTCAAAATAAATACTTTCAAATATTTTTAATTAAATTATATATTATATAATATATTATAATTTACATTGAATTTTTATTGCTAACATATTAAAATTTATATTTTATTGATTTGTCAGAAAATATTTATGCCAATTAAAATATAGATAATAAATTTGTTATAATGGATTCAAGTATTAATATACTAGTAAATTAGAATAAAAATATTAAAATTATTATTCACATAAACATAGGTTTTGTTTTAGACGATCTAGTACTAGGCATGACGAAAAATCCAATTATCCAACTCAATTCACAAAGGAAATCGTAGACTAGCATCTTGTCACAAGCCTCAATGGCCCCCTGACCATCGACCATGCATACCCAAATCATGCATTCAATCTACACTTATACGTGTTTGATAAGTAAGTGATTAATTCTCAAATGACTTCACCTAAACTATTATTATATTTTTCTTATAATATATGGTTTCTTTTTATCCATTAGGCTCCTTTCATCAGGCATAAACTTTTTTTAATATATTATTTGTGTGAATTATTTATTTATTTTTTTTTAAAAAATTCCAATTGATCATATTTAGTAAAATCTCTTATTTTAATTAATTTTTTTATTTATTTATAAGATTCAAATATGAAACTTTGCTTAGGAGATCATTGTACACAAATTTACTTTAACATTTAAGTACTTATATATGGTCATCCCTAACATACCAAACATTCATGCAGTTTCTCCATTGCCAAACTATTGGCCAAGATAAAGATCGCAATTTCATGCTCATCAACTTTTCTTCTATTGGTCAAGATATCGTTGAGAAACAACGTAGAATGATTGTAAATTTATTTTATTAATTAATGTGCTTATTTACACATTATCACAAATATTTTTCTATAAGAAAGATAATCTTGAAGAGCATTTACAAGGTCCTATATGTAGAATGTAATCATGTATGGTAAATTGGGCTCTATTCCAAGCCTATGCAAACACTATTGGATTTTGGGTTGTTGCTTTTTGCACCCTCTTCAATTTTTTTTTTACATTTCATATTAGTTATTTCAAAATGCAATTTTACATTTAAAATTTTTCATTTTAGAAGAAGAAAAAAAACCCACAAGAAACAACTTAAAGGTACGGAAAGAACAACCAAACCAAACGTTTACAAAACCAAACATAATAAAAATATTTAAACATAAATGAGATTATTTTAAAATTAATTTTACCAATACTCACACTAAATGAACGTTGATTTGATTTAAATGAACGTTTAAATCAAATCAAATCAGTTTTTATTTTATTTTGACAAACTAAACACAGCCTACCTACATGATTCCAACTTACACTAAAGAAAAGGAAAAATTCAGCTTTGCCGCATAGCCAGAGGTTTGCTGGGTCCAATATGACGGGGCATTATAGGAACCATAAACATTAAAGTAAATAAATACTGATACAGTACAAGCTATGGTTTTTACCAAAATAGGAAAAGAAAGAAGCAAATATCGCCAATTTGTGGACGTGAAGCAATTTTGCGTCTGTACTGTTCCATACGAGATCAACGTGGATCATTCACCGCCAGTTCTCAATGTAGAGATCATTTTTAAAACTACAAAAAAAAAATCGTTATATTTTCAAAATAAACATAAAATTTAGATATCAAAATAGTCTTACTTGTTATTTTTTGAAACAAATATTTGTACCCTTAAACTCGTTGTGTCCCTCACTATTTATACTTTCCATTGTGCAGCAGTGCATATACGATGAGGTGAATATATTTAAAAGTACACCAATAAACGCAATCCAGAAATGGAAAATTGGATAAAAGTCTTTAAATGACTTGTTTTGAGAGTTATAAAAAGCTTCTCAAATCCTATCGGATAAGATGTTAATAATGGGAAGAAAATTGATAAACCAAATAAGTGACAGAAAAGGTAAGCAGAAAAGACAGTTTCCTTGTGGGTTATTATTATTATTGTTATTATTTTAAAAGCAAAATCTAATGTGGATTATTGGTATAAGAATGAGGATTATATATTGATGGTATAAAAGAATTATATAATTATTTAATTATAATTCATTAGTAAATTTATTAAATTTTTAAAAATAATTATATTAAAATAATTTAAATGAAAATTTGTGACTCAATAATAATATAAAAAAAGCATAGACATTAAGTTCTATTGTTATTATAATTTTCATGCATGATTAGGTTAAGATTTTTACACTCTCAATTATTTAGTAGAAATTATGTTAAGTGTATTTCTTTAAAATGACTAAATAGGGAATAAGTATAGAAAAGATGAATAAGTAAAATGTGTTTGTGGGTTAAAAAGCAGAAAAGAAAAGACAGGGGAAGCGTTGACGTGGAATGTAGCATGGATGTGAATCACGAAGATTTGTACTGTTGGAAAGCAGAACATGTAAATTGCAGCATGACGTCTCTAACAAGTTATGAAGTAGTAGTTTTATTATCCGGTGTGCGGTGGAACCTGATAAAGTCTGGCATTGACACTCAGATGGATTCTAAGGCATTGCCAAGCTCCAGTTTAAAGACTGCAAAGTCTCCTCATAATTCTACAGGGCCAGGATCTGGTGGGTCTGACACTGATGGTGTGACTTTGAGAGAATGGTTGAAATCTAGGCACTGCAAAGGGAGCAAAACAGATCATTTAAGTATATTTAGAAAAATTGTGGATTTGGTTGATGGTTCTCACTCTGAGGGAGTTGCAATGCACAATCTGTACCCTTCTCATATTAAATTGTTACCATCAAACCAGGTTATGTACCTTGGGTTGCCTACTCAGAAAAAGATATTAGATAGTATTGCAAATTCTGAAGTTCTTCAGCTAGAGAATTCTTTTATTAGGAAAAGGCTGTCAGAGAAGGTAATATCTGCCTCTCTTAATTTGCGGTCGAAGAAACAGAAATTCAATGAAAATGCTAGAGTTGCTGGTGATTGGAGTCAATGCCCTCCAAGGACTGACTTGAATCTTCAAATTGCCAATGATATTAAAGTCAATGCGGTGGGATCACAAGATTATTGCAATGAATACAAGGAAGATATCCAATTTTCTAAACATAATATGCAGAGCATGTCTCGCATCCCTCACATATTTAATGCAGGTCAATTGCAATTGAATTCTTTAAATGAAAGATTGGAAGATAAATGGTATGCAAGTCCTGAGGGTGGTTGCACAACATCATCAAATATCTACTGTCTGGGAGTCCTTCTTTTTGAGGTGCATAGCGTAGTTGATGGATGCCATCTTTATTACATTTATTCAATGTTCACTTGCTCGGTTATATTGTTGACTTCTCAAAATTGATGTGTTTCTAAATACGAAGTACACATGTAGGAACTAGGAAACATGCTTCTATCTGTGTTTTTGGGGGAGGGGGAGGGGGGTATGTCTTCCCTTGTTTTGAGAATTACCTTACAAACATCCTTGCAATGGAAATCTGACACTTTCTCTATAAGAACGAAGAGATGTTTCTTGACCTAAAGTTCAAGGAATCTTTTAATCTGTTTCTAACATGAAATAGCTTATTAAAGAGATTACTTATGCTTGTTCATTGTCAATTGTCTATACTCTACTTTGAAATCGTTAACATTAAATAAATAATAAGACAACAGAACTGTAATTTACTGTTTGTTTGGTTGACTTCAAACTCTGTCTTTTTTAGTTTTTGTTTTCACTTTTAGCAACTATAATATATTGTCTGTTTTGTAACATTGCTACCTCATTCTGGATTGATGAAAATGATAGTGTTGGTGGTTACCCTAAATCTTTCCAATCAATTACTTGTTATAATAAATTTAATCCATTAATTGTTTTGACAGACCTTTGAATAATCTGATATTCTTTTATTAAATATTAATTCTTAGTCAATTCTTATTGAAACATTACAGTAGCATTAGTTTACATAAAGTTACGGACTGATTATATTTTAGGTCATTTCTTTCAGTTACTTAATGATTTTGACTCAGAAAGAGCACATATTGCTGCAATGTCTGATCTTGGTCGTAGGATTCTTCCTTCAGTTTTCCTTTCAGAGTATCCTATGGAGGCAGGATTTTGCCTTTGGATGATGCATCCTGAACCATCATCACGTCCAACAATAAGGTAACACGGAAATCTTTGTATCATAGTTATCAGATTTCCTTTAATTAAATTAAATGCAAATATGATTCCACAAACATCTGTTACAGAAATCTCATGTTTATTTGATAAATGTTATAAAACTAAATCATGGCATGTTCTCTGGGATGATGTTCAGAAACCTATGTATCGGTAGTTAGAATTCTACTGTCCAATGTCCATCCATTTGCCATACTCCTTCCAAGAGTTCTCGAGCCTTTTCTTTCTGAGTGAGTACCATGATCCTCATTGGGTTTATCAATCATCTCATATTTAGCAGAAAATCTCTCCCATTATATTTTTCTAGATAAAGTTTCCATTGTGGCCCCATCCTAACAAAGATTTGATACTTAGTCCACCCCATTAAAATTTTGTCATCATTGGTCTACAGTCTGTTGTGTTAACTACTCTCCAGTGTCATTGAGAGTTTGAAGAAGAATATACTACCTTTTGGTGAATGCATTTTGGAAAGAATATCACACAAACCCCAACCAAACACATTTGTATGGATCACTATGTACACTGTTTTCCATCTAAACCAAACAGGCAGCTATAAATCACATTGTTTTCTTACTATTTATCTAAAATAAGTTTTCTGCAATGCTTCATCTCTTTTCAAATTCATACTGTCTGGTCAGCTTAAGGATCTATTCAGTATCATATTTTTACTTATCTGGAAAGGGTGGCTCCAATGCTTAATGTAACTGGTTGGGGTGGTGTTAGGTTCCATCAAGAGCATCACACAACAGGGTTCAACTCCACGTTGGTTGAAACCAATGGCTGACAATATTGTGGAGCCCTTGCTACTTTTCCTCTCCTATATCCTAGTTCCCACCCATAACTTGAACATATCCAGACATTAGTTAAAGATTTATTAACCACCTAATGGATGCATCAACCTGCAAAATCAAAGATGGGAAGAAATTCTTTATTAATCAAGTATAGTAAAAATAGTTTCATTTTAACTAGATTGTGAAAGTGCATACTGAAATGCGAGTTTTCTTTTTTCTTTTTGTTATTATTTTTTAAAAAAAAATTGTACTTCTGGCAAGCTATTGCAGAGAGTTGATTTTTTTCTTTCTTGGAGATGTCAAACTCTTTTATTTGATATTACTTACTACTGACTATTATATAATGGTATGTGCGTTTTCATGTTGGTCTGTACTAAAACACATCACATTGATTGTTTGGCTTAGTGAATTTTGAAAATTGATATTCTTCCCTTTCAGTCCTTAAATACAGATTTAGGAATGTCTCAAGTAAGTATTCTACTAGGCTTGTCCTTTAATTATGGGCCTCAAATATGAGTTATGCACACAGTTGGGCAGCTTGAGAGTGGAGAGGCAGATAAGATGATCCTAGACAAAGAGTAGGGGATATAGATAAAAGACTTCTGAATATTGTGTGTCTCAGGTGCACACATGTGTATTATTTATAAATGGTCATAAATACAAAAGAAATCAATGGAATCCCAAATTTACAGAAATGACTTGAACGGGATAAGATGGGAGAATAGGGGGGAGAGAGAAGGCAAGACTAATGGAAA
Source organism: Glycine soja (assembly GCF_004193775.1). Lineage (NCBI taxonomy): Eukaryota > Viridiplantae > Streptophyta > Magnoliopsida > Fabales > Fabaceae > Glycine > Glycine soja. The sequence continues at coordinate 41,504,802 of NC_041006.1, read as the reverse complement.
TTGAGCACTAGAGGAGGTTCACCTTGGGCTCAATTTTCTGAGAGGGCTTCTTTTTGCTCTTGTTCTAGATTAATTTACTAGTCTTGTAAGGAGGTTCCATTTTCTTGTCAGTTGAAGTTCTATATCTACCACAGCCCACTATGATTTCCTGAAGTTATAACGCATTTTGCACAACAGGGAGATCCTACAATCTGAAGTGATTAATGGAATGCGGGAGGTGTACTTTGAGGAATTATCATTAAGTCTTAATCAAGATGATGCAGAATCAGAATTGCTATTGCATTTCCTCATCTCACTAGAAGAGCAGAAGCACATGGATTCCAACAAATTGGCAGAAGAAATAAGATGCTTGGAATCAGATGTAAAAGAGGTTGAGAGGAGACATGACTTGAGAAAATCCTTGCTTCCCTCAAGCTTGCAGAACGACTCCTCTCTTCAAATAGAGAATGTGTCTCTTCTTAAAGAATCTTCAAGTTCAGAAACATTACCACCAGTATCCACAATTTCTAATGCAAATGAACTGAGATTGATGAAAAATATGTGCCTACTTGAAAGTGCTTACTTTTCCATGAGATCAAAAATTAAGCTTCCTGAAACAGATACTGCAACTCACCCAGATAAAGATATACTGAGAAATCATGACAATTGGTGTGTAGCTCAAAAAGACATGGAACAACATAAGACGACAGATACTTTAGGAGCTTTCTTTGATGGTTTGTGCAAGTCCACACGTTATAGCAAGTTTGAAGTGCGGGGCATAGTAAGAAATACTGATTTTAACAATCCTGCAAATGTAATCTGCTCTCTGAGTTTTGATAGGGATGAAGACTACTTTGCTGCTGCTGGGATATCAAAGAAAATTAAAATTTTTGAGTTCAATGCACTTTTCAATGACTCCATTGACATCCATTATCCTGTAGTTGAGATGTCAAACAGATCAAGGCTCAGTTGTGTTTGCTGGAATAACTACATCCAGAACTATCTTGCCTCGACAGACTATGATGGTGCAGTGAAGGTTTGTTTGTATGGCTTGCACATTAGATTGAATACCATTTACACTGTTGCTTATATCATTGGCATACATTCTTTGCTTTATTCATCAGTTATATTTTTGCACATGCAGTTCTAAACCAAAATGTAATGGTTTACCTTCAAGGGTCTACTAAAATTTTCACTTGTATATTTGGGATAAAATTGCATCTATGGATGAGTTTGTTATGCCTACAAAAAAGGGAGCAAACCATTGTGGATGAAATTTATGTGAAAATTTGTATTGAAAATTCATCATTTAATTTTTCATTCCCATTTTCAAGAATATGTGAAGCTAACCCTAAAGGGACAAATGGAGAACTTTACTCTAATTTGGTCCACATTGGCATCCGAGTTTTAATGAGCTGATTAGTAAATTATTAGTTTCTTTTCTTGGCTTTTCTAATTGGTTTCCATGATACTCTATGTTGCTTGTATGATTATTGATGACCACATGCAACGGCTGGCTTTATTATAGTTCAAGGATGGATTGCTTTTTTACTCTAGGAAGCAGAGAAAGTAGTACTGAACATGAGTATGTTATGATACATTGGGTCCCATCATGTAGAGTTTGTCTGATAAACTAGAATGACATTGATATCCACCGGAAAGCAAAAAAAAAAGTTGGAAGTTTTTTTTTTAGTATGAAAAATGCAACCATTTCTTGATGATTTGTATGCTCTTATTTCCAGCATCACTAATTGCATTGCCTAAATGACTGCATTTTCAGCTATGGGATGCTAACACAGGCCAGGGGTTTTCTGGATTCACCGAACATGAAAAGAGGGCTTGGTCTGTTGATTTCTCTTTGGTATGCCCTACTAAATTTGTTAGTGGGAGTGATGATTGTTCTGTGAAACTGTGGAGTATCAATGAGGTAAGCTTAAGCTCTTTAGCATGCACACACAGTCATAGGCACACCACCCGCTTAAACATTGAATGTGCAGAATTTGCTTGATGGAAAAACAGTAATTAAATAAACTGGGGTTACTATCGATTGTTGCTTTCTCCCAAGTTGTTATGGCATTGGTGAATCTGATCTTGGCTAAAGCTACAGCAAAAAATAACATGATAGTTTCTACCATATATTCATCCAGAGCTAAAAAAAATGCAAAATTATGTTGCAGAAAAAGAGTTTAGCCACAATCAGGAATGTTGCTAATGTCTGCTGTGTTCAGTTCTCTACTCATTCCTCTCATTTGCTGGCCTTTGGATCTGCTGATTACTCAGCATATTGCTATGATCTTCGCAATCTTAGAAGCCCTTGGTGTGTGTTGGCTGGCCATCGTAAAGCTGTAAGCTACGTCAAATTCTTGGACTCTGAGACACTTGTTTCTGCATCAACCGATAATATGTTGAAGATCTGGGATCTCAATAAAACCTCTCCTGTGGGTCTATCAACTAGTGCTTGCAGCTTAACCTTGTCAGGACATACTAATGAGAAGGTTTGGGTTTAAGTATTGTTGCACTGATTGTAAATTATGTCCGTGACATCTTTAAGGATCTGTTTGTCACATCCTTCCAAAATTTGTTTTAAAAAAAGAAAAAATTATCTTTTTTTTGTGGTGTTAGATATAGCATTCTGATGGTCAGAGTAGTGAAAAAAATTTTACAAAATTCAGATTTACCTTCCGAAATGTTATTTGTTAACTCCTTCGGTGAGCAACTCATAAGGCTGCACATCAGAAAGACTGACTTATGTTCCACCTCTTGCTTTGACAGAATTTTGTGGGTTTATCAGTTGCTGATGGATATATAGCATGTGGTTCAGAAACAAATGAGGTATATAACATTTGTTAGTCAGGCTTTTAAGTTATCAAATTCAAAAATGTTAATTCAATGAGTATTTTATCCATGTAGCTTGTTTTAATTTTACTGGTGTTGTTGTATATCAACTATTCGCAAACCTCTCTGAAATGAGAGTACTTACATTCTATTATGTGCTTGAATATGCACAAATTTTGTGATGATGCCTATATGTGATCTTGCAGGTTTTTGCCTACTATAAATCACTTCCAATGCCAGTCACTTCGCACAGGTTTGGGTCCATTGATCCTATTTCTGGTAAAGAGACAGATGTTGACAATGGTCTGTTTGTTTCAAGTGTGTGCTGGAGAGAGAAATCAGACATGGTTATTGCTGCCAATTCAAGTGGATGTATAAAAGTTCTACAGATGGTTTGAGAGAAAGCTTGCCCTTGATAATGGCACCGTTATAGTTTAGGGTTTAGGGTTCCACAGTTATAGTGTTTTACCCGTGTCACTCAAGTCAATCCCATCAATTTTCTCCATGTGTATCTAAAATTCTGTTAACATCATAATTTGATGTAGGAGGGATTGGTTTCAGGCATAGTTAGGAGTAGAAACAGTCACAATCTTAATCCAGATCTTCTAATTTGAAGGTTTGATTAAACATAACGAAAGCTTGGACTTTAAACCTGAATTTCAATAGAAAAGGCTTGTTATACATAAAGTCTCGAGGATCAATTTGAAGACTGGAAGCAGATTCGGCATGTAAAAGATTAACACTTAAGAATGGACATGGCAGGAATTTCTACAAACTTTTAGTTTCAAGATTATAGTCAATATCTCTGAATTTAGTGTAAAGTGTATGTTGGAGCTAGCAATTGTGCACTTGTAATGAGATGTTTGTCTCTTAAAGCATAAAGCAGCTTCAGTAACGCTAACGCCTTCAAAGGAAAGCATTTTCAATTTTTCCCCTATAGTTGCGTGCGTATGTGTATATGACATTAGCATTACGGTCTGACCATGTTATTATTTAATGGCATCTGGTTGCTGTAATTTTGCACAAGGATTCTGTAAAGTTTTGAGGCTAATGCCTCAAATTCATAATGAGCTAGATATTTATCCGAGTATTGTAGTATTGTACGGTTGCTTCTTTTCTTCTTTTTTTCCCTTAATTCGTGATACATAAATGTATTTAAACTTTAAAGTATAGCGCGTTGGTTTTCATTTATGCTAGTCTTTTTACTGTGATTTTTTAACATAATTTAATGTGCCCAATAACATTGGTAACACATAATTTAACTGGACAGATAAAATCATAAAATCTCAATGCTATAACTTGAATTTCAATAATGACGAAGTGAAGGAAGCACTAGCTCAAATGCTGCATCCCTTGACAGCCTCACGTCCAAATAACACACCAGCCTTATTTTATAAGCGCTTCTGGGATCAGATAGGAGACGAAGTAGTGTACACTTGCTTGGATATTCTGAATGGTGAAGGTGATCCTACGGGTATGAATAAAACCTTCACTGTCCTTATTCCCAAAGTCAAAAACCCAGTTAAAGGCTCTGAATTTAGACCCATAACTCTATGCAATGTGCTTTTCAAGTTTGTAACAAAAACTATTTCAAATAGACTTAAAAAGATTTTGCTTGACATTGTGGGGGAAAATTAGAGTGCTTTTGTGCCAGGAAGGTTGATTACTGATAATGCTCTCATTGCATATGAATGTTTTCACTACACGAGGATTAAAGATAGAGGAAAAAGATGATTTATGGGGTTAAAACTTGATATGTCGAAGGCTTATGATAGGGTGAAGTGGGGTTTTCTGGAAAGTTTGCTGAAGGTTATGGGTTTTCCTAGCAGATGGAACTCTTTAATAATGAAGTGTGTCTCTACTGTATCTTTTTCTGTTCTTGTGAATGGAATTCCTCATAGAGAATTTTGTCCCCAAAGAGGTCTCAGACAAGGAGATCTCCTCTCCCCTTACCTTTTTATTTTATGTGTTGAAGCCATATCTGCTATGTTATCATCAGCAGTGCACAATGGTCTTATTCATGGTATTAAAGTCTCACCTAGTGCACCTATGATCTCTCATTTATTTTTTTGTAGATGATAGCATTATTTTTGCACGAGCAAATTCTCAGGAGGCAACTAACATAGTTGATGTTTTGAGTCCTATGAAAAAGCGTCTGGCCAAAGAATTAATCTCCACAAATCTGAGCTTTCTTGTAGCTGAAACGTGCCTAATACCAGGACTGATGAGCTGATTTTTCAGTTGGGTGTAAAAAAAGTAGAAAGTCATGAGAGGTATTTGGGTCTACATACTTTAGTGGGAAAATCCAAAACTCAAAATTTCAACTTTGTGCGAGATAGGGTTTAGAAGAAATTGAAGGGATGGAAGGAGAAAGCTTTGTGAAGAGTAGGCTTGAAAGTCCTTATAAAATATGTTGTTCAATCAATCCCCACATATGTGATGGGTTGTTTTATGCTGCCAAAGTTGATTTGTGAGGAGATAGAAAGTCTCACGGCAAGGTTCTATTGGGGGGAGATATTGAAGGGTGGAAAATCCATTAGATAAGCTGGAAAAAACTCATAAGAAATAAAAAAGAAGGGGTCTTGGTTTTAGATTTGTTAAAGCTTTTGCTTGCAAAAAAGTGGTGCCAGCTTATGACGAAGGAGACATCCTTGTTGGCCAGGCTTATGAAATCTAAATATCATCTCCATGGGCCTTTATGGGAAGCACGGAAAGGATACAGACAGAGCTTCACCTGGACTAGTATATGGGAGGCGAAATGGATCTTGGAGGAAGGTTGCGTGTGGAGCATTGGCGATGGACGGTTTGCTGACGTTAATGTCTAGAAGGAATGAAGGTCAGTGAGTTGATGAAGTAGGATGAATTTTCCTGTAATAAGGAATTGTTATCTAGTTTTTTTGATATTTCAATAGTGGAATGTATTGAATCTATCCTGCTGAGGTGGACTATGGAACCCAACAGAATTAACATCTGAACAGAAGGGGGAGGTTTTGTGGAAGAACATCTAGATAGGAGATGCAACACCAAAATGCATGCGCTTGTAACTTGTAGGGAGGCTCAGAAAGTATGGTTTGCATCCTCGCTGAGTCTAAGATTTCATAATTTAAATTTTGATGATTTCAAGCAGTGGGTGGAGTTTGCGATTGACATAACGGATGAGGACTCTAGAGCAATGGTGTCTGCGATCTTGTGGGCAATTTGGTACATTAGGAATCGACTTGTTTTCCAAAATAGGAGGATGGAGATTCAACATGTGTTGAGTAAGATGGCTCCTGTTCTACCATCAGGGAAGACATTACAATGGCTCAAGAATCAAACTTGATTCCAGCCTATTAGAAAACACCACCATTGGACATTTTTAAGATAAATTTTTATGCTGCTATAAGAAAAGAGGTAGGAGCATGCTTGGGATTCATTGTGTGTGATTCTGAAGGTTTGGAGCCTAGGGAGGCTGAGGCCTTTGCGTTCAATGGTCAATTATCAAGGCAGCAAAGTTGCTATTGTCTGATGCTTGTGATGAAACAGGTTGTTTGTAGATGGTACAAGAGTGGAACAAGAAAGAGGGTCTTCCATGGCATAGTGGAGGATAGTAGGAGATTCCTTGTTAATTCCCATAGAAAGAACCTCTTATTCACCAAGAGATCAAGGAACCAGGAAGTTCACTGTTTAGCATCTTTAGTTTTTACTTTTCATGATGTTTGCTGGATTGAGGAGGTCCCGTTTCAGCTGGACCAAATCATAGCCAATAATGTATCTTATTTAAATTTTCATCATCAATAATAATCCAGCTTTAACCTAAAAAAAAAACTTAAAATTCAATTGGTAACACAATAATTATATGTTAATATACAACAACTTATTTTTCTTTAAAAATATTTTAATAAGTTAAAACATTATTTTTTGAAAAATATAATCAAGGTGTAACTTTATATATATATGTCTCATAAGAAAAAATTTCCTATATATGTCAGTTTTATTTTTCAAGTTATAGATGGGGTGCTTTTAGCAATCTAGACAAGACAAATGCTAAACAAGTTTATTTTTCGGTAACAAATACATGCTCGCCAATTGTCATTATCGATATCTTAAGATCCTTTAAATCATGATGAAAATGTTAAACTATTGTAGCTATGTAATTTTTCTTAAAGTTAACACAATAATAAAGTCTCGTGACGTGAGTTAGATTCGTTACCTTTTAAAACACTCGAATAAATATCTTAGAAATAAACAAGAATTTATTTTCTGTATAAACACGGGTGATATTTCTTTTGATAAGCTTTTCTATAAGTACATCTAAAAAATAAAAAATAAGAAAAAAAAAGTTTATAAGTTAAAATGAATTTTTCATTAAGTAATTTATAGATATTATTTATTTTTTTAAAAAACATATAAAAGAATTTCTACTAATTAATTAATGAAAAACTAACAAAGAACTCATTTTAACTTGTTAGAAAATTCATCTTATTATTTTCTTCTTTCAAAAATATTTTTAATGAAATTTATCCAGACATATTCATAAAATTCATATTATTATTTCTTTCTTTCAAAGATATTTTTGAGGAAACTTACCAAAGCATACTCATACCAATATACAATGTCCTGGAGCAGGAGCACACAGGAAAAAAAAAAAAAAAAAACAGTAGTACGAGTGAGGAAGGAAAAGGGTGGCGCCAAAATAGAAGTGGCAGATTTGTTGGAAAGTAGGAACGAAAGGGCAAAATGGGTTACCGAACCGAAAGATATGCCCCACAAAACCATGGCTTTTTCCTCTGTCCTGTTTTGTCTCTCCCACGCATACGCCACGCACAACACAACACAATTCTCAGCTTCTTCAGCGTTCTTTTTTTTTTCTCTCTCTCTCTCTTCCTTACGCACCCAAGAGAGAGAAGGAGAAAGAGAATCGATCGACGCTGCTAGAGAAGTAGAAGAAGATGGCGGGTGGTGCTCCCAAACAATTGTTCGGATTCGGAGTTGTGGCGTTGCTTGCCACTCTCATTCTTCCTCTCTTTATGCCCGCCGCTGTTCAGGCTCAATCCGCAGCCCCTGCACCTGCCCCTACTAGCGACGGTAATACCCACTCTTTTCTATAATCATTTTCTTTACTTTTATATGATTGCTTCACACTTTACAATTCTTTATTATATTCATGAAAATTAAAATCATAATATTGTTCCAAATTCCAGTATCCAGTTCCTTGCTTCCTTCTTTTGGAAAACCAGAATGTAAATAATAAAAAGTAAAAACATTTATATTACACTAAAAATGTAATTTCAAGCATCACCAAGCCTTTAAATCAATTAGTGTGTAATTGTTTCAACTTATTCATTAGTTTTCAGTTTGAGTTCTATTGTCCATGATAGTCTTATTCAAATTGAGCAGGATTATCCCTAATTGAAGACCACTATAGTCTTTGTCAAAAAAAAAAAAAAGATTTCAAGTCTATTTCTTTAATCAGCATTCTCAATAAAAGAGGCTTTTTGGGAAACCCAAAAAAAATTGTACTTGCATTATTTATTTTTCTGGTACTTGTTTTATTCATACAAATACATAAAAAATATCTCAAATAAATTTAATGAAATAATTCTGCATTATTTGATTTTTATTCTGTAATTCAGGGTCCTCCCTTGATCAAGGGATAGCTTATGTGTTGATGTTGCTGGCTCTGGTACTCACATACATCATCCACTCGGCCTAAATTTCCTCCACCTTCTGAACTTATAGAGCAGAAAAGGGTTATGGGTGTTTGAAGGGGGTGTTGTGTTTGTTATGATTAACAAGTTTCGTACATTGTGTAGCAAGCAGTGGGAAATGTAATATTGCTAATACTTATGTTAGAAGAGTAGGTGTTATGTTTATTTTCCCAGTTAATAAAGCGGTCTGTGCCATTTAGTGGCTAGTGGTTGTGGTCAGTACCTGGTTACAGAGATTGCCAATGCATTTCTTTTAATAATAATTATCTTGCTTTTGGCATAATGATTATCTTGATTGATTAATGAACAGAAATGAACTAATCCAACATGGAAAAAGGGTAACTCTTTTTTGTTGTTGCAACAAGTGAGGCGTGTCATCGTTTCCTATGCAGATGCAGGGTTATGTTCACAGGTAAGAATTTCTGAAAAAAAAATAATTAAATTTGACTCTAATCAATTAAACATCAGTGGAGAAAAATGGCATATCATCAACCAAAGATGGAATATTTTTGTCTTCTCCCATAACGATCAAGGTTCTCGAACAGACAGAAGTCCACCCATTAGAATGCTGGAAGTTGTATTCATAGTTAGGTAGAAACACATACAATACACTGTAACAAGTCATACATTCCATTGCATCTCGCAAAGGGATTCAGTGTTTAAGTCGAACAGGGTAAAGGGGAAATCTTAGGCCACATTAACCCCACGCCACAGCTATGATTAAGGTGGTTAGGAACGGGCAAAACGAGCATAACATCCGATGATGAGAGATGCAAGCCATTGATTTCACCTCCCATTCAACTTTACACTTAACCAAAAAAAATATGTTAAAATCAATTATTTGTGGATGGTAGAAATTCAGATTTGAAACTGAACAGTTTCTGGTACATGAATATTTGAATTAGAAGGCACTTGGGATGCAGTCATACCAATTAAGCCTTCTTGCCACTGGGTTTAGTTTCCTATTTTTCCTGTCCAGCTAGGGAAAAGTTCTTCACTTTCTGTGGAGGCAGAAAACAGAACCAACTTAAAAAACAGAAGAAAGCACAACTTTGTTTAAACATCTGCAAACATAAACTCAAATATATCCAGTAATCAAGTTGGAATATATAGGAAAAGCCATAAACAACCAACCCTGAAGCGCATAATAATAATGTTCCATCCAGAGAAGGCAACACTACCAAATATGCATTCTGATTAAAGTGTTTCATATCATGTTTTGTATGATAGATCAAGTGCAACTCCAATAATATAACTACTTTCACATTCTGTTGTTGTGGCCACATCTTATAATCAAAGGGATCCGGTTCTTCAAATGTAAGGGAAAAGTAAGTAATTGTGGTTGTTTGTAAGAAAACTAATAGTTGATATCCAAACACATCTCATGATTTGTTGTTTATTATACATAACATTAACTATTGATTTTCTTATCGTTGACTCAGATTACTTTACTTTACCCTCTAAAATGAGTTGTTCATGGCCAATCCAGTACTGATTTAAATTGCTAAAACAAAAAATCTCCAAATTGACCATCAACTAGAAAGATTATCTAAATGAAGAACTCGTAATCCCCAAATTCAAGAGATCCTTGAAAGAAGTGTGTGTTGTCTACATGCCAAACGAGTACAATTTACTTCCCTCATCAACATTCTAAGGTGAAACCAACATGCTACATTACAACGAGGCAATTGAACGTAGAACGCAGGCAAAGAAAAATAAACTAAGTCTTGGATTGCATGCTTGACAGTTAGGATCTTAATCATAAAGGATTGGTTCGGATATCGAAAGGAAAGAGTACCTTGACGAGGACGCAGTGGCGCAATGAATGCAAAAGGCGAAGGAATTTGTCTTCTTCATAGGGAGACTGAGTGACGCAATTAAGAAGTGCGAGGGCTTCTTCTGCACACACCGGTTTCGCTCTACTTTCCTCCATCCTCGCTCAGTTAATTAGGGTTTTACGCACAAATGTTCAATTCAACTAAAATCCTTCTTCTCTTCTTCTTAATTTAAAAGGGAGGGTAATTCCTAAGGCGGCAATTGGTATTTCGCTAAACCACGGCTCCTGTGTGATCCGCCTGTTTCTTACTGCCTCTCCTTCCTAGCTTAGGTTTTGGTCGGAAAATTTTGTTGTGTATATTAATTTTTTTATTTTTAATTTTCAAAGTTTATATACAAAACAATTAAAATAAAAAAATAAATTGTTTTGCATATTCTTTATACTAAATAAAATACACTCGTGTCCCTTGTATTTTTTCCAAATTATATTCAATATTCCTCTTTTTTATATTAATTTTACCCTCTTCAGATAACGTTATTAACTAACCTCAATTGAAATATGTGAGTAAGATCAAATTATTTTATCTTAAATCTTTGTTACACTCACATCCCTTTTACATTATTTTTACCTTATTTCTGTTAACATAGTCAACTAACGTCAATTGAAATATGTGAGGAGACGAAATTGTCTTACCATCTTCCTTAAATACTCAATAACACTTGATTCTCTCAATGAACTTTTCTTAAAGTACTAACCGTTTTTTTTTAATAGTTGACTCTTAATTCATTATTATCAACACTTGAAGTAATCTATATGCCTTATACGTATTGGTAATCTGTATGTGTATTTTAATTTATTTTTTCAATTTGAGATCAAAAAATTATTTTATAATCATTTTAAAATTTTAAATAAATTAATATTTTTGTTTAAAAAAATTGGTAATAAATAAATATTGTTGTAAATTTTTTGTGTAATTTTATTTAATTAATTATATTCATTTTTTGAAGTTGATTTTTATTAAGAACTTAAGTAATCTGTTTATTTTAAAACAAATGTATATATATTATTGTGATTTAATTATTTCTAAAAAAATTATTAGTAAATTACAATTTGTTTATTAGTATTTAGTATTAAATATTTATATGGAAGTATAAAAATAAAATATTTTCATTAGTAAAAAAAATTAAAGTTATTGTGATGGTAATTTGTTGAGAAATGAAATAGTTATTTGTTAGAAATAAAAACCAAAATTATAGTTATATTTTGATCATTACTTTAAGTTTACTAGAATCGAATCGGTGTTGTCAACCCTATATATTTGAAAGAATAATTTCTATATGCATTTATGAATATATTAAGGTAATAAAAAGTTAATGAACAAATAATAAAAAATTTATTCATGAATTATTAAATTGGGATTGATTGAAGTATTGGTTGAACGCTTACATAAATTATTATGACTGTTTTAATGTGAAAATTATGGTTAGAACCAGAAGTTTGGGTCGAACTTTAGGCAAGGTTATAAGAAGAGTCCTAGGGAGAGAAGTCAGCCATGATGCAGATGAAGCCCCCAAACGACAAAGACCCATAGCATTCGCATATGGGCAACGAGAAGTTGCACTTGTTGGTGAGGATATTCACCATATGGATCATGCAGATGACGAGGATCATGAACAGCCTGAAGAAGCAGCTGTTGATGATGTGACACTGATGTCGAGGATTTTTCAGGCGGACCCCACGACACATTAGTGTTGCAAGATTATGTTTATCATGTGGCCGCGAAAGTTTGGAATGGAGAGGTATTTATATTTTGAAATAAATGTTATTTTCATAAATAATTGTTATTATTGTTGAAATGATTTAAATTATTATTTTCAGGAATGTCCTGAGCTGAAATTATGCTCCCATGGAAAGAATGTTGATAAATTTAGTAGGCCTGCCCCAGAGATCGAAGGGTCAGTGGCTGTCACAGGATTAATTCCTTTGATCGCATGTTCACTGGACATTGGTGATCGCGGACTTATGTCTGCTTTTGTGGAGAGGTGGCATACGAAAATCAGTAGTTTCCATCTGCCGGTAGGAGAGGTGACTATCACCTTGGATGATGCGGCGTCGTTGCTGCATTTGCCCATTACAGGCACATTCCATAGTTTTGAGCCTCTTCATGTGGATCATGTCGTGTTGCTCTTAGTTGAATTGCTTGAAGTAAGTGTTGAAGAGGCAAGAGCTAAGACAGTACAATGCCATGAGGCATATGTTTAACTATCCTATACTAACCACTCCTTTCACAACCAATTAAAATAAATGAGGTCCTTCCTCTAATACCATTTTTTGTGTTTGATCTCATAATCACCGCGACAAATCCAATTTCATAAGTAATAGATCGAGCCTAATGCAGAACATCGTCACGGGTAGCAAACACCTACAATGCAATGCAATCCATACAAGTTTAGTCTTCAAGGGGCATTCATTTAATTACTTAATAACAAAATCATATTAATACTTGAGAAGTATTGAACACATTAGAACAATCAACATGTTATTCATTCACACTAGTTTTGTTTTCATTTTGGTCATTCATATCAACTTCTTCAGACATTACACTATCATACATTCACTGATCTTCGTCCATCTTAACAAAACATTCAAAAATTTCAATCACAAACAAAAAATCCCTAACCACACCATAATTATACAATCATGTAATTTTTTGCATTTTTTACTGCATTTATTAATATAATAAATTAAATTAAAAATGAAAAAAGTTAATTATGTATCAATTCTTTTCACATTAATATCACTTTCAAGCTATACACACTACAACTATCAAATGAATATTCTAGCTATATCTATTTAAAAGTTCTTTAATTATCAATTCAATTTTTTTTCCTAATTGAACAATAAAATAAAGTTATATAAATAACAAATAAATTTAAAAGAAGCATACGGATTGGTAATCCATAAGAAGATTATGGACTGGCAATCCGTATGCTTCTTATGGATTGGTTGCAATTCGTATACTTCTTACAGATTGTTAATCCGTAAAAAAGTATATGATTATCAATCCGTAAGTTATATATGATTGTCAATCCGTAAATTTTACATAACTTACGGATTATCAATCCGTAACTATTACGTGAAAAAAATCAAATGAAGAACTTACCTCTGCCATTAATGGCCAAACCAACCGCTGCGATAACCACCACTTGTCGATGAACCATCGTAAACAATGCATCTCCACCAAAGTCGACACAAGAACGATTGATAAACTCTCATGGAACACCTCTCACGAGAACGAAGCTCAAGGAAAAAAAACAAAGTCGTGTGAAGAAGGAAAGTGTTGAAGAACAACTTATAACGGAGAGGGATATAATGGAGATTTTTAAAAATTGTTGGGTGTACCGGCAATTTTACTAGTGCCCAAAGCAATTCCCTTTTCATTATAGTGTTGACAAAAAAAAAGCCAATAGAAAAATGCAAGTATACAAGATGACATTCTATTTTAGGAAAACTTTTTACATTCCTAGTGTTACTTCGTACTGTATTATGAAAAGTTCACTCAAAAATATAAATTACTAATACAATGAAAAGTACAGGATATAATAGTGAAAGTGCAAGAAACAACATCTTTATTCCAATACCTCAAAACTCTTTCTGATTCTTAATTTAAGTCTGAATCCATCTTCCCACTCTTAATGATATAATATGAGGTGTTTGCCGTCTAAAGAAAAAAAAAAACACTTTTCTAGCACTAATTTAAATATCAAAATCCTTACAAGTGAACACATATTAGGACATAGCCTAGGAGTTTTAAAAGATTTGGTCCAACATTTTTTCACCCTGACGAATATTTGTCTCCTAGATTAGAATGAGTTTTTATTTGTGTATGAATTGATATTCTAGCACCTACACATATACCCTTTTAATTTATTGGATATAAGGCAAAAAAAATAATAGTTATTCAACTTTCTTGGTACTTCAGTCCAACTTCTATAATTATCCGTGAGCAACTTCTATATATTGAACAGAAGTTTAAGGAAAAGGAACTAAACTCTTTTAATATTAGAATACATGCTACATGCTTTAAAGAAACATACATAATATTCACAAATTATGTATGGAAAAAAAAATCAACGAGCTTAAAAAAAATATGGCGCATCCGAATAAAAAACTATTGTAAATAAATAAACAAGTTATGTGTATAAGCATTGGAAATTTTACTCCTTAAATTAAATTTATTTAACCCAATTTAAATTGATGAATTTATTTTACCCAACTTAAATTGATAAAAAAATAGTCACGCCGATATGGGGTCTCATTTTGGTTGTTTTGTGTTTTGGGGTGCCACTGAAAGCACTCCCATCCCTTTAATCAGAACCGGGTATAGGTACAATCGATCATCAGTTGAAAACTAGAATTTGATCCATTCTTATTTCTAATAAAAAATAATTGACTTGGTCAAGAAAAACGAGCTTCGCAATAACCGCACAAGCAGGAGGAGAAATACCAAATTTAATGACCATTATTATAAGGGTATCTTCAATTTAATCCACCTTTTGGTTCAATTACATACCATCACAATTCACAAGTTAACGAACAAAAGGCAACACTGACACAAATTGGAAAGATAATGGCCGTGAAAATGCATCTTAGTTTCTTCATCTTAGCCACCATTGGCTGCATGCCATTGGTATCTGTGAGTTCGACGACTCATGTTGTCGGACACAAATTGGGTTGGAATTTGCCCAGTTACCCAGGGTTCTACGACGACTGGGCCAAGAAACAAACCTTCGTTGTTGGTGACGTGCTTCGTATGTGTCATAATATTAATTCTCCTATCTTCTTGCTTCTTCATATTTTTCCTCAACACATATAAAAAATGTTAGAAAAAGAAGTGTTAAAAATAAATAAATTTCTAACACCCCTGAAAACAATTACTAACAAGGCAAGCACAGGAACAAGTAATTTCTTGTTTAGCTATATATACTAAGTTTAATGAAATTGAATATTGCAGTTTTCCAGTATCACCCAGGACAGAACACGGTGGTTCAGGTAGACAAGAACGACTACGATCATTGCACTACCAGAAATATCCTCCACACCTACTTCAGAGGGAACTCTTCTGCTACTTTGGAGAAGCCTGGGGACTATTTTTACTTCTCTTCCGTTGGCAAGCATTGCGACTTTGGCCAAAAGCTTCATGTTACTGTTTCTCAGTGAACCAAATCCTCTAATTAACTTCATCCTAGTTCATCTCATCAATTTCTGCAAGTCTTCTTGATTGTGGGCACAAATATTGTTTTAATTTGTTTATCTTCTGTATTAATTGTACATAGTTTAGGTTCTGTTTATTTGCTTTAATGCCTTTTCACATTTTGCATATACTATTATATTATTAAAAAATATTAATATAAAATATTATTGATTTGAGATGGTTTTAAGTTTTAATCATGTTTATGTACTTCCAAACGTGTACAAAGCGTTAATTTTATATCAATAAATGTTAATTATTAGTATGGTTAATTATTAGTGTGGTTAATGGAAAGGTTTAAATTTGTGATCTCTTTTCTTTTTTTCTTTTCCTTTTCTTTTTACCATTAAATCAATCTATGGTGTACAAAGTTTTAGTGACATCAGGAGGCCTTATATAGTAAATCAGTACTTCCCTTTTATAAATCTTTTAACGAACTTCTTTATTATTCTATATAAAGACAGTATTAAATGAAAAATAAGTATATTTAATGTCTTGTAAATATAAAATGTGACATATCGCGCGTGTTCGTATATAAGTTAGCTAGCAACCTAATTTATCATGTCCAATGGCTAAAGGATGCATACGATAAAACTAGTAGTTTAGCTTTTAACTCCAAAATTTAGAAAACATTTCTCTTGGGATAATGTCAGGCTAGGTTGTGTGTGTGTGGTTGAATGATTATTAAATATGGAATACATATGTGGAAGGTCTTTTTTGGCATTTCCCAAGGGAAAACCAGTTTTTTTTTTTTTTTTTGTTAGCGTGTCCGGAAAATGATTTACTGTTATGAGGGGCTGGGCACACAGGGGCTGCTTAAAAGAGCAAACAAACTATTCAATTCAATCAATCAAAGCAAGTATGGTTCCAGAGACAAAGCTCTGTGTATTGCATTTATTGTAGATATATGATACGATGAAAGTTTTTAATGGAAACATGCAGAATGCAAAGGCACATACCTAATTGCTAGTAGCATATATAAATGTATATCATGAGAGTGGGGACCTAATCTGTATCAGCTGCTTGCGAAGATGGGAAGGGAAAAAAACCAGTCACCGGCTTCGTTTCCTGAGTTCCAAAATCCCAGTTTTTTTAAATACGACACTATTTGTGAAATTGTGGACCAGCCCTTTTTCCCCAATATTTCAAACCTGCATTATATGGTTGATGCCTTGATCTACCAGACAGTGACTTATCTTTGACATTTTTATCACACATAACGTCTTCACTCTTCACGCAATACACGCATGCATATATACCCTACACATTGATATTTTAATTCTCATCACCCGACACTTAATATAATATATAATCACTGAAAGGTTGAATGGATATGACACATCAAAGAAGGTGCCGGGTACGTGGAGTCAGAAGAGCATGTTCTTCACTGTGTTGTTAAAACGTGTGTATATGGCATTAGTACTCATGTAAGGAAATAACAACTAACCTAACACGGTAACACCACAGCTTTACCATGATGTACACGAGGAATATAAATATCACCCATTAATTATCAGTTAAAAACACGGGAAAGGGAAAGCTTATAGGACGGACATGGTTTTAAATGGCATTCTGCAACAGTAATTGCAACCCTAATGTCAAAAATATTTTGATTCACAGTAATTACGATCCTATCAATCACATTTTCCTGTATTTACTCACACTATAAATTTTTTTTGACTCACCCCAACACAATCACAATTATCATGATGACTGCAATTTAAAACCATCATGTCTCTGGTGAAACAGAACTGGGTTTTATGTTGTAATATTTTTTCTACAAAAAACAATTTCAAGAGTGATGATTATCTACAATTATGTACGCAACCAAGCTTAAACAGAACTGGGTTTTATGTTGTAATATTTTTTCTGCTTTTCCACCCGGTAAATGGCAGTGGCATGAAAAAGTATTCAAGCATTGTGCCACTTGCTCGCCTCTGTTTGTGTCAGAAATTAAAAGAAAAAAAAAACAAACTGCACCTGATCGGTTTCCTTATTCAAAGGCCCAACCGCATTTTCATGTTACCTTTTGTAGAAAGTGTTTTAAGAGTGAAATATTTCTTTTTATTTTATACTATTTCATGGGTATTATCAATATTAAATATCAATTAAAAAGGCAATTCAAATTTAGTAGTAGTACAAAACAAAATAAATTTCTAACGCTTCACCAGTTAAGAATTTTTCTGCTTTCGATTTATTATACTCAATATCGATTTAATCTGCGCCACAATTGACATCTTATCTTGAAGATCCTGTCTGATTTTTTTTTTCTTTTCCTTTTCTTCCAGCTGGGGAACAAGCCTTAATTTGGCCCAAACAGAAAATATAAAAGGAAAAAGAAGCTTAACAGTGTGTTTGATTTGGCTTTTAGTTCGAGACGGGCAAAAGAATTAGTCTTTTTCTTTTTATTGCTTTTTAGCATCGGAAGAACAAAAAAAGAAGTGGGTAGCAAAAACAATTGATAGAGTTCACTTTCTAGATTTGACAAGCTAAAATATATAACTAAGGTTTTATACTTAAACAAACATTTTTTATCAATAAGATTAAGATGATTTTTTTTGTTAAAGGGATTTAGATGAAATCATATCTTAGAAAATGGAAGGAAAAATGTCCTTTCACAGTTCTAATCCTATGTCTACTGTGGATAGTGCATGTCTGCACAAATTAACCAAAGATGCCTTATACCTTGATTCCTTGAATTCCTGAACGGAAATATCCGACAGCAAATTTTTATGGTAAGAAAGGGGTTCGCGAGGTTTGAATATCCGGTGAAGTGTGTAGGTGACGGCATTAATTTCACCCGAGCAAACTCTCAAAATAAATAAATACAGTAAAAAAATTCTTGAGCACATTTACCATACGTACAATAAACAGTTTAAGTTAGGTGAGAGAGTTACGTGCCAAAAACCAAATTCATTTACCATAGCGTAAGACTTTATGAACAAGTAATACTTGTATCCAACAATACCTCTAAATACAATACGAATAACCAGATATATTAAATTGCTCTCATCTTCTAAATATATAAATGGAAAAAAGTTACAAATGATTAATGGTTCTCATTTAGAAATGTTGCAGCAGATCGAATAGTTAATTAATGGAAGCCACAGTCTCATGATAATATATTAACAAACATAGAATATAGAAATTCTCACCACAATGGAAGCAAAAATGAATGTTAATAAGTTATTTCAAAATGGTGGAGTCGGTGCTTATAATGAATTTACTTATAAATAGCAATTCATATGTTTGGGCATTGACAGTTGAATTTTTTGATTCAGTGGAAAAGCATTGACGGTTGAACACTAAGATTTGTTCGGATTAAAAGAGAGAAAAAACTCAAAGATGGTAAAAAGAGGTTACCTTTCCTAGTCTAAATTAAGAAGAGAAGAAAAAAAAATATCATCTTTTTTGGTTTGTAGAGGAGGAGAGAGGTTTTTCTCTCGAGTTAGATATGTTTTAGATTTTTGTAAATATAATAATATTTATTTTTACTCTCTACATTTTTTATTAATATAAATCGGCTAGATGTAGTAGTCTTTGTTTTTCATAAAAAAATTTCCTTTTTTTTTGTCTTTGATTTATGAAAATAAGGATTATAGATGACAAGGTGTGTAATTTGAATGGTTGCTCAATTACTGTAAAAGATGTCATATTCTGAGCTCTTCAATTGTGTCTCTACAACACGTCATTAAATATTTTTCATCTTTTTTTTCAATACTCCAAAAGACTTATTTGAAGAGATAGATGAATAAACACATAAAGACTTTTTAAACATTAGTTGTAGACCATTGTTCAAATAAATGACGGGAGTGACGATACCTTATCTTAGCATGAGACACTAAATACCCTTTAATTTTGTATGTGTTATATGTATATTATTTCAAAAGTATAGGACAAAATAGCGCTTTTAAATCAAACATGTAATATAGATATTAAGACACAAAACAAAAGCATTTTGAATTAAACATCTCATAGAAATTCAGTAGGAAAATGAAAACACTGAAACAATATGAGACTATTAATGAGTGAAGATGTTTATAAATTAAAGATACCTTCCATTCCTAAATAATATGAGACTATTTTAATACACAGAAACAATCCTATTAAATAAACAAGTCCTATATCGTAAATGTATTAAGTTTTAATCCGACTAAGTTTGAATTTAAATAAACAATTCTATTAAATTAACACTTCTAGTCAGGTAAAGACAAAATTAAACGCTCCAGACCGCTAAATGGGTGTATATTATTAATATATGCGACGAACGTTTCTAAATATCCTTTTTTTACATGCAGACTCGTGTACCAAGAAGGTAAACTATACCATTTGCTGGTAAAAATAAATAAATAAAACAAACAAACAAACGGGTGACTTATGAGACAGAGTTATTTTATACTACTATATATTTAAGAAACAAAAAGAGGCAACACCGTGGGACGCACAGTTTTACAACTAGTGTGACTTAATAAACATATACTAGAACTAGAATAAAATAGAAAATACAAAAAATACTACCACCCACCCATGTCGAAAACGAAATAAAAATAAGGGTTTTTTTTTTTTGCCTAAACCCCCAAAGAAAAGAAACAAAACTGATAGCAACCCCCGAATTCCCCCCGATACAAAAACTTGGGCCATTTTCGTTGGCAATAGAATTACAAAGACGACGAGAATGGTGCCTGTCTCAATCAAAGAGCGACAAGAGGATCCCAAACAAACAAATCCCCAATGTCTTGGAAATTATCACACTCTCTATGCCAACTCGTAAAACCCAAATCTAAATTCTCATTAACAAAGCTTCCTTTGAAATCAAAATCCTCCGCCAAGAATATACTACTCTCTGCCACATTATTATTATTATTAGTATTAATCCCTTCATCAAACATATCTAACGTGCTTTGAAAGTCAAACACCACATCGTTTGGAATAGGAAACACTGACTCCGGTTTCAACTTATCATTATTACTATCTTCCGAAACGCATGAATACTCGCACTCACTTGAGGGCCCAACGACGTCGTTTGCGACTACTGTTACGGACTCGTCGACGACGTCGTTTCCGGTTGCGTTTGCGGTTACGGACTCAGCTTCCTCGTACACCGAACGGCACCCAAGAACCGAAGTGGGGGAACGCAAGTCGTTGTTCCGTGACTCCTCGCCGGAGCAGTAACCGGTTTTTCTGTTCTCCCGCGGCGGCGTTACGAAATTGGTGAGCGCGTCGGCACCGCGAAGCTGAATGGCCGCGTTGTCGTACACAATGGCGGCTTCCTCGGCGGTGTCGTAGGTTCCCAGCCACAGCCGCACGCGGCGCAACGGGTCCCTAATCTCCGCCGCCCACTTCCCCCACGGCCGCTGCCTCACTCCCCGGAACTTCTTCGCCCCCGTCCGCCGCCGACACGATGGAGCTCCGGCACCAGCC
The DNA here is from genome assembly GCF_004193775.1 of Glycine soja. NCBI lineage: Eukaryota > Viridiplantae > Streptophyta > Magnoliopsida > Fabales > Fabaceae > Glycine > Glycine soja. Next base: position 41,483,849 of record NC_041006.1, on the reverse strand, counting down.
TTGAACCTTCTTTTCCTAGAAACAACGTTAACGCAACCACCACCGCCGCCGCCGCCTTGGATGGTAATCTCGTTGACGAAGTATTTGACTCGGCGGCGCGTGGAGGACACCGAGGGCTCGTCGTCGTCGCTGGAAGAGTCAGTAGCGTCGGCGTCGGTGACACGTATTCGTATGAGTTTGGGGTAGTGACGCTTCTTCTTCAAAAGGGTATCTTCTTCCATGAAGAGTTTTGTGCGGTTAAGGTGGTGTGTGTTTTTTATGGAAGATGAAGCCATAATAGCATTGAAGGAAGGGGAAACGGTGGAGTGGGATGGTGAAGTGAAATAGAAATACTAATGAGAAAGGGAAAAGAGAAAGAAAGAGAGAGAGATTCCTTGGAGAATGAAGAGTGGACACGGGCGGGGAAGGGGTGGGAGAATATAAATAAAGAAGGGAAAGGAAAGAACACGTCAGAGAGAAGCTTATAAGGGATAGAAATCAAAGCGGCAATATGGGTTAAATATTGCTTCTAAAGTTCATTAAAGAACGAGAAACTTCAACGAAAGTTACGTTTAAAAGGACAGAATAACAAGAAATTTTGTAGCTTAGAACCCAGCACCAACACCAGAGCACATGGAACCTATGGGACGAAGGAAAAGTGATTTTTTTTTTCTTTCTGGTAAGGTTAGAAGGATAAAATAAATAAAGAGGATTTAATTTTAACAGTTTCTATGACCGGAAAAAAAAAGTAATAACTGCAGCCAAGGATGAACTAACTAATTGCAGGGGATATCAGTGAGTTTTGGTACTGTGAGGAGGTATAAGAGCTGAAATGGAAGGAAGAAAGGGTGTGAGAGGAGATATATTTTATGACAAATGCTAATTTTCTTGGAACATTTGGTTATGCTTATGATTTTTTTATTTATGTTTTCTTATAATTTTTTTAATTCTGTAACCAATATTTTTAGTGAGACCCATATTTTATTTCATATTTGGGCTTTAAAAAAGTTACTATTTCTTTTGTTACTTGAAACCTATTATTGTATAGGATCCAACGGACCCATAAGCTACAATACAATTTACTTTACAACGCCCGGTTTAAATGCTATTTAATTCCTGGCTGTGATTTTGTTAATATTTTTTGGGCTAGCCTTTGAGGAGGTGATGTGTAGATAGGAGACACATAAGAAATGGGGCAGTATTAAGGCAAATAATAGAAGGACACGTGGGAGGACAGAAGGCATACCGATCACGTGAGGTGAGACACTTTGGCTCAGATCACCCATTCTTTCACTGAAAAAGAAGTGATACTCTGTGCTTGCTCCTTCTTATAGGCAAGGTTCTTAATAAGAAAAAAAAAAATCTCTAGTTGAAAATGCCCTAAACATGCATAATAACGATTAGCTTGTAAAGAAGGCTGTATTGAAACCCTTTCAATTAAAAAAAACGTAAAGTATAATATAAATATGTGATTGAGATTACTTTAAATATAATTTTTAATTATATTTAATAATTTAAAGTTACTTTTTATGAAACCATTTGTTGACAGGAACATATGCAATTATGTAGTAGTTTCTTAGGAGACGTTTGTTTCATAAGGATGTAAACTAATGATTAACATGTATTAATAAAAAATATATAATCACAATATTTGAGCCTAGTAATTTGAATGGCTGCTTAAAAAGTTAAATTGATAAGTGTTCAACTAAAATATTGATCAATCTGTCAAGTGTCAAGTACGTTTAATTTTTAAAAACTGACTGATTTGAAAATCAGTTAAAGCCAGTTAAAAAAAAAAGTGAAATTGGGTGGATTACTCGATAGATCTCTGAATTATTTTTAAATTTTCAAATAGGTTCTTAAATTATTTTTTAAAGCTAAAATATGTTTTTCTATTTTATAAAATTAAAAACATTAATCTGTATCCTTATAATTTTTTTTTGAATATTTTTCTTATTTTTGTTTTTATGTGAAAGTTAAACTCACAATAATTTCTTACCGCCAATCAAAGACATTATAAATTTTGTTGGTACAATTGATTTCATTTACCAATTCTTCACACGTCACAATTGTGTGTTCCCAAATGTTACTTCCTTCATTCTCTTTTATAAATAAAAAATTGATTTCACAATTATAAAGAAAATTAATTATTTTTAATTAATTTTTTAAAAATTATTATGTATTACAATTTGATATTAAACATAAATTTCCTATTATTAAATGGAGTATTTTAAGCATAATTTGGTTAAATGAAGTTTATATAGTTAAAATTTACTTATAAAAAAAACAAATTTTTTTTCTTATAAAAAAAGCGAAAGGAGTACTGTACTAAAAAAGAACTTTGGTCATAATGATGAGAGTGCTATATATACATGCAGATGCGATACAACGGTTACGAGGTGCACTTTACGGAAGAAAGCAACCACGGGACAGTTTGACTACGGTCAACACTTGGAAGCAAAGGGAATGTAAATTAAAGAAATACATAAAAGCAAATGATGTGCCAATGATCCAAAACTTACAAATGAAACTCGCTGCATATATATATTTATTTATTTATAAGAAAAAACAATTAGGATATTCCATTCATAATGATATGCATTGTACAACTTGATCCAAAACTTAAATATTAACATAAAATCATTACATTCTAACTAGACTATAAGTGACATAATTTCCTTGTTGTCGAACAAAATTCACTCCTGAATTAGAAAATAAGAAGAGAGTAGATTCTTACAATTGTTAATGAGAACTTGAGAGGATAAATTTGAAATATCATGTCAATAGCTACACTTAATTAATCACCAATTCACATTGTTTGTAAGCATTTTGATTAGTCATCTGTGTCTGAACAGTCTGCGGGCTTCGATTCTCATTTCTCTCAATGTAGGGACTAAGGACAATATATATATAATTCAAGTGCTTTTATTTAATAATAAATTATATAAACACGGACAGATTTTTACACGATCTTCTAATTAGAAACTAACAAGTATAATAGATTGAATAGCTAGTGTACGAACTATGTAAACAGATTTTTTTGCATGATTTTTAAATCATAAGTTATTATTTTTTTAGGGAAAAGTTATAAGTTGTTATATATGATATGTTTAATATTTTTTATAATAATTATCTTATATTAGAAATAATTTATAATTGATTGACTGCATCTTTCACTTTAATAGTTCATAGAAATTAAATTTTAAAAAATTTATTGATTTTTATAATAATCATTTTAAAAAATATATACCAACAATAATTAATATAAGTGGTATTCATTTGTATCATCACTTAAGTGATTTAGATTTATAATCTTGACTTTAAGTATAAAATAAATTATATTAAAAAATATATTTATTTTGTGTGTACTCATTCATCATCTTATTTATAACAAAAATTAATTATTATTTTAGATGAAATTATTTCATATCAATACTACTATGATGAGATAAAAAAAGAAGCTTACAAATGATATCAACTATAATCTGTGATTGATTAAACTTTTATACATGATTAAATTACTCTGATTAGATATTGGAAGAGGCCTGATTTTCTGGTACCTGTTATGCTGTGGTCGGTTCGTCAGATGCATCACATATATGGATTAATATTAACAACTCGTGCTGAACGCTGGGTATGAAGTTCAAGTACAGTGTTGCAGAACGTACAACACGACACAATACAAGGGTGGCCATTCTCCACGCACCCATCCACATATTGTTTGAGAAATTTGAGAAATTATATATATATATATATATATATATATATATATATATATATATAGAGAGAGAGAGAGAGAGAGAGAGAGAGAGAGAGAGAAATAAGAAAAAAAAAGGAAAAAATATGAAATGAGTTATTAAGAATTTAATTTTTACGTGACTATTACCATAAAAGATTTTACACCGTTAATTAGTTAAAAACTATTATTGATATGACTCTTAAAATATTTATTATAAAAGACAGAAAAATTATCATTCATAATGGTATATGATTGAATAATAGTATATAAATATTTTACATTACAATACATAAACTATTTACTTAATTATTGAAAAATAAAAAGAAATGAAAATTAAAATTGTAAAAATATTATATAAATAATACAACTAAATTGGTTAATAAATTCTAGGTCACTCCAGGACAAGACTACTAAAACTTAAGATTAATTAGGCCTATCAACTAAAAAATATTTGTTATTACTTTTATAAAACAAAAAAAAAGACCACGTATGTTTATAAAAAAAACCACATAAACTGGCAAAAAAAGTCATATATGTTCATAAAAACACAATACAAGTTGAAAAAAAATAGTTGAATGTATAACTTTCTCATTTAAAGCATAAAAAAGAAACTCTCTCAAAGTTTGATTTAAACCTCTTTTGGCATTGTACTAGCTTTGAATGAATCGCTGAAGAAGTGCACTTCAATTTTTTCTTATTTTATTTCATGTATTAACCTATTATGAGTCATTATTAAAGAAAATTTGCATAATAGGGATACATACATAGATGATAATTGAAATACAAGTACATTATTACTCGCTTTTCCTTTATTAATATAATTTTTTACAGACAAGTGAAAACCATTTGCGAACATTTAGTAGCAAAAAGAAAAGAGAATTAATATTTTAATAAAGTTACATTCACTTTAGTTGTTTTTTTTTATAAAAAAAAATCATAAGCTTTTTATTTTTTTAATTTGATCCAATAATTTTAAACTAGTTGAGCCAACCCATATTATATTGAACCCCTGTTGTGTGTACTTTGGTTTAAGGAACGTTTGGTTTGCATTGAAATTGTTCATGACTTCTCCACTATCGTGCTTGCATAGGCTTGGAGTTAATAGAGCCCAATCTACCCATACATGATTACATTCTACATATTGGAAGTAAAATGTCGACCTAGTAAATGAACCTCAATATTTTTTTATATAAACAAATGTCATTTCTGTGAAAATGTATAAATAAACATTTTAATTAACAAAATACTTTTACAATTTATGTAGTTACTTGACCCAAAGGGAGTAGTTCTTGATTATTCTGATTGAGTCAATCGGTTGGAATCAGTTTAAATAAAATTTCAACAATTATTTATAAGAGAAGAAAATCAATTAACAATTTTTTCCATAAATTGATTTTAATTCATTAAAGAAATTTAATTTATTTCCTTTATTAGTTCATTTTATTTTCTACATGTTGGCATATGTTTATCTACCCATAATTTTGGATGTCCTAAGAAAAGAACACTCTTGGAGGCAAGAATAATTGGTACAGAGTTGTGCAGCAGAAAGATTCAGTGGAACAACATAAGCTCTTCATTAATTAATATATTGGTTTCGAAGGGATCAAGTGCGCGAGCTGCACCATCTGCCATCTGGGTAGATACCAGCCTTGCAAGTTGCAACCACATCAAATTGTAGCATCTGATAAGCACGTTCTACTCACCTCTGCACAACATTAAGCATGAAACAGGATATTTTCTTTCTATATAGAAATTTTTGCCCTGAGCTTCTTCTTTACTTAATTAGATAATTCAAGTTTCAAGAAGGATAACATGTTTGGTGTTAGTTTGAAGAGTCTTACAGAAAGAGTAGCACCTACTGTTTATTTTTCTCCTGTTTTGGGTCAATGTAAGCTTTCACATGACTACACCATACCTCCTATTAGGCACTACTCAGTTAATTAAGCGGTTCATTAGTTTACAGTCTTGCTTGTATAGAATGTCATTTTAAGAACAATATAAAATGTTTACTTAAGCTAATGGTAACAAGTTCTTTATTTTGTGGTCGTTTTGCTTTCATTTTGAGATTATCCCCCTCCTAATTAATCACCTTAAAGGCTTAAACGTTCAGCACATTTACTATGAAGTATATCCTTTCTGTACATTATCTCATTTATTTTATTAGAGTCTGTCTTTAACAGTCAATAAGCAATATCACGAGTTACATTATTTTAAACATTAGAGTCTATCTGATTGTTATACACGGCCATAAAAAATACTATATTTTCCTCTTTTATCTACTCCAAAAATCTAATCGGCAAGGGGATGGCATCGACATCTTTTATAGGCTAATTTATAAAAGCTGGTGGAAACATTTAAACACCTTTGCAATGACTCTTCAATAAGTTAGAATTTTTTGTTAACATGGACCTTGATGCTAGATCCTTTGGACCAGAGTAATAAATGGAAAATTGAAAATGTGATCTAGCTGACTAGATCTGCTTATCCAAAGTTAGCTGCACGTGTAATTAATACGATCTTTACCTTCCTCCTTTTTCATTATTTTTATGAGAGTAGGAATTTCCCCTACTGCAAGTATGATACCAAAAAAAAAGAAGTTGGAAAGGAATTACTACAGTCCACACAGTACTAATTTCGAACTTTTAATGGAACCTTCCTAAATTGTCTTTCAGTTTGCACGTATATTTGATTGAAAATTTACAAACTTGATATGGAACATTTTTTATTTACGAAGTTAATGTTGATTAAAAAAGTTTAAAGTAACACAATTTATGATTGGATAAATTAAAAGTGATTTTGGTAGAACTAATGGTTATTGCCATAAATTTGTTGGAGCTCATGGAAAACAAACAAAAGTAATCCAACACTGCTTCTAAATTTTGGACTACAAATAACGTAATATGGCCCACATGTACTGATTTCGCTAATTTGTGAAGCCTGAGATTCTATTTGACCGAACAACCCGAGCCCAAGCTTATGTGACATTAGAATACTTTTTTAGCTATTGTTATTTGCAGTCCACCTAATTGCTAATAGACTTTCCTTTTAATTTTATTTTTCAGGAATATCCCATAAAAACACTTCTCTTCGGAGATGAAAGAAGGCTTCTCCACCCTGGATGCAACAAATGGTGACTAAGGGTATGGTGAGGCTTGGTCGATCGTGGAGAGACTTTAGTCTTGGAAGATTCATCATGATGCCAATTTTGCATAGAATACATTTTTTTAAGTAATGAGTGGAAGAAGAAGGGAAATTTAAGGAAGAGAATAAGAACCATTTGTTTCTGACAAGGGACTCCCAAATGCAATATGAGAAGCACAGTTCCCTCCAGAACCATGAAAACAATCTAAGGCACACAAATTTCTCACCTTTTTGCGCCAAATTGAAAAAATTACAAAAAGGTCAAGAAAAAAAATCAAAGCTTTCTATGTCAAGTAAATTGAAATTTGAGATCATAATTCAATTTGAAAGGAGAAATTGAAGTAGCGATACAAATTTGAGGGGTAACTTCTTCAAAAAGGGAACAAATGAAGGAGACAGGATCCCCTTTTCCTTTCTGCGATTGCAATTCGCAAATAAAAGGATCAGTGTTGTGATTTTAGTTGTATTTGGCGTTCAGGAAAAAACCAATCTCGTTTCTTGCACCAACTTTGCTTTTTGTGGCCACAATGGAAAGTTAAATGTGAAGGGAATGATGATTTTAGGAGAAGGGTGTGGTTTTCCGAAAGCAAACTCATGTGGATGTGCAGGCTTGGTGGTTTTTCTTGATTTGAGGATCAGCTGGGACTGGGAAGTACGGGTGTGTGCAAAGGAGAGTGTAATCAAAAGGGTAGAATAGTAGTAACAAGGGAGACTAAACTATTTCCAGTCATCATCAAGAGCCTAATGCTCATCTTTGCAGTATTTTCTATACCCAGTTCTCTATCTAACAAAATGAACACAATTAGTTAATACACCCTATTGTTTTTCTTGGTGTACCCCCAAAATTCCTAATATTTCCTTCCTACCCTTCCTCTCTCAAGTAAACCCTAGCTGCTTCTCCCCCAAACCTCCACCTTCATCCCCTTCATCACCATTTGGTGCAGCACCCAAACATCATACCACACCAAATCCACCACCCCACCACCACGTGCATCATTGTGACCTACAAGCCTCCATGCCACACCACCCACATATAGTCTTGGATTGAGTAATTTATAATACATCAATGAATGTATTATGGATTACTCAATTTAGAATTATGGTTATTCGAATTTGATCTCTGTTTCTATTTCACGATGACCATGCTCTTCGACATCGTGTGTCTCCCTTCCACTGGCTGCATCACAACAGTGCCATCTCTGGTGGCAGTGGAGTAAAACACTACCAAAGGAACATAATAGTCCATTCTGGTTTATTATTTTAGGTTATGGGGTACATCAAACAATAAATGACGTACATTAAGTAACTGCCCAAAATGAAATTAGTCCTATATGACTAACTTTGCTTGATAATTGACGAGTACATCTTATCGGTTGCAATTTCTGCAAATGCGTAATATTGGGTTGAACATTTCCGTCCTAACAATTTTTGCATTTGATATCATATATCATAATTATAGGCTTTTTATTTTAAATAAATAAAAAAATATTTGTTATCTTTTAATTTTATATATGTTATACAAAGAAAGTTAACTAAATAATTCTAGTTTTATTTAAAATTGACTTAAATAAGAGTATGTTTAAAAGGTAAAAGTGAAGAATAACAGAAATATTAAAATGCCAACACATATTTTTGTATTGACTTCACACTTTGTTTTTGCTATCTTATGAAATTGGGGCTGAACCATTGTTCCAGATTCTTTTAGCAAATTTTCTTTATGATTAATACTAAGAAAGTTGTTTGATTTATTTAATGATATTAAATTTGCTAATTTATATTATTTTTTCAATATTACTTTTAAAATTATGAAAACTTATTATCTCACCTTTCTACCTAGTTAATTAATTAATTAATGTCTCCATTTTTTTTTGAACGGTTATGCAATTTTATTTTATATCTAGTCATCTTCAATTTTTATAAGAGAAGAAAATTGTTCTTTTAATGTAAGGCAACTGATCTAACTAGTCAAAATTTTCCTCATAGGAGAGAGAAAATTTGTCTTATTAATGTACAATACATATGATTCGTAGACCACAAAAAAAAGTAAAATAGTTAAAAGTATTTTGATAAAAAAAAATATAGTCGATTAATACAATAGACAATTTGGAGAGGAAGCAAGCAAATTTCTCAAAAAAAATTCTAATATAATAAAGAGACAAGAGGTAATAGTTGTTAGACCACTCTTGCAAGGGAAAAACAACAGGTGCACCTTCTCGGTAAAGACAGCTTCACAGTTCACACACAAAAGAAATGCTTCACATTATAACCACTTGATTGCTGTACCAGCGCATGGAGCTTCCTTTTGCGCAGGGTCAAATCAAATACTAACCCACTAGTTAGTAATATTTAACCAACTCAAGCAACTTAAATATGAGAAAAAATATAATGATAGTAATAATAACCACGCTCTTGTTCAGAACTTGGGAGTTAAACATTGACAAGATACCTCAAATCACAAACAAAGGTTAACATCTTTCTTTCATTCACTTCCCAAGGGGAAGTAGGAGGGAGTGGAAGGAGAGTTACCATTGTCACGTTGATACTTGGTTCCCAGATGATGAGTGAGTATCTGCATCAATCTGCCTCACATTTTCTATCATCTTCACTACTTCAGACATCTTAGGCCTCTGATCGGGCATCCTAACCACACATGACATGGCTATCTGTAACATTTCCACCATCTCTTCTTCTATGTTAGGATATCTCATCAGCTCTAAGTCAAACACTTCAGCTGTCCACTCCTCGCGCACAACTGAATGAACCCACCTCACAAGGTGGATAATCTCATCACCACCAGTTGTGTGGATAGGGGATTTCCCAGTCAGAAGCTCTAGCAACACCACACCAAAGCTGTAAACATCTGAGGGCTGTGCTGCCTTTCTGGTGTCTGTAACTTCTGGTGCACGGTAACCGGCTGCTCGTGATATTGGTAAGGCAAGTGAGCTTGATATGGTTGCCAGGCCAAGGTCAGACACGCAGCCATACTGTTTGGTGTTGAGGAAGATGTTTGAGGATTTGATGTTGCCATGTACAAGCTTGCCACCATTCTCAACATGAATACGAGCAATGCCTCTTGCAGCACCTAAGGCTATTTTCAGTCGAGTATCCCAATCTAAAGGCACCCTATCCTCTCCTCTTTTGCCTGAAATTTGCAGAAAGCAGAATGGCTTTTACACGCAAGGACAGTGTATAAATGTAGTCGTGTAATGTACTAAAATAGCATTTTCAAGACAAATTATTTATTTACATAGTTTGAATCTTGACTTCTTTTGCAAAACAGAAAATATTGTGTGTAAGGTACACTAAGAGTGAGAAATTGCAAGATGTTTTTAACTATGGGGGCATTAAAGTTATACAAGCACTCAAATATTGAAAAGGCACAGAAGTATCAACATATTTACTTTCCTCCTGAGTGAGGCTCCTCTGAAGTAAAGAGATGTCTAAAGTTAAAAAAAAAAAAAGTAACGATGTATTCACTGGTGATTTGAAACGAGTTAACTTTACGATATACTTTAATTCAAAACAATGGAAATACCTTACTTTCTCACTTTACAATCTTTATTATAAATGAGTCAAATCTATAAGAGGAAGGCCAGTGAAGTGTTATCAAATAAGTATTAAAAGGCCTCGTATTTTAACAGTTAGGTATGCATGAAAGAGACTACAACTAAGCCAGAGAAGTGAACATGTACATGAAGCTATTTGAATAATCAACAGACCCGTTTTCACGATATACTTTAATTCAAAACAATGGAAATACCTTACTTTCTCAGTTTACAAACTTTATTTTAAATGAGTCAAATCTATATGAATAAGGCCAATGAAGTTTTGTCAAAATAAGTCTAAGAAAGCCTTCCTATTTTAACAGTTGGGCATGTTTGTCAGTGACTACAACTAAGTCATAGAAGTGAACATGTACATGAAGCTATTTGAATAATCAACAGACCCGTTTTTATGACGAATATTGTTCATCTAAAATGGTAAAATTGATTATATTTGATTTAGGAACATTATTACATGTAAGAACATATGTGAATTGGAAGACAAATTACAATGAGCTAAAACAATGGTACATACCATGCAACATGGAAGAGATGCTCCCCTGACTGTGGTAATCATATACCATGAGTTTCTCATCTTTGGAATAATAATATGCCTTGAGCTCAACCACATTCTCATGCTTAAGACTTCCTACAATCTCCATGTGCTGCTCAAAATCCTTCTTTCCAGCGGCTACCTCCTTCAACCTCTTCACAACAACCATGGTTGCATCCTCAAGTATTGCCTTATAGGCAGTTCCAAACGTTCCCTTTCCCAGCACCTCAGCAGAAGCCCTCAACAAATCCTCCAAATCATAGGCATAATTACACCCCTCAAAGAAAACCAGTTTATTGTTAGCATCCTGGTTCCTTGAAACTGCTTTCTCAGGAGACATTTCTCCCTTGTGCAACTTCCCACTGAAGGTTTCCTCATCCTCGTCAACTCTTCTTGAGCAGCACACAAACACCAAAGAAACAAAACACACGAGGCCTAAAACACCAGCAGCAATAATAACTCCCAGCAGCGCAGCTTCGCTGAGCCTTCCACGCTTCCTGGACTTGAAAGATGGCTCATGAGCCGGTTGAGGCTCTGGAGAAACCGTGGGAAAACTTCCAAAGGAAATGTTATTCCCAATGAATGCAGACTCAGGAAACCTTAGCAGGGAATTAGGCACACTTCCCTGCAAGCTGTTGTTGGACAAATTCAGCACCTGCAATCTTGACAGGTTGAGGTCGGGAATTTCTCCAGAAAGACTGTTGTTTGCAAGGTTCAAACCAGCAAGCTGAGTCAAGTTGTTAAGGGAGGAAGGGATGGTGCCATTGAAATGGTTATTGGACAAATTGACAACAGTGAGGTTCTTCCAGGCTGAGAAATCAGGCAAAGGACCAGAAATATTGTTGAACTGAAGATAGAGAAAAGACAAGTTCTTCAGATTGGAAAAATCAGAAGGGAAATGGCCAGTTATGACATTGGATCTGAGGCTCAAAGTTTGCAGTGCTGAGAGGCGGCTAATAGTATCAGGCGGAATAGTGCCATGAAATCCAACCCCTGGCAACCTAATTGCTATTACTTTGGACTTGTCTACATTGCAAGTCACTCCAGTCCAAGAATCACACATGGGGGAACTCTCATTCCAATTCAGAGGCCTTGAAGGAGGGAACTTGCTCACAAAGTCAAGCAAAGCCTCCTTGTCTTCAACAGGTTCACCACTTACTTGCCACAGAACCAAACACAACAACAGGGAAATGAAAGAGAAAATGGGTAGAAATTCCATTTCAGAATTTTTTCCTTCCACTTCTAACAGCAGCAAGGAACGAGGTGTTTCTTCTGCTCTACCTTTTTTCACACTGCAACACAAGACTAATTCTGCATAGACTGAAATGAATCAATCACCACAAACAAGTTTGTTAGTTTAAACAAAAAAAGACACAGTTTCCCTCTTGAGACAAAGGGGAAAACCAAAAAAGGGAATGGAAAATAGTAAAAAAAAAAAAAAGTGTGGAAACTGGAAAAGGAAATCTGATTCCTAGAAGATTGTCTAAGAAAGTAGAAGCGGACACTGAGAAACTTGTGCATAAAAGAATGAGCTCGCAGGCTGTGTTTTTTAAGTTATAAAAAAAAAGGAACATAATACTAGTATATTAAATTTTATATTTTTTTTATAAAAAAAAAGTAGCGTCTGTTCAACTTGTAGCAGATATGGTGCATCTTTTGGCTCTTTATCGCGCAGCAACTTTTCGGAGGAGATGACAGAATCGAGAAAATTCAAAATATATTGGAAGATAAGGAAAGTTGAAACTCACTTGGCTCTATCTAAGGCATTCTTGTTTTCCTTTGCAGATCTGGTGAAAGAATGTTCTCTTTGTCCTGCAAAAGAAACAAAACAAAAGACCCTTTAAATCTAACTGTACTAGTTATGCGTTGGGAAGGAATAATGGGTATGGTAGATGAAAGTAGCAAGCAATGCAAAATGATATAGAGTGAGTAATGAAGAAGAAAATAGTGAAATACTAGCACGAAGGTGAAGTGGGTGGCATTGGAGACATTATTCCTCCATTACAACGGCTCTATTCTATTAGCTGCTGCGGTGGGTGTAAGTGTAACCGTGAGGGAGAGAATTGGAACGTCTCAAAGAGTAAGAGTAACAGAAAGACGCATGGCTGGCAGCGCCACTCAGAAGAGGAGAGAGAGAGAGAGAATAACGGTGAACGTTCGAACGGAAAACCGCTGTTCATAAATTCATGGAAGGATGGGTTTATAGGGATCACTGACGTGGGTCAATTAGCTCTTCACATGTGGGTCCTTTCTTATATTTCCGTGTTTTTTGGATTTCTTTTTACACAAAAAATGTTACTGTTAAGAGAACAATTTTATTTGTTTTTCTTTCAGTTTTAAGGGTTTTCAACGCTAAAATTGCACCTGTGCTCTATTAGCAAACATGTGGATTGATTCAATTCTAGAGTTGTTTTAATTTAATTATTAATTTTGATAAATAATTGGATTAAATACTTAAAATTAGAGTTTTATAATGTGTATATTGATTTTATTTAATTTTAATAGGATTTGTCTTTCATAAAAAAAAATGCATATGATATGTAAAAAAATGATAGCCGTGGTTTGTTTATTATTTCTAAAAATTAGGAGTTTAGGATAATTTTTTTAAAAAAATGTTTAAAATAAACATACATGTATTTAGTTTTTATATATATATATATATATATATATATATATATATATATATATATATATTAATATTAATTATTTTCTTAATTTAATCCAATTAAATAGGATTATTACAGGCATCCTCGTTTTAGAGTTTAATATAAATACATATTTAGATATATACAGGGTGAGTTCGCTTAACTTAAACAAAATAACTTTAAAATAAATATTTTTTTATATAAGTATAGATAAAATTTACTTCTTGAAATAAATAAATGAATAACTATTTTTAAGAAAAAATAATTTAAACAAATATTTTAAAAATTAGAAAGATGCTTATTTTTTATTAAAATAAACACTTATTTCAACAAATAAATTTAAACAACCTCAGCCATAAACTTTAAAAGCTTAAATTATTTTAAGTCAACACACTTTTATTAGTTGAGATATATCTATTTAATTAAAGAGTGAGTGCTTTTATTTTATTTTAAAAAAATCTTCAAACTGAATTGAGTAAGATAATTGTGAGCGATCTTTTATACATTTAACGTAATCATATACTCATAACTTCGAAATTCTGGTTAAGTTATTAGTTGATTCATGTGATTATGGTACAAAGTAAATATTATACCAATATACACATGTTAAAGAATTGGTGTTCTATTTCTACCTCACACATTGAGTCCAATTTTTTTTATAACTCATTAAAAATTAATGAATTAACACCTCATTATATTATTTAAAACATAAATAATTTTTACTGTTAAACTTACATTTTTACAATATAAGTTATTTAAAATTTGACATATGTAATTATTATAATAATATAACATAATCTTTAAATATATTTGTGTGTGATCAACAAAGTTTCCAACAATCAACTTACTTGAAGATCTGTTATTTCCTTTCTCCCTAGATAGAAATAAGAAAAAAAAAGTCCTTTAATATATAATAAATATGTTAAATTGTCGTAATCTTGTAACGTTGAAAACTTCCACATCTCTGTATAATCATTACTATGGCTATTGACAACTCGAGTGTATAATCATACAAAAGGATAAAGACCTTGAAGTAGATCTATTCATTATTTGCATAATGTTGGAGAACAAATTTAGAGGTGTGATAATATTAAATTGCAAAAATATAATAATAGAATATAAACTACCCATTAGGTTATCATTAGTAACTCTAGTGTATAATCACACAATTAACTCGATAAAGACCTTCAACTTAATCTACTCGTTAATTTACCCTTTTAGGAGAATAATGTGGGAAGGTGGGAGCAATGAGTAGTAGGTTTAAGTGGCTGGTGAGTGGTGAAATGATCATTAGCCCTTTTACAAAAACGACAAATAGTCAATGTTCAATGTTGTCAATGGTCCAACGCGAAAAAGGACTTGTACAATTGCCCCAAAAATCCAGTAATGATTTTGTACAATTTGCATACATATACAATTTCATTTGTGTTTAACGTTTTTAGTGGTAAAATCACATACGAGCATATCTTATCAAAATCTATTACTTCTACTGTATCCATCTTTTTAAATTATCAATCTTTATCCTTCAAAAAAAATTATCAATCTTTAAACATTCTAGTATTCTAGCTACCAAAGGTTATTATCTCATCATCAATAGCGCATGTTTTGCAAATTCTTTGCCAGCTTTGATTAAAATAGTGATCTTAGAAGCAACATGTTCGTAAGATTTACTAATTTCTCTCATTGATCACGTGTTTAAAAAAATGACTCTCCTGTTATTCTTAATTTGCAAAATAATGTCAATGGTAAATTAGTAAATTTAGTGTGAATCATATGATGGTTTTCCACGTTATATAATTTTTCGAATAATTTTATCTGCAACTCTGCAAGAGATTATTGATAACATAGCGATAGATTATGATTGAATTTATATAAAAAAAGTAGTTTAAGGGAAAATTTGTAACTACGATGACAAATCAGATATACTTAATGAGTTCTTATTTTTTTTTAAAGTAGTGTGTTTTATTTTTAATATTAATGTTCTGCATGAAATCGTGCAAAGATTATATAAAAAATATTATAACTATAATTATTACAAGAGTTTAGTTTTTATGTAGTGTAAAATAAGTTTATACCTTCATTTAATCATAACTCATTATTGTTAAATTTATTGATTTTTAAAATAATTATTTTAAATTTATTTAAATGATATTTAGACATTAGTGTAAAAATATTTTATAATGTGAGTGCATAATCATTAAATTCTAATTAGATAATAATAATATTATTTTCACCTATGTATTTTTTTTTATACAAGGCTTTCTCTCATTTTTTTTATACAGGCCTTTGTCCCATGCTTTTAGCAAGAGTGATTTTAATTTTCATAATTTATAAGTTTTTCGTTTTGAATCATCAACCGATTAGCCTATTTAAATATAGGCCCGACAGTGTAGTAGGCATTTACATAGACTAACAAATCAAACTAAACTTTTAATATATAAGATCAAGCCTAAAAAAGGGCATAGAAGGTCTGTAATTATATCCCTTAGCTTCTTTTTCTCTGTACACCTTCTCAACCTTTTGTAATTTCTTTGACAAAAATATCCTTACCATAAACTAGTTTTCAGAACGTGTGCGACTCTCAATCAAATGCAGCAGATAATACGTTTAAATTTATATTTCAAACAAAGGATAATTCGTATGCAGTGTTTTTTTAGGTTTTAACTAACCATTTAAATTTAATTTAAGAAAAAAATGTTATGTGAATTTTGAAAGAATATAGCTAAAAACTATTACTGTATTTGAACATGCCTCGTGGAGTTTTTTTAACTCAGCTTTGAAGTTTATGAATGGAGACATGGAGTTTTCAAGGAAAAACACATGTTTGGGTTTGTTTTTATCAAACGTAATTTTGTTTCTGAATTTATGTGAAACTAAAAGTGGAAAATTATGACTTCATGTTTAGTTGAGTATTTAACATTTAAATTTATTATAAATTTGTTTTTTATATGAAAATTTTCAAACATAATTTTTTTAGCCATTTTATTTTTAAAATTTAACTAGAGCATGTTGATAATTTTAAAAAATTATACCATCATCCAATTAGAAGCTGTCATATATATATATATATATATATATATATAATAAGATTATTTATTTTTATAATAATTATTTTAAAATTACTTCTATAATAATTTAGAATTAGTCAATAGTATAAAATTCTTTACACTAACTCAAGCAATTTTACAAAATCATGTAAACAAATATTTTTAACTTAAATAATATTTTAAAATGTAAATTAAAACATTCAAGAGAAACAATATGTAAAATTATTAAAAAAATATAATTAGTATAAATAAAAAAGTATAAGTAGATCATATTAATTTTTTTTAAGAATAATAATATTTAAAAGTAAAAATGAGATTATAAATTTAAATAAATTTAGTTTGATTAAATTTAAACAATTGATTTTCAGAATGAATAAAAAGTAATTAATTTTAAGAGTGGTCTCAAAGTCTAAGGTGAAATTATTCCAATTTAAAGAATGATCTCACTCAAGAGTTTAAATTTTAAATATATAATTAATTACCGTAAATACTTGAATGAAGAAATTTTTCACCTACAATAATTCTATCTCACTCAAGTATGACTGCCTCTAGTGAAAAATAATTGTCATCTTTATAAAAAATACAAACCCAATAAAAAGTTTGGATAATTTATACAACATCTTAAGCTTAAATTTGTACATAAATTAAAAAGACTAGCCCTAAATTCAGAATATATAGGAGAAGGGTACATATGGGCATTAGCACTATTAGCGTTCCACGCTCAATCCTTTGGTCCTCAATGATCAAGTACGGTAATCGTTCTGTGAATTGAGGTTTAAGAAAAGGAAACAAGAAACAAGATAAGAAGAAAAACAGTCCAAATTATGGTTGTCTTTTTCCTCCAACAGCCAACGTTGAAGTCTAAACTACCTCTGTCCTCTTCGATGGCTATCATAACAAAGCCTTAATACACAGGTCATTGTCCAGAAAAACGGTTGGTCGGGAGGGAATGTGGATCAATCCCTCATTAGGATTGTGCGTCTGTGTCATGCAAAAGTGATAACATGGAATAATGTTTGGTTTGATAGACGGTGCATGCAGCCCTGTGACAAATTAGTTTTTACTTTTTGGCTTGGAGTTTAGTTTAATTAGATAAGAATAATTAAATGCACAAAGACTGAAATTTAATTTTGGATCAAGCAGTTCGCAAAGGATCTAGATCTAGTGTCTCACACACGATTAATTAATAAAGTTCCAAAACTTTATGGTAATGTGTAACAATCATTTTTTCTTTGCAATAGAAATTAAAACAAACCGTCACTTGTTTAGGAACCATCCAATTATTGTTTGTAGATTATTTCTGGAAGAGAATATTTTTAGTTAAATGTCATTGTATGAAGAACATTCACTACAAAGTTGTTTTCCGAATAGTGCATTTCTAGTATTGCAAAGTTTACTCAACTACTCTCATCGCCTTTAATAATTTTGCCTGCTTTTTGGTGTTGAATTCTATTTGGAGTGGCTGAGACTGTATTGTTTGTAAGTTAGTTTGGGTAAAGGAGGGCCAGAAGTTATCCTGTGGTGTGGGGAAGACATACAACGATGACTTGTTCATATGCAAGTGTTTCGTGACTAGTTCAAAGTTTTCATAGTTTGATGCGT